>NW_026606675.1:1582500-2795510 GCF_029890125.1 Rhinichthys klamathensis goyatoka
GAGACTTTTCATTAAATGTTTTACCTATTCCTCTTGTAACACCTTATGTACACTAAGGTGTTGTGTGATACTCCACCTGACCAGCAGAGGACAGTAGGGAGTTTTGTCTTTCTGCTTTGAAGGACAAAGAAGACATCTTTATACTTTTTCAAACTTAACCTGTACAAATGCAAGCCTCTTCTGACCTTGTACAAGTGCTCATCAAAGTGCACATTGATTGTTGTTTCTTCTGATTTTTCTGTTGTTTTTATGTCGTTTTTCATCTTATTTGCTTATTTGTTGTCTTCTGTGAGCATTGCCACCTAGTAGACCCACCAGTCAGTTCAGTCTATTCAAGGCACATGCACAGATGATGCATTTTGTTACAGCCTTTTTTACTTATATATATTTAAAATATATATGCTCAGCACAGTTGCATTTATTTGGTCAAAATACAGGAAATATTGTAACAGCAAAGTTGTGAAATATTATTTAAATTAATTATTTTATTATATATTTCAAAATTTAATCCTGTGATTGCAAAAATGTGCTATAATTTTGTCCCAGAAATTAAAATTATTTAGTTCAACGGAATGTTTTTTTTTTTCTATTTTGAAAAGGAGGAGGGGCTGCTCGATATGTCCCGCCCTGTCTTCCTGTTTCAGTGGAAATTACGCCAAGACATTGAATAACGCTACGCGTTTCGATGCACTTCAGTTGGCCTTTAATTAGGGATGCACCAATATGAAAATTTTGGCTGATACTGATAATTCGTTATATTTGAAAGCCAATAACGATATATTGGCTTCCAAGTTTTTATATAATGTTTGAGAGCCTGATTACAAAAAAAAAGTCTCACCATTTAAAATCCATGTCCTAAGCACACAATTATAATGATGTTCTCATTATAATTTTATATGACAGACTTGTGTTGCACTTAACTAGCCTACATTTTCCTTTTTTGAAGTGATTTCAATCATATGTCAAAAAGCCAAAATTTTTTATTGGGCCGATAACGATAACATTTAAAGTGAACATATATCGGCCGATACCGATATGGTGGCCAATATAATGTGCATCCCTACCTTTTATTTCATATCAGTACAGACCTCTTTGAATGCAGTGGACCTCTAAAACAAGCCATTCTAATCATCAGTACACCTCTAGAGATTCCCTCTGTGAAGGCCTAAACAGTGTAAACACTACATTTCTTACCATTTCATGGTTCATTTCCATGCTGCACATGGTTCATTTTCATGCTGCAATGCTGGCTGGGCCACCCTGCCATCATTCAAAGTTATTGCCCACAATTGTTGCTCCCTCCCTAGTGGACCGTTAAAGATTAAGATCCCACCATCTTCCCTTTTCCAGCAAAGATGTTTCCACATTTTACATCTCCCCATTGCATCTCTGTTCTGCCTGTCATCATAACAATATTCAGTAAATAACCAAAATGGCAAAGTGCTTTCTATGATCCCTGAATGTTTCTCATTCCCTGTCCTCCTCTGCATCTCTCATGCACCCCCCTCTCCACACACACACACCATCCTATGTTTTCCCGTCTCTCTTGCTTTAACTCTAGACTGTCTCTGTCCCTCTTTGTGAGAATGATGGTGGTAAGATTTCATTCCTTTAGCTGTTTACACAAAGCTTTTACAGGGCTTTAAGAGTCAGGGTGAGGCCAGGGCTAGGCGTGTTGCCTTACACAACGTGCGCTTTGGACAATACAGAGCTTAATCTTCTGAGGGGGGCTGGACTGGGATCGGGGATCTCAGGACCGGTCAAGGGAATCCCTAGGACGAACCAATGTGATGTATTGGTGTCACAATAGGTCAAAATAACTAAAGCCTTTTGAGGAAATTGCACAATTGTAGTAGTTAGTCAGTGAAGAAGCCTGGCATTGATATGGCAAGTTCTTGTAAGCTAAATGGGAGTCAGAACAACAATTAAAGAGCTGGAACAGTAACGTCTGGTGTGGGATACTGGCCTCTCGGGATCTGTATTTGTTCCACTTTCGAGGTCCAACTGGCAGTTGGACTTTTGTTCTTGTAACAAACCCACTGTTTTTTCAATTGCATCTATTTAATCTCAACTGGAGGTCCTGTGAAAGGGTGAGGTTTAAGAGCAGAGAGGGAATGAAAACCTCACCTCCAGGAAATGGAGTAGAGAGCACATTTTCCAGAAGCTTGGGGAAATGAGATGTTGATCCCACACCGTGGCTCCAAGTTTCCTCTTACGCCCGTTCCGGACAAAATTGTCAATGATCAGATTCCCAAAATGGAATCTTGACCATTCACTCTCATGCCTGAAAACATGTTTAAATGAAATTTTGGCACATATGGATGACTAAACCCTTCTGCAGGAAACACTAAAAGGCACGCTTCAAACGAAAGATGTCTGACATGGACGTCCTACAGTAAGTTCTTTTGATCACTCTTTTGGTCGAGAGTGTAAATGTGCACGGAGGTGAGAGCAGACTATAATTCATACCAAATGCTCACGCACAGAGTCCCACCCCTAAACCAGAACACCCCCTCACACACACACACACTTTGAGAAATGGAGCTCACAGTCTGGTGCAATAATCCTTCATACATTAGTTTCTGTCAGATGGGTGGGGTGGAAGATGTCAGTCAAGTGTGTATGAACCCTTGTGAGCTGCTCATTGTTAACTCACTCTCTGTAGAGCTCTGCTTCTCTTAAAATACCACGTCCTGGGGTCGGTCGGTCTGTCTGTCTATCTTTATAAATCATCTTTTTTTTTCTTTTTTTTTTGGCGTTTTTGCCTTAATTTGGATAGTATAGCTAGAGAGAGGACAGGAAGTGAAGTGGAAATGAGAGGGGGCGGGGTCGGGAAGGGAAGGGACCACAAGCTGGGACTCGGCATCGGCTCTGACAAATTATTTGAATTCTATTCATTTAAATTCCACTTCCTTTCAAATTCTATTCCTGTTTACTACTTAATTTGCGCTTCTGGAGTAAATATATTCATCCATGAATGGACGAATATTCCGTTGTTGCATATACTTTTAGTGTTTCTCCAAGGTTTTTTCTAGTACAGTGTTGTACGTTGACAAACAGTTGAGTAGATTGAAAAATGTGCTTTTGGACTCCAGAAAGTAATGGTTGAGTAGTAAGATGTTTCAACATCCTGCACTGTGCAGTTTCCCATATATTTTTCTCTCTTAGAATGATGGAAGAGGCTTCAGAACAGTGTATCCCCACCTCAGACAGTGGCTTTGGCTGTGGTTTGCGACGCTAATATAGCTGGCCTTTCATCCCTGTGTCAGAGGAGCAGACCTGTCTCACTGTGTGAGATCCTGCTGTCTGCCACAGAACACCACAGCTTTTCATCCCCTTGAGGGGGTTTGACAAAGATTTCCTGGCTCTTATTAAATTATAATCCCCAAACTCTCTCACCATTCACTCTCATCACAGAGCTTGAATCTTTTTCTCTACCATCCAGACTGGGATAATACAGTGGAGGATTTCCATGTGTCTTGGATACCCAACAGACACAGTGATACAGTGATTTTAAGTAGTCATTTAGCAGATGTTTTTATCCATCCCCCTTGAGCAAATCTAGGATTGAAGGAATAGTTAAATCAAAAATTCTTTATTCATGTTTTCATGTCCTATATAGCTGTCTTTAGGGCTTTTCACATTTGAAATGGTTACATTCCCAAACCTTGGATTAAAGTCCTTATTTGCATAGTTAGTGTTTCTGAATGGACAAACGCAGCACGTAAATGAACTGGTAAATGGACTGCATTTATATAGCGCTTTCACAGACCCAATGGCCACCAAAGCGCTTTACATATGGCCTCACATTCACCCATTCACTCACTCATTCATACACCGACGGCAGTGTCAGGCATGCAAGGCGCTATCCAGCTCGTCGGGAGCAGCTGGGGTTAGGTGTCTTGCTCATGGACACCTCGACACTTGGTCAGGTGGAACCGGGGATTGAACCACCAACCTTCCGGTTTGTAGACAACCTACATGAACCACTGAGCCACTGCCGCTGCCGCATGATGGAGCACGTGACCTGTTTAGATAAACGCTCTAGCATTGCACGTCCTCATATTACACATTGCTGACTGTAATATCAAGTTTTTTTCTGAGTGAACTTTTCGAACTATAAAGGTAAGAATGATGGTCTCTTCTTCGCTCCAATTGTTGCATTTTTCATCGCCGTTTGATTTTTTCCTATCATACGCAGAAACGACTGTATATCGCATGTTGTTTCTGTGACTACCTAAAGCACGTGAATATAAGGTACGCTATTGGTTGTCGGTTGCTACTGTGAGTATCTAGTTGTAACGTTCTAACACTGCATCGTTTCACACTGTACAAGTTTTCCACCGCAATGTGGAGTTAACACCGCAAAAGTGTTACTATTTACTTAAATTTTTTCGGAGCTTGACAGCCCTTGGTCCTCATTCACTTTCATTGTATGTTATGTTATGAGAGTACAGAGTGAACAGCGTATGCTTTTGAGAGTAAATGATGACAGAACTTTTATTTTTGGTGGTCTTGCACAATGGCATGGTGATTGATCATGACTTCCACTTTACAGAAACGTTTTTGCTAAAACTATGCCACACCATCCCTAATAAGCATGTCAGATATCTGCAGTGGGTGGTGATGGAGGTGCTCAGAACAACAATCACTTTTCTATTTTGCCGTGGACAGCAAGCAGACTGCGTCGGCCAGCACCAACACAAGCCATGTTAGTTTAGCAAGAATTTTAACGGTGTGTCAGCAATGGATCAGAATTTCATAATAGAAATGAACCTGCAGGTCACTCGCTTTCCTTCTGGAAGCGATTCTCACTTGCGACCAAGTCTGAATTTTTCCAGCTCTAGAGAACAGTGAACCTTTGGATTAAGTGTGATTTCCCTGGTGGATGCCAATTATTTGGTACTCCATAAGTTCACACCCTGTATAGCTAAAACAAGTCTAAATCCATGTAGCCATTGGCCTGGGTTCCAGAAACTTGTAATTGTGCCTATTGTACAGAGGGAAGCTTATCCTTTGTGACTGGATGAGCTGAATTAAAAATATTTGGATGATCTGAGGGAAGGGCAAGATTTAAGTACAGTACTCATTTATCATTCTCAATGCACACTGGAGCCGGACTGTTCCTCGTTCTGTAGAAATCCCGGAGTAATTTTAGCTTGACAGAATCCTGGGGCCCCACATTCACATCAGACATAGGTATGTACATGTTATGCATCCAAGGAGTTCACCTACACATGTAGGTCTTGCTCCACTGACGAGTACCACCCACATGGAGGAGTAGAGCGGGCCATTCGTCATCCAGGCTGAATATATGGCACAGGCTGTGAAGACAAAACACAGCCAGCTGATGACTGATCTTTGAACGCTCTGTCCCAGCTGCTATTACCCACTTCAGTGTTCTTTGTTGATCCTGGGACAACATTTTGATCAACCAATCAGATTTGAGCGACAAGTTTACAGTTTATGCCAAGTTTAGGCTTAATCCCAAGGTTGGGTGCTTCTACATCAGTGTTATTCATTTCATTTCATTTCCCTCTGATTTTAGGGATTAGTTATGGGTTGGGTTAATTTTGTAATGTTTTTCCACTTCCATGTAGGGGTGGGCGATATGAGCAAAAATTCATATCACGATATTTTTCACTGTCCGGACGATATCAATATTATATCGCGATATGAGAAAAAAAATTGGAATCACATTTTAGTACACCTTAGTTAAATTACAGGCAAAATATGTATTTTAACAGGAGATAACTAGAAACAGGTGAGGCATTTCATTGGACATAGACCTGAAATGTTTTTGGGGTTTTTTGTGCCATTTTTTTTCTCAAAAAGTGCAAACGTGCAACATGAGGTAGGCCTGAATGCACTTGTCTTTCCACTTTTTGCTCGTCTTGTCATAATGAGAACCGGCAGCGAATGAAGACTTCATTGATTTCTGAGTGAGAGCCGTCTTCGGGTGTGCTCTGTCTCCGGGAATATCTGTTGTTATATAGTTTTGCTTTTTTAAATTAGTTTTTATTTTAATATCGTTTTCAATTTTGCTTTAAATTTCAGTTTAGTTTTAGCTAGTTTCATTAATGGTTTTGTTAGTTTTTATTTAGTTTTATTTTGCAAAGACATTTCTATATAGTTTTTATTTTATTTAGTTTCAGTTTTAGTAATTATAGTTTAGCTTTAGCAGAGCGAGCAGAACACTTCCAGTGTAGACCAAAGCGAGACGTTTAATTTAAGTTTAATGTTTGCACAGATTACAGTTAACTCTTATGCAGACATCTTAATAATAAAAATAAAATAATGGTTTGAGATTGAACAAAGCACCAAATAAATAGAACTTAAAAGTATACAAGAAAAAAACAATGAAAATTTTCATACAAACTAATTCATTAGTGTAAGGAGACAGAATAAAGGCCTACAGTTTGTACAGTATAAAACCCATTACGTCTATGGAGAGTCCCCACAAAGATAGTGGACCAGTGTGTGTGTCGTGTGTATGCGCGCGCTTATGTGTGTGTCGTGTCCTGTTATTCATAGCCTAACGTTACATTGCGGGGAAATGTCTCCACGTGGATAATATTATTAGCAGTAAATGTTTTGTAAAAATAATAGTAGATAATAATAGCAGCTTTCAACCTTCATGAAAACATGACATCTCAAACATACAGTAGCCTAGAACTTTAACGTTTTTTTGTGCTTGACGAACTTGTTTTGGTGTTGCACCCGCGTCTCCCAAATGAAACGGTATTCTAAAAATGCTGCGCTCCAGTTAAAAGTCAAACTTGCGTCTCATTACCTTGTTATTTCCCATTCAACCACAAAAGATGCATCCTTTATGAACAGCCGCTTAGCACTAGCGATGTGTTCTACGTTACGGTCCTTCATTGAACGCGTCACAGGACAGCGGTTAATCGCCTCAGCAACTTCACGCATGAAGCGCCAAATCAGCCATTTCCTTAAACAGCGTATTCGATTCTGTATCGTCAGTGTTAACAGTTGTAAAGAGTTGGCTACCAAATTGAACAAAACAATATAACTGCAAAATTTGAATTTATGAATACGGTATCCTCGGTATCGCAAAATCCATATCATGGCACAACATTATACCGGTATTCACGTTCATACCGGTATAGCGCTCACCCCTACTTCCATGATCAACAAAATATCTTGGTTGGCAAAATCACGGTGACCTTCAAACCTGTATGACCTTTTTAATTCTGTGAAACACAAAAATGTTGAAAGTACTGGGATTTTTAGTTGTAATTTACTAAAAATCACCTCCAGTGAGTTGTTAACTGCTTCAAATGGATTGAGTTCTCAAGAACCAGATCAGTCCAATTCAGTCCAACAAATCAATAAGACTGGTATTTTAAACTAGAATGACCAAGTCGGTAACACTTTACACTAAGGTCTCATTTGTTGACATTAATGTATTAACTAACATGAACTAACCATGAGCAATACATTTGTTATAGTATTTATTAATCTTTGTTAATGTTAGGTAATAAAAGCAGTTGTTCATTGTTTGTTCATGTTAGTTCACAGTCAGTTGACTAATGTTAAAAAATACAACTTTTGATTTCAATAATGTATTAGTAAATGCTTAAATTAACATTAAGAGTAATAAATGCTGTAGAAGTATTATTCATTCTTAGTTCAAGATAACCAAAATTAGCTAACTAATATTAAAGCTGCAGTCCGTAGTTTTTCCCCTTTGTCGCCATCTCTGTTCGAAATCTGCAATTGCAGTTATTTGCGGAATTATCAACTTTACGTGGGTTGTGCCTCGGCACGGCACAGCGTGGATGAATCCAAGGTTTTGAGGTGAATCTGTGGCTGTCAATCACCGCGCCGGTGTGGATACTGGCATTCGGAATCACAGATTCTACTTTTTGGAAGTATGACCAACATAAGAATTTTCACCAGAAAATGTAATCTGAACAAGTAAGTAACATCCACTATTTGTTCTGACCAACTAAGGGGGAAAAAGCATTGCAGTAAATCGCGCTGATTAAACCTAATGATCGCTTATCATATCACGTGAAACAGTGCAAATTATACTTTGTTCTCAAATTGTTAAAGGGATAGTTCACCCAAAAATGAAAGTTCTGTCAGTAATTACTCAACCTCATGTTGTTCCAACCCCGTAAGACTTTCGTTCATCTTCGGAACACAAATTAAGATATTTTTGATACAGGGCTGCAACAACATAAGAGTGAGTAAATAATTAATTTTTAATTTGTGGGTGAAGTATCCTAGGTTTCAAACAATATAACATGAATTAAGTTTACTTAAAGGTTTAGGTCACCCAAAAATGAAAAATCACTTACTCATGTTGTTTTTAAACCTGTATGAGTTTCTTTACTCTGTTAAACAAAAAAGAAGATATTTTAAAAAATGTTGGTAACTACAGTTGACTGTAGCCTTTGACTTCCATAGTAGGAAAAAAAATACAATTGAAGTCAATGGCTACCGTCAACTGTCTGGTTACCAACAACTTGAGGGTGAGTAAGTGATGACAATATTTTCATTTTTGGGTGAACTATCTCTTTAAATTACTTGTTTCATCATTGGTATTTTTGTGTTTTCTTTTTATGTAATCTATGAAAATTGTGTGATATTTGTTTAAAACAGGTATAAAAAGAATTTTACATTATATTATATTTTTAAACCTCAAACTTTAAAAAATATAATTTTTAAGCGTCTCTTATGGAAGCTTGTTTCTGCTGTAAAAAAAATACAAAAGGTAATTGTGACAATTCACAATTCTGACCTTTATTTCTCAACTTAATTTCTCAGAATTGAGTTTATATCTGGCAATTTGGACTTTATAACTTGCAATTGCAAGTTTATATCACAATTCTGGTGAAAATATGTCAAAATTATGAGATGTAAACATGCAATTGTGAGAAAAAATCACAGTTTCAATCACCTTTCGTGTTTTTTTTACTCCGTGGCTGAAACATGCTTCTATAGTCTCTTGTGTGCACAAATTTCTCTCTCATAATTTTATTTTGTTTAAGGGTGTTTAGATATTTCTAACAGAAAACAAGAAAATTATTTTGTAGCGAAAAAGAAAGAGATAAGTGGAGAGAAAGAGACTGCCAGCTCAACCTCAAAAAAGACATATAATGGAAAGAGGAGAGAGATGTTGAGAAAAGGAGAGGGAGAGAGAAAGTGAGAAGTGGTAGAGAAAAGGAAAGGGAGAGAGAAAGTGAGAAAGGAAAAGTGGTAAGGGGAAAAACAGAGACTGTTGACAGAGCAGGTGAGGAAGGATGTGGGGATCAGATTGTGTCTGTGTCTGTGGAGAGAGGAGGGCAGTCAGACACAGACACACTCAACAGGAACACAGCCAGAGCACAGGTCATGCCAGTCAACCAAACTGTGCTCCTGCTTAGATTATTACTTACAATATATTTTTATCGTTGGAGTGGCTGTCGAATATATATTTTTTATTTTCATTTGTATATTTTATTTGCCTACTCATATTCAAGATATTAAATGACACTTTATCTTTACCTCTTTTTCCCCCAAATACTGGAATCTTATTTTGTGTTCGAAGTCACCCACTAGGGTGTAGTGCCTAGACCCTTATTCACTATTCCCCATTACTCCACTAATATAGGCCTGCCGCTTTTGCATTGCTGTTTAATAATCATTTGAAACTTAGCCAACTGGCAGCTCCATAGTAATGTAAATATTTATTTTGAACTCTATCACAGAAACTAGCATTTATAAACCTTAATTAATAATCAATTAAAAATCATTTATACCTGTGATATTGGATACGCTGTACCCACATTGGACCAGCGGTTTGGAAAATGGATGATTCCGCTGCGGGTGGCATCTTCTGGCGAGACGCGGGAATTCATGTGATTGAATGAATGCACTCGATAACGTCCACAATGGTTTCGGACACCACTACAAATGGCTCTCCCCTCAAATAGTGCCCTATTTATTTTATTTTTTTCTCAGTTGTCTGTTTACACATACTATACATACTATACACACGTTCAGCACCCTCATTCTATTTATCAAGTATTTGTTCATACGTATATGCTCTAAGAAAACTGTCCCTCCAGGCATCAGTCCTGATTACAGCGCCTTGAAATCTCTTTTTCATATTCATGTGGAATAGGAAAGAATGTGAGCGTTTTCCTGTGAGCTAAGCTTTTTTTTAAGCTAACACCTGGATTGTATTTGCAGCTGTCTTAATCAGATATTTCTCCACAATTAACCAAACAAAGTGACTCTCACTCTCTCTCCACAGCCATTTCTCTGTCTCTTAAAGTGTTCAATATGCTCAACTCAGATGCCCTGCTTGGTTTTCCATTATGAATGATTAAATTACTGAATAGTTTAAAGGTACAATATGTAAGAATTTTGTAATAAAATATCCAAAAATCACTTGCACAGTGTGATATATTTCCTGCAGTTGTGTACTTACAATATCCCAAAAGTATCCAAAGATTTTTTATTTCAGAGAAATTCCAATTTTAAATAAGTGGCCGTCCCGGAAAAAAATGTCGCCTGTCAATGACGCAATATCCGCGCTATCCTCGGTTTCCGTTCATACTGCCATAGCCATGACGTAACCATGGCGACAGACGTGGACAACTGCGTAGTGCGTAACGTTTAGCGGCACGCAGTTCTTGTTTCTTTCAAACATAGACCATGGCAAGCAGACTTTGGGACAAACAAGAAGAACTAAAATGAGGATCAATATCAGCGTGGCGTTTTTGAGATGCCGAGAGCTCCACGTCCGCGACTAACTTGGACTCGACAGAGCTTCACGAGTCACAACTTGACAGCTTTATTAGACAGGTGAGCAAATGTACATAAAACAAATCAATGTTATATAACGTTAGCTCAACATGATGAAATGTTAGAATATGGTCAGTATGTTTTTCTAATGTTGATCTAGCTGCTAGTTTCGTATAGCAATTGAACTAACACGTAGTATAACATTATAACTTTCAACACACATTTAAATGCCGTTTAGTGTGATAGTGTAACGTTAGACCAAGTGAAGCAGCACTGCTTTACCTCACAAGTTTAATTCGTCTAATAAACTGACATGTGAGAGTAATCCAGCACTTGCGGGTAGTTCAGTAGAATTAAATGTCCTTATTCCTTTATATTCGCAGGACTCGCGTCGCGTGTGATATCTGTCTCTTTAGCAATCGCGACCTGCTTCATACCACTGTATGGTTAAAAACAATGAATGTTTGCACTCATCCATAAACATTATTGGATCCATCAGCTTGACAGCAAGTCCCATCATTCAGCTCATCACTGCATCATAAACCTACGCCTTTGTTATTGTTGGAAACTGCGCCCTCTTGTGGCGAAAAAAAAACTACATATTGTGCCTTTAATTCAAAGAGATGAGGTGAAAAAATATCAATGCATCTTACTCAACAGGCCAATGTGTGGCGGAGAAAAAGTGAGGGGCATTAGATTCTTTACACACCTAAACTCCTCGACCCTCCACAGGCCCCTGAAGAGATGTGCTCAGCCAGTTAGTCTAAGGGCTTTGTTCACAAACCAAAACATATTTGATTGAGTTCAGTTAGATTAAATTAAATTATGAAGACACAAAATGAAAAATACTTAAAAAAGTAAGCTGTTCTAACAAAACACAGTAAAGTGGAGCCCTATCTCCTCATAAGGCAAAATATCTGACCATGACTAATCTTAAATTCTTAATTTTGAGTGCCAATGACAAAAGGGTCTTTTTGTCCCAGATGTAGTTACGGCATCTACCAGCAGGGGCTTCTTGGGTCTAACATGGGCAACCTAGTCTTATTGGAGAAACGTGCCTCTACTTATATTTTTGCAAAACTCCAAAAATGTACCTATACATACAATTTACTAAAGTTTCCAAGTGAAGTGAACACTAGAGGCAGTAAAAATGTAATTACTTTTCATACAAATTGTTTCAGCAAATGTGTTTTATCTCACGTTTGCTTTTGCATTATCAGTTCGGTTTAGCATTGGGTTTGGTGTAGGTGGTACACTAACCGGATATTTAATTTCCGAACTATGATAGATACAACAACTAATGAAATAAAACATTGCCACATTCACATTTATTGGTTTTGGATAAAACTGAACGCTTTTAACTGTGCATGCCACTTACTGGGCATTGTCAAAAACAGACACATCTAGCTAGGTAAGGAAGACAGGCTTGTCACTTTCTTTTCTTATTTTTTAAGTATAGCAGACAACCCTTTTTTGTCATTATTTGCCACAAATTTGGTAGTTTTATTCGTTTTTAGAAACGAATTATTATTGAAGTATTTCTTGTTAGTAGCTTGTAGTTTAGCTAGGTAATTTATTAAAGGGTAGCTTAATGGTAGCTGTAATATCCCACTTCTTCCAGTGTATGCTACTATACTTGTAGCATAGCAAGCTGCTAGTGTTTCCCATTAAAATCTAGAAATGACAGTCTTGTATATATGCACTGAATTTACACGACATTCAGAGTAACTACAAGTTTATTTGTTTTTGCGTATAATGCTTTAGCAATGCACTCCCTTGTTTATCATGCTAAGAAAGCTTTGAATCTGAAAAGAATGAGTGATAAAGAGTAAAATGAAGAAGGAATAGTAGTACAACATATGTTCATTATGGTCTCACCCCAGACACCCCAGTGGCTAATTTCTAATTAAACCCAAACAGAAAGCAATAACCTAGGAGCACCTGTGCTAATGGTCCAGCTGGTGTAACCTAAACACTCACTTCTTGTGTATTCTACACGTGTGTGTCTGAGAAGGCATGTGCCAAAAAACACATTGCTGTATTCCCGAGACTGCGAAAGGTATGTGCATCATTCGCACAGCCAAGAAGTCGAGACAGCTAAGATGAACAGTGTCTGTTATTTACTGTGTCTAAGAGAACATTTCCTCAGGGGCACGATAGAGGGAGCTTCATCTGAACTACCTGAGAAAAACATGTTCCCACGGTATCCACAAAGCCCATTTAAAGTGGTTAAACAGTAGAAGTTCGGCACTTGAATTCACTGTTTATCTGTCACATTTAACCCGACAGGAGCGTTGGCTTTAGGGCCACTGCATAACATCTATGGGGCCCTTGGGCAGGCTGGAGGCCCCACTGATGGAAAAAAGGAAAGGGGCGAAAAACAAAACGGCAGCTTAAGTCACACCTCAGCAGGACCCTGACAGCATTAAATAGATGATTTATAGACCGATTCTGTTAAATGTTGTCACAGAGGGGGGACGGCTGCATATTACCCGTCTGCTTCTGAGACTTGCTCTGTAGGTCAACGTGTCTGAGAAATGCTCTCTGAGAGCCAATTTAGCCAAACCTCCATTTTAATATCCACACTGGGCTAAGGTCAAGGTGGCCGCTAATATGCCATGCAATCAGAGAAAGTAAATGTGCAGGGTGTTGAAAATGAGCACCGCGTTCCTAAATGTTTGTGCAGTGCTGTATAGTTACTAGGGTAGCCGATTACATAGTTTATATAGGGGGGAAAAAGAGCGATATATGATTGGCAGACGAGGAGGCCGTTGCAGGTTAAACACCGTTCGGCCCCTCCTGAGATTTAACTCATGGTGAAAAGTTGATTTATGGAATAAAACTCTCAGACCCAATTTCCGCCCTTCACTGACTCCATAAGCATGGTGCCTTTCAAACAGACATGTGCCTGTACTGTGCAAACACACATGCTCTCTCGCATGCCACACACAGACACACTTTCATTTACGTTCATAAAACACTAAAACACTGTGGCCTGGTTTTACAGGGTTTAGATTAAGGATCAGGCCTTATTTTAATCATTCATGCCGCCTTGTGTGCATCTTGAGACAAAATAATGGCACTGACATATTTTATTATTGGTGCAAGTTGTTGTTAGTTAAAACAGCACAAACGTGCATTTTAATCTGGGATTAGGTTTAAGCCTTGTCTGTGTAACACGAAACTGGGAGTGTTGGTTTGAGACCCAATGTCACGAATGCATAAAAAAATGCAATTCATATATTCTTGCAATTTCTGCATTATAATGGCACATTAAGTTAATAAAATTCTTGAAAAGTATGTATTTGTATATTATTACCATTTGAAAAAATAAAACTTCACTGCTTTTTATTATTTGAAAACGTATCAATATTTGAAAACAAATTCATTTTAATAGCGGTTCATTTAAGCTATTAGTCGGCTAGTCGCACATACATGACATTTATTTAATTACTTAACTATTTTCTGATACCAACCCCTGTATATATTTAAGTTTCAGGGCTGAGAAAGAATATTATATGAAACATTGTTGCTAAAATTGTGCTACATTACAGAAAAAAAGCTAAACATGAGCCTTTAAAATGCAAATTAAGTGCTCTAGCGCACGCATAAAGCTTACCGCAGCGCAGCAGCAAAAATAATAATTATGAATGTGACAGAAAAAACAGAAAGGTCTAAACATTTTAATTTCTTAGTGTAAAAAGTATAACTTTGTCGATTTTCAACCCGCTTTATATTGTTACAATGTCGGTAGTATATGTAATGAACAATGTTTACTCATTCTCTGTGTTACCTGGACTGTTAAAATTCACGTTTATTTCTCCGCAAAAGTCTTAGAGCTCCAGGGTAAACATGGAAAGAGACATCTGTTTAAGGTGATGAATAGTGGGAATAGCTTCCCTTTGAGCTGTTTACTTGTGGCTCACTCAGTTTTGGTGTCTTGGTTACCACCTGAGCTGCCATGTTGTTTTTAGAGATTACTATCAGTAGGTTTTGGCCCCTGCAGTGTTTTGCCTAATTTTCTGCCAGCATGCAGTAAGCGTAAGTGGTATAGCGAAAAGTAACGCGTTGTGTTTTTCTTATTTTCCTGTTTTCGCACAAGGACAGGTCTTTCTGATTGAGTTTCACAGGACTGATTAGAGGTGAATTACATGGATATGCTTTTAAAGCTCATTTTTGGTCTTGGTGAATGATTCTTCCATGTTATTTTTTGATTTGGAGGCCGACTCGCTATGGGAAAGCCATAAAATGTGTAATGTCTGGGACAAATGATTCCTTATTTCTCTTTCTGCTCTTAAAAAAATATCTGTTTTAAAATTTGTAAGCTGTAACCGTAAATTCTTAAGTGCTTCTTTACAGATCTGTTTTTGATAAACCATCACCACCTTTTGCCAAATTTCTACCTCTTCTCTTTCGGATGGCTTTACCTTTAATGCTTGTGACTGGCTTTAGTTACTCAGAAGCTCCTTATTTTTTGTGTTATAGACATTTGGCAGTCGCACATTGTTATGTGCATATCTATGTTTTAGACCTCAGCTGTGCGCTGTAAACACAGAGTGTGCGCATGCATGGCTGAGCGCTTGGCCAGACGGATTGCGTGAGACTTTTTTACTGCGTCTGCAGAGCTTTTAAAAAAAAAACATTCGATAAACAGATTGTACCGGCCTGTGGAACAGGGGTAATGTCTGATTCTGATCGTTTTGAGTGTTAAGACGCCTGCTCAGAGCGAGGCACATTGTTAAGAACGTCTAAATTATCCTTCCCACAATACCACAACCCCCAAGAAAGGCTCAGCCATCCGCCCCCCTACCACCACCAACGACAGCCAACTATTCAACAACTAACCAAGTTGGCTGTATACCACCAATGCTCTCAGTCGCTTTCTGTTTTTGCCCCGTTTGTCTGACTCTCTCTTTCTTACTCTTGGCCTCCCTGCTTATGTGACTTTGACTTGTGATCATGTTTTTCCTGGAGGGGGAAACGGCTACATGTGAGAACTAGGAGGAAGCAAGTTTTTTAGCGAGCAGAAATACAGATGCTCACACAGACGTGACTAATTACCCAGGCTCACTCATGGTTTTTGGGACTGCACATCCTTACGCGGCAGTAAAATAAGATGGCAACCGCAGCGCTGTACGGCTCTCTCGGTGGCAAAAAAGCATAACACTACGCTATACACTGTAGGAGGGCTTCAAGGCCGGAGCAAAGCCCCAAATTGTCCTGCCGGAGCCCAGCAGAGCCCTGAACAGAAATTCCAGTAAGAATAACAATAAAAAAACGAAAATCGAAAATGATAAAAGAGGGAAACGCCAGTGAACCACAGTGAATTAGGCAAAGCAAACAGGCGCAGAGTGCCCTGTTTGGAGTCTTGCTGATTGGGAAAACACAGCGAGTCTGACCGTGTCTGGCTTTTTTCTCATCTCTCTGGCCAGCTAGTGTAGGAGCTGCAGTTGGACCAGGTTCCCTGCAGATGTGGTTTAACATGGATGGACATGTGCTCTGCCATACTTTTCTTTCTTGATTTCCACGGATCCAACACAGGCACAAACTAAATCTTGTTAACTTGGCCTTTGGCCTTTGTCGGTCAGCACAGACATTTCTAGTATCTGTCTTAGACAATTTTCACAATACTTTAGTCTCCCTCCCTTTATTGATTGAATGATTGATTGAATAGATGCACATCGATATGATAGATAGTATTTAACATAAAACTAGCCTAGCATGAAAAGCAGCCCCTATGTAAGGTGGGATTTTGGCCTGTCCAGCCACAGAGGTCCTGACCTTCTTGATCAAACAATCAGAATAATATTTTTTTTTACTGTTCAATTAACAATATTTTAATAATACTTTGACATAATTTGCTGAATTGATGTTTAATTCATTGTATTTTTTCCTATGAGGAAAAACGCTTATAAATCATACTAAATTATGTATTATTGAAAATGTAAAAATGTAGTTTTCTGTAAGGGTTGTGTTTAGGAGTAGGGTTGGGGTTATGGAAACCCACTGTGTGTGTGTGTGTGTGTGTAGATTAAATTAAGTAGATTAAAATATTTTATTTATTAGAGAATAAATCAATGAATAGTTACACAAATTAATGTTTTAAGCTTAAATTTAGTCATTTTTATTTATTTATTTACATATCCAACACTACTAACCCTTCCAAAAATTGTAAAGCCCATATAAAATAAATGGTTTATGTAACATTTCCTGAAACTTAAGCACCTTCTTTCACTGACCATTTGTTGAAAAGAAAAAATACTTTTTAAGGAGTTTTAGACATGATTTTGTACCCTATTAATGGAAAGGGCCTCAAATGTGCAGCCTTTGATATGATTCTTACAGGAGCCTCGTACTGTTTCAATTGTGGAAATGGTTTATATTTGAGAAAGGGGCACCATTAACCTTTGGTTTGAAATTAAAGAGTCTCTTGCTGAGCTGTGGCACTGTGGAGAAAGTTGAGCTGACCTGTAAGTCTCATGCTTGCAGATGCAGTCGGGCTGACTAGTGAGTTTCTGTGTTCAAACCTGCGGTTACGAGAGAGAGTTCAGCTGTCACAGCACATTGAAATAGGAAGTGAGGTAGGTTATGAATGTGTCTTGGCTTGGCCAGGTCCACTGAGAACGGCAAACCAAAACCTGTGAACTGTGAAGGCCATGGATAGGATGTCGATGTGCTTTTGGACAGAATTTAAGATCAGCAGACTTTAAGCTCTGTCCCGTAAGCTTCACAGGTTAGGCACTCCTTGGTAAAAAAAGTGAAAGATTGGTTGATGTTTCAATCAATAAACTATCTGCCACATTTAATCAGAGTACAGGACAGTTGGTCATAAATATGTCTGAGGTCAGATTCTTTAGATAAATAGTCTAAATAGTAATATGTATTATTAATAGTATAATATTAATGGTAAATAGTAGTGTTATGTTGTAAAGCTTTCTATTTGAAACAACCCAATAAATTCATTAAACATCTTACCTTTAGAGGTTATCATAACTTTAAAAAGTTTATTATTATGTTTTTTTAAGAATTTTTTTTCAATAATTTGAATTCTTCTAAAAACGTCTTAAAACGTTTTTTTTTTTCGTCTTAAAAATCGAAATCGTAAGAAAAGTTAAGAATTCTATGTATTTATTTTATGTATTAAAATATAAAATGTTTGTTTGTTTTATTTATTTATTATTTTATTCTCCTCCAAATTAAATTCTGTCTTAATTTACTCAATCTCATGTTATTCCAAACCTGTATGATTTCCTTTCTTCTGTGATAATCGGGATATTTCACTTTAATAAACCTGTGCAACTGGTTTCCACTGTGGAACACAAAAGAAGATAAATGGAAAAATGTTTTTTTTTAACAGTTTTTGCCCATGTGATGACAGTCAGGGGGTCCAATACAACACTGGACCCAATTGACTAATTTTACAGTGAAAAAAAAATGTTCCAGAGAAGAAAGGAAGTCATACAGGTTTGGAATGATATTCTTTTTTTTTTTTTTTGTCAATGATGACAGATTTTCAGTTTTGGGGAACTATCCCTTTAAGAATCATGAATTACCCCCGTTCCAAATCTCAAACCGTGTCAAGCACTCAAGAGAATGCAGGAACAGACAGCAGACAGACCGAAGTAATCTGACATCCTCAATATCCCCACTGTTAAACCCCAACTTGATGCCATCAACACCCTCTTCTCCCAGCCAGTCTCTCCCATGCACCTGATCAAACCTGTGTAAATATAAATATTTGGTGCGAGTAACATGAGGATGAAATTATCATTCCTTCCTGCAGTAAATTAAAGCAAACAGCTGCAGCTGTCTTGGGGAATGACTGGTTAAACAAACGCTGAGGCACTGAGCCCTACCTAGGCTTTGGCACCCTTACCTCATCGCCCAGGCGTAACTTGTATGGAGTCAGTAACTCTACCCAGTGACCCGTCCGACAGACAGCCATGTAGGAAGATCCTCCTGGCTCTTATTGTAAGCATCGAGTGAGACCATGCACCTCTGACCAGGCTGCTTGTCTAAACCCAAAAACTGAACCCAAAGATTTTGTGATTTTTTCCACAAAGTACTGAAACAAGGCCTAAAATAACATTTCACCTCTAAGGTTTTACATGATGGGCTTTACTTTTGCTTTTATTTTTTTTAGTTTTGGACCGGTGTTAGGGGTTATTTTCTATTTAGCCGAGACGAACTTTCATGTGCTATGTCCCGTGCCAGGCATCACTGATCAGGCCAGCACATTTATGTATGCCAGTGTCACTCAGTATTACAACTACTAGCAGTAATGCTGACTGGCGAAGGACTTTGAAATCCAATCGAGCACATTGGTAAAGCCAACATAAACGGGAGCGTGAAGAGAAAATAAATGCTCTATAAGGTATCCAAAAATGAGTAAATGAGTAAAGAACATGGAGTAAAGAACTCTGTCTATAAGAGGGGATGAAAACATTATGCAATGTGTAAAGGCCCCGATACTCACGGTGGTATTTTTCGTTCTTCGCTTAGGGGGAAAAGAAGTTTGAAATACGTGACCAGCGGTAAAATGTAAGTGAACATCATGACGCTGCCCATGCCGTTGAGCGCGGCGTTTAGATGAATATGTAAATATGTGCTGCGGCCTTTCCTCTCAATAACAAAATAACACACAACAAAAATGACAGCGGTGAGAAAACAGCCGTTAAGAAAGCATCTGATCATGGCGATGTGGATTTTACTACCGTAAAGTCATGACTCGTTTATTTATATAGCACTTTGTACAATAGATTGTTTAAAAGCAAGCAGCTTTACAGTATTATACATGAAAAACAGTGTCAGTGTCTCAATGTGTTCAATTAGAATTGTTACTTCAGTTTCTACTATAAAGTGTGTTCATGGTTTTACTCGCGTCTGACCTCGACGGACTGAACAGAAGAAATGAACCGGAGAAGATTTCCACCTCAAAGAAGGCGGAGCCTTAAAGCACACCCACCTATTACGTAATCCCCACGGACCAATGGTTGTTCGTAGGTGTTTACCAGCCAGAGCGTACTTTTCCTGAAAGTTTGCTTCGGCAAGCTGTTTCGAACTCCAGAAACGAACTTCATTTTGGCCTGATTTTGTTCGAAATGACATTCGCTCCAGTTCACTCTTCGATTTTGTTAGAAATATGTTTAATAATATAATATATAAGGGTTTTTTATAAGGATTGTTTGATCCAAAATCAGTGAATCAATGATCTTTCTTTCTTTCTTTGCAGTTTGGAAGCTCGTGATCTGAGAGGCTGATGACAATGCTGACAGTGCTGTGTGTCCTGCTAACGCTGGGGAATCATGTCCTGGGTGCAGGTTACGCCCCCTTGCCTCAGATGAAATACGTGCAGCCCATGATGAAGGGGCCTGTTGGGCCACCCTTCAGAGAAGGCAAGGGCCAGTATCTTGGTAAGTGTTGTTAAGTCTATCCACTATTACATCTATCTAGATGTGTCAGAATAAGACACTTGTTTTTTTTTTTTTTTTAAAGCATGAACATGCCTAAAAATATGTGTGCACTCAACTGCACCACATATCTTATTTTTATATAAGATTAGTTCTGGTCTGACAGCCCTGAGACTTTTTACTATTTGTATCACTCAGCGTGAATGTGTTAGTTCTGGACAGACTGTCAGTCTGTGCATTTGTGGCAATTTTTCAGTGACTTTTTCTGCAGGTTACATCATTACACCACTAGGTGGCGCCAAGTGTCTTTATGAGTGACTTCAATAATTCATTAGACTGATTTCTTAGAAATACTGATTTATTCATGAACAAAACAAGTGACTGTCTTTATGATTAATTTAAAAACAATGACTCTTGTTTCGTTCTTGAATGAATTTGTCTGGTTTTCAGGAGGTTAGTGAATAAGACTTTTGCATCGAAATACCATTTAATTAAAAGCTGAATTATATTTTTTTTTTTGCAACAGTTTATTGTATTCACTTTTTACAGTCCTGACAAACTGAGATTCTTCAGGCAGAATAGAGTCAGGGAGCCAGAAGTTTGTCAGACTGAGAGAATTGGAGATGAACAATGAGAGGGAACAAGAGCGGTTTGCCGTTCACTGACTCCTTTCTCCTCTCTGATATACGAGAGGGCATTGTGAGTGTGTCAGAGGAGGAGAAAGAGGGACAGAGTGGGGTGAAGTCACCTCTCTTCGGAGCAGTATATCACAGATCCATATAGTCTGAACCTGAAGGGAATCAAAGGGTGTGTCAAAACAGTGTCAGAAACAAGTAAGAGAGCCTTGGGCTGATGAGAAATCCAGAGGAGGTGTCAGATGGAAAGCTCTTTGTTGTGATGTGCTAAAGTCACAGGTAAAGGGAGGATGAATACAGGAAAGAAAAGAGTACAGAGTAAGATAGTTGTGTAAGGTTCTGAAGTGTCAAGATGGTATGTGACTGGTTTACCTGCTTCTGATAGTTCAGGTCTTTGGGAGAGTTTAAACAAAGAGGAACATTCGGTCATCATTTACTCACCCTCATGTTGTTTGGAACACAAAAGAAGATATTTTGAAGAATGTGTTTTTATCCATACTATATATGGTAATAAAAGTCCAGTGGACAAAAACAGTTGAAAATTCTCCTTTGTGTGACTATTCTCAGAAAGATGTTTGGATTTACATGGGGGTGAGTAAATTATGACAGAATTTTTAGTTTTTGGTGAACTATCCCTTTGAGGTCAATTGGAATAGTTCTGGACTCACCTATCTGATTTACATGGTCAATTGTCATAGACAGACTAGTATCTATCAGACAAACATTTTTTTTTAAAAGAGTTGCACACTAAAGTGCTATAAATAGAATAACTTGAATGCTAAATTAGCAAAATCAGTGAACTAAATGTGATTATAGATATAGACAGTGTTGTCTGTGTACATTTCTCTGCTGATTGTTATTGAGGTCTTGGCATGCATGTGGTATACTGATAAAGATTGCTTGTGATTGGCCTTTTTGGAATGATTGATTCTCTTAGCATATGGTAACTTTTTTAATTACTTTAAAAAGTCAGTTTTGTGCGTCTGTATGTGTGTATTTGACTTATGTAGTGCAAGTTACAGGGTTTTTTAAATAGTTTTTCTTTAAAAAGTACCAAAATGTAGCATGGTATTTGGACATGTATCATGGTAATACAGTTCTATTCAATTACTTCAATGCTTTTGCACTGCATCAAGGAACATGTAATGAAAACTGCCATTAATGTACTTAAAGTTTGGAGAATTAAAACTAACTAAAGTGATGTGTATAGGAGACCTTCATGATCAGAGGACTCAAGAAACCTCTAAAGAAAAGCTGTGTGCTCACTGCCATCTAGTGGACAATGGAAGACATGCACTTATGCTCTGACAGGTTTTTTGAAAGAACGAGTTTGTTGAGAAGTGCCTGTCATATATTACTTAATGCTTATCCTGTTGAAACCTAATGCAATTTTTCATAAAAAAAAAAAAAAAAAACTTTTTAAATAAAACATGCTCTGGGTGTATAGATAACTAATAAGAAACAAAAAGGGTGTAATTGTGGAACTGAGTTAGAGGGGGACCTACGTAAATGTAGTAAAGTGAATATAATTTACAGAACAAGTAATGTAACAACTCATGTAAAATGTAGTGTAAAGATCTAAATCATTCCTCCTAACCTAGGCCTATGCTATAAATTATTGTACCACTTGAGGGCGCTTCATAATTAGAATACACCTTTCTAATACTCTTACAGATGAAAAACTCTTTCTCTCTCCCTCTCCCTCTCTCTCTCTCTCTCTCTCTCTCTCTCACACACACTCTCAGAATTGAGTCACTTTGACCTTTGAATATGTCAGGAGTCAGCACACTGTAAGATCAGTGAAATGGACAATTTTACAGGCTAAATTTAATATACTGTTAAGTGTGAACTCATTTTTCAAAACATTTGTTGAGAACTGAAGGGAATGTAACTTTACTGTGTTTTCCTGACTTGCGTAGTTTGATGGTTCTTTGTCCAAACATGGCTGGCAAATATCGTCACTGCAGATCCCTTGCTGAAATTCCAGTGAGGTCAAATGCTGTTGAGAAGTTTGTCCTTGTCCTTTGTTTATGTTTTGTCCATAAACACATTCATTTTTCCAGTAGGCCTTCATTGCATACCTGCGTAGCTGCCACTTAGAGGACACTTGAGCGTGATGTGGAGTAAAACACAATGCATATTTGTAGTCCTACTAGTGCTTTAGGGTTCCCTCCAAACAATAATTTATGTGATGGTTAAGAGTCATTAACAATAAATTCTTACGTTGACAAACTCTTTTTCTATGATCGTAGGTATGAAGTTTAATTATGGTCTCTATTTTTTGTTTTCTTCTTTTTATTGCAGAGTTTCCACCCATAATGGACGTAAAAGGAGAACCAGGTCCTCAAGGGAAACCAGGACCAAGGGGACAACCTGGGCCTCCTGGATTACCAGGGAAACCAGGTATAGGAAAACCAGGTCTCAATGGTCAGACAGGTCCTCAAGGCCCTTCAGGATTCCCTGGGATTGGAAAACCAGGACTACCAGGTTTACCAGGAAAATTAGGACCTAAAGGACTTCCAGGACTCAATGGCGAGGTTGGGCCTCGTGGAGAGCCAGGTTCACGGGGACTTCCAGGTCAGCCAGGACCACCTGGGCCAGCAGGTCTGTCGTTGAATGGTAAACCAGGTTTACCTGGGACTAGAGGCCTGCCAGGGTCAAGAGGTGATATAGGGCCTAAAGGTGGACGTGGTATTCCTGGTGAACAAGGACTTAAAGGGGAAAATGGCAATGGAAAGCCGGGTCCAATAGGTCCCAGGGGACCCAGTGGGCTTCAAGGACCTCCAGGAGCTCCAGGTGTCCCTGGGTTGGGTAAATCAGGGATTGATGGGCTGCCCGGGCCTGTGGGGCCAAAAGGAGATAAAGGAGCTACAGGAGATCATGGTGTCCCAGGGGAACCTGGTCCCTCTGGGTTACAAGGGCAGCCGGGGGCACCTGGTTTGGGAAACCCTGGACTTGATGGTGTTCCAGGTATTCCAGGCTCGTTGGGCCCAAAAGGTGACGCTGGCCCCAGAGGAACTCCTGGCTTTCCTGGACCCCCTGGCTATGGTAAACCAGGGCTTGTAGGACAAAAAGGAGACAGAGGGCCTGGTGGATTACAAGGAGCCCCTGGTGACAAAGGAGAACCTGGGATGGAAGGTCTTCCAGGAGATATAGGGCAATCTGGACAGCCAGGCCTTCCAGGTCCACAAGGTCCTTTGGGTCTTCCAGGGAAACATGGGATGCCTGGTCTAAAGGGAGATAATGGCCCACAAGGACCTCCAGGCTTGCCGGGGCTTAGAGGCGATCAGGGTCCCAGTGGGCTCGCAGGAAAGCCTGGCTTCCCAGGGGACAAGGGCCCTCCTGGTCTCAACGGGGCCACAGGCAAACCTGGACCTAAAGGTGAATCGGGTCACATCGGTCTGCCAGGTAATCCTGGTTTGATTGGGGGACCAGGTCCAAAAGGCGAGAATGGTTTTCCAGGCCCCCCTGGGCAACGTGGCAATTCAGGGATTCCTGGACTCCCAGGCCCCACTGGTCATATGGGACCTCAGGGTGTTCCAGGGTTGAAAGGTGAACAAGGTCCACCAGGGCCCCAAGGAATTGGAAAACCTGGAGACAAGGGGATGTCTGGTCCACAGGGACCTCCAGGAAAACCTGGCTCCCCTGGACTTACTGGTATGCAGGGCCCTCCGGGTCCACCTGGACCTCCTGGCCCCCCCAGCCCCTCTAACGGTGATCAGTTGGCAGTTCAAGGGCCAACTATTTTAGGAGAATCCATTTCAAAACCAAATGGTGAGAAGCCGCATTATGGTAAGGCCGAGCTCTCTGCCTCCGTGGCTCCTGCTTTTACCGCCATTTTGACAACACCATTTCCACCATCTGGAATGCCAATCAAATTCGACAGAACTCTGTACAACGGGCAAAATGCTTACAACCCTGCCACAGGCATCTTCACAAGCCCACTGCCTGGAGTCTACTATTTTGCTTATCATGTACATGTAAAGGGAACCAGCCTGTGGGTGGCACTGTATAAAAACAATGTGCCAGCTACATACACCTATGATGAATACAAAAAGGGCTATATGGACCAGGCTTCAGGTAGTGCGGTACTGGAGCTGAAGGAGAATGACCAGGTTTGGGTGCAAATGCCCTCTGACCAAGCAAACGGGCTCTACTCCACTGAGTACATCCATTCGTCCTTCTCAGGGTTCCTCCTGTGCCCCACATAACGGTCCGTCTCAGCGGAGAATTGCTTGCTCAAGTGCCCTGCAGTAACATCTGTAATAACAGCAAAGAAGATGACAAGAAAGACTTACTGAACGACGGAAAGGCTGAGTTTCGAAGCAGAGGAAGGAGAATTCATGCTGTCTCTGTTTTAACCCTCTCTTTCAAATATCTGATTTGATCATTGTTTTACTTTTAAGTGTTTTTATTTCCTGCCTATATGATAATTTTATTATAACTGTTATGCTATTTTTGTTGATGTTGATATAATGGTGTTATTTTATTGATGTTGTTGTAGTTGTTGTGTATCGCAATCAGACTATTAAGTACTTTGCAATGTGTAGGTAACCATTTAAAGACTTACCCGTGTGACTGCACACATTGCCGAATGTTCTGACTCCCATTGATCTCCATCACGTTGACTCTGGGGTTGTATGTTCCCCTAGTTGCAGTCAAATTCACCTATATCTTTTCCTTAATATAACACAGGCTACTTGATTTGTGCCACATTGCAGATTTTAGAATGCAGACATTCTATACAACATTGTTATTGTATTTGTATGTTTAAATACATTCGTAATTTAAAGAATAATCCTCAGTTCCATATTGTTTTTTTTTTCTTTTAAATGCCAGACAGGTAATTATCTATCTGCGTTAGTCATTAGGTATATATGTTTTGTTTGATTAACTGTTAAAGCAAAAATGATGTGCTAATCTGTCTGTTTCTGTGACAACTACGTTGTGTTTGAGAGTCTTTGAGAAGAAAATTACTTGATTTACTGAGTTCATTGCTCAAAACATGCCAAGTTTGAATCATGAAGGCCTCAAGAGGACGGCTGTATGACAGTGCCTGCATTACAAGAAAACAAAACAAAAACAAATGGAATTTCTGTGACACTAATTTCATACTTTAAAAATCATGACATGTCAAAGCTAATACATAATGAATAGCTTCTCATCAAAATCTTAGGATAGCCTACATTGGTGAGTAAGGGACTACTAATAGATTGAGAGTATGAAAATATAATTCTGACTTTTTTTGTTGTTGTAATAAATCAATTCTCCACCACAAATCCAAACTACTGCGTTGTGTACTCTAAAGGTTTTACATCCTATGACTCTTTTTCTCATTGCTGCTTTTACAATGACACATTTGACTGATTGTTTTGTATCACATTCATTTTCCCATTGATTGGACTGATGACTTGTAATGTCACAGTCATGATTGACTCTATATGCGTTAATGCATGTCCTAAGATGATACATTTATGAAGTTACATGATTTGGATACATCACACTGTGATAGCACTGCTCCTGTGGTGTTTATGAAAGGTTACAAACAAAGAAATTGTTTCTTGCACATTTACTGAAGTGACTGAAAAAAGTCCCTCTTGAAAGAAATTCTCTTGCTTCTGTTTGTTTGACCAATATGTAGGATGATGAAACCTGAAACACTAAAGGAGTGTCTACTTAAACGCACTCACTCACTCAACTTGTCCTTTTCCGTACACGGTTACATGACATTTGTTTCTTCAAATGGAAATTATTCACTTTCGAATGACGTTTTGGCACCAGATCTTTCCTATTTCAGCATGTATTTGATGACCTTTTTATTGTACAGTATATTAACACTGTGACCATTATTTTCTATGATGAGTGTATATTGTTTGTGTGCAATGGATTGAAGATTTAAAACATTTGTTGTGCTGCAAAATCTCAAATCTGCTTAGACTATGTGGCTTACTTTTGTCGTTCAAACTAAGCAAACTAGGAAAAAAGCCTTGATTCTGTTCCACGGGATATTTGTTCATTATCAATCAAATTAAAAGAAACAACCAATCCCATTTGCACATGAACTTAATGAAGGCATATTTATACATTTGTGATAGATGTCCAAGCACCGAAACCGTGAACGTACAAATAACCTTATATTGAACAGCATCGAGGAGTTTGTAATACACACTACCATTGTTTTTCTTTCTTTTATAATGTATCTATCAATCTATAGGAATTTTTGTCTTATTGCATTCACTTTATGCAATCCATTTTGGGTATTAAATGCACTCTTTGATTGAACATATTTTGTCAGCTCGTACAAAATCTACAAGTACTTGACAGTACAGATGCAACATCAATAAAGACTTTCTTGATCAAGGGTGTTTTTTCTTTTCTCCCTAATAAGACCAAAGAACCTAGTAATCATAGATGGAATGTTGACAAGTCGAATTCGGATATTTTATCTCATAAATTCAGTTCATATACTATACAATTTAATCAGCACATTCGGTATGTTCAAAAACATCCTTGAAGATGTTCCGCTTCAGACATCCACCTATCTAAAGAAAATATGTGACTAACACTAGGGGGAGTTTACTTCCATTCCAGTGTCGCTTAAAAGGATCACCTGTGATAACTATGTAACTAAGCATACATACATCATGGTCTACATTTTTCTAATATTCAAATCAGTTCCAAATCTAATATTTTAATAATAACATATAAGTCATATTTCATTTTCCACAAAGTGTTGGAATAAAGTGTTCTCAAATATATTATCTTGGCTTAATTAAACCATGTTTAATGTTCCACAAAGTATTGGAATAAAGTGTTTGCAAATACATATTGTTGGATTAAATAGACAATATATAATTTTCCACAAAGTATTGGAAATTGGAATATGGTCCTCAAATAATTGCACATATTAGGAGAGGCTTAATGCGTTTAAAACTTTTCAACTTTTTTTCTTAATAGAAAATCGTCAATATACGTCTCCAGTTCTTTATTAGTTTAGTTTATTTGCCAGACTCATGTCCAAAAACCACGCAAGACAAGACAAATAACAACAAACAAAACAAACAAAAAAAACAAATACAAGAATTAAAATGCAATTTATTGAAAGACAAAACAGTTTTTTTTTTAATACAGGAAACTTACATTTGTGAACATTAAAATTTTCCATTAAAAGAATAAAATGTATTATATTAACCTGACTGCGCTTGGCTTGTCTGTACAGTTCTCCAAGCGTCCAAATAATAATTATTTCCAATAAGACACATATTGACCATCAATATTCTCTAATAGCCTATAATCACAAACATTTAGCCAAAACGGTCTTACGAATGGGCAGTACCCAAACAAATCAACCAGGGAAACTGTCACAAACAGTGCAAATAAATTCAATATCACCTTTACATTTTACAAAGCAATGTTTCGATGGGTAAATCAAATCCTCAAGTCCTCTTAAAACGTCAACAGGCTGGCTCTTGCGCAAAGATGACGCAGTCACTGACTCCTCCCCTTCAGTTCATCTCAATTCAGTTTCACTGAGGACGACAAACACGACTTCACCCTCAAAGCGGTTACGGCTCTACGTGCACTTTCTCTGGGGATTGCCAAGGGATTTCAATGTTTGGCCCGTTCTTTGTAAGTATCGCCTATTACCACTAGCTTTCTGTCTTCTAATATGGCAGAAAGATGTTAAAAAGGACTACCCGAGACGTTTTTTTGCCTGTTTCTAGTGTAGCTGTGAAAGCTCGCGTTCAGCCGGTGAAGGAGCTCGCGAGTGTGGCAGCCATTTGCCCGCGTACGTTTGAACGGAAACTCCATAATCGTCTTTTATTTGTTTTTACGGTTGGACGGTTTTAACCGGGTCAAGGACGGTTTGTCGCTCATTCCTATATATGTTGATTTATGAAGGGTCTGGAGTTCTCCTCAGGCTGTCTAGCTGTCCTGTACTGCGCTGGCTAGCCGCTTGCTAGCGGTCTCATCATCAGCCAGAGACCATGTCAAGAAGTTACTCGGACAGTTTATTTGCCGCTACACTTTTAACTCTATGTTTAGATATCTGGTTAATTCCGGGTCTGAACATAATATTTAAGGATTACTTACTAATTTTTCACTATTTGACCGGCTGAGAGGGTCCGAGAGGGTGCGATTGAATTGTTAGCCTGGGAGCTAACGTTAATGTTATTAACTGTCAGTTCAGTCAGATAACACTTTATCGTCAAACCCCAGAATGTTCCTGATTTCAGTGGCTCAATTGTTATGCAAAGCGTGGAAGATTAGAGTCCTTAATTTTAGATTTTTTTTTACTGTAAGTTACTACAAACCTTGCCAATTCACGTGTGTGTGAGTTGGTTTCTTCATATTCATGTTTGCTTTATTTTAACTGTGAGTCTGACATATGGTAAATCTTTAAAGCCGTGTCTTTGATCATTCCTGTATCCAGCACCTGGTTAAACTGTAAGCTGATGATCCAGCATGAGACCTGAACTGCGCAGTAAACTAACTGTTAGCTGCTAATCCGAAAGTTTTTAAATGCCAAGCTTGTAGAACAGAACAGGTATGATGACGTATGGGGAAACTGAATTAAACCGGTATTTGATATGATCCAAGATTGTTGTATTTAGGTGCCATGTGTAGTATTTGATGAGTCACCTGGCTTCATGCTCCACCTGTTCTCAACCTGCTCATGTGTGTAATCGATACAAGGAAACTGTACAGGTCTTGGTAAGTGGTTTATGCATTGTCTTTGAGACTGGACATCGGAAGTTGTAAAATTCCCAAGTGGGAACAAGTCAGGACATGTTTTAGAGGTTGATGTATCTGTCTAATATAAGCTGAGAAATTTCAATAACATGACAAGTTTTTTTTTTTTTTTTTTTTTTTTGCTGTTACATGGTGAAGCTTAGTTGAGACAGTACATTAGTTGTTTGAAATCCTGCAACTGACAAGGTTGCTTTTTATCGCTTTGACCTTGCCTTATCTACATATTTATTGGACAGGTAACTTATAGGCCTCTGAATAACACTGTGACATTTATTTCACAATTTAATCAACCTTATACCTATATGGGCATTTCATTGATAGTTTGACAGAATTTTTGTTTACTACATTGGGACCGCTTTAATTAAATGTGAGGACAAAAACTTCAGTAAACAGAAAATATCTATCTATACTTTTAATATTTTTTATTGAAATATTACATATAAAAACTTGCAGATCTATTTCTGTAACTAGGCTACATGTTATCACATTAACAGCCAGTCAGTGTTTAACTTTACACTGGTTTAGGCCTAAGTTTCATGAATCTGGAGGGAGTACACAACACTTTAAGTAGGAATGGGACGGTATGAAAATTTAACATCACGATTATAGTGACCAAAATTATCATGATTATCAATATTATCACGGTTTTGTTAAAACGAGATTAAAGTGTTCAAATAAAGATTGATGCTTACACTGAAAACATTTCAACAAGTTTTATATTTGAAAAATCAGCAAACAACAAATAAAACAAGCAGCTCTATGCACTTTTTAAAGCAAAATTCTATTCTGTGGCATTTCCTTCTTTATAATGACCGTTGTCAATAGCAACGCAACACATCCATGTATCACAATGGAAGCGCTTGTTTCATTCAAATACAACTTGCCGTCTTGCGTTTCCGTTTTTGATTGTAAACAAACAAATTATTTCATTTTCAATGCAGAGTTTGATAATATTGTTGTGATCATCTTGTCTGGACGATTGTTTTGTAGTCTGTACAAAATGGATTTATAAACGGGTGAGATTTAAAATATTAATCTCAATTCAATATGTCCCCTTAATTATGTGTTAAAAAAATCGGGGTAATGAGTAGGCTATAATGAATATACATTACTATACATTAAATGTCACTCTTAATACTCTTGTTTGGACTTTCACGTTCGTCTTTGGCTCAAAGCCACTTGCTGCGAACTTTTCTTCGCGGAAGCTTCACGTATATTTGAAAGAGATACAAAAGAGAGATTTTATCTCAACTATATTTTGTGCCCAATTATTTCCCAGACGTAGTTTTGGAATTGAGGTCTAAGTTAACTTTCCTTGCGTTCGCTGTAACAGTGGGTGATGGTCACACAAGACGACTCGGCAGATTTGAAGCGTTTCTATTGCAGCGACTTTTTATGTGCATGTTCTGCAGACAGGGTGACCATCCTCGGTTAAGTTTCCCTCAAGACTTTTGTAAAAAGCCAAAATATGACCACACCTCAGATTTGGTCCTCTTAAAAGGCTGACAAATCTCCCGAGCACGGTCACATGCCTTCCGCCATTCCTTCTCAAATAAAAAACAAAACATCATTGCCAGCTGTGCCTGCGTCAGACTGTTGCTGGCTGGACAGGATTTATCGAGTTATTAAAATCGCGATAATCAAACACGGTTTTAATGATAATTAAATTTTGAACGATATTACTAACCGTCAGCACATTTTATCGTGGTTTATAGTGAAACCGGTAATCGTCCCATCCCTAACTTTAAGTAATAATAAGTTTCTGCTGTATCTGTTACATTTGCAGGTGTTGATTCAGTTTCAGTAACGTTTCATGCGTAGACTTGAGGCCATCAAAAGATTTGCCTTTACTTTTTTTTTTTCTAAAACAAGTTGGAAAGTGAGTAAAACATTTGCCTTAATGGAGAGATGTTTGTTCATTCCTCAATTCAATGGAACTGTGTGAATTTCATCCTTATTCTATTTTCTTATGAGGTGCTAAATAAGTGCTTTTATGCACTCATATCTGTGTTCAGTCAGGACAGTGGATCCTCTCTGTGATGATTTCTGGCATCACTGTGCTTTGTATGTCCACACATCTCTGTCCCATATTATACATAATTGAATGCATCATCATGACTTGTTGCTGTAGAATTTATGCTGCTCAAAGAAGATAGACATAATCAGCATGGTGCTGCTTTGTGCTAGTTTTGACAAGTCTGCTGAAACCTTTCTCATTGTTAACTAACATTAAGACTATCATATGAAGGCCTGATAACCTTTCAAAACTCTAAAGTACAAGCATGTCTTTTTTTAGGCCTGTTCGGACCATATTTATAGCTTGTTTGGCATTTTGGGCTGTCAGTAGCCACTCTTACTGGGCAGCATGTTAAATGTCACTGGTAGCAGTAGTTCACAGCTTGTTAACAAACATGGATCGAGTTGTGCCTCACAGCAGGCTTTCTTAAAACATCTACACAACTGGCAACAGCATGACTCCCATTCCTCCCACTGTCTTTTCAGCTTGTCTGCTTAAATATTGAAGGACTGTTGTACCCTTTGAGCCAGCATTGCAAGCCCAGCAGGAGCGCGGCTAACCCTTGATGAACGAGTGTGGTGCTCGCCACAGTCTCATCCTGACCTGCAAGACATCTGCTCCCTCTGCATGGCTTCGATGCAAGCTGCGTGATGTGGCCTTTGAAACGGCAGTCAATCCTCAAGATTTTTGTGTTGAATAACATGAACTGTCTGTCTATTGTTTGAGTCATTCTATTAGGTTTACAGTCACGGTGCTGTAAGCTTCAACTTGACAGGAAGTGGGCAGGTTTGTGGCAGCTTTTACAAGAGCCACCCTCTTAGCGGAGTTTCCACTGAACTTGTCTTCCCTCAGCGCTTCTTCAACACAATAATGTGGTGGTTGGCTGATGTTGACACTTTTTTTTTTTTATCACATCAGTTTCATCAGTTAAATTACACAAGACATTTTTAAACGCATTCTTTATATATTTTGTTCATGGGTAGCTTTAAACAAACATTTCGTAAAGGTCTAAAGTTTGTAAATCTACTATGGGAACCGGAGCTTCTAGCGGCAGCTGCAGTGACGCAAACTAAACAATCAAATTACACTTCAAATTATTTTTTCCCAAAGATGTTTTGTCATTTTAGGTCGTTTTTATCACGCTGATGTAAGTTTAAGTGTTTGTTTTTTAAATTTAGTTTGGTCTTAGTTATTTGATGCTATAAAAGCGCCATATTAGGACTTTGGCAGCTTCACTTTTCACCAATGGAAGAGAGTGAAGGGGTGTCGTCCATCTTTTTTTACAGTCTATGGTTGAAAACATTAAACAATGTGTAAACCAAAATATATAAAGAACAAAAGCATTTAAGCTCATGCAGCACGAATGGAAAAAAACGCTAGTAAAGCAGACTGCGCCAATTATCGTATTCACTAGTCCGACTCCGCACATGGTTATCGTGTTTATATTGTTTCACGTTCATGTTGAGAAGCAATACCCACATGCTTGAGTGAGAAAAACGAGCTGCCCTGACGGGCGTTGCAGAGACACAAAGATAACGGTGTGCCAAGCAAAGTTTCTAACAGCACTTTGTGTTTTCTGTTCTTAATTCTTTCTCCCTCAACGAAACTTAAAGTATATGTCTCAAAATCATTTTGCTGTCTGATAAGGCATCATCTCGGCTCACTCGGGGTACAGCTGCGCTTTCCTGCAGTCGTGAATGCAGTGATGGACAGCTGTCCAGAACTACATTAAACTACTATATATAATGTGTAATAATGCAATGGGGGAATATTTATGGCTCCTGATAATGCCAATGTCTTGTTACCAGTAAAAAGTTAAAAGCAAAGCACAACAAATTCAGTAGAACAAACTGTAAGCTGTTATTCAAACAGACTCAACTTGTGTGCGCTTACTGTGCAGCGGTCGTGCTAATGGTTTGTCAGAGGTCCTAACTTAATAAAATAAGCTGTGTTACTATGAGGAATGATTGCCTTTAAATGTTGAACTGGTGCGAGATACTAGCGTACCTTATTGAATTCATTCTCTTTTAAAATGGCATCCTTTTTTGAGGAATGTTGTGATTATGGCAAAGCACAGCACAAGAATGATGATGGCTTCGCTCTGGCTGTACCTTATTGCCTTGTCTGTTGAGTGAGACTGCTGTGCTGAGCCCCTGGGTTTGGCAGCACAGATATCTCCCTTTCTATGCTATTGTCTTTTTGATGCACATTTTCATACCAACTGCTTTCAGCATAAAAATGGTTGACCTCTTCCTTGGATCTGTGCAGGGAGCTGACTACAAAAATGATGGGATTGTCTATCGGCCCAACCCTAGTAGGGATGCACGATATATCTGCCACCCTATCAATATCGGCCGATATATATTTCCTTTTCAATGTTATCGTTATCGGCCCGATAAGAATATTTGGCCGATATATTAAATCCGATAAATAATGGATTTTTCCTTCAGACGCGCACTGTTCGCCACGATGATTTTGAATTGCTTGAAATATGATTTTTTGAATCACTAAGTGCAACAGTTAAGTCTGTCATATAGGCTACATAAAATTATAATAAGAACATTATAATTGTGTGCTTGGGATGTGGCTTTTAATATTAAGATTTAGTATTATCGGCCAATATACCGGTTATCGGCTTTCAAATATAAAAAATTGTCTATCGGCCAAAACTTTGATATCGGTGCATCCCTAGTCGGCAGACTTTGAATATAGTTTATCAGGCTTCGCTCAGTAGTCAAGACTGGGCATGATAAAATACATTTCTATGTAAAGGGATTTTACTTTTTGTTGCTATGGGCTGGCTGAATGTCATGACTGCCATAGATACAAAAAAAATTTATCCATGGTGTGTAAATGAATCTATGATTCAGGGAGTTCTTCTCTAGCACTGCTGAGAGACTAGTGAGGAATGCAGACAGACGGGCCTCAAGAATGTGTGTGGCATTCAGTGTGTACTTCAGGTGTATTTATAGGCCACTAAGTATGCTTTACACAGATTTTTATTTTTGGTCTGAGATAAAGTGTGCCGCATTCTAAACTGGTAGTCCTATTTAAACCGCTTAATAGCTACTTTAACTTGATGACCCTATGGTCCATTGGTTATTTGATGCCCTTTGTCTTTTGTTACTGTCTGCATGGTGTAATTCAGGCATGTTTATGCGAAAATAGCTACTCTTAACTTTTTCCTCTTAGCAACTTAAAACAACACCTGGAGAGATGGAGCATTCATTCTTACATTGTTATCCTGTCTCAAAGCAGGACCCATATTTCCTCTCCTTTTCTGAGAATGGCACTGGTGGCCTCTTTAATGTTTATTAATACTCAGAATTCACACTCTGGGGTGCCTCCATTCTAGCAGGCAGAAGGAGCGAAGTTCATCCTTTGTGTCCGGTTTTCCAGTGTAATAGGACTTCATCACCTTCTGGTGACATTAGGTTTGAAATCCTAGTGGGGTTTTTGTCAGTTCTCGGTAAGATATTTACCTGAGGAGCCGTTCATTGTTTAAAGGAAAAGAATAATATTTCAACCCATGTCTTTGGCTGTATTTAGAGCTCTGTTAGTTTAAATCTCACCTTAATGTCAGCAGGATGAAATGAGAATTTTTCTTAATGTATGTTAATTATCTTATTGTAAATTTATCCATGCATACATTTAATAAAAAAAAAATGACAGCATAATTTTAAATGAAATTATCATAACTTCTGTTGAAACAACAGATTTCTCTCTGATGACATATCCCAGACTTCTCCAATCGTTCAGTCTTCCCAAACCCCGCCCCTAGTTACAATTGACTTCAAAACTCTCATTCAGATCTGCTTTCATCCAATCAACAAACGATGGATTGAATTTTTTCCTTTTTTTCCATTATGTAATATTACGAGATATAAATGACAAATGTTGCTTTTTTTAATATCCCCGGAAAAATCATTGTGAATATTTAATGTATCGCTCAGCCCAGGGTTTCCGTTGTCCGGTAATTACCGGACATTGGCCGGGAAAAAAATGAAATGTTCGACAAAATTAAATCTCTCCGGTCAAATTGTCCGATTAAAATGGCCTAATAATCCCGCCCCCCTAACACAATCTGAATTTGAGAATAAGCCAAAAAATGTATAAAGCAAAAATACACCGACCGATCAGAAGGATTATTTGAAGGATTATTTGCCATTTTACAAGCATTGAGTCTGCGGACACTGCTCCTCTTATCGATGCCGTAAGCCTGCGACGTGATGCCCTCGCTGTCATGACAGCGCTCCGTGGCTATAGAGCAGTGGTTTTCAAACCCTGGGTCGCGACCCTCGGGTGGGTCGCGAGAATTAAAAAATGGGTCGCCAGTGATTTAAAAAAAAAAAAAATAATAATTCCGTTTTCTAATTAAATTAATAGCTTTGAAACAACGAAACAAACTGAATGCTTCTGACATGCGTGTTGCCCTCTCGTCCTGCGAACCGGCTTGGGACCAGATTATACAGAATAAGCAGGCCCTTCTCATTAATATAGCTACACAAAACACGCACTCGTTCGCTCCACCCGCAACACACACACGTTCGCTCCATCGGCAACAACACACTAACACTCGTCGTTCCTTCCTAGGGCTGTCAAAATTAGGCTACTCAAAAATTACGTTCTAAAAAATCCATCTAAAAAAACACATATGCTATATTCGAACTATTCGAACATCTGGTTGTGCATTTTGTCAATGACGCGCATTACGTCAATAACAGGTCAAATTAATACAAAGAGACATAACTACTTGTTTAGGTAGTTTATTTAAGTTTAAACATATTTGACAACGTATTACCTACACAAAAACAAGTAGCCTAAATCAACTAATGGCCTAGACCGCAGACCTCACTCTCGCTAGGCACTCTTTCTCTCTCTCTCTCTCTCTCCCTCACCTCACGCTCTCTGCGCATAACGGTTTAAATGAACAACAACAACGATAAACAAATGTTGAGTGCTAATCAAGAGTTTTGTGCAAGCAATTTAAGGTCGCGACTCTTGTCCCAAATATAGCAGGCTTCATTCAGTGATTGAAACAAATATTATTAACATTAATTGAAGTTTTAAAGAACTGACATTGAACGCCCCGAGCGAGCTGTGCTGTGGTAAACATGGAACTTTTCCTTGACATGAAACGGTAAATAATCAAACCAGTGAAGCCTGCGATGCATGGAACTGCTGTATCTAACCTACCTTATTCATGCAATAAATAAGAATAATAAATAAAAAACTTTCAGCTGTGCCAGCCCAGTGCGACTCTTGTGACCTGTCCCTGATCCCTCAGGCAGCACCCACTCGCAAAGCAGACAGCCGCGCCTCTGATACCGCGGGCGTGTTTTTCCACATTCAAATATTAATTTTCACATTCGAAATTCAGTTTTTTAAAACTATTCGAATTTAGAATATTCGTTGACAGCCCTATTCTCATTTGAATTATAAATAAGTTTGCTTTTAAATTGTGTGTGATTTTGGTTGGGTGACAGTTAAGTTTGACAAGAGTTTACAGTTTGACAAAACCACAATGTTGTGTTTTAACAATGTTGTGTCGAGTGTACACAAGTATAAATAAACACTTCGCAGTTTGAATGATGTCCTGTATGAACGACGGAGCATATTTTTTGTTTCCAGTGCCGCGCCTCACACACACACACACACACACACACACACACACACACACACACACACACACAAATACACCATTCCAGGCTTGACATCGCAGCCTGTTCATTATAGCCGAAATAAAAATATGACAACAAAATAGTCAACCTAATATAAAAATCACACTGCTCTGTTTAAATAGTCAATTCGTACCATTCAGCGTAAGCACCGCTCAACCGTGATGTTTCCAAGCACATTTTTGCGCATGTGAAAAGGATCATTTTTTTTCCTGTCGATATTGCAACGTGAGTGAAGTTGCTACAACGCCTATAATAAAGAATAGTTTACCATCAAATACATCGCGAATGTTAAAATATTTTGATTCTAATGAGAGAGTTAGGCTACGTGAGCATAATGCCCCTTTTACTTTCCCTTTAAATTATTTCGTTTTGGCTTGTTTAGTTATTATTTTTTTATTCTTGTTCTGTTCTGTATATAATTAATATTACATTTAAAGAGTTTGTTGTGGAATATGTTTTGTGTATTTGTATTTTTTAAGCATTCAGCAAACGAGAAGCTATTTATTGGTTAAAAGTCCTGTATGTAGGCCTATAGCTTGATCTAATTATTTTAGAATCGACTTTGCGTTGCAATCGCGTCAAGGATCAGCAAGTGCACGTGCATCATCAAAAGTAAAGTGGTTAAAAAAAGTGCTTAAAGAAAGGTTAAAGAAAAAAAATTCTGCGCACAAGCCTATGGGTCGCGTTAAAAAAAAAAAAAAAAAAAAAAAGGGTCCCTCTTGAAAAAGTTTGAAAACCACTGCTATAGAGGATTGCATTTCTCCACAGCCCACGAAGTCCTCATATGTGATTTCAACGAAATGTATCCAGTAGGGATGCTCATTTCGGTTAATTTTCCCGACCGACAACCGCCGTTCCTTAATCGATTATTAACCGTTAACTGTAGGGGTGGTTAATCTGTCTGATTTCCCGATTCGATTTGATTACGATTATTGAAGTCCCGATTCGATTACAGTCGATTTTCGATTATTAACGGTTTTCGATTAGCGATTATTGATTTTCCATTTCACAACAGTAAACGAAAATACACTACAAAGTGTTTGCAGTATTAAAAAAAGTCAGCTGCTGAATTACTTAACTCTTTTATTGAGTAACAACAACTCAAAGCACTTTCTGTGTCGTGTAGTTATAACTTCAGAATTATTTGTATGTAGCTTATGTTCTGTAGAACACAGAAATGAATACATCACATTGTGTTGTGACTCATCAAGTTGAACTAAACAATAACAAATAAATGAAAGGCTTATTTCCTTTAGGAAGTAGATCAGAACCAACATACTGTAGAAATTGGACAATTTTCTTCTAGAAAGACAAGGCGTTGTAGCAAGCAACGCTCGTTAGGCCGGAGACACACTGGCTGTGTGGCGTGAGCGTGGCGTTTCTGTTGCGTGTCAGCTGCGTCGCGTTTTCTGTGTCTTTGTACACCAGAAACGTGTCTGACGCGGCGCCGCTGCTGCTAGGTGACATAGAGGGACAGTCTACATTTGGGTTAGCGGTGTGTTAATCCTTACTACAACAATTTCAACTCTTGCCTCTTGCCTTTACGACAACAATTTCAACTGTTATCACACATCTTCCAAAATCCGAAAAATAGGGAAGTGGGCTGTCTGTTTATTTCAATAACATTTACAAATTTTGTGTAGCTTTAAAGAGCCTATATTTAGCCTGATGGTGGACCGTCACTCAGAAGACACACTATGTTGTTATTGTAGCCTATTATCTTTATATCCTCCTGAGGCCCAGAACGTTTTTTTTCAAAAGTTTTTTTTCTTCTTCATGTAATCACATTGTTAAGAGCATAAGAAACAAATGAAAAAAAGAGATATTTTATTCATATGTTATGCTATGACCTCTGTAGTGAACACCAGGACTCGATTGTTTAAAAAATAAAAATGACATAAATTTGTATATAGGCAAAAATAATGGCAATATTTGAAAATCGATTATTATTATTATTATTTGTTTAAATTACATTGATATCTGAATTTATATCAAAACCTAGACTTTCAAACATCAAAATGTAATTTATTAATATTTATTCATGTACAAAATGACATATAAACATCGTTTCCTATTCTATTTTGCCTGGAAACGCTTCCAACACGCTTGCGTGTCGCGTGAAAAATAGGCGTCGGTTCTATTTCTAGCATGCACGCGTTTTCCGCGCGGCTCATGCAGGCAGTGTGCAAGCTCTAACCTGTTAGCATGGGAGCCGAAATAAAAACGGACACACCACGCAGCTGAGACGCTCACGCCACGCAGCCAGTGTGTCTCCGGCACACCTGCTCTCACTCGCTCTGGCTGCCGTTACACACGCTTGCTACTGGAACTGGGCGCGTTCGTGACGTTCAACTTCCGGTATAACATTTTTTACAAAATAAAATAATGCAAATTTTTTTTTTTATAATAAAAAATCGATTTTTGAAAATGTAATAATCGATTCATACTCGTCCATAACATACTCGCGAGTAATCAATAATCGATTTTTTTCACCACCCCTAGTTAACTGATAAGATTATTATATTGAACGAGCGCGTCGCTTCCATTATGGAAGTGCCTACATTTGAAATAACGAACTTGAGCGCGCAAAAGACGCGATATGTGAACAGGCCCTTACGCGGCTTATGCGCATTGCAAGTTGTAGAGAGACACTGGGAAGTTTTGATTTTAAGTCGGCAGCTGCACAATTCAGCAATGCAAAACCGAGTAAAAAGTAGCCTAAAATGACGCGAGACAATGTTATAGGCCTAGTCATTTGTTTGTTCCAGGTCATTTGACAAGGAGTCATTTCACGGTGGCCAATTTAAATGTTACCAGATAAATGAGACATACTGATGGTGCGTTCACGTGCTATGAAAAATATGATATTTTCCACTTGTGAACTGGTATTTACCAGTGTGTTGCGTTCAAGTGCTTTTGTTGTCGTAATGTGGTAAAAAGAGGGGTTGAATAACTGTTCGTCTGTTATAGGACAACTTAGTTTGAATAAACAAGCAGACACTGATTAGCTACTCGCTCTGTTTATTTAACATGAACAGCAAGACAACTAGAAGTGAATGTGCTTTCCATTAAATTAATCTCACAGTTAACAAATCCTTAACAAACAAACGTTGCAATGAACGTGCTTTGTTTTAAATAAATCACACACAGTAACAAAACCTTAAAAAAAACTTTGCAATGAACTTTGCAATTTAGACGCGCAAACTGCGTGCCGGTGCGGTGAGACGTGCATGCTCGGGCAGATTCGGCTTGAAGTCGGTCATCCTCGGACGCGGCGCGCGCTGTTACAAAAAAAGCCGTGCACACAGCCAAGCGAAATGGGGTCTTGCCGGTCTTGCGCACCGAACACGTCATTTTTGCCCCGCGCACCTTGGTGTCGAGTATAAACGAGCCTTTACTCCGTGTCAGAGCACGCTCTGATCGGTAAAGAACCACAGACCTCTCCCGAATCATCTCCAGCAGTAGCAGCCTCCGTTTCCCTCGTAAGCTGATATTAGTATTTAAAAATTCTCTATGATAAAAAAAGTTTGTAAAAAATATTTTAATAGCACGGTTTAGGCGGTTATAGAGTTCTGACGGTGTTCAACTATAACCGTGGGTCTCACGGTTATAATAACCGTCACACCCCTAGCTGTTTATTTTCTAGATCATGAATAGTACATATTTTTACCTTTCACGACTCTCGCGTTGCTCTCCGCCATTTTGAAAAGGTCAAAGGTTATCTCATCTTGGCAACTCGTGCATCAAAATATTCTACGAGCTGCCCAGTGGAAAATACCACGTGAGGGGGTGTTCATGTGCATTTTCCACATCGGCTTTTGGTATTTACCATAATTACCATAGCACTTGAGTGAGTGTATAATTAAGTTCGCTTGAGTAAAAACAATAGGCTACTATTCAGATATGTTATGTGGGGAAGGGGGATTGGTTTGACTATGAATGTGAAACCATAGTAAAAACAATTGGCGTTCGTTGATTGACGCCAATCGGACGTTCATGTTTTTTTCTGTCTGTTTGAAAGTTAGGCTAATTAACATGTTGTATTCTATAGGGATGTGCACGAATATTCGAATTTTCGATCTGTAATTATTATTCCAAAAATAAAATACTATTCGAATTTTACTACATTGCTTTGCTGGCCGTAAATGCAGTGAATCCATGATAAATCCCAAGCACTAACTCGCAGTTATAATTAAATGCACTGGGTGGCGCTGTGGAGTGTGTTAACAAGTTGTGTGTATTTGATCACATAATGTTGAAAATGATCTTACTAAATGGAATTACTTTTGATCAAATTAATTAATTAATCTGAGTTATAATATCATCACCACAATGAGAAATCACATGAAATCCAAACAGTCGAATGAGGAAAGATAGCTGTCCATCACTGCATTCACGACTGCAGGTAAGCGCAGCTGGACCCCGCGTGATCCGAAATGATAACTTATCTTATAGCAAAATGATTTTGAGACATATACTTCCTTTAGGTTTCGTTGAGGGAGACCGGTTTAAGAACAGAAAACGCAAAGTGCTGTTAGAAACTTAGAACTTTGTGTCTCTGAAGCGTCTGTCAGCGAAGCGCCTTTTCTCCCTCGAGCATAAATTGCTGGTGCATCCCCCTGCATGTGGATATCGTTTTTCTCTATATAAACGTGAAACAATATAAACACGATAATCATATGCTGACTCGAGTGTGTGTGTGCGTTCTGTACGATATCTGCCGCAATATGCTTTAGGCGTTTTTCCCCGTTCGCGCTGCTTGAGAATGCTTTTATTAATGCTTTTGTTTTTTATATTTTTTGTTTACACATAGGCCTACTGTTTAATGTTTTCAACTAAAAGAAAACTTTAACATATATTGTAAGCTTGTTGTGTATATTGCCTAATTGTAAGCGTGTTCAGAAATGGTGACAAAAACGTAAAAAAAAAATTAAACATAAAAAATAACGTCTTTTTCGTTAAACGTCATTTAAATAAACGAATATTCGAATATTCGATTTTTATGAGCCCGAATATTCGAATGCAATATTTTAGAAAAATGCCCATCCCTAGTATTCTATACGGCCTGATTATGTCATTTTTTAAGTTACATAGCCTGCCTCCAGGTTTCCTCAACTTGACTAATTAAGAGGCGATATTTGACCGGCATATCATCAAAATGTCCGTAAAACGAAAACTCTGCCGGTCACTTTGAAACTCTGGCTCAGCCCCTGTACGGTATCTGATCAACATTCCGTTTATTACTTGTTAAACAATGTGAAACTCTTTATGGCATTGCCAACAATACAGTTACACCTGCCCAGCCAAACCTCTTTTTCTGTTTTCATGAGTGTCAACGGACTCACCTTTTTATCTGTAATGCCCTGGAATACAGCAAACAAAACTCAAACTCTATGGTGTCTATTCGGGGAGCTTAATGCAGAAACAGTTGTTTCTTATTACAGTAATTGGTAAAGGAATGTTTACCTCCTTTCTCAGGTGTGCATTTGTGGGGGCCCAACTTGATCCAACTTGCTTTTCTCTTATACTCTCCATACCATTTAAATTAAAGCATCCTGGGAGCTGTTATATGATTGCTTGTGGCATGGCCTGTGGAAACCTGCATTGCTGCGTATTAACCTTTCTGGAACTGATGTAAAGTTTACTGCTTGTGGAATTTGCTTAATGGCCTCAAATCATTCCTGCCCTGCTTAGGGTAGACTTGGGCTTATCTTTTCTTATCTAGATGGAGAATTCAGGCGTTTGCTCTTGTGTTTTTAGTTGCCGCTGCACTTTCTCACGTGGCTTCCACCACGACAGTACAGCATGGTGATTACAACAAGTCAGACAGATCTGAACAGGTGTATCCTCACGTTTCGCTCCCCTCACTGCTTGCTTGGTATCTTCCACATACTTTGTAGTGGAAAAGGAGTAGAGAGTCTGTAACAGCTGTGCATGTTTGAAGCTGCGGAAGTTCTAGTGAGTACCACAAAAGTGCAAAGGCTTCACTTGTCATGTCAAAGTGCGGCAACTATCAACACTTGTGTAAAACGCAAACACGCATGTTCTCATGCAGGATTCATGTGATCAGTTTTCTGTTGTTTGCTCTAATGGCAAGCATACTGAAGTGGCAATCAATGGCAAATCTCCAAAGAGTGCTTGTCACCTGAAGAACATTTTTCTTGTACTTGCATACATCTGTTCTGTGTAATTGGGGTGAGAATAGTATGCGTCAGTGCTGTCGGGGGAGTTTTTCTGTGAATTGTCAATGCATGGGTGGATGTTTGCTCTCAGCAGGGTGGAGTGCATATGCGTGTGCCAATTATGCTGTGTTGAAGGGATACTTGCAGTTTTAGACACTGTCTGTGCTGAAGCAAAGAATAAGTCTGGAAAGTGTGTACCAGTACTGTGGTAAAAAGTCCACACACTCTCTCACACACACACACACACACTAGGGCTGGGTATCGTTATAAAAAATTCGATACCGATACCATGACTTCGATACCAGTTCCTGAATGATACTTTTTTCGATACCAATTTATGAACCGATAATGTTATAGCAGAGGCTGTAACATTTAATGTGAAGAGGGAAAAATAACAAGAAAGCTAAACTGTTAATGCAGTTAACCTTAAGGATAAGCACACTTTACAAGATGCCTATATAGTTTAATGAGTTAATTCTGTTTTTCCCATTAAAATTCTTCTGGATTCCGTTTTAATTTTTCTGGATGGTTAAATAAAATTATATTAATCAAAAAGCATGTGTAATTTAAATCATGAAACGTGTTCAATTTAACAGCAATTTATTAACAGTTTAACAAATTACATTCTTAGTGTGTTTTTTTTTAATTCCATTTTATTTTTACCCAGTTCTGTGCTTTCCGTTTAATTTTGTCTGTTCCATTTTAATGGTTAAATCAAAAACATATCTAATTAATTGAATTCATAAAAACAACTTAATTTATTAATTTGTATACAATAATAGGGTCCTAGGAATTATTTTTTTTTTTTTTAAATTGTGTGTGGATTTAATTTTATTTATTTTTCTGGTAATCAAATGAAGGCATAAAACATTAATTTATCTTTTATTAAAATGAAAATTAAACAAGCTCTCTTGTTTTTTGGCAAACAAGTGCTACACAACAGAGGTTTACTGTTAAAATTATAACATGGAAGAAAATTTGTTTTAATAATATTTATTAGTAGTAGTATTACATTAAGATGAACATTATACTGTACAAAACTTAATTAAATAAACTTATTTTGACGGGTTGCCGTCTAGACCTTCTTCTGTGATGTGATGGTTTCTCTCAAATGAAATGTTGTCAAAGTGAGAATATTAAACCGCAAAGGGACTATTTAAATATGAATCCTGGATGTTCTGCTGAAAACAGTCGGGCTACTTAATATTTTTGTGGAAATCGTGATGACATTTTTTCAGAATTCTTTGAATAGAAAGTACAAAAGAACCGCATTTGTTTGAAATAGAAATGTTTTGTAACTGTATAAAGGTCTTTAACACTTGCATTAAATTGATCAGTGACAGTAATTTCTTACTACTTTCTTACTACTGGAAAAAATGTGACACAATGTTTACTTATTTGAGATATACTTGAAGGTTATGCAATTGCTTTAACTTTAACAACCTTGTGTGTTTATAGCCAGAGGTTTGAGCACAGCATGAGCTGGCACAGCTCTTATCTTTGGTTTTCTCTGCATCGCTCTCTCCGTCCCTCAACCCAAGGCCTGTGATCTCACAGACTCATTCCCCAACAGTTGTGAAGGAGAGAGGAAGGCCTTGCAACTGACTCTGATACAGGTCAAGCTTTGAGTCTGTAGTTCAGACAGAACTTTAGGGGAAAAAAGAGGTCAGGTGTGTTTAACAAGTAGAAATAATTGACCAATGAAATCAATTATTGTTGCATTCTAGTATTACTCTATGTTCACATTTCCGTCAAATGACATTCATTTCTCATGAGTGAGTCAGTTTGTTGCTTTAATCTTGGCCTAGTTCTGTGTGTTCTGACTTTCTGCAATGCATCCGCACACAGACCCTTTGGCCCATATCTAGCGCAGGTTTCTGACTGGATTTATCATGGAGGATGAAAACACAGCCTCAGTGTCCCAGCTGGATTTGTTGCTCAAATCAGAGGGATCTGAGAAGGATCATTGCTTTGTTGTTGGCATATTAGCCATTCAAAAGCCCTGTAATCTGTTTCGCTGGCTGAGGAGCATTCAGATGATTTTGGCAGGGTTAGCATGTTCTCAGATGCTGCTTTTAGATGTTTTTGTTATCCCTAGCCCGTATTTGAAAGCCACAAATAGTTAGGTTAAGTTATATGTACACATTCACAATCATTAGACCTCTATTACACTAGTGTTTATATCACAACATGAGTGAGTCACACTTTCCTGCAACTACTAAATTCCAGCAAATGCATTTCGTAGTACTGCTAAATCCCTAAAATTCATTCACAGATTCTCGCCCCTGCTCTTACAGTATGGGATATGCTCAGTCATGCTACGTAAAACTGTCCGTAGCTCCTCTATCACCTGTTTGGGCTGCTGTGTTCCCAGATAGAGCGCTCATTATCACTATGTACACTACTCTCCTAGATTATGACAAGAGCAGACGAATGGCCTTTCAAACTTTCTCAGCTGCGTTGGGTCGAGGGAAAGAGGGTTCAGATGGAGGGAAAGAGGGCTCATGGAAGAGAGTAAATGGAGAGAGATAGACAGAGCTCTGTACCCAGTGACCTCTCGTCTAGATAACAAGCAGCAGTATTTCACAAAACAGTGGGCAACATGAAACTGTCATTTCTGAGAAGTCTTCCTTTTTCCACTACTCGGTTCGTACATGTACAGGGCAGCTGGTGTGTGTGTGTGTGTGTGTTTGTATATGCGGCAGGGGAACTGAGCAGGGTGTACGTGTGACACAGCAGAGGCTTCACACTCACTCGCCTCCGGTGTTAGAGAGAAAGTGAATGTCTTACCGGACAGTTCCAGTTCTGCCTAGTTTAAAACGTGTGACCTCTAAACGCTAGATGTGTCTTGTGAGAGAAGATTGTGAGTAGTGTATTATTGCCAGCTATGTGATTACTTAGTGAATTTAAAGGCACAAAGAGTATTGAAAACTTAATTCTTTTCCCCTCTGCCATTTCTTTTCTCTCTGTCACTTCCTGTCTCACTGTTACTTGTACTCATTTCTTCCCCATCTGTTCTGGTAGTAGCAATTACAGGAGTGGCTTGCAAATGCGGTTCTATGATTTGCATGAGTTCCTGGTAAAAGTAGAGCAGGAGGAAGTTCACACAGCTGCATCCCTGATCGTATAGCTTCTCGTAGAGCTTTTTATTGGCATCGTTTACACTTGGCATTTACATGCATTTTGGGAGATCACGAATGAACCAATGTATGGGAAACACTGTAATATAATTTGACTGCTATCAAGCTATAGTTTAACCCATTAATCTTCACCATCAAGCTTAGTAACACAGCTGTGCGCTCACCAGTGCAACTAGTGAAAAGGGACCCTCTCAAACAGTGTTGACATAAAGCAACATATTAAAAATTCATATCATAACCAAAATAAACACCGGTATTCGGTATGAACCGGTGTACCGCCCAGCACAAGGGCTGGGTTAAAAATATGGATTTCTCAATTTTAATCGATTCTCATTTTGAAGAACCGACATTGATTCTTATATACCAATAATCGATATTTCAGTCTATGCTGTTTTCAGTTGAAGAATGAACAAAGCTTTGTCACGCGTCTTCCATCCAATAAATCGTAATCGTTGAAAACAGTTTTTGCATTTGTCAATCCCCAGCCATACTGAATACAAAATATTTGTTCTGAAAACACAAATCCAAAGTGGCTGCTTCGAGGAAATTGACAGGAAAGTACGTCAGTATGTAGCCGAAATAAGAAATGATGGGCCTCGCTGGTGGGTAAGTTCAGCTCTTTGGCAATTTCCAGTGCCTTCAGCTGGATGACGGCTCTGGTTATGAGCAGCCCCTCATTTATTTTTCGGCTACGTACTGATACACTTGCCTGTCAGTTTCTTTGAAATGGCTGCTTTTAGGACCCCGGTAAGCTTTTCTTTTTCTTTTTCTTTTTTAACTTTTAGCTAGAGATGCACCGATTACAATTTTCTAGGTCGATTCCGATTTTTCCTTGAGTTTGACCTGCCGATACCGATTTTAGCCGATTCCGATTTCATTTTTTCAAACCACTTTACAGCACACACAAATATTTATTTTCTATCTTCTATTTAATAGAACATTTTGCATAGAACTTTTTTTTTTTTACAGATAATCGCTATAAAATAGAACTATATAAATTACTCCTGGTGTGGGAAATTCACACACATCTAAAGTGCAGTGTTATGTAAGAACCATTTCCTTTTCACATCCAATATCCAACTAAAACAATTTGATATTTAGCAAACTAAACTTCTGTATGAAAACAGGTAATGACAATAAAATTATATATAAATAACAAATAATAAAATAAATATTGCCTCGTATAAACTAAAGATATTTCTCTCTCTCTCTCACACACACACACAGGCCTATTGCAATCACTTGTACATCAATGGCAAGTTATATTTCTCTCATCTGACACATGTCCAGCCAAGCTAAACAGGACAAGTGGGGCATGTGCAGGGAAACGATTGGGAAATAATAAAAACAAGTTTAAATGGGTAAATTTTCTATAAATATTTTTGTCTCTTCATTTTCTTTGACATAGCCTAGCCTACTTCAGTTCTTGTTAAAACACACAAGACATGCAAATTCTGTGCATTTTGGGCACTTTTTGGATGATATCATATTTATTTTGTCCATCAAAAGAGTGCTTTCACTTAAATTGAGCGCAGCAAAAATGGACTCGATCGGTGCCGAAACCCGCGCTTCACTGTTGCTCACGCGACGCCCCTGCTCGACGCTCACGCGCTTCTCCGGTTCCCGGTGTGAATGCACTCATTGATTAACATGCATGCCAAACAAAAATAAAACGCTTGCTCCCGCTTGCGGTGTGAAACGGCCGTAATTCATGAGGTTTCCTACATGTGCGCGTTTCGTGTGCACGTGTGATGCTGATGTTGCGCGATGTTAATCATGCGGCGCCCGAGTGCATTTGACCGGCATAAAATCGGATGATGTCAGACTGACCGGCCGGTTGCCGATCATGGCCGATCACGTGAAAATCGGCCGATTCCGGTCACCAGCCGATCAATCGGTGCATCTCTACTTTTAGCATTTTTAAGACTGTGTCTTTTTGGGCTCGCTATCTTCTAACATTACACTCTGACACACCGTATTTGGTTGCTTTTAATGAGATTTGTTTGACTCCACTGCCTTTATCAGTCCTGGGGGAAACGCTCGTCTTACTCATATTTGGGGTGTATTATTAACATACAGTTTAGTCCCCGGATGTAAGACGACCCCATTTTTTCAGAAAAACATCGTCTTATATTCAGAACAGTACGCTAATATCAGGTGTAAACAGGGTCATTGTTTCATTTGCTACAAGGCAATGCGGCACCTCAATGTCACGATAGCCATCTCTTTCCACCTGTCCTATGCCTTTGTGTGGTTGTTTCCTTGTGCAGCTCAATTATCCTGTCTGAACCATTGGTTTACCATCTGGCCCCTGGAGAAGAAAAAAAAGCACTTGTGGTTTTCTAGTCTTGAGCAAGCTTTTAGCTCTGCTCCTCTTTTGATAAGATAATCACTTTCCTAGTCTTGCTGCTTTTTCCCTCTTAAAGAGGCCACTTTATCTTTTGTGCCATCTATTTAGCCTCATCTGTTGGATATAGCGTTTGAGACTGCCTATTTCCTTCAGAGAATTGCAACTTGTTGACAATCCAAGTCTTCTGATGTTCCTTTTTTTGAAATCGTGTCTGTCTCAACATGTCCAAGTCTCGCATCATGAAGACTCTCATTGTGTGTGCTGTTTTTTTTGTTTTTGTTTTTTTCTTAATGTGGTTATTCAATCTGTTGCAGATCAGGGAGCCAAGATGACTTGGTTACTTTGATGGGTGTCCTTTTATTGTGGATGGGGGTGGCGAGTCGAGGAGAGAAGCGTGGGACTGTGAAACAGTTGAGGCTGTTTGAAGCTTTGCCTGACTTTAATCCTTGCGACTGCCTTTTGAGTTTTCAGAAACTCAGGAACAAGTTCTCCTTGTATTGTCCTTTTTGTGTCCTTTTTTTTTTTATCTCAGCCTCGCTCTCTACCCCATGTACACTACTTTTGATTTGAGAGTGACTGCATTTAGAGGCAAACCTGCTATTTGCATGAAACAGGACATTGTGCTCCATGCCAAATCAGGAAGTTGGTGTCTTGATGTCCTAGACTTGCTGTTATAACCTGTCTGCTTCAAATTGCCTTTCTCAATGAGACAAGTCACTGACTTATGCAGCTGCAAGGGTGAATCCTCAGTCTGAGCTGAGCAGTACTACTCTTAAGATGTTCATAAGAATTTAAAGGATGTCTAAATGATTGTTCAGCTGAATATATCTCATTCTGCACTCACTGTCTTCTTTCTCCCTCTCTCCAGTGTTTCTGTGTTGATTCGGATCACACATATATGGCGTTTGTGACCGTCTGCGGAGAGTTCTGCCAGGCTCAGCACCTCACCTTTGTGGACAAGTGAATTGTTGGGCGCCCGAGGGACTACGCTACCCAGAAGCCTCCCTGACAGCCAGCACACTGGGTCCAGTCTGTCTCTTCTATACCCTTTTGGGATCCTGTGTAGTCCTCGAGCACGCCAGCCTCACTTCCTTCCTACAGCTTTTTCTCCCTGTAGCCAATCATAAACTCTTCTCCTGAATGGGGTAATCTCAATTGTCTCAATTGGATGACTGAAGGATAGTCTCCCTTTTTCTTTAATTTCCTTTCAAGTTTCTCATCCTTTTTTTTTTTTTACCTTTTTTTTTTTTTATACATCCTTTGAGCATCGTGGACTAGATCACCCTCCTTCTGGCTTTTGTTTGTACTTCTAGTAGTCTAGTGTCCACTCACCATTGCACCCAAATTTTTTTTTTTGTCTATTTATTTTTTCATACTGCTGAGATCTGAGCCAAAGATTTTTTTTAAAGAAACAAAGGAACAGGAGTTATAAGTACTTCATTGTAATTGTTTTAAAGACGTCTTGCCAACATGAACCGCCCTGCCGCTGTTGAGATTTCCTATGACTGCATGAGATTCCTCATCACACACAACCCCACCAACTCCACTCTCAACAAGTTCACTGAGGTAAGGGAGCTGTCTGGATCCTCCTTTTGTGAATGAGCTTGTCACGAATGGGGAAACCCAAATATCTTCTCTTACACGTTTCACTCTGCCTCCCTCCTTAGGAGCTGAAGAAGTTTGAGGTGAACACACTGGTGAGAGTATGTGAAGCCACCTATGACAAGGCACCAGTGGAGAAGGAGGGCATCCAGGTCCTGGTGAGTAAATCTAATTGAAGATTTGAAGAACAGTGTTTAAAGGGAAGAAGTAAAGAAAAGGTGCTCATTTTGACACACTGAATGACAGTGCTTTTCTGCAAGATGGTTGATAAAAAGGCTACTACTGAACTCCCAGTAGTAAATCACTGGACCTAAAGGGCAACTAATAGTTGCTTCAACTGATCCAAAACTCTGACAATAGCCCTGGGCCATCCTTATTGTTGAGCCCTGCTTATTATGATTTCTATTTAAAATGAATGCTGTTCTTTTGAACTTTTATTCATTAAAAAATCTTTGTTGTGATACAATATTGAATAGCAGCACAACTATTCAACATTGATAATTTAAATCACTTAATTCTAACCAAATTCAACATGAAGTTTAACCTTACAAATTACCCCATGAAATCAGAGACCGTTTATCCTGTAACATCTTGGTGTTTTATTGTGCATAGTGAATATATGCAGTAATTGTCTTTATCAAATATCCAAGACATTCACGTTCACGGATCACCATTGAATATAGTTAGCAGTTAGGGTTAATTGAGGTCTCCTGTGTAATGAATTAAGTCCTATTTATTATGTGTTTTATAATTGTTTACTAGGGGTGGAACGGTACACAGAAGTCACGGTTCGGTTCATACCTCGGTTCAGACGTCACGGTTCGGTACGATTTCGGTACAATGGAGTGAAAAGCAAAACAAAAAGGCAGAAGGCATTTTTATAAATGTCTTAAGCCTTGTATTTTTTAAATAAGTTTTATTAATAAAGGCATAGAACCAGTTTATTTGTAGTGCACTGACATAGTTTTATATAATTAGTTTATTAATTAAATTATTAAAAAGACGAAAAGACCTTAAGATATGTTTGGTAATTGTACCTGAATGAATTTAAAATTAATTTGCTATTTCAGATCAATATATTTGTTTTCCTTCATTTTAATTAACCCTAACTTTATTCTCATCTGAATTATATATAATTGATTTCCGTATAAAATAATACTACCATTAAAAACTTTTGTTAACAGTTGTAGGTTACAGTTTGACAAGAGTTTAGAGTGTGACAAAAGCACAATGTTGTGTTTTATTGCGAGTGTACACAAATATAAGTAAACAATTTGCAGTTTTAATGATGTCCTGTATGAAAAAAATGACAGAGTATGTTTTTATGTTTCCACTGTTCTTCGCCCGTGCCTCACACACACACACACACACACACATACTCACACACACACTGTTCGATCGCGCGATTCGCGCCCGCGCCTCTCTCTCGCACGCGCGTGCGCACACACACACACACACACACACTGTTCGATTGCGTGATTCGCGCCCGCGCCCCTCTCTCTCTCTCTCTCTCTCTCTCTCTCTCACTCACTCACTCACTCACTCACTCACTCACTCACTCACTCACTCACTCACTCACTCACTCACTCACACACACACACACACACACACACACACACACACACACACACACACACACACACACACACACACACACACACACACACACACACACACACACACACACTCCAGCATTGCAATCTTGATCGCAGCCTGTTCATTGCTGCGTTCACAGTCACACCAAAAGCGAATAGAGCGAAATTGATAGCTATTTAAGAGTTTGTTTTAAATTTGTACCGTGTATTCTCCGTGCAAATTCGTGCACCGAACCGTGACGCCCGTACCGTTTCGGTTCAATACGAATACATGTACCGTTCCACCCCTATTGTTTACTAGATTCACTTAATTACACTGGCAAAAGAAATGTAAATTAACTGTAAGCAGAGCAATTTCACTCCCGCTTGAACGCAAACAGTTTGCCTGCAGAGGATTGCGGTAACTCTGGAACGATTTTATTGATTGCTTTGTCCTGTTTGCAATGGTCTTTTCTGTGATATCTTCTCAAAAGGGCGAGTGATCAAGCAAAACTTCCCGTGCTCTTTTCCCTCTTTGGATTATGTAGGTCGTTTCACCCAGAGCCCTACTGATGTCACTAACAAGTGTTGTATGTGCGTGTGTGTAATAAAAACACCTTCTTGGTGGCTTTTGAAAAAAAGCAAAGAAAAAAAAAGCGTATTTATACTTGACATTATCTCGTTCTGACCCTGCTGGAAAAGCCTAGATAGCCCTCCTAGTTTATTTACCATCTCTGGGGCCGGTTGCACCAGCTGGATGCAAAAAAAAGTTGGGTGCAATTTCTACACTGGGCTTAGCTACGCCCAGCCTTCCGATAAATATTTACACCTGTTGCACCAACTAAAACTACAACCAGGCACAATTACGCCCAGCATAGATGATGTGCTTCCACGCTGACACATTCTACAGCAGTTATATTAAGATGCCATTCAAACTTTGCTATTAATAAAGAACTGAATTGCTCATGATGTCATAACAAGTGAAGCAACAGCACCATCTGATTTCATTGATTTAGTACAGTAAATTAATTTAAATGAGGGGCTGGTTTCCATTACACGAGACATTCACTTAATTACACTGGCAAAATACTGGCGTAACTCGCGTAATTACACTGGCAGAATGGCTATATCACTTGCTGTAAATGGTCTTAAAGAGGTGAAATATTATTTCCAAGTCCCTCCGAGCAATGATGCATGGTATACAATTTCTGCCAATAACCCCAGATATATGTTCATATTTAATATTTCCAACAAAATTACATGCACAAATTTTGTTAGGTCAGTTACCTGTGTCGGCAGTGTGCAGTAGACACTCATCTTAACGATTGCTATATATCTCATATCCTATGTGAATTAACCATAAACAGTTCACGTCCACAGTAACAATTAATTCACATACATGAAATTAATCTTTTCCGTGTTGAAAATACTCTTATCAAAATAATTTAAGCATGTATCTGTTAATTTATTAAGTAGGAAAGAGGAAATTTCCACCCCTGCCTTAGTTCCATTTTATATATTTGATCATTTTTCTCCTACACAATATTATTTGAAAATAAAAAGGAAGGAAAGGTGTTAGAAGGGGAACAATATCCTTACTTCCTTAAAGAGAAGGTACAGAGCAGTTTAAACTCTACAGTCACGGACCGGTAGGGTGTAACAGTCAGCAATACTGTGTGTGTGTGTGTGATATATGGCCCATGGCATCTGTCTAACTAACTGCAGCTGTAACCCAATACCTGAGAAAAGATTTACATCCCTGCTATTCAACACTGCACCTCGAACATTTTTCTTTGGAAGTGGCTCACTCACAATTGACGGGGAATGGCTGAAGAAAGAAAGAAAGAAGGTCTGATTGGGAGCAAGGGATTGCATGTATAAGCAGCATAGTAAGAGAGAGAAGCTGAAGCTCTCTGTGGGTCAGCATGAGCACAGCGGCCCAGACAGCTGCACAGACACAGAACTGCCAGCCAGTCTGTTTCCATTATCTGTCATTCTCGCCCACACACCCTTTCTCTTTAACGTTCCCAAGCACCAAATCTTCTCACACGCTCAGATCTTGGGATTTTCAAAGAGGAAATGGAAAGCAGACCTAGATAACTACATAAAACTGCTGATAATTAATGCAGGCCTAAGCTGTGTTTAGTGATGCAAATGGATTTACCAGTAAACCACCGTACTCCCTTAGGATGACATTAGACTTGTGCGTCATTTCGGTGAACCTGATACATCTTGCCCCGAACTCCCCTCTGTCCTCTCCACTCCTCCTGACGGCTCTCCTTATTGATCTCATTTTGCCAGCTTCACATTATATCTTAATCTCCCAGGTCTGTCCGTCCTCTCCTCCTTTGTCTCCCCATAGCTCTCTCCTCTCAGGGCTTTCGCTCTAGTTGTGTGGTTTGGCTGGGAGGAGTCCAGATCTCTGTGGCCTTCTGTCTAAAACAATTCATGAGAGCGTTCTGCTCTTCCACAATGCTTTGCTCCACAAGCAAGTTTTGCAAGGCCACATGTAAAACTTCTCAAGTTAATCAGCTGTTTTACCTTGTATGCTCCCTCTAATGCTCTGAAATGTATACAAGACATTAAAGCATTTAGTCAAAATCTAAACTGCTGTTTGTTTATTCCTGTTTTTTTGTTGTTTTTTTCATGGCTGCAGGACTGGCCCTTTGATGATGGAGCTCCGCCCCCCACCCAGATCGTAGATGATTGGTTAAACCTGCTGAAGACTAAGTTCCGAGAGGAGCCAGGATGCTGCGTCGCCGTTCACTGTGTTGCAGGGTTGGGCCGGTCAGTCTTTTAGTTGTAAATGTGCTTCTTGAAATGTTTGTAACTCAGAGAAGCCCTCTTTCATTAGCTCTAGTGATAGGACATATGTCTAATCTCGAAAGAGACAAAAACTGCGTTTATTTGATAAAAAAAAACAGGAATATTGAATATGCAAAAATAAATAAAAAAAAGCATTTATTTGGTATCTTTTTCTTTGTTACTTCTGATCAATTTAATGCATCCTTTCTGATTAAAAGTATTGAATTCTTTAAAAAATAACTGATCACAAACTGTAGTGTAAATAGTGTATGGCGCATTTTTATTTCTAAAGATTTGCTGTTGAGTTTCTTTAAATTAGAAAAGAAAAGTGACAATTAGCAATATAACAAACAAGGTTAATGCAGACATCCCACCCTGGAAAAACTAATTTCCGGGAGATGGCACAACACCCCTAAACAATTATATATATATATATATATATAAAAATTATATTATATAAGCCGCCTTAAAGTGGTTCATTCATTCAATAGTATTTGTGTGCCGAGAGTGATGTAGTTGAGTGTAACGACAATAGATTCCACAAAACCCGAACGCAAGTGGTCACAGAAGACTCATTTGAAATGCGTGATAATACCAGGTGTAACTGTAATGAGTCTTGATTGACCACTGATCTGTTCACCAAAAATGTGTCTTGATACCATGTGGAAACAGGCTTTCTCTCTTGCTTGCTCAATTTCCAGGATATTAAATATAATTTGCGGGCGTCAGAGAGCCGCTATCAATATGCAGGAGACTCCCGGACCTTCTGGGAGAGGTGGTATGTCTGTTAATGGCACTTCACCATTTGGATTGTTGCAAGCAGTGAGAAATACAAACAGTAAAGAATCTTAAGCACATTCACACACAGGTAAACTTGAAACCTGCCTAATTTTACTGGACATCTTTAAGTTAAGACCGAGTTGATTAGTTGCTTAAGCAAACCATGTCTAGTCAAAAATACATGGTTGTGTAATAAGTACATGTGAGACCCAATTGTGTTTTCTTCAAACACTTGCTAACTTTCGCATATTTAGCACTTAGTCTCTCTCACCTTTTGTATAAACACACACACACACACACACACACACACACAAAACCAGTGTCTCAACTTGAGAAGTTAAGCGTCTGTGACCTGCTGGTGTTAGTATGGTGTAACCTACATCGTGCGCAGTACTGTGAACTCAGTTCTCTCGCATTCAGTTCCTGAGCTCAGTTTACACCAGTTCTTTTAGGGGTAAACAGCAGCACCATTTAAAACGAGCCTGTGGTCATGCTGCTCTCCAAGCGTTGAAGTGTTGTTTTGTTGTTGTTTTGTGAGAACTCGACTACAGACTGCCTTCTCAGCTCTTTACCTCTTTTGCACACAAGCAGCTCAGAGTACAGTTTTCTCTGTGAACACAAGCACTCTTTTGTATTTGAGCTCCCAAAGACGGTACACTGATTTGATTGTTGTTGATGCAGGTGCAAAAATCATGACCTGAAAATGGATATTTTGGAATTACTCTGTTTATTTTGAGTAGGGTTTTTTTTTTTTTTTTTTTTTTTTTTTTTTTTTTTAAGCTACAGGTTTTCAAGTTGAGTGAAACCTTGCATTATATTGAAATCTGTTTTGTCTTGTTTTCCTAGAGCACCTGTGCTGGTGGCTTTAGCCCTAATTGAGAGTGGAATGAAGTATGAAGATGCGGTCCAGTTTATAAGACAGTAAGTACCTTGGATCATTTGTCCTTGATCATTACTTCTGACATTCTAACTTCTGCTTTAAGGTTGGATACACTACACAACTTTTTAAATATCTGAACCCATTTTTAAACACTAGGCATCATACATTTGACCACTTTGTAAATGGTTACAGAAAAAACTGAGCATCATACACTGAACAACGGAGGATCAGACACTACCAGACTTTCCGAAGTCATTCCGAACACAAACTTGCACAGAAACATGCTCCTTATTGCTAGGAGACGCATGACAGATGGAAACAATATATTCTTAAAACTGACCAAACAAGTTTGATATCCTTTGACTGGATGGAGTCAAATGCCCCTTTCACACATTCAGTGTTTATTGGTAAGTTATAGGCTAATTACCGTTTAGAGATCATGGGCTTTTCCCTCCACAGACACATGTCGGTTAACTAAGAAATACACTTGCGCTCCCCGGGGCGGTTCAGCGCAAAGAGGCGGCGTGTTCCGGCGCAAACTTTCCCTCATGCTATTTTGCTGTTCTATAAAACAATTGCGCCACTGACCAGAAAAAACCTGGTCTAAAGTCAGTTGCGCGTTGTTCATAATGCTATTTTAAGCGCGCATGCTTGGCCATAATGTAGCGGGTGCACAACGCGCATACACTTTGATTCTCTCATCAACACAGATGCAGCAGTTTTTATTTTTGCAAATCATACATTATAACAAGGAAAAATATTAACACATGAGGGAAGTTTTTTTTTTTTTTTTTTTTTCCTCCCACGCCTGTTTAACCGACGCTGATTTGGGTGGGTTTCTCCCATCCCCATACAACGTCACTTCTCTGTCTTTCACGGTCCTGACGAGAACGTCTGTCTCCTCGGCTGTTAACCGCTCCTGGCGCGCGCCTGGTAAATCCGCCGTTATAATAGCAATCCGCCATGCAACATGCGCACCTGCTCTTAAAGGGAATGTGAGATGACGCTCTGATTGGTTTATTTCACGTTACGCCCAAACCACACCTATGAATAATGAAGCTACTTCAGACCAACCCCTTTTAGATTTGCGTCAGGCGCAAGAGGCATTTATCCCGCCGGGGAAATAGCAACAGCGCCGGGATCCGCCCACAAAGTTACTTGCGCTTTGCCACTTGCGTTTCAGATCGTTAAAATAGGGCCCCATGTGTGAACAGGAACTTTAAAAAAAATTACAGTTAATCAGTTAGTTCGAACATCACCAGTGAATTACCGGTATGATACTATGTGAGAACAAAGAATATGATTACCGGCATGATGCGTACGAGGGCAGGACATGCTGACCTAAGAAGTTTGCTTTGGGCCAATCATAAAGCCCTGTCGGATCTGTTTACAGAAAGCTCTGCTGCTTTAAATTGTTTTTCTCTGTGAACATGCTCTCTAGACTGACATCTGACCATTGTGCCGAGTCTTATGCTCAAAGCTATGCCTTTTTTTCCAATCATCAGTCTTGTCGTGAACAGCACATTTGTGTTATTACCAGAATAGTCAATCTGGTAATTCATGTGTCAAAGTCTGAAGTTTAAAAATCTGAGCCTATGCCCATCATGCATCTGTCAACTCTTACCGTCTATCTGCAGACTTGCTCTGACTTTTGGCATCTAGCGAAACTAGGAGGACATTATTTGGGTAAAAGTTGTGTATTCCAGCCTTTAGTAGATTTTAAACTGCACTCTCATGTTAATTTTTTTTATTTATTTTTTAGGAAGAGACGTGGAGCCTTCAACTCCAAACAGCTTCTTTACCTTGAAAAATACAGACCCAAGATGCGTCTGCGGTTCAAGGATGCCAACGGTCACAACTGCTGTATCCAGTAGTGTGTCATTCTGTCAGTCATACAAAACAACAGTGGGAATTTCAACCAGGGTAGAGGGGGAGCAAAAGCTGTGGGTTATAATTGTGGTGATTTTTTTTTTAATCAAATAAATCATGGCTAATCGATCACAGAGATGTAATGAATGAACGCTGATCTATGGATTCACCAGCAGTATCAATGCGAAGGGTCAAAGCACACAGATCAGCCCGTAAACCTGGTTGGTTAACCAGCGTTAACAGTCACGGGCAAGAATATACACAAGTTCCCCTGATTTCCCAAATTTACAATCATGGGATGACTTTTTATTTTGTGTTATTTCCGAATGAGTACTTCGAACCAAGATTTACAATTGTAAAATGCTGTCATTGTTGATTTTTATTAAGACTTATATTGTTGGGCATGTTCTTTTTTTTTTTCTCTTTTTTTTTTAGCATTTCCACAGACAATAGCCAATTTTGTTACAGAAACAACTTAAGTAGGCATATGATATTTTTTCACAAAACAAAATTAAGAAGTTCCTTTCCAATGCAGCAATTACCCCCTTGAAATCACTTTTAATTTAGGGTTAGCCTAGGTTTTAAATGTCAGCTGTATTTATTCACAATAATTTGTGTCTTGTCAGGAGTGTGGGTGGGGTTAGGACACTTCTTTCTTTCATGGAGCCATGTTTTTTTCTCTTGTTTTTGTAATCTATGGGGAGTGCAATATTCTGTCCAGTTTAGAAAAGCCCTCACCCTTAGGACCGTCCTACATCCAAATTCAAATACAGGAGGACACTTGGCTTGTCTTAGGTACTCACTTTCTATAGCTGCTCTTCGCTGGCTGGTCAGTAAAAGCTTTACCGTTGACCTTGTTGTGACACGCACACATAATGTGTACACTTAATCTGTCACTCTACTGTTCAGCCCTCAGACACTGAAGGAAGTGAGAGGCGTGAGACTGGTCAGCTCTGAGTTTATTTTATTTTTAATCATTGTGCCCATTTTGAAAACACCCCCACTTCATCTTGGTTTTAAGACAAATAAATGAATTGAAATTGAGTCTGGCCTATTTTCATTGTGTGTTCCTTCCTGTAATATGTTAGCTATTTACTCTTCTTGGTGGATGAGTCACTACATGATGACTGATTTTTACAGCCACCGTCAAGATAACATCCGAAATTATGGCGGAAGATAATGTGAAAAGTAATTGGGTGAAAATGACGTGCTGTCACCTGCAACTGAAAGAAATAACAATCGTGTGATTTCTACTCTATAGCTATATTCAAACAGCAAATGACCCAGAATGTTGGACTTTGAATAGTCAAACCAAATGTGACTCATTTGACTCCATGAGGCTTTTCCACACCAGGATTTCTGTCCAGAAAGTTCCTGGCTGATCAGTGACTCGTGTACTTAAAGGAAACAGCTCCCCTATGTGACATTTCTAATGTGATGAGTGATAGTGCAGATGGAAGATGACTAAACTCTTGAAATATTTAAGTCAGTCACATGGTAGAAATCCACAGGAAGTTGGGAAATGACCTATTTACTTCCATCTCTACACCTGCTGACATAATCCACTGGAGTCTGTAATATAAAGAGTCAGATGTGCGACTAATTGTTTATCATTTTAAGTCCATTTCTAATGCATATGCTTCTTAAAGGGATTGTTCACCAAAAAATGAAATGAAAATTGTCATAATTTTCCTCGCCCTCAAGTTGTTCCAAACCTGTATGAATTTCTTATTTCTGCTGAACACAAAAGACCTAACAGTTAATGGGACCACGTTGACCTCCATAATATGGAGGGGGGGGAAATACTATGGAAGTCAATGGGACCAGAAGCTGTTAGGTTATTTAGTGTTTATCATATCATCTTTTGTGTTCAGCAGAAGAAAGAAATTCATACAGGTTTGGAACAACTTAAGGGTGAGTAAATGGTGACTGAATTTTCACCTTGGGTGAACTATCGCTTTAAATGACTTTAGTACAAAGATGGAAGTCAGATTTTCCAGATTGCACAAGTCTGGGCTGGTTTGTCTTTATCTGCAGTGCCATCTGCTGGATCGGCTCGTGTGCTGGGATCTGGACAGTTGAGTTTGGGGATTAGACCAGTTAGAATTGCATTTATTGTCTGCCGACTGATTTTGTATTATTGTTAATTTTGAATAATACTATTCAGAGAGTAACATTAGATGGACCACATAATTTAACTCTAGGATCTTAAGATATAAGATCTACTACCTTGCATAAGTCAGTTTATGTTGATAAATTGGATGTAAATCAAGACTGAACTGAAAGCACTGAGCTCTGCGAATTTACCCTTGGGGGAAAAAAAGAAAATATATATTTTTTAAATGTTTTAATTTTAATTTAACATTAAAATGTAATTTTATAACATAAGATGAAAAGGGTTCGCAAATTCGATAGTGTAGGCTGTCTTGCGTTAATAAATTTGGATATGCTTTTAAAAGGTTAATGGTTTTTTATGATACAACATATTGTATGAGATGTCTTGAAAAATGTATAAACTGTTTTCCTTCATTGTTATGACAATGATATAGTGTACATTACTCCAACTAGTGGTACATATAACATAAAGGTAACAATTTATGGTAAATTAAAATAGCCCTACATGCCACTAAACAGCGCTATTACATTGTCAACAAGCTAAAAAAAACATAATTTGTATTAAATTAATCCAGCTGTGGTGCAGGTTCGATGATTTTAAATGGGAGCTTGCTGTTTTGTCGAGTCTAGGCTGGTGTCACTCGCTAGGCGTTATTTTTAGGTGGGCGTGGCTGCGTTAACTGACTGGACTCTCATTGGTTCAGCTCGCGTTCAGTGACGTGTTCGCGACCGTTGAGATGGCTCTGGCAACACCGAAGTGAGCAAGCGCTAAATTCAAAATTTTCAAACAGCTGAGGAGCGCGTGTCTTGTAGAGAAAGCGGAGAGACTTTTACTCCCTCACCAGACAAATAAAGAAGAAAAACATAAAGGATTGTGTTTTAATTTAAGCTTGTTGTAGCATATATTAGGATGGACCCATTCACTGAGGTGAGTGTCTTTTGTGACAGCTGATTTGATCGTTAGATGATTAGGGAGGGTGTAGATATAAAATAGCTCGCCTCTAGTTGAAATCAACTGCATTTACTTTTATTTAGCAATAAAGTTCTCTCTTTTGTCGTTACTTATTATTTTATTAACTAATTAAATTACGTATTAATTGGCCTATAATTTCTTGTTTGGCTCTTTTGTTTACGTTGAAACGTTTGTGTAAAGCTAGGTTAATGCTTGTCTACTTGGTCATAATCTAGCATATAATAAACATTACCTTTGCGTTACTTGCTTGCAATACAATTTAAACAAACTGTTGGTAAAAAAAATGCTTTTTTTGTCAGACTTGCCTCTGCATTTTACTTTTATAATGTCTGACTTTAAATCACTTAACATCCTAACGTTACACGTCTTGTTGGTTTGCCTAATTTGTTTTTGTATATTTTCTTCTAAGCCGATGTTAACTGACTGTAAATGTGATAAGTTACCTATTGTTTTTTTAAACATTTTCGTATCAAAATGCTAAGCAGGCTCTGAACAAGGACTCTGCTTTCAGTCTTTATGATATTTACATTTAATATCTGTCTGCACTTAACGTTAAATATCATGCATTCGAATATACAATGTTTTTGAATAAGGAAAAAAAATTAGCTGTCAGGGCTGTGGCCATAACTTGCGGCTGGTTGAATACAGGAAGCCTGGTTTGACCAATAGGATTCATCTGCTGGTCACATGACAAAATTCCATGGACATGAAATCCTCACTAACTGAAATTTCCACTCATTCCCTGGGAGACGGCCAACTAACAGCCACACTCCAGGAATGTGTTTGGTCTTGCTCAGTAACTGGGCTGTTAATCATGTGTGTGTGTGATGTTCTGCTAGAATGAGCTGCTGGTTTGTTCACACTTAGAAGATGAGCAGTGCAGATAAATGGGGCTGTGCATGAAAATAGGATTTGAAACTTAAGATACTTGAATGTTATTTTAGCCTTTAACGCTTGAGTTGTTCATGGCATGCCCACTTTCATTTTATGTTTTAAGAGGTCTATGTCTGTTTGTTTAAATATAAGCACTGTCAAATGGGTTATAGTAATATAGTGAATACTTGTCATTTTGCTCCCTCAGAAACTGTTAGAGCGCACACGTGCTCGTAGAGAGAATTTGCAGAGGAAGATGGCTGACAGACCAACGGCGGCCAACCGTCCAATGGCAAAAAGGACAAGGGATCCTCTTGCAGATACAAACGGTGTCATAAGTGAGCCGACCATTGAAAAAGGTTCGGCTTTGTACTTCAGTTCAACTTTTTTTGTTGCATGCTCATCAGGTGTTAAAGATGCACAGATGCGTAGATGTACATCAGATGTTTCATTTCTTGCGTTCAAAATTCTTAAAATATGTTTTTCTTTTTGGGACAGCACTTCCCTCCTCCAAGCCGTCCCCCTCAAAGCGTCGTTGTTCAGATGAAAATACTCTCCTTACTGGAGAAGAAAACAAGCAACCGGTGGCCCTAAAATCGACACCCTCTGAGCCCATGACAGACAAGAAGCCACCCCTGGCACCAAGCACTGTTCGTTCTGTGCCCGTGGAGCATAGGTCTGCTCGTTGTACACCAGAACCAGAGGTGCTGCCCACTCAACCTCTTCCAGACACTGAAAAGATGGTGGTGTGCCCTCCACAGTCTCCAGCAAAAAGCACAAATACTGCAATGAAACACACTGCTTTAGATGGAGCCAGAGAGACTCAGAAAGATGTACCAACCAACATGAGATCTCGTCTACAGAGACTGGCTGAACAGAGGCAGTACTGGGACTCGGAGGGTAGGCAACTCTCTCTGACTACCTGAATGCATAGAACTTAGTTACAGATTTATACACCATTCACTATATTGAGGTAAAGGTGAAAGCCCAGTATATTGGTTCAGAGTGATTGTTTTGTATTTGGGCTCTATGTAGGGATCACATCAGCCAACTGTGCCATTAATGGTTGGCTGATTTATCGCCAAGCCCATTATTTGCAATTTTTAGTTATCAGCAATGGCCTATAGTCAAAGTTTTGTTTAATAATAGAAGGCAAATTCTAATAATATTATTTTAATGTACTGTCGTCGTTCAGAAAATACATATTTATATCATTAAATCATAAAATGCAGTTATGCTTGTTTAATATCTGTAAATGGTGATAATTTATATTGTTAATCGGCTACCCATGTTCTCTCAAATATCTCCATCGGCCATCAAAAAACCTATAACAGTTGACTACTAGCCATTAAGAGAAGTCAGAATTTCCTGTTTATATATATTCTGAAGGAATTAAATATTTTATAGATGGAAGTTTAAATAATCATTTAACTAGATTGTGTTGTGTAATTAAATTAGACTGGTACTGTAAAACCTGTTGACCACTCTTTTAAATTATTTAAATGTAATGTCATTAATTTTTAACATTAGGATAAAATGCAAGTACACATTTATAAGGTTCTTCAGGAGACAAAAATCTAGACAATATGTGATCGTATTGTATAATAATGAGACTCAGGATGATAAATAAGCATCTAACTATTTATTAAACATAAAATTGTGCTTTCAGGGACCTCAGAAACAGTCCCAGAGAGCGTAGTCATGTCTCCTCTGAAATCTCAGAAAGTGGATCTCCCCCCTGCTACTCCAACAAGCTCTGAGTTCTCTGTTGGAAGAAAGGGTAGGCTTGCAAACCTTGCCGCCACAATCGGCACGTGGGAAGATGACCTTGGACATCCGCCCATTCGCCGGGACAATGCACAAGCACAGCCTGGTACGGCCTGTGTGCGCCCACCAGTCAGTAAAGTGACGGGTAGCGGTGAGCGACTTCAGTCTGCCCGGCCAGCTCCACACAAGTCTGTTGACCAGCAGGTGGGTCAAGTCAACAACAGATCCTACCCTATGCTCTTTTTTTTCATACGGTTTTTTTTGGGTTGTCAATTGTCTGAATGTTGTTTGTTAGTGAGGGGGTAAAAATAATCTTAAGCATTTCAGTATATTATGGTGTTTTTACATGGGTAAAAATGTATAATGCTTATTGGAGATTTTTGTTCTTATAGCCAACAGTTTATTCTCCAATCAAGTCAGCCAGATTGGTTCCCCCTAGTCCTCAGAAGACCGAGTTGCCCCAGCCCAGACTGGCTCAAGCAGTTCCCTCTCCTGTCTCCAGCCCACTGAAGATTTACTCCTCCACCCAGCCCTCCAGTCCACTTAAATCTTTGACCGCATCTCCCTCTAGTCCCCATAGAGGTTACGTCTCTCAGAGCCCCCTGAAGAACCAGGGCCCATCTAAGTTGAATTCTGGAGCAACACTTAATTCAAGCCCTGCAAAACCAATTTTGACACCTAAACCCTCTTCTACTGCTGATGTTTCTGTGGTACCTCAGGGTCGTGAGAGGTTTACCAAGGACACAACACCCTTACAGCACAAAGGCCCAGCTGGAACTCCTGGTCAGTGGAGTTTCTGTTCTGCTCGTTATTGTTGTTGTTTAAACTAAAGTGCACGACTGTAGACTTATGTTTGCTTATGTTGACCTTTAGGTGGCGTCAAGTCATTTTTGGAGCGTTTTGGAGAAAGGTGCCAGGAGCGTAACCAGAACTCTCCCTCCACATTAGGAAGTCAAGGCCACACACCGATGGCTACTCCCTCTGCCACCTCTAAGTCCAGGCTGCTCCAGGAGAGGCTGGGGGGCGCCCAGTCCACCTCCACCACGGCTGTCCTCGCTCAGAAGCAGAAAATGGTCAGTTTGAACTATTTTAAGTGAATGTTTGTTGATTTGCATATGAAACATTAACACTATATTTATTAATTTATTTATTTGTATTAATAGGAACGAGAGGCAGAACTGGCACAAATTCGTAATCGATTTCAAAAAGGCAACATGTTGAGGAGTAAAGAGGATCTCAATGAGGTCAAGAATGACCCTAAAAATGAGGTTTGCTTTCATGTTTGCTGCCGCTGCTGCTTGAAGATAGGACAGCATCACACAATCAGAGATTAGTCCATATTGTTGTATTACATATTGTAAAAAAAATTATCAGTTTTAGCTAGTAAAAAATGTTTTTACTCTGTCTCTATTTAATGTTTATTAATTTATTTATCTGTTTATTTTTACTTGGTAATTTTACCCTGTTCTTGCTATAAAATATTCATAAAGCTGACATGGCATAAAACCAAATCAATATTGCTCTTTTAATATTAGCGTTTATTTAATACAACAGGCTTTTAGCAGAGATTTAAATTATCACTTTGATTTGAACTATTAATTTTTCCAGAAACCACTGAGTTTCTGTACTTTATAAACCCAGTACTTTATTTTAAGCAATGGATAGAAGAACTTAATGTTACCATTTCTTATCCTCAGGCAATTGAACTGCCTGTACAGAGTCAGACTTCTGTGCCACTGCGTGATGATGAGCCTTCTTCACCAGTGCCTGAAGTATTCAACAGCCCTTCTAAATCTAGTGGAAAAGGTATTTTATTATATAAGCCATAATACAATTTAATGCTTTATTCTTCTAAAGCATCAGGCCACTGTTCATCTGGTTGTTTTGTTTGCTGTAACACTATAGTGGTCCTCATGTTTATTGAAATATGAGTAGTTAAACATTCTGTCCTCTTTTAGACATAGAGTGTGCTCTTCCAAGCCCTAAGAAGAAAGTTGAACTCCTAGTAGAGATGCCTAAAGCGAAAGAGCAAGAGGATGTGAAAGGTATGTATATATGTAGTGTAGGTTATGCTGTGTTTTCTTCGTATTGAGACATTATTTGCTTTAACCGTTAACTTTTGTTTTCATCACTGAGACAAAAAACCAGGCTAATTAAATAATTGTTTGCTTTTTTACTTTATTATAATATTATTATTTATACATATTGTTACTAAAACGCATGTATGGCTGGGTGATAAAGTGATGTTCTTGTTCAGCACTTTGAAGATATTCAGTATACATATCTCCATATGTATGCATCAGTCAGATAAAGTATTTCAACCAAACAGCTATTGCCAAGTAGATGTGTAATGCAAGAAGTTAAATGCACTTAATATGAAGTTAAAAATAATCATGATATCATATTTTCATGAAGTATTGTTTATATATATATATATATATATATATATATATTGTGAATGAATTCTAATTTAGAGTATATTTCTCATACTTTCATTTTGATATTCTCAAAAGAATTCTTAATTCTATTACCCCTGAAATCATGGTGAATAAATATATTGTGAAAATTGTATATTGCTAATTCCAATGACATGTTTTTGATAATGGCTGTTCTTGTTGTGTCATCATTACAGATGAAGAGGAAATACATGAGATTGAGATGAACGTGGATGGCTCTGTTAACTCTGAGGTGATAAATGAGCTGTTTGATGGAATACTGGAGGAAAGTGAGGACCAAAGTGATGAAGAGGATGAAGATGCTCTGAATATCTCCTCCATGTCACTCCTTGCCCCGCTTGCAGAGACCGTAGCAGCTGTGGTTAAGAGTCCAGAAAGAAAGCCTATGGTGAGCCCTGAGGATGTTAAGTTTTAAGTTAAACAGTGATAACACCAAATAATCTGATAACTAGTTACATTCCTCAATTTAACTTTTATTTTGGTCCAGACATCGACTCCTGCCAGCTCATTCATTGAAAAGAGTTCCACCCCTGAGAATGTATCCAGACCCAGTAAGTTCCAAAGGACACGCATGCTACGAGCTGGATCATCTGACAGCATCGATGTCATAGATGAGCAGCAAAACCAGAACCTTCTCTACAGGTACGCATCTGCTCGTCTCTCTTCAAGCAACATTCAAACTGATTTGTTCAGTATTAGTTGTATAACCAGTTGCTTAATGAGTGATTGTTTGATTTCAGCATTGATGCCTACAGATCCACAAGGGTCAAGACCGAGTCTGAGAGGCCTCATGTTAAACAGGTGATCGTGAGGAAAGAGGATGTTTCTCAGAGGATAGAGATGAATGGGAGTCCCAGTCACATCAACATCAAGCAGAAAATGAAGGTCCGTTCAGTAAAGTTTTTTTTTTTTGTCCCCATCAATTAAAAACTAAAACATGCATTTTATTTAAACAATGTGTTATGTTGCGCATGCCATATATTTACAATACTGAATTTAGCAGATGCTTTTACCGAAATCAAGTAGAGGAACATAAGCGAATTGTCAAAGAGCCAGCAATATTTGTAGTATATACAATGATTGCTTTATTAGAAAACAAGCTAGAGAAGAGAATTGTGTATATATTATATGTGCTGGAACCTGGTAGTTTGACGTAGATCTGAGGGGAATTTATGATGCCATGTTGTGTTCTCAGATGTTGACCAATGAGATGAACCTGCAGCAGACTGTGATCCATCAGGCGAGTCAGGCTCTTAACTGCTGCACAGATGAAGAACATGGGAAAGGATCCCAGGTGGAGGCTGAGGCTGAAAGATTGCTGCTTATTGCCAGTAAGTGATACTTTCCTTATTGCACTCCACGGGTGAATATCAGAATTATTTCTTAGACTTGTAGTAATCACTTCTTTTGTTTTGCCTCAGCTGAAAGGAGGGCTGCCCTCAAGGCTGAGATGGACAGACTAAAAGCAGAGGGTCCAATGGCCCAGAAGAAAAGCACAAGCAGTGCCCAGGATATGGGTATACCTGCTTCTAAAGGGTCCATCTCACTGCTGGAGCTGCGACTCCCTCTAAAGGCCGACTTTATCTGCTCTTCCGCCAACAAGCCTGGTAGGAAAGTTTCTGTATTTATGTATAGCTACTTTTTGTTTTGCGTCTTCATGCCTAATCAGACACTCACTCATGTCATCTTTTTGATGCAAGATTGTGGAAACCATTACTTCTTTGTGATGATCCGTGCTGGAGCCGAGAACACAGTGGCAACTCCTCTTGCAAGCACACGCACTGGTCTAAGTGGTGATGCTTTGACCTTCACAACCAAATTCACTTTGTAAGTGTAATTTCCTATCAAACCACTCTTGACATCCCTGTCATCTCAGTGTAGTGTTTTTCATGTTACTTTCTGCAATGTGCAGGTCTGATGTCTCTAATGACTTTGAGATTGATATTGAGGTCTACTGTTTTGTAAGTACAGCTTTTTCATGTATTTTCAAGTGAAATGCATGTTTGAATACAAATTATCTTCCTTTATCAGAAAGATTTAGTAAATGTTTGTTTTTCTCTTAGGTTCAGAAACGGGAGCTGAACTCTGACAAGAGGAAAAAGCCCAAGTCAAAGGTAGATCTTAGTTGTACTGTATTACAGTGGCTCAGTATACATGGAAGTGTAGTTTGTAAAACTTTAACAACTTACTAAGTTTTAATGATCGCTACTCTAAAGAGCAGTGATCAGCGTGTCCAGATTCTCCTGAGGCATTTCCATGACATGGAAGCATGCTTGTTGGTATGCTTTTTCAAAATCATCACTTGCTGGTGTGCAGGCAGTTGATTTGCGTTTTTAATGTCTAGTCTAGTCAGTCTAAACAGTGCACGGTGAAGGGTATTTTTATTCATTCGTTAACGTATTCGTAAAAAGGCCTTTTGTCTCGGTTTCAATAGTACTTTATAGAAATGTTTGTGTATAATTAGCTCTAATAAATATTGTTCACTGTATTTTACATTGAAATAAACTTCTCTTCCCAGGCTATCACACCAAAAAGGTTCCTCGCCATCTCTGTAAGTAGCCAATTCACTTAAATTTCAAGACATACTACCTGTCAAAGGTTTGGGGTAGTATGACTAGTAAAACTGATAAAAACTCCAGGTAATGGCTGAATGAAAACTCAGCTTTGTCGTCACAGAATAAATTGCATTTTGAAATGTATTCAAACAGAAAAGTTATTTTAAATTATTATAATTTTCACAATATTACTTTTTTACTTTCTTTAATCAAATAAATGCAGTCTTTGTCAGCACAAGAGACTTATTTCAAAAACATTACAAAATCAAACCAACCCTGACCTTTTAAATGGAAGTGTAAAGTAAATGCCATGAGTATTAACAAAGAAACTCAAACATGATGCTAAAAAAAAATGAAAACCATGTTTTAAATGAATTGGTCAATAATCAGCAAAAACGGTAGACTGTTGCAAAACTATCAAAAATCTGTTTTCAAGGCCAAATCCATTCTTTCTCTGGGAAAAAATCCAGTCTTTCATCTTGATTTAAGGTTCATTAAGGGATTTAATCTCTGAAACCTAGACTGCACCAAGTCTTTCAAAGTTTTCTTTATAAAATCCTTCTCCCATGGCCAAATAAAAACAATATAAACGAACAATGAAACCATAACTGTTTGTATAAACCTGCAGTTCCTCATTTATCTGTAAACAATCATTTCACCATGTGCATGGTGTTTTCTTTGTTCAGCATGTAATATTGCAGTGCCATAACATTTTGTTTTAAATTATACTTTTTTTTTCTGAAACTGTTTGCCTTCATTTATTTATTATAGAAGAGCAACCTCCAAACACCTGGTGAGTATTAATTGCCATTTAAATGTAGTTCAATTCATCTAACTTTTTAACGGTTGTTATTAAATTATTTATTTTGTGTATTTATTTTCAGTTATGGCTAGCCCTGGTGGTCCAAATGCAGTGCGCACCAGTGGCTTTGTACTCGTTGGATCACACAAGCTAACTCTAGCCTCCATTGGGAAAAACAAATTTCCGTTGGAGAAGGTACTTTCCTCCCTTTGCGTCCTTTTTTTATATCAACTCTTGCACAAATGAAATTACTAACACCACCACCTGGCGAAGCACACTAGATGTAATGCTTGCTGGCATGCAGAGTATGGGGTTAGATTTCAATCACAATTCTGCGCGCGCAAGATCACATTTTGAGCGCGCAAAAGGGCATTTCGCACGCGCGTGAACTGAGTTTTGAGGAGAAATGTTCGTCTCGCAGATAAGAAAATATTTCGAGCGAACGAAAAATCAATTTTGCATTTAAAATAAGTTTTTGGATGTGCGCAGACGTTCTCTTTCGCATGTGCAAAGTTTCACTTTCTTGCTCCTCTCATACCAGGCATAAGCGCTCTCGAAGCGCAGACGGCTCGCGTGCTCAACACAACCCAGCGTTACAATATGCCATAACTCCAGCCAATCAGAGATGAGGCTGCTAAATTCTGATTGGCTGGCTTGAAAACCAATCACAAGACTCCCTGCAGCTGTGGACTAGGAAAAATACATGATGGAAGATATTTATGTTTAATTTTAATGGATTGAAGTTGAACACTTCAATTTAAGTTAAAGTAAACAAAAACATTAACAGCAGAGATGTTCTGGAAAAAGAACTATCTTACTAAAAAAATATACTGTATTGTCTTATATACTATTTTAGGATGGATAGTGTGCACATTGGGATGCAGGCTTGTTCCCTTCACTGCAAAAAAAGAAAAAAGAAAGACATGTGGGTAAAAATGCAAACATATATGCAAATATAACTGTAAGTGAAAATTGTGGGTGTGTGACCCACAAGACTTCTATATAATTACTCGCATAATTAGATTTTTTTTTTTTTTTTTGCAGTGAGGGGAACAAGCCTGCATGCCAATGTGCACACTATCCATCTAAAAATTGTATATAAGAAAATACAGTATTTTTTTTTAGTATGATAGTTGTTTTATATGACATCTGCTGTAAATGTTTTTGTGTAATTCCAAGGATATGAAGTAGATTGATTATTATTTTAACGTTATTACATTGCATTTCTACGTTTATTTGATGGCTTTTTTTATTTTATTCTGATGTGAGTGATGTACCGTTTTTACACACTTATTTCATTAAAAGGGGAAAAGTCTGTCCATCTTCATTTCTGAAAATGTGTAACAACTCGGTCACATTCATATTTCACTAATGTTAATGACATAACTTGCAGTTCAGAAAGAAGTTAGAACTACCTCTTGAGGTGTAGCAAACACTGGGACATGCCATTATGTATTATACACAGTAATAGTACGATTTGATTTTGATTAAAAATAAGCTAAAGAAAATGAGCTTAAAATAAGCTAAAAAATAAACTGTGGCCGTCGAGTGGTAGACAATTGAACTTAAATAGAAGTGTTCAAGCCATTAAACAAATTAAACATAAATATCTTCCATCATGTATTTTTCCTAGTCCACAGCTGCAGGGAGTCTTGTGGTTGGTTTTCAAGCCAGCCAATCAGAATTTAGCAGCCTCATCTCTGATTGGCTGGAGTTATGACATATTGTAACGCTGGGTTGTGTTGAGCACGCGAGCCGTCTGCGCTTCGAGAGCATTTTTTACAGTCTATGTTCGAGACGCTTATGGCTGGTATGAGAGGAGCAAGAAAGTGAAACTTTGCACATGTGAAAGAGAACGTCTGCGCACATCTAAATACTTATTTTAAATGCAAAATTGATTTTCGTTCGCTCGAAATATTTTCTTATCTGCGAGACGAACATTTCTCCGCAAAACTCAGTTCACGTGCGTGCGAAAGGCCCTTTTGCGCGCTCAAAATGTGATATTGCGCGCGCAGAATTGTGATTGAAATCTAACCCCATAGCAGAGCGGGAGAGGTTTAAGCACAAAACTACTCTAACTAATACAGTTAACACTACTCTTGTTTTTCTTGCACAGTGCTGCCTTTTGCATTTGCCAGACTCTTTCACATGCAGTCATTTCTCTCTTTTAGATCAAATATGAAAGGAGTGAAAGAGAGCTGCTCAGTGACATGTTTCACAACAAGGTTGCTATATTTGCTCTGTGTTTAGTAACACGGGTTGTTATGTGTCTGAGAATTTAGCTAACAAGGCTTGGTTTCTTTTTGGTAATACTCATTGTCACGCCTTTAAGCTGCTTATTTATAAACCTATGTGCACATCAATGTCTTTGTATTTGTGGGTGCTAGTTCTGTTTTCTTTATTCCTTCAGGAAAATGTATCTTTCTCTCTTGCTTTGAATGATGCTTCTGTTGGATATGCTTATGTGCTCCAGTTCTTAGTGTCCTGTCCACTGACACCCACTGTGTCCTATCTCACTACAGGTACCTTTCCTTTGTCCTTTGGAGGGTCACGTTTACCTGAAAATGCATTGTGAGGTTGGCTCACGGATAGAGGAAAGGGGCTTCCTGGTGAGTCTTTATTCTGAAAGTCTAAAGAATGATAAAACAGTTCTAATCCTTCCATTTTGATTTAAATATCCAGTCATTGCTGGATAAACTAGATCAGTAGATAACCAGGACCCAGTTGTCCAAAAGTAATTGGCTATTGGGTTGGATCAAATCTTGAAAATGCGTTGAAAAGAAAATAATAATTTTGAAATCAGATTAGATCAAAAAATCAAATCCATCAGTTTGTGTTCAAAACGTTTTTGTAAGATTAAGATACCTTTGATCCAGAAAATCAGGATTATCCTGATCCCAGCAGAAAGTGTAACAACTTAAAACTGGTCAAAAATGTGCATTTATAAATATTTTTTTTTTCTTGATTTAGTTTAACTGTAAAAGTAATAAATTAGAAGTACACATTATTAGGCTACCTATTCAGCCTTTCAGTACAGTAAAGTGAAAAAATAGATTTTGGTGCCATAAAATAATCCCCCAAACAGCTGTCAATATCAAACAAATATAATATGTAATTAAGTTTTTTTATTTTTTATTTTTTTTGTTTTATCATTATATATAAACTACATTGGCACAATCAACTTAGTCAAAAGCATCCCTTATTGAATGTATTATGTTTGTTTTGTTGTGGGTCACATGAGGGGCTACGGAAACCCTAAAGGGACATGGTGAGGGGGGAAGAAGTTAGGAGATGGAAGGAAAATTAATTTTAATGCTTTTGTGTTCTCTTGTAAATGTTTTGCGTTCCGCTGGGAGACTTTGCATTAATTCGCAAAGAACTCAAAAGTTTTGAGAGTGAATGCAGTTTCTTGGTGGAACACAAAAGCATTAAAATATATTGGTTTTATCTAATTGAATCCATTTAATTGAAAATGGAACGGGATGTTTGTGTTTGTTTTCTTTCTCCTCAAATAAAACACTTAAAATGACCCCACATTGAGTCTTCTACTATAGTAGGCTAGCAGCTTACATTGTGAAATATAACTCCATTTGGAGCACTAGTAATCCAGATATGGTAATCTGAAAAGGTGTGTATCTGGATCAGGGGGATCTAATCCTATTTTGCTATGGAAAAACTGGCGCTTAAGTGAGATGGATTACCTAATCTTGGATAGCAAAACAATTCTTGTTTATACTGAGATGGCTTTGTGTGATTGTTAGTGAGGTTGTCTTTTATTTTCAGACTATGTTTGAGGATGTCAGTGGATTTGGAGCCTGGCACAGGAGGTGGTGTGTCCTTTCAGGATACTGCATCTCTTATTGGACCTACCCTGATGATGAAAAACGGAAGGTAGGCCTACTATAATGGTTTTGGTTTTTTAGATGCTCTTTTACATAGCATTAAAATGAACATGTTCTTCCTCTTGCAGAATCCAATTGGTCGTATTAACCTCACCAACTGTACCAGTCGTAAAGTGGAGCCAGCAAACAGAGAGTTCTGTGCCCGGCCCAATACCTTTGAGCTCATCACTGTGAGACCTCAGAGGGAAGATGACAGAGAGACCCTGGTCAGCCAGTGTAAGGACACACTGTGTGTTACAAAGTAAGACCCAATTAACAAATGTGAATTCATCTGCTTTGATGAAGATCAAGTCCTAAATCAAAACATGACTTTGTAATATGCAGGAACTGGCTGAGTGCTGACACTAAGGATGAGAGGAATCTGTGGATGCAGAAGCTCAACCAGATCTTGGTGGACCTGCGCATGTGGCAGCCAGATTCATGCTACAAACCCATGTGAGCCTGCTCTCATCTGACACCAAGGGCCAGACATCTCCTCGTCTGGCTTTCACATTGACTGCGTACATGTCTGATTTGGAAGTGCAATATGGCATTACAGTTACAGAGCGTTTACAGATACATTTTACAAGTTCTTCATTATAAATTTGACAAAAGTCAAATGTGTATGCGTAAAAAAAAATCAATAAAGCCATAAATGAAAAGACTTTTCAATATTAAAGAGCAAAATGCTTTGCCTTACAAGGGTTTTCAGGTATGTTTTAGATATTTGTATAAATTAGCATGGCTTTCTTAAATACTAATGAAAGTTTGTTTTCTTTGTTAAACTGTTGATTGTATGTGTATTTAAATGTCTTTTGCATGACTGCTGTCTGCTGAGATACCTGCTGTATTCAGATTTCTCTGAGTATTCTTCAAGGCCAGCAAGACGGGATGCAATTTCCTAAATTTTTAAACCATACACTTAATGTCGTTACTTTGTGGTGACGCATTTGATTCCTATTCTAAGTTGAACTTCAGAAACCCATGATATTTTGTAAGCAAGGTATATATGCTGTCATAAGGATGACTTAAATTTTTTGCTCGTCCGTCATGGGAATCAGTATTTTATTTTAATAACTAAAGGGTTTGGTTGGATTATGGAGTTATAAAAATGTATATTTATATCTTTTTGTTTACTTTAAGTACAGAGTGGAGAACACACTTGGATAACCAAAGGGAATGGGTTTTTTTCTTTTCTTTTTGGACATTTATGGGCAATGTGGTTCAAACATGGCAGACAATTCAAAACACAACTAGATCTTTCCGTCATAATAGCTCTTCATCCAAGTTTCTGCAATAACACTATGATGAGGGATATGAGCCTTCAAAAGAATACAAATACAGACCGCATTTGTCAGATATTTTCCTTTTTTATTGAAAAGGAAAATGCCCCAAGACATGTTTTTTCCATTGCTAGATTACTTTGCAATATTTGTGAGCTAAAATATATTTATCATGCACATCCCCTATTTTCTCAACTCTACACCGTATGTATATTTTTGTGTTTGCTTTACTTTTACATGAACATTTTATAACTTTTTAAATTGTTATACCTTACTCTAGATTTATTAACTTGTATCCAAATGAGTTTGTTGAATAAGTGACATTTACAAAAGCTTTTTTTTTATTGGCACCACAATTGTCAAAACAATTTCCTTAACCTTGTGATGCACAATACCAAAATGCAGCCACTATCACTGTAGTAACCCCAAGGCACTTCAGTGTAATGGCTTAAATTGGCTGTTTTGTGTGTTATGTATCTTAAACACTCCAAATGTGTATTCCATGTATCACACAGAGCTGCAGTTTAAATAAACAAGCATTTGACAACATGCATGCCATCTATTTCTTAGTTTTTTGTTTGTTTTTTGTCACTTGTTGAAGTAGAAAGATATTTAAATTTTAACTTAAGAGACATGCATGTTTTATACCTTTGCAAGTAAATCTTGATGCTGATGTTCCATCTTATGTTGGCTTTCAGTTGTAATCTCAATGGATTTTGTTAGATTAGAAATGTTTAGAATTAATAAATATCTTTTTAAATACTGTATGAGTAACCTGCTGAATGTTTGTCATTACTTTTCGTTAGCATTGTCATTGCAATGAACTATTGAACACAGTGTTATTGTGAATCAAAACAAACTTAAAAATATTTTTGTGAATTGAAATGAAGCAAAAATAAATATTAGGTGAACATCAGCTGAAACAAAAATTAGAAATACCTTGTCAACTATCTGAAATTTAAAAAACTTGCTAAAACTGAAATAATGAAATATTTATAAATACTTTAACAGTACACAAATGATACTAAAATAGTTTAAAATCTATTAAACTATTGGAAATAGTATATAAGTAATACAATTGAACAAAGGCCTGGTAAAATAATAGTTCTACTCGTTTATTTTAGCGTTACCAATGTACGTTTATGGTCTGGTCTGGTTAATATAATGTTAGTCATGGAATTGGAAGAACAAAAGCGGAATTATAACCTTTGAATAGTCTGATGTGAGGAGTAATGTGTCCTTTTAGATACGGATATCTTTAGCCTTATCTATACTTTAAAATATTTTTGATATACGATGTCACTTCAGGCCAAATCCCGGATATTATATGATGGTGAGGTATTACAATTTTCCCAATGAGCTCGCGCTGTTGATAATCGGCGTGTCATTGACCAATCAGATTGGCGGTCTGGTCCTAGAAGGCGGGCCTTGGATTCCATAGTCAGCAATCGGAGGCGTTACCACTTCCTTTCTCGGCTGAGTGAGTTTGCGGACACGAAGTGTGTAGAGTGGTGGAGAGAAGTGTCTTTAGTTCGTTTACACCTTGTAACCATGGCCCCCAGCACGCAAGCGGATGCAACTGTCTCCGGTATACGGAAAGGCATTCGAGCCATTCTGCTCGGCCCACCCGGAGCAGGGAAGGGGACGCAGGTAGAGTTCGTGCGAAGGGCCGCGTGGCTCATTTAGACTTAACCGTTCAGCAGAACCAGGATATATAGTAAGGGGGTGGTTCACCTAAAAAATTTTTTAAAAAATCTGTTGTCAGTTACATATCCTCATGCTATTCTAAACCATTACGGACTTAATTCTTCTGTGAAAAACAAAAGCAAGATGTTAGACAGAATGTCACCATTCACTTTCATTGAAATTTTTCCATATAATGAGAGTGAATGGCGAATGAGACTGTCATTCTGCCTAACTTTCTTTCTGCTCCACGGAAGAAAACAAGTCATACATGTTTGGAATGACATGGTGGTAAATGACGGCAGGTTATACATTTTGGGTTGAAATACTCATTGAACTCAGCTAAACCCAACATTATGCCATGGGAACCAGCATGTGTCACCGTGTTACTGTCTCTTTAAGAGCAGTGCCCTGTTGCCCTGGGCTTTATCACACTGTTCATTCAGTGCAAATGTGGAATGATCTATGTATGTGACAATCAACGCATGTAACTTGGTGACCACTGGGAAAGTTGTAGTCCTGTTGAACGACCATGTAACTCAATAGACCATAAAGAATATCATCTTTCACATCAATCAACAAATCATTATTGGTTTGCTGTACTGCTTGCTGATATTTTGCAATATTGTTGCACATCAGTAAAATAGTTCAAACTTGGCTTATGCATGTGGTTACAACACAGTGACAATTGAGATTTGTAGTTTTAATCATATGTACACTACCGTTCAAAAGTTTAGTAATGTTTTTAGATTCTTATGCTCTGAAGGCTGTATTTATTTGATCAACAAACAGTAATATTGTGAAATATTATTACAAACAAAAATGTTTTTTTTTTCTATTTGAATATATTTTAATTTTAATTTATTCCTGTGGTGGCAAAGCTGAATTTCCAGCATCATTACTCCAGTCTTCAGTGTCACATGATCCTTCAGAAATCACTCTAATATGCTGATTTGCTGCTCAAGTAACATTTCTTAATATTGTCAATATTGAAAACAGCAATGCTGCTTATTTATGTGGAAACTGTGATTTTGTTTTATTTATATATATAAATTATATCTATTATATCTCCCCTACAGGCACCCAAGCTTGCAGACAAGTACTGTGTGTGTCATTTAGCTACTGGGGACATGCTGAGGGCCATGGTGGCATCTGGATCAGAACTCGGTCAGCGTCTAAAGGAAACCATGGATGCTGGCAAACTGGTAAAATGAATAGATATTCAGTGTAAACAATTTTTCACATTTAAATTCTTGCACTACTAGATTTGTTCTTCTCCAGACCTAAATCTCTGTTCATCACTTTTCTTTTAGGTGAGTGATGAGATGGTGGTGGAGCTCATAGACAACAATCTGGACACGCCTGCATGCAAGAATGGATTCCTGCTGGACGGTTTCCCCCGTACCGTCAAACAGGCAGAAATGGTGAGGACTTCTACAATCTGTGAACAATTGACTCTTCAAATGTGTCTATAAAGGCCCGTTCACACCAATGACGATAACTACAACAATAAAGATGAAGATACAGTTCTAAAAATCTTTCTAAATATAAAAGAATAATATAGTCCACAACTACAAGGATAACGGCACAGAGAAATGATATCGTTGGAATCACTTTCAGAGCGATTTTTTTCAGTTGATGAACGATACAAACATTTAACAGCTAATCGGAATCCATCCTGCTTTAAAGAGCTCGAGCATTTAAAGCAGCAGACGACAAAACTGCAGCGCGCGTTATCGTTCGTTGGTGTGTGGACGCACCACACCTAGCGCCCACACCTCCTATCGTTCTTGGTGTGAACGGACCTTAATACAGTGCTTGATTTGAAATGGGCACCCAGTTCTGATTGGCTGGTTGCACCACAATCTGTCAACCTGTACTGTACATCTTTCTCATTTCTAGCTGGACGGCCTCTTGGAGAAGCGTAGTGAGAAACTGGACTCTGTGGTTGAATTCTCCGTTGATGACTCCTTGCTAGTACGCAGGATCTGTGGGAGGTATGAGGATGGAGGGGTCTCTAAATTGGAAGCATTGTATTGGAGCCCATCATCACTAATGTAGTCTAATAGCTCGGTTTAGTTTAATGAATATGGAATGCACTGAATAGAACATCACACTCATTTCAAGAATAAGAGAACACATATGCTTGGTAGGTCATACAAGAGGTCAAAAACATAATTAGTGTGTATAATGTAATATTTAATGAGAAAGGTGGCAGGAACATTTTTCATTATGCAGTTTTCATGGGAACTCAATAAGGAAGTGCACCTTCCTCCTTTTTTTAAAGCTACAATATTTAATTTTTTTCTTACAATAACAAAGGCGTAGGTTGGATGACGCATTAGCGGAATTATGGAACTTGTCATGCTGATGGATCTAATAATGTTTATGGATGAATGAATACATTGATGTTTTAAACATGACTGTGGTGTGAAGCAGGGTGTGATTGCTAATGAGAGAAAGATATCAGCGCCACACGCGAGTCCTGCGGATATAAAGGAATGAGGACATTTAATTCTACCGGATTACACGCAAGTGCTGAATCAATACTCACACAGGGCAGTTTATTAGACGAATGAAACTTGTGAAGTAATGCAGCGCTGTTTCACTTGGTCTACACTATCACACTAAACTGCATTTGAGTGTGTTGAAAGTTATAATGTTATTCTATGTGTTAGTTTGTTTGCTAAATGAAACTAGCAGTAAGCTAGATCAACATTAGAATAACAAACTGATCATATTCTAACATTTCATCATGTTGAGTTATATAACATTGATAAGTTTTATGTACATTTGCTCACCTATCTAATAAAGTACATACAAGAGTGGCGTCTCTGTCAAGTCCAAGTTAGTCGCGGACGCGGAGCTCTCGGCATCTCGAAAACGCCACGCTGATATTGACCCTCGTTTTAGTTCTCCTTTTGTCCCAAAGTCTGCTTGCCATGGTCCATAATGTTTGAACAAAACAACAACAGCGTGAGCGTGCCGCTATACGTAACGCAGTTGTCCACGTCTGTCGCCATGGTTACTATAGCAGTACGAGCGCAAACCAGGGATAACGCGGATATTACGTCATTGACAGGCGACCAGTGAACATGAATGAGCCATTATTTGTAATTGGAATTTCTCTGAAATTAAAAATCTTTGGGAAATTTTGGGATATTGTAAGTACACAACTATATCATACTGTGCAAGTGATTTTTGGATATTTTATTACAAAAATCGTACATATTTAGCTTTAAGTAAGAATTGTAAAGCATGAAAATGATGCTTTGTTTAAACCTGCAATACAACAGAAGTAGTGACAATCTTTTCTTCCATATTGTGACATACTGTACATTCAAGTGTAACGGATTATTAAAAAATGTAGAGCGGGGACTTAGTTCTTCTATGCATCTGTTGTTTGGTTCTTCAGATGTGGCTGTTGCACTCAAAAGTAGATGCAGATGAACTTGAGCTTGCAGGGACGGAGTTTAAGCCGACTTAATTCGTTTCACCAGAAAGTTAAAAATTGTAAAAACAAATGAAACATGCACAGTTGTAATAGTCTTTTCTTGCCTATTGTGATGTATATCCAAGTGAAACGGCTTCTCAAACAAATAAAAATGTAGGGCGGGACTTGATTTTGGAATGATTGGATGGTTGTGGTTTTCTATTGGTCGATCTCTTGTGAGTGACAGGTTGTCCCGCCCTTGTGCAAGTAAACGCATCATCAGAGACGAGGAGAGATGTCGCTGTAAGAGGGAGAAGTTATTCTGATTAAAGATTGAGGGCACATGATTTAAAAAAAAGTAATGATGATAAATCATTTATTATACATACTGCAATATTCCATAAACAAAGAAGGGTAATATATAATATAATATATATATATATATATATGCACACACACATAGTGTAATGTATATATACCATTCCTTTCCTCAGGCTCATTCACCAGCCCAGTGGCCGATCTTACCATGAAGAGTTCAACCCCCCCAAAGAGCCTATGAAAGATGATGTGAGAAACAAAACTGTTCAGATTCTTATTAATATTACATCTACGAGCATTGCTATAAAGTTTTGTTCTGATCCATACATCCACAGGCGACCGGTGAGCCTCTTATTCGCCGCAGTGACGACAACGAGACGACTCTGCGCTCCCGTCTGGAGTCGTATCACCGGCTGACGTCTCCTCTAGTGCAGTACTACAGTACCCGTGGCCTGCACACTGCTGTCGATGCTTCTCAGTCCCCCAACCTCGTCTTCGCCTCCATCCTCGCTGCCTTCTCTGCTGCTACCTGTAAAGATCTCGTTTATTTTGTCTAAATCATCTCTGCATACCCTCTTTCCTAAAATGCATTCTAACACTTTATTTGATTCCTCTCGTGTTTTGTCTTTAGACATGGTTTTGATTCATCTGCTGTCTATTGAGCAATGGATAACAGAGCTCTTGACAAAAAAAGGGCTATAATATATATAACTGATTGTAGAACCCAGACTTTAAGTTCAGACTTCATATACTGAAGGCTCTTAAGCACTTTTTGTTCAAACCAGACCCATGTAAAGAGGTATGGTTATTTAATTTGCACCATTTACAAAGTGAAATGTGAATAATAAGAACAGGAATCATTTCTAATTCACTTTTCTAGTAGACTTGGATCTTGTAGTATTGCTTGATATCCAGTAGAGGTCATGTGAATACTTGGTTTGATTGCTGAATGTAAAATAATAATAAAAAAAAAAACATTTTAATTAATTGCTTTATTAGTTAATATTTATTAATTAATGTCCTGAGTTGAATCATTAATTTACTTGTGGACCTTTTTCTTTTTTTTCTGCAGCTGCATGAAATCCAGTTTCTCCCATCCAGGTTGATCCAGATGTGAAAATAATGGATGGGGGGGGGGGGGGGGGGAAGGGGGAAGCTGGAAGTGTCTCTGATGTTAATTTTGATCATTCCTTGTAGTGATTGTTTTTTGTAATGAACACAGATTTGACTGAAAACCAGTTGATTACCTCCAATAAACTTGGGAGACTATTTTGTACTACCTACATGAAGGTTTTTGATTCATTGTTTATTCTGTATCACTGTCCAAATGCTGGATGGTTCGTCTCCTTCTTAATTTTGTTGCTTTGAGAACAAATTTCTGAAGTTTGTGAGAGAATATATATATTCGTTTTCTAGTTATGCTCTTTTTAAAATATTCACAAATCGGTCAATCTGGCTGACGTACTGGTTTAAATGATTAAGTGAAATGGTCCGTATCAAAAACGTAAAACATTTTTAAAATGTGTACACTATAATAACAGACAGCTGGAAAAGTAATCGTAGTTTCATTTTTCAAATGATGTATTCACTGAAATGAATAATCTTTTGGTCAAAAATGTGAGATATAAACTTTTTACATATTTTGTTTGTATTAGGAGAAATACAAAACCAGTAGTTCTGAACCTTTTTGACTCCAAAGCCCCCAGCTGTTCAAAGGCCTTTTCTGTCTAAGCTAATTTGACCATTGGTACTTCTGATGAAATAATGATGAACTAAAAAATGATGTCAGTTTAATGCTGTACATCTTTACTTTTTTATTGTTTTAAAAATTTTAGCAATTAAGATTTTACGCTGAGCGGCCTAATGGGCTCCTGGTTGAGAGAACCACTGTTTTACATCATCTTATTTAAAAAATATTTTCCGTGTTTGCCACTGAACTGTACTAATAATACGTTTAAAAGACATGACTCTTTTTTTCCTGTTGGTTTTTTTATTTTTTTATTTTTATTAATGCCAAGGTATCAAAATATAAGTAGCCTACAAAAATGTACAAATTACATACAACAAAAAGACTACTTATTTTACAGTCAAAACGTGACACGCAATCATTTCCGTTTCGAGCGACGTCAGTGGGCGGGGTTTCCTTCTCGTATGTGAGTGTCGTCACACGCTGGGGCTTTCCTCGGTGACGTGAATGGAAAAGAGAATAGAGCTGCGGACATAATCTGAGCAATATCGCGGACAGGGCAGCAAAAAAGCACTGACATCCTCCCCTTGGGCTGATGTTCGGGGAATGTTGTAGCGGATAGCACTAGGGTGATATTTGTCAGATTTACAAGACAGTTGGTTGAATGTACATGGTGTACAGTAGCACCGAAGCTCACTGCGTACCGCCCTATTCTGCTTCAGTTGCTTCCAATACTATCAGATCCATCTGAACGGTAAGTGCCCAACAGATCTGTCGTCATGGTTACGCTTTAGAATCCTTTTAGAGTCATTTTGTGCTATATGATTCCAAAATACTGTGATGTTCTGATGGTGACCAAGTGTTTGGGATCATTGTGTGATTGATATCAGGACATATCTCAGGACTCGGGCCACTGATCAACATTGTTTTGTTTTACTGTAACGTTAGTCCTTTCTTTAAGTGCAGGAATGCGACACAAATAAATAAATAGTAAATAAACTAGTTGTTTTAAACATTGGGGATTTTATTTATGTTCTAGTAGTTACTATTGAACTTGGCATATATTAAATGTTTACATAACAGGTGTGTGTGTGTATATATATATATATATATATATATATATATATATATATATATATATATATATATATATATTATACATATTTAGTCATGTTATTACATTTATGTAATGACCTTTTTGTATATATACATATATTTAAATTGAAGCTTTTTGCGTCCTGCCCAGTTCAAATTTAATCACTAAAACAAGTGAATCACTATAATTGATTTATATATATATAAATCAATTATAGTGATTCACTTGTTTTAGTGATTAAATAAATCAATTATAGTGATTCACTTGTTTTAGTGATTAAATTTGAACTGGGCAGGACGCAAAAAGCTTCAATATATATATATATATATATATATATATATATATATATATAGTGTATGTACTAACCTTTGTATATTTACATGGAACGTAATTTATCCTAAATATCTCATATTTACGTATTTGGGGGCAAAGTTATGCAATATATATATTACATGTGTACGTAATGTCCTATTTTTATTGAGGAGAGATTTTGTCCTTGTCTGCTTTGTTGAATGGCTGAGTCTCTATGTGTTGCTTCTTCAACTCCTTTCTAAATATAGAGCGTATTAGTTCATCATGAACTTTACAGTATTACACAAATTTGTTGTAACTTGTAACTGTACATGTGTTGGGAGTTTTGGTAACACTTCTCCATCTAGTGTAAAGCAAGGAATGCACAGAATGACTTCAGTTTCATTTCTTCTTTTGCCTCACCAAACAGACAGTTAATTCCATTAAGTCTTTCTTGTCTTGTTTTTCTGAATTCTTGGGTTATCGGTTTTACCGTAAACCTCCATGTGACTCTCACAAACTGATAAAATCAAGGTCTTTAGTTTCACAGGAACCATGTTTTTTCTTTTGTTCCAGCCTCCCTCACACAATAGTCAGTGAGTGTGAATGTGGCCTACTGGTGTTAGTCATGTTTTGTCTTGACTCTTGAATCTTTGTACAGTGCATTCATGATAATGCATACGTTATATGAGATTTTGACTTCTATGAGGATGCAACAGTATGAAGTGAGCTGGAGAACAGACAGCCTGCTTCTTAGCAAGAATGGTACATGGATAAACACAACCACCTGCTCCACACAGACTTAAAGAGATTTCATTGAAGGGATAGTTCACCCAAAAATATACATTCTGTCATAATTTACTCAGCCTCAAGTTGTTCCAAACCTCACCTGTATGAATTTCATTCTTCTGCTGAACACGAAAGAAGATATTTTGAAGAATGTCGGTAATCAAACAGTTTATGGGCCCCATTGACTTTCATAGTATTTTTTTCCCCATACTATGGAAGTCAGTGGGGCCCATCAACTGTTTGGTTACCGACATTCTTCAAAATATCTTCTTTCGTGTTCAGCGGAAGAAAGAAACTCATACAGGTTTGGAACGCCTTGTATCGAGTGTGTGTGTGTGTGTGTGTGTGTGTGTGTGTGAAATCAACAATATTTTGAACCTACTTTGTTTAATATGATACAGATTAGATTTAGAGCTGCATGATTAATCATTAAAGATCGCGATCTTATTCCTAAATGACAACGATTCGGCTATATTTTTACAAGTACAGTTGTCATGTATAGTTATAAAACAGCTTCACAAACAGTCTTTTCAACCATACAGTATCATTATTTCTATCACAGGAGTATTGGGATAAAAGTCTATAGTTCAGATGTAAACACTGAAACCAACGGTAGTCATCAAAATAGAGTAAATCACTTTTTAAAAGTAACGTTACGCTTCAAATAAAGATTGTATTAATTATTTAGTTACAGCAGTTAGTGGCAACAAGCGACTGTTAAAGGGGTCATATAATGCCATTTTTGTACAAGCTAATATGATTCTTTAGGGTCTAAATTAAAAGTTTGTAATATACTTTGAAAGGAACACTCCGACTTTTTGGGACTTTAGCCTATTCACCTTATCCCCCAGAGTTAGATAAGTCCATACATACCTTTTTCATCTCCGTGCGTGCTATAAGTCTGTTTGACGCACCCACCGCTAGCCTAGCTTAGCACAAAGACTGGATGTAAATGGTTGCAGCTAGCATACTAATCCAAATAAGTGACAAAATAACGCAAACCGTATAAATACTGGGAACTATATTCTCTGAAGGCGAAGCACTGCTACTTGGGCGGAGTGATAACCGCAGCACCTGAGACGCGCTCTCTGCTCCTCACCACGGCGCGTCTCAGGTGCTGCGGTTATCACTCCGCCCAAGTAGCAGTGCTTCGCCTTCAGAGAATATAGTTCCCAGTATTTATACGGTTAAAATATGTCTGTGTCTCATGTGACTTTGTTCTTTGTACACTCTGTGACTATACAAATCACAACATGTAAATAGGAAAATGTTTGCGTTATTTTGTCACTTATTTGGATTAGTATGCTAGCTGCTACCATTTACATCCAGTCTTTGTGCTAAGCTAGGCTAGCGGTGGGTGCGTCAAACAGACTTATAGCACGCACGGAGATGAAAAAGGTATGTATGGACTTATCTAACTCTGGGGGATAAGGTGAATAGGCTAAAGTCCCAAAAAGTCGGAGTGTTCCTTTAATTAAAAATTCTCATTAGTATTGTAAGAAAACACTTATTTTACCTGGTCAAAAACAGCTCTGTTTTCAGCACGCCGTTTCAGTGCATATGACTTTAAATGATAATGAGCTTTGCTCACCCCGCCCCTCTGTTCTGTGCGTACACCGTTTGTAACACAATAACACAATAACCATAACGCGTTGTTCAGTATAAACGTGGGATTATGAATTATATTGAGAACATCGTACATAGAAAACATGCCGTAATGTACCCTAAGTGTAAACCTTAGACGCATTCATTGTGAAGCGTGCAGCTAGCGATTTGCAAAGATTAATATATTAATATAAAGTTTAATAAAACGTTATTATTTAATAAAACGCATTGACGTTGCTCGTGGGGAATATTCCCTTCGAAAACAAACTCAGCCACTGCGTCTTCAGCGGTTCGGATTTAGGAACATTAAAATGACTGCTGTGTTCGTTATTACACCCAAGAACAGAACACCACAATCGCTTAGACGCCATTCTGCTCATAGACAGTGCTCCAGCATATCAACAATGACCGCGCCGGTCCGCGCAGACTATGATTGACAGCTCCCTCACGAGCGAGGGCGGGTCTGTGTTGAAACGCTCCTGTCAATCAACAATCGTGGGAGGGGCTTCCGAGCGTGTGACGTCACACGGTCGAACGGCTCGATTTGAGGCAGGGGAAAACATATAAGGAGATTAAAACAAAAACACTGGATGGATTTTTATCATTATATGATGGTTGTGTACAGGCACTGCCAACACACATTTCAGTACAATCAACTTGTAAAAGTGCATGTACCATTATATGACCCCTTTAAAAATGTATTTGTCATTGAATCATTCATTCAAGAGATTAATTCAAAAACTCTGATTTATCCAGTAATGAAACAAGGGAGGTCTTTACGACTGAGTCATTGAATCATTCATTCAACCCGATTAAAAAACAACAATAATTCAAATTAATGTAAAAAAATAAATAGACTGCAGCAATTAACATTTTGTCGGAACCTCTATTCTTGCTATTTTTTTATTTATGTGTCTATTCAGAATCATGGGAGAATCTCTATTTTAGACAAGAAAATCGTGATCCAGAATCGCGCGGCTCTAATACAGATGCACACGGAAACAAGACAGCAGGACACATGCAGGCTTTGCTGAGAACAATAAGCCTCAGTGGATCTTCAGATGTGACTCGAATGGTTATGTAATGGCTAGAGATCCAGTAGCCCACCTGTACACCAATGGACCATGTGACTGTGTGTGTGTGTGTGTGTGTGTGTGTGTGGTGTGTGTCTGAGATAGGTCTGGGGCTGTAGGATGATATGAAAGTGCTGAGGTGCGGTTTCAGGGTCTGACGCGGACGGAAGCGCAGAGACAGTGTCAGTCTAGCTCTTTCTTATCTCTCACAGTAGTGAGTTTGTCAGTAACATGCTGCCAGGAGGCCAAACACTACATTATTTTCTATATTCTCCTTTTGTTGAAGTGTTGAATGTTGAATTTAATTTAGCTTATGAGTCAGACTCAGAGTGTTTGTGTGAATTGTGCTGTCTGCAAACAAGTTTGCCCCTGTGACATGTTGATAAATGGTCTGGAAAACAAAACTTTATAGTGAGAGATTATGAAACTAATATTCTTGTTCCTTATAGGGGATGTCTCTTACAGTAAGTGTCTGTAGTAAGGATCTGCTTTCATTATGACCTCAGCAGCAGTTTCCTTTATTCAATAAGAAAACCTATTGTTATAATATTATGGAAGAAATATTATCAATAAAACAAAGTAGGGGGAAAAGTATAGGGATAGTTTCATACAGGTTTAAAACAATTTGAAGGTGAGTAAATGATGACAGAATTTAAATTTTGGGTGAACTATCCCTTTAAGACGAAATACAAAAAAAAAAATAGTTTACTGTGGTACATTTCCCAGTAAAAATCTCTTGCTAAAATACCGTAGTATTTCAGTTTTTACCATAATAATACAGTTATTGTTAATAGTGTAAAAATATAATAAATGTGTATATATACACATATACACACACACATCATTTATATATATTTTGTATTTACAAACATTTATTAAAATATATAAAGCCTGAGTATTCCTTCCAAAATAATCGATTTTGTCATTACGACTTATATTATCAGCATAACAATTTGATCATAAGTAATTTGCTTGCATTTGATTATTATTGACCTAGAAATAGTGGAAAATGTTTTTTTATTCATTTTATATCATATTCATAGCCTTTTTTGTTTATCTCTTGGTGTAAATGTAAAAAATCCCAGATTTTCAATGTGGTCTCACACCTTTGGACCACAAAACAAACCAAAAAAATCCCAGACTGAAACAGAATTTCCCTTTTCTACCCGATCTTAATCTTTTTTTGTGTGTGTGTGTGTGTTTGTGTGCGTGCGTGCGTGTGTGTGTGTGTGTGTGTGTGTGTGTGTGTGTGTGTGTGTGTGTGTGTGTGTGTGTGTGTGTGTGTGTGTGTGTGTGTGTGTGTGTGTGTGTGTGTGTGTGTGTGTGTGTGTGTGTGTGTGTGTGTGTGTGTGTGTGTGTGTGTGTTATTACAAACTGTGACTGTGTGATAAAACTAGCGAGAACTAAACCAAACTTGTGGAAACGGAGATCCATATTTCATCAAACCAAGCTTGGGAGCTTATGCTGTGGATTGTTCCAACCGCTTTCAAAGTTTTTAAATAAACTCTTTCCTACATGGAAAAACCAGGCTGCTGATTTCCAGCTGCAGCAGTGTAAGCAAAAAAAGAGCTTCTTGTGAATCTGCATGTCATTCACAGCTAATTAATAATACAGCAACGTCTGTTGTACAACAAACGCAGCCACGCCCGTTACACACACACACACACACACAGTGGCTTACGCTTCGTAAACCTGCACTCTGGTACCGAGATGTGACACAGATTTTCCAGAAACAGCTTTTGTTGTGCACCCGCTAGCATCCCTCACACACACTAAACCTCAGAGAGCACAGATGGTAATTATGTGTCACTGGTTGCATTAGCAGAGGCTGCTGAAGTGGAATGGAGGGCTATTACCATCTCAGCCCTCAAGTTATATATAATATAAATAGATGTTGGAGACTCTTTTTCATTGAACCTGCTATGATTCAACACCCACCTTTTCAAACTGCCTGTTTAGAATAGGCAGATCTGCTCAGATCGTATTGAATGTTCCTGTTTCCATCAGACTCTTGCATTTTTAATGCGTCTCTTTGTCACGTACAGTATAGAGCACGGTGATTGTTGCATCCTCCTGTCATAATGGGTCAAGAAGACATCAGGGCAGTGGCTGTGAGCAATGCAAAAGCACAAAAAGGCAAAAAGTGGGTCATACTGACTGCTGTGCTGTGTACCTCGTATATCCATGATCGCCAGCAGAAAACAGGCTGCTTTACTTTAATCTGTGTGCGTGTCTGTGTGTGTGTATATATATATATATATATATATATATATAAACAAACTTTTATGTTAGATGCAATTAATCGATTTGACAGCACTAGTTAAAACACTGCCTAAAATGCAGCTATAATGGTTTTATAAACGTACCATGTTAATGCTGTGTTTTTGGACATAATAATAAAAAAATAATCATGTTACCCTAGAATAAAATACATTGCATATGAATATAGCCATTTTTATTTATTTTGTTATAGGTGCTGGCACGTTATGTCGAAATTACTGTTATTACAAGATTCCGACTTGTAAAAAGCACATAATTACAACATGTAAACCAGGAGTTTTTTGAGAGATCCTAATTGTACCGCCTTATGTGCATATTCATTTCTGAATAGGGCATAAATTAAAAAGAATATCAGGATGATACAACAGTCCTCCTGATATCATAATGAAGACAAAAGAATGACATTCTTGAAAATAACATCACATTGATTGACATCACATTTTATTATTTTTTAATACATATTTTTAAGTAAAACTTGAAATGAATACACTTTTGTTTATGACAAGGCAAGTGTAGTTTAAAATATCATGTGTGTGATTGCTCAAAAATGTTATATTTATGAATTAAAAGTCTGATATAAAAAAAAAAAAAAACATTCTACCTTAAATATATATATATATATATATATATATATATATACTGTTTTTTGTATGCAAGGTGTAGGGAAAATATGTTATTACCTTTTACCTGGTGGTTACACCACATGACGTTTTCAAAATTAAGTCATTAAAATCATTATTAAATTGAAACTCCTTGAAATTGGTATACATGTTTGGTAACACTTTATTTAACAGTGTCATTGTTACACATGTTACATGTAGTTACTATATTAATAACTATAAATTATGCATAATTACACACAACTAACCCTAAACCAAACCCTAACCCTATAGTAAGGACATGTAGTTAATTAATATTACTCAGTACTTAAATGTACTGAGTTACTTTCCTGTAGCTCAAACAGTAGAGTGTTGGCGCTTGCAACGCTAAGGCCATGGGTTCGATTCCCAGGGAAATCAAGAACTGATAAGAATGCAAAATGCGCACCTTGAAATGCAATGTAAGTCGCTTTGGATAAAAGTGTCTGCCAAATGCATAAATGTAAAATTACACAGTAACAAAGACAACTTAAAATAAAGTGTAACCAAAACCATATGAACACGATACAAATACAAAGAGTACTTTATTAAGAACTCGGCACGTGTATTTTCAACAAGATTTTTTTTTTTTTTTTTCTTATCATTGAGAGTGACACGCTTATTTGTCACTGACCCATTAGCAAATCTACTATGTTATCATAACACTTGGAGTTATAAGTGCACTGACAGCTTTACACTTGCATGGTGGTCTCTTTCCCTTCCCCCTCGCACAAGTAAACAGATTTGTGCTACGCAGGCATTAGTTCAGAGGTCATCAGAGCAGGAAACCAGGACACAACAGTCTTAGATGAAAGTATGTGTTTTTTATTATTTCTGGAGTAGAAATATGTACCAGAGAGATTATGTTGGCCTACAAAACCATTTCCTCTGCTAGTATGACATTTGCAAACCGTATTGATTGATGTCCTTTTCAAATATAAATAAATGAATAAAGTCCAGTGGAGGCATGCGCTCATGCGTTGTGTGATGTGGTGTTAATATCTGCCGTGTGTGTGTGTTCGTGAGGGCCAGAGTCACTGTGAGGGTCCTTGTTTGCTGTGTTCATAGTGGGAATTACCATGGCAACTGCACTAGCAGCGCAGTGTGAAGTGGAGAGGGAGCGCTCGAGTGTGTGAGAGTGAGGAAAGAGGGTGTCATCAACAGTGAGACACAAAGAAAATGAGAAAAGTAAAATCCATCACAAGAAGGAAAGACAGAAAATGTGATGACAGATATCAGCATTTAACAAGTTTAATGTCACAGTACCAATTACTTCCTCAACTGTGTCGTTTGTAATCGTCTGGTAAGTGGTTTATTCATCAGTACTGTCAGGCAGTCACTTCAGGAGTGCAGAGCATGAAGAGTTAACCGTGAAATGAAAAGAGATTGAGAATAAAAGAAGGGAGGAGTGTGTGTACGTGAGCGTGAGCGTGCACTGAGCATGCTCCTCCTGCAGGCTGTCTGTGCCCTGTGCTAACTTCCTGTGCTATATCTCTTCCTCAACAGACCGGCTGATTCAGAAGGAGAGAACAGCAGACTGGAGCACTCTCATGTTGACTCCGGGAATTTAGCCGAGGCAAAAGACGACGGAAGACAAGCCCTCAGGATTACGATATCTTGAGCCTGATTCATTTTTTTACCAACTTCCTAGTTGTCTTTAAACGCCCCGTTTTTAATTGACAGTATCTGTCAGTTTTGTAGTACGTAACAAATTTTTGGGTGCAACGATTTGTTTTTGTTTCCAGATTAACATTTACAAGAAGATTGTTGGAGAGTAAGGACTTTGCTCCCATCCCTTTTTTTTACTCTATTTGTCTAGTTTCTCTTTCTGTTTATTGTTTAAACACGACTCCCTGTTACACGTAAGAGGAAGATATTACTTCATTCATGGAATTCTCCCAACGGGGAAACTAACTGGGATTTGTTGAGACATTGACAAACATTCTTTTGTGTATCTGGAGTGTACGTGTTCTTGAGGTTTTGGCCTTCATTGAGATCATTCCGTGGAAGGAACCAAGGCGCATCACGAGAACACCTCTAACCCAAGCTCGCTGACCTCTCTAAGGACTCAATTGGGAGAACATTACAAGGTTGTTCTTGGGCAATGGGATCTGAAAAGGACTCTGAATCCCCCCACTCCTCTGTTAGTGGCATTCCCAATCCGAAATGCCGTGGGCCGGGCAAGAAGCAAGGCAGGATCTCTTTTCATAGTCTCTTCCATGGCAAACGTGGATCCAGGGGGAACAAGGCTAATGTGGGCACTCCTCTTGCGCAACAGCTACACCAACAGCAACAACTCCAGCAACAGCAGCTTCTCCAGCCTCCCACACCCACAAATGTGTCGTCAGACCCATCTATGGCAGACCCGGCTGAGGCTTTATCCACTAGCCAGGCCTCTTTGGGAGGTCAAGAACTCCTAGAGTGTCCCTTGTGCCTGGTGCGTCAACCTGCGGAGCAGCTTCCTGAGCTCCAGGGATGCAGCCATCGGTCTTGCCTGTGCTGTCTAAGGCAGTACTTTCGTATCGAGATTACGGAGAGCCGTGTGCAGCTCAGCTGTCCAGAGTGTGCCGAGCGACTTGCCCCACGGCAGGTGGCCCTCATCTTGGACGATCCCAACCTGATGGACAAGTATGAAGAGTTCCTGCTGCGCCGCTGCCTGGCATCGGACCCTGATTGCCGATGGTGTCCTGCTCCCGACTGCGGGTAAGATTGGGATGGGGTTGGGATGTCAGGGAGTCGTAAAAGATACACAATACCCTGTTTGTTTTGAATAGGAGGTGTTGTTTCAAAATGGCCAAAGCTTGTGTACCCTGAGTTTGGCAAGATTCCTAAATTCCAGTGAAGATGTGTCATGCAAAATACAGTGATGTTCTAGAGAATTGTGGTTGTGGCAACAGTTTGGGGAGGGCCATTTCGGTTTCACTATGATTATTCCCCTGTGCACAAAGTGAGGTCATTATTGAAATGATTTACTATAATGTAGTAATATTATAGAAATGATGTGGTAGAACTTGACTAGCCTAAAGCCCAGATATGTGATGAATTGAATCCAAAGGTGACGTTTTGAATTGAAAGTTGGTAGGGACATATTGCAAGGAGGCAGGGGACAAACCTAAGATTATAATTCATAAAATATATAATAAATATATTTTTTTTTTAATCGATTAGACATAATTAAATTCCCTCAATTCACAATTCTCATTTCCTATTTTCTTTGACACTTAATATCAGCTATGACTCCTGACTTTCTGATATCTAGGTGACTTCACTATGAATCCTTCCATTCCCAGATAGCAAACAGTCATTGAAACTATGTTAAATCAACATTCCGTTGTCAACATTAAGTCATTGAATCAACATCGAACTCTGATGTTGATTCTACATCATTTTGCACCCTGTTTTAATATTGAAACAACGTTGAAATCCTGTCCATAGATCAACGGAATTTCAATGGTATTTCAATTATCAGGAATATTGAAACAATGTTGAAATTTCAACTGAACTAAGGATCAACGTAATTTCAATGGAATTTCAATCGTTTTTAAATGTTAATTTTAAATGTAATGCCATAAATTAAATAGCCTGCTTTATCTACAGCTGGTTGTCAAAAAGTAATGAAACATTTGAAATCTTGTACTGAACACACCACACAAACAAATTCATTTTTATTAGTCTTTTTATTTAAATATTTGTACTCTTTATTTACACTTCAATGTCCTCTGACGCCTGAATATTTTGTCGTCCAGTCCCTCCTGCCCGGTCTGGCACATGTGAATTGGGTGAAGGCGGCTGTCCCCATCTGCTGAGTAAGAGCACCTAAAACAGAAAATAAAATCACAATACAAAAAAATTAGCATTTAAGTTAAACAGGAGATTATATTTATTTGTATTGGTACATTCGTGCCGCGAGATGAAGTATGTAACGTGGGGCTAAGCCCTTCCAAGTCCCCCCTTGACGCCAGGCCTGATTGTCAGGCGCTATAACAGTGCGCGCAAAAATCGTGATATCAGTACATTCATATTTTGGATTTGTATTACGACGAGATGGTCTAATCGGCATTCCCAGTTACAACTCGAGACAGTTCTGCATTGAATAAAGTAAAGTACCGGTAAGTCTTCTGTGTAATTCTGGCCCGCCGCGGTCACTTCTGTGGGTAGCGCTAGGTGGAGCACTGCTAGCGTTGGTTCCGCCGGTGTTCTCCGGCGGTCAGAAGAAATAGATTTCAAAACAGAATCCAATCAGATTTCACGACACAAGCAATGGGTATAGGCTACAGACATTTATTTTGAGCTAAATATCCCAAAAATAGACTGGACTCTGAGGTTTTGCTAACTTTATAACCTAGAAGAGAACTACAAAGTAGGCCTAGCCTACTTTTGGCAGATTTTTACACAGTGGTAAAACAAAAATATATTTCAGTGACTGCAGCACTGCGTCGGTTACTAACGTTACACTATAACCATCATGTTAACGACCAGCCTAACAGTATTGATTTGGTACAATTCATTCATATCAAACATTAAGCAAGCTTACCTTTACGCTTGTGCCAGGTCCAGAAATGAGCTGTGTCCGGTAACGTTACGTTGGTATAACACCCGTTGATCTCCCGGTCAACCAAAAATCTATTGATTTTCAATCATATTTCCCGGTCAACTACATATCGATGCATTTTCAATCATATGTCCCCCTCAACTATATGTCGATGACTTTTCAACAACAGCGTCGTTTCCCGGTCAACTATAAATCAATGACTTTTCAACACATTCAGCGATCGCCCGGTAAACCAAATATCAATGCTTAATCAATCATAAAGATAACTATAGATCAATGTTGTTCCAATATCGTTGCCATCAACATTAATAACATCGGGTTTTCATCGACAGGGTAATGGTGATTCAACATTAATTTTGCATTGAAATTTCAATATCAACCATAATGATGATTCAGATGGAAAAACAATGTTTATTCAATGTTGGCTTGCTGTCTGGGTTATTTTAATGTATGCCCTGATTACAGCTGTCACACTCCATTTCACTCATTTGAATGCTTTTAGTTTCAGTGAAATCATAAAACAATATGCAACCTAATCTGCTACCCTAACTGATATGCATCTTCTGAAAATCAGTTGCTATTTTATATAGTGATTCATCAAAATTTCGCCAACCTAAAATATAGTATTGGAGGACCGAAATCATTGACAGAAACCGTTTAATTAGTATTTCTCCGATGATATGTTTTGTGTTTCAGCATCTGTTTCATGTACATGTGCATATATTTTAGTACATATATGTTAGCAGTGTGGACACAAAAAATGCCGTTAGAGCAGCAATATGTAAACATTTTCAGCTGAAATAAAAAGAGGAGGCTCATTGCGCAAGAACTTTAATTTATCACGAGAACACGACACCCTGAACAGCATAGCGAGTTAAGTTACCTAATTACCCAAATGTAATTACTGAAACTTTATTTTCCGTTTCGTTTTTTGGGTAAATGAAAACTTTAATTTCGCTTTCGGTGTTTCAGTAAAAAAAAAAAATCACGTTGGAAACTTAGCACATCAGTAAGTGTAAACTTGTTTATTTATTTATAAAAATAAAAAAAAAATTGCGCAAACTTGTGCTTTCTGGCACTGAAGGCAAGAGACACTACTCTGAGTCACTCATGTTTGGAGTCCAAGACTGAAATCCGAGAATCGCCCCTGACGTAAGCATCCATTGAGCAATGAGAATTTCAGAGAGGCGGCTCCAGCTCTCGATATCAGCCTACCACAGCTCTTCCCTCAGCTCTACCCTCAAAACAGAGCTTACGCATTCATATCCGTCAAACACTCTCTAGTGTGTTGGCATCCTAAAATTACCCAAACGTTGGTTGAGAGATTTTTCGCCCAGTATACTCCTGTGTGTGAATGGGAACAAATCCAGCAATGTTCCAACATCTACTGAGAAACCGTCCCAAGAGAATGGAAGCTATTAGGAAGAACCAATTCTTTATTAAAGCCAACGGTTTTGAAATTGCTCAACAAGGGTGTGGTATTCTGGCATACAAATACTTTAAGGCCATATAGTGTTTAAATGCTATAACACTATACAAAAGATATGTAATGCAGATGGATTCGATAGAAGTAAGGGGACATATTTCACAGTTTCGCTTGTTCTGTGAGCTTCAGCAATAAGTGTAGGAGGCACTTGGACAGTTATAGGGAACACTTGCGCTTATGTGGGAAGCCTAGTTTAGCTGATGTGTCATTCTGTGCGACTGTGATTTACTTCAGAGGCCTTTTACAACCTGTCCTAGGTTTGTCAATCATAATGGTGTGCTGGTGACCCACATTTAAGGGACATGATTCTTTTTGCGTCACTGCCACTTCCTATAAGGCCAACGGCTGATACTGAGGGGTTTTCAGATGGCCTGGGAATTTTTCAAAAAAGGCCATTTTGTCCATTAGACATCACAATATTGGCTGGTTAGTAAGTTGCATTATGTAGGGTTGTGAAAAAAGTGTGACTTTTTTTGCTGCAGGATACATTAAGGTTCACCAAGATGTTTCGTTTGCCTCTTTTTAGACTAACTAGGAATCTCCCACCCTAGACAATACAAGCACACTCTTTTCTGTTCATTCATTCTCAGAAACTGAAGGAAAAGCTCCCCCTGTAGATTTTGCTGCCTGAGTGTCAGTTCCAGTCCATGGTGCTGTTTATTACCCATCAGCCCCCCAACCAGCTCTGCTTCAGCTAGATTGAAAGTCCAGAGCAGCCAATGGGAGAAAGGAATGGCTTGTTTCTCTCTCCCTCAGTCATATGTTGCGATGGCAACTTAGATGCGGCACAGAGGTAGAGTTGCTATGGGTAACCGAGGCTGGTATTTGATTAAGAGAATCATTGGCTACTCACTTGACCGTGTGTGCATGCCACGGTGTCTTTGTGAGAACTCAAAATAGAGTGTTGATTTCATTGTCTTCAATCCTAGTGCGTGTTCTGGGATACCATAATCATGTGTAATGAGGTCTGTTTCGGCTTGACTCTACATGTAGGGTGTGTGTGTGTGTGTGTGCCAGTACGTGCAGGTAATTGGAAGCTCTTTGTGTAGGACATTACAGTTCTCCATTGCAGCTGAGTGGATTAATGAGGTGTCAGCTGGAGGAGGAATGTTTTCTTCAGAACCTGCTTTAGCTTCAGCCTACAGGCCAAAACTTGCACTTAAAATTAAAGGCATTGTTTTTGTCACGCATAAGCGAAAGCTAGACAAGGAAGCTGGAGTCAAGTTTTATTTTACCTTGAATCGGCCTGATCTATTGCCACTGTTTATTCAGTCATAAAATCAACAAAAAAAGTGATTTCTTTAAAGATTTAAAGTCAAGGTTTTTTATTATTTAATAATATGTTTATCAGTGTGTTTACCTGTGTCGTTTTTTTAAGGTCTAAAGTAAAATTTGGCAAAAAAAAAAAAAAAAAAAAGTAATGTTCCTAGGAAAGGAATAAAATGCAACTGGAATACTTGGAAACTCCCTCAGCTGGAACATACTGACTGTGCAATAAATCCTCCCTTTCATTTTCCATAATGTAGTAGTGTCTGTACATGCTAATGTTTTCCTTGACTTTAAAAGGAATTTGACATTACAAAGAATCTGAGTACTAGGGAACACACTGATATCCTAGTGTATGTGATTACTTTGGGGGGTTTGTCAAAAGGAAAAATTAAGGTCATTTATATAATTGCATTCTATGGAAGCTTGTTTCCGCCACTGAATAAAAAATAAAAAAGGTAATTGCGAATGTTTATCTCACAATTCTGACTTTTTTCTCACAATTGCGAGTTTACATCTCGCAATTCTTACTTATTTTCCCAGAATTGCATGATATAAAGTTGCAGTTGTGTTGTAATGTCAGAATTGCGTGTTATAGTTACAAATACATTTTAGAATGTCAGAATTGCGCGATATAAAGTCAAAATTGCATGTTATGATGTCAGAATTGCGTGATACAAAGTCACAATTGCATGTTATAATGTCAGAATTGCGTGAAACAAAGTCACAATTGCATGTTATAATGTCAGAATTGCGTGATACAAAGTCACAATTGCATGTTATAATGTCAGAATTGCGTGATATAAAGTCACACTTGCGTGTTATGTCAGAATTATGAGATTTAAACAATTTTAAGCAAGCAATTCTGTGGGGGGGGGGAAGTCAGTCTGCAATTCTGACTTTATAACATGCCATTGCGACTTTATATTATGCAATTCTGACTTTATATCTCACAATTGCGAGTTTATATAATGCAATTCTGAGAAAAAAAAGTCAGAATTGGGAGTTTATATCATGCAAACTTGCAATTGTAAACTCGCAATTGTGAGAATTGCACGATATAAAGTCAAAATTGCATTTTATAATGTCAGAATTGCGTGATACAAAGACACAATTGCATGTTATAATGTCAGAATTGCGTGATATAAAGTCACACTTGCGTGTTATGTCAGAATTATGAGATTTAAACAATTTTAAACAAGCAATTCTGTGGGGGGAAAAAGTCAGTCTGCAATTCTGACTTTATAACATGCCATTGCGACTTTATATTATGCAATTCTGACTTTATATCTCACAATTGCGAGTTTATATGATGCACTTCTGAGAAAAAAGTCAGAATTGCGAGTTTATATCAGGCAATTCTGAGAAAAAAAAGTCAGAATTGGGAGTTTATATCATGCAATCTTGCAATTGTAAAGTCGCAATTGTGAGAAAAAAAGTCGCAATTATCTTTTACATTTCATTTTTCCATGGCGGAAACAAGCTTATGTTGCAATCTTATCAAGAGTTGTTCTCTATGTTTGTGCTGATGGTGTAATAAAAAAAACAAGATCTGTGAAGTCTGAGATCTTGTTCCACATATTCACATGGTCCACATATTCCTCAGCTACATTTACAGAAAATACCATGATATTACTATAATTTTGGATACTACCATGATGCTATTTTTAAAGTACTATGGAAATACCATACTATTACAGTCTGATACCATCTCTGTAGCATGTACTTCTGTGTTAGAGCAATTGCACAAAACTAGGTATAATGATATCTCATGTTACCTAAATCATAGATTCTCTAGGAGAGTAAGTTGACCTGTTTGCCTTGTTCCCCTGCCAGTTTTGCAGTCATCGCCTCTGGATGTGCCAGCTGCCCCAGGCTGGTGTGTCGAAGAGAAGGGTGTGGTGCTGAGTTCTGTTACCACTGCAAGCAAGCTTGGCATCCTAACCAGACCTGTGACTCTGCCCGCCAGCAGAGGGCGCTGTCCTTGAGAACACACAGTAACCATTCACCCAGCTACACGGCTGAGCAGGGACACAGTGAGTATTCAACCATCAGTCCACCATCTTCTTTCTCATAAACTTACAGTGAAGGGGAGAATCAAGCCATATCTCAAGACTGTAATATCAGAGATTTGGAGTTAGTCTCTTTTTACCTGGGCTAGGAGGCAACCACCTAGCAACGCCCTAGAAACCACCCAGATCCCCCTAGTAACCACCTAGAAGCCTCCCAGAAACCACCCTGATCACCTTAGCAACCACCTAGTAACAAAAAACACGTAGTAACTGCATAGCAATGCTCTAGTAACCTTTTAAAACACCCTAGCTACAACCTAGTGATGTCTTAGAAACCACCCAAAGTACCCTTGCTAGAAACCACCTAGTAGTGCTCTAGAAATCATTAGGACTTCCTAACCAACCACCTAACAACAAAAATACTCAGAACAAATTAGCAAATGCAAAGTAAAGCCCTGGTAACCACACATAATTGCTAATCAAACAACGTCCTAAAAACCACCCAGATAACCCTTGCAACTTCCTAAAAAACACCTAGAAGTCCCCTAGAAACCACCCTGATCACCTTAGCAACCACCTAGCCACAAAAAACACTCCAATCATGTTAGTAACTGCATAGCAATGTCCTGGTAACCACTTAGATTACCCTAGTTACAACCTAGTGATGTCTTAGAAACCATCCAAAACACCCTAGCAACCACATAGTAGTGCCCTCAAAACCACCAGGATTTCCTTAGCAATCACATAGCAACAAAAAACACTGAGAACAACTTAGCAAATGCATAGCAAAGCCCTGGTAACCACCCAGAATTGTCAAGCAACAACCTAGTAAAGTCATAGAAATCACCCAGAACACTCTAGCAACCACATAACTGTGCCCCTAAAAACCTAGCAACAAAAACACTGAGAAGCCCTTAGTAACTGTACAGCAATGCCCTGGTAACCAACCAGAGCACCCTAGCAACCACATAGTAATATTCTAATCTAGACACCGCCTTGAATATTGTAACATTCAATCTGCAGCTCCTTAGAAGCCACCCAGCTCACCTTAGCAACCCGCGGCGCTAGTGACAAAAAAAAAAAAAAAAAAACTCAGAACACCTCAGCAACTGCATAGCAAGATTATTGAGGTTTCTCTTTCCCTAAATGACTGTGCTCTCTCCTCCTTCTCGCTAGTTTTTCTCTAACCTCCTGAATTAAAGCCGGAGTCTGCTAACCTCTCTCTCCCCGCTCTTATTCCCATCTGACATTCAGAAAACGCTTCCTCAGCTCTTACTGTTTACAGCAGATTCTGTTTGCCTGTACAAATTCTAAATCCCAACCCTTTAATCCCCACTCAGCTGATGACATCAAGCCTTGCCCCCGATGCGGTGCCTACATCATCAAGATGAACGACGGCAGCTGTAATCACATGACCTGTGCTGTGTGCGGCTGTGAGTTCTGCTGGCTCTGTATGAAGGAGATTTCAGACCTGCACTACCTCAGGTACCTTTTGCTAGTTATATCAGTGGGAATTGATCAAACTACTTGCTCGAATCTAAAAATAATAATTATATATGGTGTCTTCTCAGTCCATCAGGTTGTACATTCTGGGGAAAGAAGCCATGGAGTCGCAAAAAGAAGATTCTGTGGCAGCTGGGCACTTTGATTGGTGCACCGGTGGGCATCACTCTAATCGCTGGCATCGCAGTTCCTGCTATGGTTATCGGCATTCCCGTTTACATTGGACGCAAGGTGCGCTATCCCAACATCCCATCTTTCCCCGCAGCGCTACAGTTTAGATGTTAACAAAGCCTTTATCAGCTGCTATCAGGAACAGAATTTCCTTAAAAAGCCTGGGAATTTCCCTCTCTTCTCACACGTTGCTCAACCAGCTTAACCGCGTTTGATATCGCCATAATTCTGGTACAATGACTTCCTGCTGAAAAATACAGAGGACATATTAGATTTGATTCAGATTTTGAAGCTTTAGGATCAGATCTTTTATTTTAGCAGATAAAAGCTCATTTGTGTCAGTTCGATAACAGCTGCTGTTTGTCACAGATCCACGCGCACTATGAGGGCAAGAAAACGTCACATCACAGGAGGAATCTCGCCATTACTGGTGGTGTGGCTCTGTCAATCATCACAGCTCCAGTCATCGCTGCTGTCAGTGTGGGTGAGTATTCCTGAAAACAGTTACATTCATAACGTTTAAAAGTTTGGGATCAGTACTTTAAAAAAAAAAAAATTATTAAAGAAATGAATACTTTTATTCAGCAAGGATGCATTAAATTGATCAAAAGTGACCGTAAAGACTTTTACATGGTTACAAAAGAACTTTTTATTCATCAAATAATCCTGAATTTTTTTTTATTACAGTTACCACAAAAGTATTGAAACTGTTTTCAACTGTGATAATAATAAGAAATATTTCTTGAGCAGAAAATCAGCATATTAGTTTAAATTCATCCTTATCGGTTGGTAATGTTAGACGTTTTGTAATAAAAAAGTTACTTTTTTAGTGCAGATTTTTTTTTTTAAAGGGATATGTTCCTCTTCCTCGTGTTATTCTAGACACGTTTGACTTTCTTTCTTCTGTTTAGAGAATATATTAGCCACGTTCACAAATCAGACTGATCCGTTTCTCTCAAGTTCAACTCACTGACTAACAGCAAATTATTAACGGATATAAATTTCCATCTGTTCATCACACAAAGCTATTATATGGCTTCAGAAGACATGGAAAATAACTCGTTGTACATTGTATAGACTGCTTATATGACATTTTATGATACTCTTTTGATGCTTCCTTCTGTTCCTACCCTCCTATCTAAAGGTTGTACGCTTCAGTTCCCATTGATTGTAATGGACTCTATTGCCGATCGCTTCTGCATTTAGCCTCAGAGGCAACCGCAACTTCCAGTGCAGCACAGTGTATGGAAAATATGAGAAAATGTAATCTAGAGGAAGTGTCACACAAAAGAACAGAGCGATATATTTAAAGCTTGTGAAACTCATTATTGAATCATTAAGTATTGATCAAAAGACTGTAAAAAAGATGGATAACTTGTCTCTACTCTCCACTGTAGAAAAGTGAAGCCACAATATCCCACAATAAGCCGATTTCGTTGTTGGGAAAATGAACACTTGAACACCTAGCTTGAATGCTTGAACTTCAGCGTGATAAGAACTACCTAAAATGACCTAAATTAAAAATATCGGAATAAATATGTTTCAAGTGGAATTTAATTTTTCTTAGTTTGGCTCGCATCCCATTCGATTACATGGAGAGGGCGGGGTTTATGACCTATACTGCAACCAGCCATCAGGGGGCGATCAAAGTGTTTTGGCTTCGCTTTTCAGGACATGTGCAGCACACTTGGTTTTATTGTACTAAAATGTTATATTTACTATAGTTATATATGAGGAGCTCTTTTCCAAAACGCGATAAATCCATTTCAATAGTTTTCAGGGAAAAAATTTTTTTTACCTAGACCCACACAGTTTTTGTGAATATTCAATTTAGCCTGTTAAAATGTTTTTTCCCTTCAGTCTGAACATGTTGAACAATGATTATTAAATCAAACAACAATATTGTTGATGATAAATTCAAAGTAATTTTTTTTTTTTCAAAACGCTATAAATCCACACACAAAAAAATCCAAAAATGGATGATTTTGGCCAATTAATTAAGTTTTGTTTTGTAGAAAGCCTTTCTTTAAAGTGAATTTCGTTTTGTATAAATTGTATCTTAATTTTAATAATTTTTTCATCAACCAATTGCCTGGATTTAATAAATAAGAAGCAAATAGACAATATAATCATGACATGGAGGTGCATTGCACGTGAACAGGAGCGCATCTCCACATAAATTAACCGAAATTCAGCGTATGCCTCACAGAGTCATGAGAAATATATCTATATAGAAAGCTTGAAATGTCTTTAAACGAAACAATTAAAAACGAAAATAAATAGCATACTCTCTGATTATGTAATCCATTACATGCATTTCTCTCTAGGCGCGTTCACTACAGAGATGCTGATCGTCAATTTCATCTTTGCAGACACTGACACACAGAAAACAGTTGATTAATAAAAATAAAATAAAAATTTCGATTTTCGAACGATATTCGACTTTTGCTCCTTGATTGTCGAATGCCATTTTTGGCAGAAATTATAAACGGAAACCTTTGGCAGGTGTAGGTCTCACTGGCTCATCAAGGCCATCAAAAGTGTTATCACCGTTTAAAGCACTCATTTTGAGGAATGAATGAACATAAACAAACCTCTGTTCAGCGCCGAAGTTGGATTGCATAAAAGGCTCACTGAATTTTGATTTGTCGAGAGAGGATTTATCGCGTTTAGGCTAAAAATAGGTTTGGCGCTTATCGCGGTTTGGAAAAGAACTGCATCTTGCAGTACATTTTAAACAAGGAAATATAGCGATTTGGCATGAAACATTGGTGGAGCAGTGAATAGGTTCAGAACACAGCAAAATGACATAACAAACAAATTTTTTTTAAATGGCGTTTATCGCGTTTTGGAAAAGAGCTCCTCATATAGTATTATACTGTATAAAATACACTATATCATAATGTAATTAGTTGTGAACGACAGTTATTAGAAATATGACAGAAAGGGTTTGCTACTACCACAGTTTGCTATGGGAAAATAGCAGCGGAAATACTTTGTCCATTACGTTGAAAATAATTGCTAGTATCAGATTTTCTCATCAACTCTCGCTTTAACTCAAATCCCAAAGTTTGACTACAGCTCCATATCTGTGTCTCTTCCCTACAGGCATTGGTGTCCCCATCATGTTGGCGTATGTGTATGGTGTTGTGCCTATCTCTCTGTGCCGGGGCGGGGGCTGTGGGGTGAGCCGGGGGAAAGGTCGCGGTGTTAGGATAGACTTTGATGATGATGACGGGCCTATTACAGGTAAGAAAAAGAGGATTGATCAAGTGATATCATCTGGGTAAAACCTATTCAGTGTATTGAACCATCAACCGGACACTTTCTCTCTGTAGTTGCTGATGCTTGGCGAGCGCTGAAGTCTCCAAGCCTGGGCGAGAGCAGTTTGGAGGGAGGAGCCAGCGGCCTCAGTACCACCTCTCCAAGCGAGGGCCTATCCGTCGCCCCAGGGGGTCTGGGAGACACGCCACACTTCAACACACTAGCAGGAGGAGCACTCGGTGCGAGGACAGGAAAATACAGCAGGTTTGTGGGTATTCAGGGCACGCTGGGTTATTCTGTGTACTGTATGGTAAATATAGAAGAGCTGCACTGTAAATATGGGTAGTGTTCTTGTTTTCATGGAAACATGTTTATGTTTTAGGCTGGAGGTGCAGGGGACAGAGCTGGGAAAGGAAAGTGCCGGCAGGGAGACGGGCAGCTTGGGAGCAGCCAGTGACTGTGCCAGCACAAGGGGCATGGCAGGATCTATCACTTCCTCTTACACCTTACCTGACAGGTGTGAACGTCACTCTGAATAATCACATCTGCATGACTAATAAATGTACACTACCGGTCAAAAGTTTGGGGTCAGTAAAATTGTAGGTTGGTGTAAGATGTCTCTTCTGCTGACCAAAGCTGCATTTTTTTTTTTAAATACAGTAAAAACTATAATATTGTTAAATATTATTATAATTCAAAAAAAAAAACTTTTAAGTCATTTAAAGCTGAATTTTCAGCATCATTACTCTTTAGTGTCACATGATCCTTCACAAATCATTCTAATATGCTGATTTGCTGTTCAAGAAACATTCTTATTATTAATGTTGAAGACAGTTGTGCTGCTTAATATTTATGTGGAAACCGTGATGCATTTTGTTCAGGATACTTTGATGGATAGAAAGTTCAAAAGAACTGCATTTATTTGAAAGAAATTTTATTTTATTTTTTTCTTACCGACCCCAAACTTTTTAACAGTAGTGTGTATCAGTACCGCAATGGTTATCAGCCAATATTAGAGATTGAAAATTATAATAATAATAATAATATTTATATACTTTATCAATATTGGTCAATATTAGATTTTTAATAGTTCGTATTGATTTCCCTTATTTTTACATTTAGATTACCTTTGCTGTCATCTAATGCTCACTTAAAGTGGATATTCGAAACACGAATAAATTAACTGTTAAATATAATATTTAGCAAATCTAAAAATGAATATCCATTTTTCATACTGTACCTTATAATGTTGTTGTGATGCCTAGATACATTCATAGCGTCTACAATTATTTTAGTTTTTGATTTAGACTAAATATTATACAATTTAAACTGGCTTTAACATGAAAATAATTATCGGCTTATCAGTACCAACCAGTATTTTAATATTGGTGCATCCATAAGATAAATATGAAATAGTAGCAGCTTTGATAAATTCTCCTGTAAATGAGAATATGACACTTCATCTCACCTTTTCTATGACCTGTTGTGTTTCAGAGAGGGCACTAACCTTGAGATCCAGGTGGACATCGAAACTAAACCGAGCCATCTGTGTCTAACCACTGAAGAGGATCTGGCTCCGCCCACTGTTGCCATGGTGCCCGGCTCGGGGGAGGAGCCTCAGGACTGCAGTTCCCGCAGGACCGGGGTTGTCCTGGATTCCCCTCTGGGCCTGTCGCCAAGAATGTCACTCAGGGAGGGTCTCCGAGACGTCACCCTCGCTCAGCCGGAGAGCATCCGCAGCGACCTGGAGATGTCCGACACGCAGTCAGACGACATCGCGGAGCTCACGTCCGACGACTGCGACTCGCCCCGTCCCAAGAGCTGCCCCCCCGCCCCCCCGCCGCAGACCACCTGCAGAGCCTTGAACCCCACCGACAGCCTGCACTGTCCCGACAATGTCATTCTTTACGTGTGAGAGAGACTCTCGCCATTGCACAAAGCCAACCATTTCTGAGCTTTTGACTTGTTAATGCTTTACCTGTTATTTTGCTGCTTTTTATAATTATTAAAAACTCCTTACTTGCATCCAGACAAGTCATGGAACTGACAGCTCATCGCTCTGCTCTCCTGTCCCGTCTCTTAATTACGGGCACGGACAGGTCCTCTACCTCTTCAGAAATTCATACTGTTATTCATTAGTTGGTGTTTACTTCTCGATGGAGCAATGCCTTGAGCAACAACAAAAATAACTCGGTACCATCGTGGCCAGAAGAATTTCCTTAGATAACAAACAAACAGACAAATAATGCTACAAAGTGAAATGTCGCCAAGCACATGTATACGTGAGTGGTTTGTATGTGGATGACACATGACAGTATTGTTTGTATGTTTGTTAAATCGACCTGGAAATTGTATGATTTTTTGCATGCGCTGCGCTAGTATTGTTTCGGTCACGTTTGCACAGAAGAACACACACTTCAGAGTGAGAGAGATCAGTATGGAGTAAGGTCAGTCTGAACTTCACTAGCAGACAGTTTGACTTGAATCACTGACTGCCTGCCTTACAGACCGAGCACATGCTCTCAGATCCCTTACACTGTCTGTGACTCACTGACTACACTGTTTGTGCCCTCTTGAGCTGAGCTGAGAGACATATGTATGTGTGGATCATGTTTACCAGTGTTGATTTTATTGCTGGGTATTAAATCAAATAGTATATCAAGGATGGAACTGACATTCACATGCATGTCTGTTGTTATTAATGTTATTATTTGATTATGTTTTTTGGCCTATTTTATCTCTTTCTTAAGCACATGGCTTTTCAAGCGTTTCGTTTTGCGCAATTGCAGTTATATTTTTTTCAGTTTGTTTTGCCCGCTAGCTGGACGGATGGATGGAGAGAGATGGGTTGGTTGGATGGATGAGCACTCCTGCACTTTATCCAACTATTTATCATTGTTCTACATTGTAGGCTTATATTTATGCACTCCCTTTTTTTTTTCTTTGGATTTCAGCTTCTCTGGGAAATGTTTGAATGCCGTAGTTATGATTTTGTTATTTAATTTTGGATGTGATGAAATGTTGTCATTTTGTTTTGCATTCTTAACATGCTATGCTTTCTGAATCTCATAATTATATTTGGCCGCAGAGAGAATCCTCGGTTTGTACATGTAATGACGGATTAGCTTTGTCTTGTAATCACAAAAAAATGGATTTGTGGTTGTCACATATTTTGCTCTCTTTTTTTTTTTTTTTTTGGTTGTGTGAAGATGCGTTTATATTTTTAGGTTTATGAGCAGATTCTGAAAACTACTTGATAATTTGACTATAAACTGGTTATTGTGAAATGAGTGTTAACAACTAAATTCAGTTACATAAGCAATATGCTAAAGATAAGGTGTGTTCAATCTGGCGTTGTTTTGTACATCCCCACAAAGATAACTGCACTGGCTGTGAGTGTTTGAAACAACATAAAAAAATTAAACATTTCCTTCTTTGTGGCAAATTTTGTAACTGTAATTGTGGTATGTTCAAACTGTGAGTAGAAAGCCTGCAGGCCTAATCATCAAACCTATGCTCTCAAAACATAGGAGTCTCATTTTTGGATTAAAGACTGAAAAACTTTGTAAAATTAATCCGAGATACAATATATTGCTTAATTCATCTGTAAATATTGTAAGTTGGAGTTATATTCACCTTAGGTACATTGTTAATTACATTGTTAAAATCTTACAACACATTTTAAAGGTTCAGTGCAAGGTTATTAAGTAAAACTAAAATATTAAAACTTAAACTAAATGAAAAAGAGACAAAAAAGACGGAAAATAAACTGAAATAAGTAGAAGCACTAAAATCACTAACTGGAAATAAATAACAACTAAAACTTAAATAAAATAAAATCTAAATAGTAGAAGAGTGAAGAGTGACAAGCACATACCAAAATTACTAAAGTTAAAAATTAAAGCTAAAATGAAAACTATATATAAACTATACTATAAATATATATTTATTTATTTATTATTTTTTAAGCATGAACCAGTGTTATATTAATATTTACTACTAATAAAATAACACTGGTTCATGCTTCAATTGAAAATACCAAAAATATGCCAACACTGCCCTCTACTGTGCGTGTGCAACATTGACGTCAGAGTGTTTGCAGCAGTGGCGTAAAGAAGCAGCGTCTGATTTACGGCAGCGGGCAGGTCGTGAGTGAACTGTGGGCCTGAGGAAGGTTAAAGTGACTCTGAACTGAACGGTCAGTGTTTGCATTTACAATTTGAGAGCTTTTGTATCTTATATGTGACGTTTATATATATACCAGCTCTAATGTAAACATTTTGCTGTACATGCATTACATTAGAATAAACACATTTGGCTGTATCGTTATCTGGCCTGCCGTTAAGCTAGCAAGTTAGCCAACAGCAAGACGACGATTACCAATACAGCTTGTTTATTCTACACTGATAAAGTAAACAAGTGCAAATGTTAAATATAATATTAACCAATTGCATGATCTGACAGATCGCTTGTTGTTTTTAACGCCAGCTTATTAATGTCCCGTTACATAAACATTAACTAGGTCGTTCAACAACTCTATTTAATAGCTTAAACGTTTATATTAGTTGAAAGCATAATATGTATCTGAAGGCACATAGCTGTAATACAATAATTTAGGCATGTCCGCTGTAAACACAATAATAAACAAGTTTTGGAGATACTCAGTAGTTGCATATAACCACTTTTTGTTTTACTTAAAGCCAAGTCAAAATTGACCATTCTTTATTTTTTATGGGATATTGCAGGATTTCTTATTTATGATTTATCCTTGAAAAGCATATTAATATATGTGCCCTCGTAATCTTTAATCAAAATAACTTCCCCTCTCTCTTAAAATGACGTCTCTTCTCTGATGACGTGTTTACTGGCACGAGGGCGGGGCAAACTGTCAATCACTTGAGAGCAGCAATACCAAACCACTACGATCCAATCAGTTCCTGCCCAACATTTTTCCTTGTTAAGAAGCTGTTTCACTCAGATGACACCGTCACAATTGGGAAGAAAAGACTATCGCAACTTCTGTTTCACGCTGACTTTAGTGCCTGAAAATCCCAGAAATATATAAACATTGAGGTGTGATTTATTAGAACAAAAGTGAACAACTGCTTTGTTAATTGTTTTTAGGCATGATGCATTATTTTTACATAGAATATTTCTATTCATTTCCTAGAATCATGCCGTTCATTGACCTCCAGACAAAGCTCGGGATTAATCTGGACCAGTGGCTCTTGGCTCAGAGTGGGGAACAGCCACAGAAGCGGGCCGCTCGCTGTCATGCCTTCGAGAAGGAGTGGATAGAGTGCTCCCACGGCATCGGCCAGAACCGGGCCAAAAAGGAGTGCAAGCTGGAGTTGGAAGACTTCTATGAGTGCTTGCACCACCAAAAGACTGTAAGTAAATTCTGAAATTTTCAAGTAATGTATTTGAGGTTGTTCACAATCACATTACTAACATAATTATCACTCCTTACAGCATGAGCGCTTATATGAGATCCGTAAGCAGAAGAAGAAGATGATTAAAGAGGGAACTTATACTCCCCCTCTGCACCACACAGGCAGTGAAGATGCCCGGCCGTGAATTCAGCAACCCCAGACTGAATATACAATCACTCGCAACACAGTCAAACTGTTGTACAGTTAATTTCTTGCTCATGTATTATAATATTGCTGTATCAACATTGTTTAATGTCTAAGAAATAAATATAATGATTCCATTGATGTTGTCTATAATATATGTTATATTTAGGGTAAATATGCAATACAATTCTTAAAGGGATTGTTTAGCCAAAACTGAAAACTCTTGTCATCCTTTATTCACCCATATGTCTCTCCAAACCTGTATGGCATTCTTTCTTCTGTGAAACATTAAAGAAGACATTGTCAGATATATTGTTCTTCCATACAATGGAAAGTCAATGGTCACTAAAACTGATTGGTTATCATATCCTTGGGAATGTATCTACTTCATTAAATAATTTAGTTATATATATATATATATATATAATTTAGTTTTAGATATAGTGGGGTGGGGGAACTGAAATATGATTTCAGTTTAGATCTAGATTTTATGTTTTTGAATTTAGAATGTGTGTATATATATATATACACACACACACATGATTATGGTGAGTATATTATGGTTTTAAAAATGTGAACATTATTTTAATATTAGTAATTCGTTCATCCTGTGCTCCCCTATAAGTTTCTGAGGCCCTCTGGTTCAGAACCACTGATATAATACATTAAACTTGAATTCATTCTTCATGTAGTGTGAAACCGTCTGATTATCTATATTGTACTGTGGTACAGTTTATTCAATCTGTCTTTGAGCCTGAATTGAATTCAACTGAAGCTTCCCACGGGACAGCATCCAAATGAAAGCTTAATATGAATGCATCAATCCATTTGACATCCCAATTACATCACTAAGCCAATCCTGACAAGATTAGTTATTTGGTATGTTGGTCAGTGGGTGGCAGTAACAAACCACTATTTTTGAGCTTCAATTTCCTTAAATTGTTGATTTAAACTAATAAATGAAGCATCAATATATGATGCTCCAGATAAATTACTTTTATATTACTGTGACTTTTATTCAAAGCCTAAGCAATCGAATGGGAATAATTGGGTGAGCAATGAGCATGGTTCATAAACTGCTTGAATAATTGATAATTGAATGAGTATGGTTCATAAATTGCTAGATATTTCTGTTGAGACGCTTAGAACAGCTCTGTCTGAGCAAAGTTCAGATGTAAAGTCGGGTACGAGTGGGATGAAGACGTGCAGACCATCACATGGGTTCAATTTAGCCTGTTTAAGGTTAAAAGCTGGCTTTATACAAAATGTCACTGATCTAGTCCATTTTATATGTTGTTTGGCTTCACGTGATGACAATCTTTCTAGAGTTCAAATTTGGCAAAGTTGTCCACAGGATGTCCACTGTATTTTTAGCAGGGCTGTGATGTTTTGTTTGATCAGTCCAGCAGCAGCAGTTAATCCTTCACTGTCACACTGAATCACACTGCAGCTCACTGAGGACACACTGATTCTTGACCACAGATTCATTATGGATTATACTTTTATTATTTTGGTAACACTTTACAATATGGTTCATATTAACTACTTAGATAAGATGAGCTAAGAATTAATAGTTCTACAGCATTTATTTATTTATGTTAATTTCTACATTTACTAATACATTATTAAAATCAAAAGCTGTATTTTGTTAACAGTGTTCATGTTATATGAAATAACATGAAAGACTGTATTTTGTATTAACTAACATTAACAAAGAACAAATGCACTGCTCATTGTTATTTCATGTTTCATGTTAGTTAATACTAGTGTTAACAAATGAAACCTCATTGTAAAGTGTTACCATTATTTTTATGTTTTGGCCACATTTAACAAGTGATTTAACTACGTTCTAATCTGGTTTGCTGTTTTAGCTGGTCTTGCAACCAGTATAAGCTCTTCTTCATCTGATCTAGTTGGTCAGACCACAAGAAGAAAGAAAAAATACCTTTTACCAAAAAAACGTCTTAGACTGGTTTAGATTCTTATTTTTCAAGTGTGATACATAACGTTTGTTATATTCCAAAAACACATTTAAAATTGTCTTTGCATCCTATGTAACAAGAATTTAGATGCAATGTGAAGCATCATTTTCCCTGTAGTTATAGGATACTAAAATACAGAGATTATTAGATTGAAATGGGAATTTTGATTGAATATATTAGACTTGGTCTTGTGGTTTTCATAATGCCTATAATAAAGTATTATTAAAATCATCATCCTCATTAAAAAGGGGTTTGTTTGAACTGATGGGACTTTTGATTGAATTTATTAGACTTGGTCTTATGATTTTCATATAATGTCTGTAATAAAGTATTATTAAAATCATCATCATCATCATTAAAAGAGGGTTGGGCTTAAGGGTGGATGAGAAAGGAGAGAGTGAGGAAGAGGAGGAGGGGGCTGGAGAAAGAGAGAGCGGGAGAGAAGGAGGGATATGAAAGGAGGGGAATAGACAGCCATTACCGAATCACAGTCTCCATTCTGCTCCTCTGTCTACCGGGTCGGTGCGAAACGGACCGAGAGTCAGTTTTTCCCTGGCCGGCTGAGAGGCGTGTTTGTCAGGATTGAGAGCAGCGCATCCCCGCCTCTGTCACCCTGCGTGCGGTAACGGGCTCTGCCGTTATACGGTAAGAAGGTCCAAATGTCCGTCTTTATTCTGTCCGACAGCCTCGGGGTGTGTGTGTCTGATAATAATCGTTTTTTACACATGTGGGTCACCATCTTAGCTTTAGTTTGTGCTTTAACGTCTCATTACTAAACGCTGAAATATAATGTAAAAAAAAAAACTAGATTTTCTTCAAGCATCCTCATTTCCATTTAATAACCGAGCATCGGAAGTGCTTTTCTCTCTTTCTCTAGAGAGCGAACCGATGTGTTAATTTCTCTCGGTTATTAATTACAGATAAAGGTGATGCTTTATTCATTTCACGCCTGCATGAATGGATCTTTATATAGCCCGTTATTCAGTGTGTTTGGACAAAGAGGCTCTGCACACCTCTGTGGTCACTCTCCTCGGTTTTCGCCACATTACAATCTCTGATGTGTGAACGAATCGTTCTTGAGAGTCGGATCTTTCGTAGTGAACATGGTGGTTAGAGTAAATTAACTTTAATAATGTACCACATTTTATTTAGATTGAACAAACTGATTTGTGAGCTGAATCCTGGATGCAACACACTATTACGTCATGACCTAAAAGCGCAGCTGAATTCGATTCATTGAAGGACCGATTCGCGAAATGTGTCGGGTTTTCCATCACTATATGCAGTAGTGCTGGAAGCCTACGTGTTGAATGAAGGGGCGTTCCTAGGCAAATATTTATGGATCCATGCACATGTCTTTCCCTTCAATTGTGAATATTCATTCATTGATCTCTTCCAGGGATGACAGAGAGAAGTGAACAAAAGGCTTGTGGTCAATAAGTTTACATAATCACATGCATTCCTGGTCTAAAATGTGAAACCACAAGGTTGAGTGGGTAAAGGCTATTTCTAACAGCCTCCACAGATGGCTTTCTGCCTTGTGCTCCTGTAGAAGATGCACATAGGCTACACCATGTTTGCCTGCTGTGTGTGTGTGTGTGTGTGTGTAGCCATTCTGCTCATTTGCATCACCTCATTTACAAATTTAGAAGTTATGTGTTAAGTCTATGGTACCGCGTGATCCGGGGCACCACTACCTCTTGCAGTTTCTGTGATGTCCAAATAACAATAAATTACATGACGTCACAGCTGCAACAAGTCAGAAAGTTGCAATTACGACATTAAAGCTTTTTAGAGGCACTGATAATATCTCTAATTTCTTCATTTACATCACATTATGGCTATATACTAGCACACATTGCGCTGTTCGTATAACATCAGTTTTACATCTCGAGGTTCCTGACAGTTAGAGGCCTCGGGCACTGGCCCCATTGGCCTGGTTTGTAATCCATCCTTGATCTGATCAAATGGGGCTTATTGTAGCTACTGCCCTTGGCAAACATGCAAAACCACAAAAAAATAGGACAAATAGTCTCTGTGATTGCGGCCTGTCTTGTAATTTCTTTAATCGAGCTGATCATATATTTTACCCAGTGATCAAAATGCGTCTATCCTTGCAAGCAGGTTTCACTTTGCATTTGTCTGTCTCTGGTGTTGGAGATGTTTCCAGGTCAGAACTGTTCAAATAGATCAGTTAGTTCTCAACTGGTGGGTCGTCGTGACCCAAAAAAGGGCAACAGGTCTTTTCTGTGGACAGCTGGGGAAAACAAAACTATAACAAAATGAGTCTACACTCCTTAAAATAAAGGTTCTTTATCGAGGGGTTCCATTAAGAATCTTTTACAGCATGGAATCAAAGGGTTCTTTATAGTGGAAAAAGATTCTTCAGATTATTCAAATGTTCTTCACACTAAGAAAAAATGGTTCTTTTAAGAAATAGTCACCGAAAGGTTCTTTGGTAAACCAAAAATGTTTTTTCCATGGCATCACTGTGAAAACCCGCTTTTTGGAACTTTTATTTTTAAAAGTTTATATGAAAAAACTAACATATATAGCAACAACACAGACTACATTAAATATGGGTTCACTTGCAACAAGAATAAACATAGTTTTTTTTTTATAAACATGTAATTTGTGGTAAATTAATACATTTTAATGATTGTTTTAAGGATATTTTTGTTGTCGCTACTTAACATCCAATGTAAAATATGTGTGCTGAAGCATAATTAATTGTGAGCCCCTAATACTATATAAAGGCATAAACTGATGCTCTAACATACAGCTTGACCGCATGCATTACGCCCAGATTAAATGTCACGTTTTCTGTAAGAACTAATACCTAAATGGCCACAATGCTCTGAATAATGCAAAGCCATAGTTCATTGCTATGATAAGATCCCCTCCTCCATTAATGTTCCCAGCAAGTTTCATTATTGAGTGAGTGTGTCTATAGTGATGTGTTAGTGTTACTCATAGCAGATGCTTCTTTCCTCATTAGTGAGTGCACATGAGCATATCTTTGCACACATTGTATAAACACCAGCAAGAGAACAAATGCCACCAACCTCTGTTCCACAAACGTATAATTTCTCTCGAAGGGAAATGGAGCAGTGGCGCAATATTAAAGCTGTTCTTGTGGGAAGCCCGACTCTTGGTGCAAACGCAGAGCCAGTTGCAGAGAGACTTTAAATCAACACAACGGCTCTCTGTCGGTGCATTGGGTGCATTCAGCTGTTGTGAACTTACTTAGTGTGGTGGTGGGAAAGAAATGAGTGATGAAATAATGAAAAAAGAGAGAGCTGTATTTTCCTCCCTTTTCTTCGCAGGCATAATGACATAGCAAGGTTTTGAATACAGCATTGCCTCTATTTATATCTGTTGGCTGCCACTGAACCACCATGCTGTCAGGCAACAGCGGGATGGCAAAGAGATCTTGCTTCAGCAACATGTTTCTAGTGAACTCCTGCTTTTTAGAAGCAGTAAAAACAAAGCTCAACATGGTTACACACAGGAAATGTACACTTTCTGAAATAAAAACGATGGATTCCAGGAAAGACTTGTTCACGTCATATAGTAGAACATTGCAAGTATGTATTTGTCACACTTGTATCCAAAGCAAACTGCATTGCATTTGAGGGGATTATCCGCTTATGCATTACCTGCACTGTAAAAACTCATTTTTTTGATTTATCACAACTTTTTATCTGCTGTCAAATCAACTTAATGAATGTGATTCAGATAGCATAATATTTTGAGTTTCTATTTATTAAACCAATCTCCTTTGTTGTATTAACTCAAAATTTTAATTTCAATGAACTCAAAACCAGGCAACTTACTTTTTTAAGTTAAACCAACAATATTTGTTTTTACAGTGTGGGAATCAAACCCAAGGTTCATGGTGCCATGCTCTACTGGTTGAGCTACAGGAAAAGGTGCTCTTGAAGCATGTAACATAATATTATACAAATTAAATGTTAAATGTTGAGTAAGAACTAATAGCAAGATAGCCACTCTTTGTAATGAAGAAAAAAGATTAATCAAAAAAAAAAAAAAAAAAAAAAAAGAAATATAAATAAAAGCGTAATTTGGCAATGGAATAGTTATTTATTATTTTAAAATTAATTATGAAATAGGTAATATTTGAAAAATTATCGAAAATCATCGAAAGTAGGCTAAACATAAAAAATCAAATAGATTATCATAAATATAAAAAGTTATATGCCATGAGCCTTTATTATTTTACTATTTATTAAGGAAATAGTAATATTTAAAAATGTATGGTTACACCCACAACGTTTTTTTTTATTTTTTTTTTTTTTTTTTTTTTTTATGTGTGAGCCCCCTCTCCCCTCGGCTCAATTTGTATAGGCTACACCATAGAAAACCCACTCATCACAGGGCCTGGGACAACATTCCCGGTTGTATCCCCTGACAATGGCTCTGGTCTCATTTCTAGTCATTAAATCAAAGCATGTCTCAAAAATGATATAAGAGTTTTTAAAAAAAACATATGACACCAACACAAACACAGAGGTAACATTTCCAAGAATTTGACATACATTTTATATTCGATTTTTAAAAATATATATATTTTACAAAACCTTGTGTATCTTTATTTGTCATTGACTCAGATACTTTAGTTGATTGAGAATTTTAGGAAAGAATAAAAATAATTGAATTTATTAATTGCATTTGAACAGTTATTGTATATATATATATATACTGAGATACATCTTAGATCTCAGAGTAGCCATAGCTCCTCTTGCAAGCCTTTCATGAATGACGTGATTAGTTTGGAAAGGGGAGCACATCTTGTATTGATGAGTTCAGCTCGTGTGAAGTAATGTGACGGACAGGAACCTACTCCAGCCCCCATGGGTCCCATTCCTTCCAGCTGATCACAGAGGAATGCACATCAGAGAGGTCTGGCCCAGCCAAATGAATGCAATGTCCAATACTGATCAGGACCTGTTTTAATAGTACTGTGACTGAAAAGAGATTTCGATCCGCCTGTCACTTTTCCTTCTCATCATCATTGTTGAAGTGAGTCAGCGATGTTTACCTGATCTCCAAAATCATCTGCCATCATCTCTTTTACTTTCATTTTATTGCAGTGTTTATGTTCTCACAAATCCTGCCTTATTTTGGACTCATGTTCTCTAGTATATATGGTAGGTAGTATGTTGTTCTGAATAGCCCTGTGGGTGATGAATTATACATCTTATTGAACATGCTTCTCTTTTTGTCGTGACCTTATTTCTGTTTCCCTTTTTTACCCTGCTACCCCTCATATCCCTCCTCCCAGCCCCCTGGCGAGATGTCTTCCTCGGATGAGGAGAGCCTGAGCGAACGTTCGTGTGTGAGCGAGCGTTCGTTCCGCAGTGAGAGGTCTGGAGGCTCTCTCTCGCCCTGTGCCCACAGCACAGCCGGGCCCAAAGGGGACACTCTCCCATGGAACCTATCGAAACATGAGAGACGCAAGCGCAAGAGCCAGGACTCAGTGCTGGACCCTGCGGAGAGAGCGGTTGTGCGAGTCGCAGGTAAGAGATTTGACTCTGAAACTGAGAAATGTTTGTTCGGAAAGAGTTCTTCAGTATTTAAAGGGATAGTTCACCCTAAAATGGAAATCCAGCCTTTTGTTCCAAAACAGTATGATTTTTCTTCTCCTGAGGAACACAAATACATATATTTTGACAAATATTGTGTTTTGTTCATATAACGAAAGTGAATGGGGTCCAAAACAACATTGGACCCCATTGACTTTCATTGTATGGATAAAAACACTGAGATTTTTTTTTTTATGAAATCCCTTTAAACACAATAATGCAGTCACTTTAAACCTAATGTAGAAATTTGACTTACTTATTGAGCAAATGGCCCTTGTTTTGTGTGTCCTGAGTCATATGATTCGATACAAAGCAATCTGGCAACTGACTAAAGTTGGAAAGGAAGACATGCAGTGGTTTTTAGATACACATTAGTGTTCAGCATTGATGCATGCAGCTGCATGTGGATCAAGCTCTGTGAAATAAACTGTCATTTGGCTCGAGTGGGAGAAGAGAGGCCAAATGTTGGGAGCCAAACTGTTTTGAGACCCTTTTTAGTCACGCTGGCTGTTGCTCTAGCTTTTCCTGCTGATTTCATTACTCCTGACAGACCGTGTCTGTGTTTCTAACCAGTTGCTGGATACAAAGAGAAAACTGGCTAAAGTGAAAGAGATTTAGGGTATATATGCGATCAAAACTGTGAGAAAACACTAGTCACTGTTAACTAGGTTTCAAAAACGGATGTAAGGATATCCAAGGCACATCTGGAATGCTGTGCAGACTGTCACGCTACGGCCTCAACAGAGTTTTCCCTGCCAATCCTAACCTCACATTTTTATGACCATGTGTCGGGTTTGTGTCCCTCCAGATTCGCCTCTGTCAGACATGATCTGTGTTTGTTCCATCAACGTTCGGGTCTGAGATTCTTGGTTGTTGTTATAAGAGAATGAAGGCTGACATTGTCTAAGCTTTATGAATTTTTACATAATTGATAGCCTAAAATACATAAAACTTGACAGCAATAAACATAATTGTCTACATTGAGGTCAATGACAAGATGTCACTCATTTGTAATTTTAATTTCCAAAAATACATTAAAATACATACAATGACTTAACTAGCTCTTCTGCGATGAGCATGTTTTTTAAAATATTTTTTTACTTTCATGTTTAAAGAAAAATATAAAGTAAAAAATATCAGGGTAAAACAGCTGTCATGATATTATAAAGAAGAAAAAACCTGATTAAAAGAATGAAATTCTTGAAAAGAAAACTAAAACTTTCTATAAGAGAAAAATAATATTGTAAAAAAAAAAAAACTCATAACTCTGCAATAAGTATCTTAAAATATTAGATAATTTGAACTTTTTTATAAAAAGCTAAGTTAGTTCAGGTAATATACAGTGTATATATATATATTTAGATATTTTTTTTTATCTAAAGCGACTTACATTGCATTTCAAGGTACACATTTACATGCTTATCAGTTCTTGTTTTCCCCTGGGAATCGAACCCATGACCTTGGCGTTGCAAGCGCCAACGCTCTGCTGTTTGAGCTACAGGAAAAAAAAAAAATATATATATATATATATATAGAGAGAGAGATAGATAGATAGATAGATAGATAGATAGATAGATAGATAGATAGATAGATAGATAGATAGATAGATAGATAGATAGATAGATAGATATAGATTAATGCTGTCAAATCGATTAATCGTGAAAGTTTTTAAAAATTAAAGTTTTTGTTTACATAATATACTGTATGTGTGTATATATTATTATTATATTATATATGTCTGTGTGTGTGTGTATATACATGTACACATAAATATATGTATGTATAAATATATGTGTGTGTATATACAGTATACTTTTATGTTAGATGCTTTTACTTGATTAATCGATTTGACAGCACTAATATATATATATAGTTGTGAAGCTTTAGCCAGATAAATGTAAGAACAATAAAGGACTGTGATGTATCAAATCTGTATGCTTTAGTGATTGTTTATCAGTCTCTCAGACACTTAGTATGGAGATAGAGAGGTGTCTAGGGGCCTTCCGGTGTCCATTACAATCACTACTTTTCAGGCGGCTCAAAGGGTGACTCAGCCTGAATCCCTCAGTTCCCTTGTTGCCATGGGTTACCTGTTTCCTTTTCCAGTCCCCCTTTAGTTTCCATGGCTATGAAGTAGGAGGAAAAAGGGCGAAAGCCCGAAAAACAAATAGTGAAGTACAGTTAGCGAGATCGTTTGAATTTCAATTTGAGTTTGAGAAAAGAAAGAGTCGTTATGTGGAGCTTGCTTGAACTAAATGACCGGGAGACTTGAATTGGAATTTGGAAAATGAAAAGAAGATGAAGATTTGTGAGGAAGGAAGGGGCAAAAAAGGGACAAAGTTCAAACAGGAGGTTAAAGGGGAAGAGTCTTGATGGCATATTAAAGGGACGAGGTTAGAAAGACAGTGAGCATGGAGGGAATAACTGGAAGGAAAGCGGGTGTGTGTGATTTACAGCACTTCACTCTTGGAATGCCATGCTGCAAAACAGTTATGACAGTTGCCTAGAAAACATAGAAAGTTTCCAAACACAAACAGCTCTATGCACACAGATCTCCACCTTTCATTTTGTGTGTGCGTGCAGGTGAAGTTTGAACCCAAGCTGCAATCCAAAGGCAATAAATTGGCTAAATCACAGCGGCGACAAAGACTTCAGTCTGGGTGGCCGTTTACTGTTGTAAGTGATGTCTGAATCAACACAAACTCAAGAAAGAGGATAAGAGGCTGATGGAGCCATAACTTCACACAGTTTAAATGTGGCATGACGTGCAGAGTCACAATGGAAAAACACTTCTAGAGCTTCCAGTCAAGGTTTATTGTTGTTGCCCACCTACAGAGTATACGAAAAGAAACAAAATGTGTTTTTTTTTCCATTGGAAAGACAGTGAGACATGTTTCATCTTTTCAGATTTACATTTTCCATCATCTAATGCAAAACGAATAAATGTAATCTTCAGGAAGTCTCGAAATGTAAAGTAGCATTTTACATGATAATGTTTTTGTTTTATTTTGAATTTATTGAGACAAAGTAATATGGAAATGTAATACTGACCCTTTATTGTTATCAGCCACAACATGACAATAATGCTTAGTTTATCAGTAACGTTCAGAATTTTATCGGTGCATCCCTATGGAAGTTTGCTTTTTGCCATTGTTTTAGCTTTTATGAGCCACCTAAATCAGAGCAGTGAACTCCATTATTTTTGCATATGATATAAGGTTAGCTGTTTGGCAGAGACACATTTATGTGGTTAAATGTAAAAGGAATGTGCTAGTCAAATTGCAATCCGATCGATCAAGCGCTTTAAATGACTAAGCATAAATAGGCCCTTAAGAGCTTTTAAATGTAGACTAACTGTAAATGCTATAAATGTAAAATGATACCCTCTTATTCAGAGCTAGATGAGAAAAATATCTTATTTATATACAAATCTGTAAACTGTTCCACTGTCAATGAAGCAAATTGCATGAGACATAATCTAATTATAATCTAAATCTATAAGTTAAAGTTTTATCTTATTGCACGGGCATTTAATTAATCAAAACTTTGTTTTATCTTTGTATTCATAGTTTATCTTTTTCTCTTTATCATCTGTCTTAGACTTTTAATCTGTAAAGCACAGTGGTCAATTATTGTGTTTATTTGTGCTATATAAATAAGAAAGAAAGAAAGAAAGAAAGAAAGAAAGAAAGAAAGAAAGAAAGAAAGAAAGAAAGAAAGAAAGAAAGAAAGAAAGAAAGAAAGAAAGAAAGAAAAATCCATATGGTTAGCCTATAATACTGTGCTTTTAAAAATCATTTTTGTGATAATTCCACCTGCAAGAAATGAAAATAAGAATTACATAACAGCTATTTTAAAAGCAAAAAGAGATTTAGAATATGTTTCAGTGATGAGCTCTTGCTTTATTTAATTATGTGTAATGTGCCTCAGTAGTGTGTGTTTAGGGACACATAACAGCAATATCTGCTGTCAGGCTATCAGTTGTTAGACACTCTGTGGGGTCATGTGTGCCTTCCAGAGGTCTCACACGCAACTTTGTTTGTGTGCAAGTGTGTGTATCTTTGCTGTATTATTAGTAGAGGATTGTGGAAAACTATTGCTCTGTATGAATGGATGTTTCAACACACTCTTTAAAAGCATTTGGACCTAAACTTTCAGGTCGCCCAAGGGAGGCTTGGCTAGTTGGAAACTTCACAAACTTTCATGGATCTACATCTATTCTCAATATATGAGATGCCTATAGACAATATATGTGATCCCAGCACATGCAAAGGAAATAGGTCAGATGATGTTTACAACAGTAGCTTGAGAATAAGATAAAAGCATGCTATCAAATTGACTTTCTTTTTATGATGAGCTAATTGAGTGAGGGGATTGGCGTCAAATAAATGTCCTAAGCAATTTGATTTATTCAGGGACAAGACTATGTTTAAAGCAAATAGTAAAAATAAACATTCATGATTTATTCATTGCTCAACACATCAAATGGGGTTATTGTAAAAAAGATAACTTGATAATAGAGTGTTTCTGAAATGATTAAACGGGCAATAAATTCAGAATTTAGTGTGTTTCAGTTTATTGAAGTGGTGGTCAGTTCTTGGATCAACAGTTCTGGCCTGGGTTTGAGTCTTGTGGTTAAACAAGTTTGGTCTAAGAGGGTCTTTGTCTTGATGTGGGTCTTGGAAAGAGTCTTGAAATGTCTCTTTACAGCAGTTAGGTGGCAGTGCACTAGATGATCGTGTGGGACAAAAGCATATCCACTGATACTTGAGTACGGGGACAAAAACAGGCTACAAAAAATGTCTATATATATATGAAAGGAAGTATTTTGGATATTTTGTTCAGGTATTGACCTATTTCTGGATTTCCAGCTTTTTCCATTTTCTCTCATGTGATTTTCTTTGCCCACCACTCAATATACAGTATTTATGTACATTTAAAATGTAAAAGCACTATCAGATGCACAAATAATGTGCCAAAACATATTATAAACATTGACAAATTAAGCATTCCCTTGAATTGAGACCACAGATCTTCGGTTCCATCTATTGAATCATCACAGAAAGTCTTATGGTATTGACAAAATAATCATATTTCGCAAATCACACGTATTAAATTCAGTAAACAATTTATTTTCAATTTATTTTTCTCAATACTAATAGGATCTGCTTAAGCTTGTGTCACAAGGCTGTCTTTGATTTTGCCTGATTTTATAAATGTGTTCATAAGTATCTGACCGTGTTTATAAAATGTAGAGACACAGCTTTGACAATTTAGATGCATCTTTAAAATTATTTTAAGGACAAAGTCATTTCTTTAGTAGTTCTGCAATAGTAGTTTATTACTACTATTTATAGGCCTAGACTGAGTATAAGCAGGTGGTTTAGTTTTAGGGGTAGTGAGCGATGCACCTCTCGGCTTTAACCGGTCGGGGGCGACAAAACCCAAGAATGAGACCCAATAACATCAGCCATTGTCACCATGAATTTCCTGCGCTGGATGTGCCTGGCGTGGCTGTGGAAGGAAGGGAGGGATGGAGGAGGAAAACGCAGGCACTGCGGGAAGAATAGAGAAACCTGAACCCCATTCGCACTGGGGAAAATAGAGGGAGGAGTGAGACACACGCCGTGTGATTATTATAGACGCGGCCATTACATTGAGCAGCACGGATGGGGAAAAAAAACATAATAAAGCTGGTACCGGCGAGTCAAGACCGCATCGGCAAAGGAATATAAGAAGTACCGTCCGGATACCGTTTCATTGAGGCCTCATATCTGCTTTCGGAAGGAGTCGAACGGACCGCCCACCGCACACAGACACACACATACTTGAGAAGCGCACACATATAAACCCAATCACCGGCCCGCACGCGCTACAATGGACTTTAAATACGATAACCGTTGGGATTCTGATCTAAACCAATGAAATATGGGTTTATTTAGTAGTACATCTAGATTTGAACATTTTCAAGCGTTTAACCGTAATATATGATAAGGGATATTTACTACTCTAAAGATAGATATTTACGCATTTTTATTTATCTAATCTTGTTTTGACCGCACATATAGGAACCGCAGGTCCAGAGTAGCTTTGTTTCACTAGATTTATTTAATTCGCCGTGTTTACGAACACCAAAAATAATATAATACGCGTTAGAAACACACTGAAACGTGAGTCGGTATCCACTGTGGATATTTACCGCAAAACGGACTTGACAGCTGTTGTCGGACGACCGGGTTCCACCGTCCTGGATTACTCCATCAGCGGGCCGCTGTGAGTCGGCCAGCGGGAGTGAGAGACGCTATGGCCGGCTTCGTCCCGGGCTTACTCCCGGTGAATCACTCCCAGGAGAAGGAGTTCGCACAGGCGTATGAGGATGTGCTGGAGAGATATAAAGGTAAATGACTTGCTAAAGCTCCGGTTTGTTGTGTTGTTTACTTTGGTAAAAGTTTGTATGCGACTGTTGTAGCTGTTATGTTGAGCTTTATATTTGCTATTTGTTGTCAGTTGTCCAAGGACAGAGGTGGATGGTGGGTCTCTTTTCCCATTGGTTTGTAAAAGGGCAGAGGACATCTAGTGCTTCTGTGTAGTGTTATATTTAGTGTTGTGAATTAGCAATTTTTCTAAGTTATAAATTAAGAATTAAAAGGAGATGTTTTTTTTCTAGGGGCCACACTAAATGGTAATTTAATTAAAACCCCTTTTGTGTCCAGTTGTTCAAGGCTATCCAGTATTCCAGTGCTGCCAGTGCTTGTCCATTTTTTCACACTGCCGTCAGAGCTTGTTTAACAGTGTCCCGGCTTGTCTTCTATTCTAGTCCACTGCTGTCTGAGCTTGTCCTTTAGTATGACTAGTAGTTGTGGTGCCTTGAGTTTGTCCAGTATTTATCTACTGCAGGGGCTCCCAAACTTTTTTTGTCAACTGAAACCCTTAGACGTAAACATTTACTTGAAGTATCTGAGATTAAGTTGATATTTCAATAATTGAACAACTCATTCCAACGGTCATGATTCTGATGTCAGTTGATCACACTGGGATTTTAGAATTCCAAACAAAATGAATTATCATAATAATAATAATAAGGATCTATATTATTATTATTAGTTATTATTATATAAAACTGTAATTGCTTGTACTGCAAAATAAAATAAACAATTATGAAAATTACACCACAAATTACAATACTAAAATAAATTATTATTTTAAATAACATCTGACATACATTATGTTCTCAAAGGGACATTAATCTAACAGCACATTCACAGCATTTCGCTGCATTTACTGTGATCTGAGCAGCTCTGAGATGCTGAAAACATGCATGTAAATGACCACAGTGTTGTGCTTCACTCTGAAACAACACACCAGGCTATATACTTATCTAATTAAATCACAGTCTCTGATTTAATAATCACACTAAGCTGTATTGCAATTTCAGTTTATTTTGATTAAATGAGTAGGCCTAATTGTGCAGCCCCATTTACTTATTTCCTCATGAACCCCTGTTTGATTGGGATACCCTAGTGTCCCAGCTTGTCTGGTTGTCCACAGCTGTCTGAGCATGTCCAGTTGTCCAGAATCAGTGAAGGATGGTGCTCAGATGGACAGCAGTGAACCCCTGAGGGCCACAGAGGGGCTGCTGATGTGTACATCTAATGACAGTGTTTCTGTGAAATATGAATACTTCAAATGAAATTGACCGTGATGGGAATATAAGGGAGTGATGCCAGTTGACTCGGAGAGCATCTGTGATGCAGCCTTGATGAAAAGGGCCCTTTTAATTATTGATTATTGTAATGAAATGCGATTCTGTTGGGGCCTTTGGGACAGGGGCCTAAGATAGCACCAAGAGTTCTATTTTATAGACTGTGATCTTAATGGATCCTTTGTAACTGATCATCTGTAAAAAATAAAAAAATAAAAAAGTGCTTATCTTTGTGAAAAGGCTTTGATATCAAAGCAAGTAAAGTGTTTTTTTTATTATTATTTAGAAACATAACCATTGTCCATTAGAGACACTACAAAATCACCTCTAATAATGCTTTTAAAAATGGAAGCTCAGTTGATGTACTAATGCATCCAGCCTCTCCCCTCACACTGTATATCTATTCAAATGAATGTTTGTTCAAATAAATGTATTTCCTTTGACTGACGTTTTGAGAGGCTAAAGAACAAGGCTAACATGAGCAAGTGCTGGCCTCCACAGAGCGTGTTGTAAATCAAGCTTAATTAATTGTATGCATTACACCCACATTACCCAACAGAAAATTTCAAAGTGGTTGCCATGGGTGGGAGTTGTTTTATTTTGATGAATGAAAGACTTTGATAAAGAGCAGGAAAGTCTAAACTTATGCAACCCTCAACTTACTTCTTGTATTCTAATTATGCCTCTCGTTTATTCTTATTCTTTATGTATTGACACAGGCAGCCTTCCTCTTTTCTTCCCAGGCTATAGATTTAATAGTCAATATTTAGCTTTATATGCCCCGCTGGTATTCAATTGAATGTTTATGTCACTGTATCTATTGTGACGTTTACTTTTTTTATGCCGAGCAATGTTTAAATGGACAGTTAGGCCTATTATTTTTTTTTTTATTAAATACTTTATGTACACTACCAGTCAAACAATTAGACATACTTGACCTATACATGATAATAAAAAATAATAAAAAATAAAAAAAAATCTTTACTAAACTATTTACATTTTAAATTATTATTATTATTTTTTGTAAATAGAAGACTGGACTGGATATTCTAAAAGCTTAAGATTTAAATGCTTGAAAATAGTTTTGTGGACAAATATAAATTGGGTCTATGACTAACTTTTTCATTAATATTTAAAATGTGATTTAAAATTATTTTGTGTGTAAGTGGATAAACTGGAAGAAAGCAGCAAGTGTCCACGTCCAGCATACACTGGGAAAAAAGCGTCCCAGGATGCACCTCATGACATTGGTTGAGAGTGAACTCAAATGCAGAAGTGTTAAGATGGAAAAAAAAAATTGTTCACCACATAATTTTTAATTGTATTATTTTAAAATGTGGAAAATATTAATAATAATGAGTAGGTGTGTCCAGGCCCTTGACTGGTTGTGTACATTTCCTCAAGTATCACATGATGTTTTCAGAGCTTGAGGCTTTCTTCAGTGTCAATATCATTTCAGTATCATCAAACTTCCCCCATGGTTGCAGGCAAACACTTCAAATGTGTGTATTACTGGATGTTTGTATAAAGCTTTCAGCTGCGTCACTTGTGGCAGTTTCAAGACGGAGGGGAAATGTGAGAAATGTGAATTTGGTGGCTTGTTGAAGGTGTCACTTGAAGCTGAAATCTGAGTGGTATACATGATACAGGGATTGAATAATTCAGGGGCCTCTGTATGCGAGTGCATGTCTGTTTATAAGAGGGCGGTGGTTATTTGGACCATATTTATATTTAGTTTTGAGCATAAGTTTTCCGTATGTGTTGTTAACTGAAAACAATAGCAGGATATGGAAGACCGACTGGTTTCCAGAATGAGACCGAACCATGATTCAGATGAAAGCAGACTCGTTCAGGAAGCACAGTGATATACAAACCACAGCAGGTTGCAAATGACTGAAATGGACACAGCCCAGGTGCCGAACGATGGGCAGATGTCACTCCGTCTCTAAACCGGACTCGACCGCTGTCGCGTCGCACCAGCGGCCACTGTCCTGCAGAGTTTAGCTCCAACCCTAATTAAACACACCTGAACAAGCTAATCAATGTTTTCAGGATTACTAAAAAATAATTTTTGTCAGGGTTGGAGCTAAACTCTGCAGGACAGTGGCCCTCGAGGACTGGAGTTGCCCATCCCTGAGCTAGAAGCTGTCCGCACTGACTGGACGCGACAAAACGACCGTTGCAAATCCATTTGTACTTCGTATCAGAAGTAGCATGAGCGCTAGGAGTACTTCAGAATTACAATGGAGCACTAGTTTACTGTCTGGAATTTATCGTGTCGCACCCAGTGAGTGTAGACGGCATCACTGATTGATTATAATAGGCTTTATTTGCTTTTGTCGTGTAGTCACGCTGCTCACATCTGAGACACGGTGTAAGACAGATACAGTTGACATCCTGGAGACATGCAAGGAGAAATATTAAATAGTCACAGTGTCACACCAGACCAGAACTTATTTGAAAGATTATACACAAGTAAAATCCTTCATGAGATGCATAGGAAACAGGCTCTTTTGTGTCCAATGTAGATGCTTGTCACTGAAGATTTTATGCCATATCCGGCTTTGACTCATGTCCCCAACTCATTGTATTTGCCTCACTCAGTTTTATTGGCCTTTGGCCTATTCACCCTGTGCTGCCTGATCCCAGTGACCCTCAAACATACACAAACACTGGCTCCACAAAGTGTGTTTGTGTGTGTCCGTTTCCTCTAGTGAGCCAGAGGAAGTGTCAGTTTGGAAGGAAGCCTCTTTTAGCTGTCTCGTCAGTTTCTTTGTTTGTGCTGTAAACACAGTAAAGAGGATCCAGCAGTTTTTTTGCTAGAATACTTTTCATATTACTTTTGATTATTAGTTTTTTATTATTATTATTATTTTGAAAGCTAGTTAGTCATGCCTGCTGCAAACCTCTAACTTTAGAGATAAAAGTTGAGACAGATTTTTTCTTCTATAATGTGACATGCATCCTAATGAAACGGATTATCGAAAAAGAAGTGACAAGTCTGTTGTTTCACCGGAACTGAGTTATGACATTTTGATGAATAATTACGAGGTCAAGAAAAGAAACCCATGCATGGATGAATTGATCCCGCTAAGGTCAATAACATGCGTTTAGAAAACAGATAGTGTGAAATTTATTTCATTACAACTGGTTAAGGTTTTAACGATCATCCTCGATCATCATGCATTAGCCTACTTCTGCTACAAATTTTCTAAGATATTTTCACCAAAAAAACCCAAAACGAAATAATTTATTGATTAGAAATGATGCGATATGATTTGATTCTTTCAGACAAAAAGTCCCAAAAACAAGTGTTTGTCTATTGAACCTTCAACCATTTGCTGGTTTGGAGGGTAAATGTGAGCTTGAGGCGGTGCACGGAGGCAGACAAATAATCGAGGATAGATCGTTACAACTGTATTTTTCCACGTGGCCTAGTTTCCCCTCAATCCTTGTCATTCTCCCTCTCACGGTAGACTGCGGTGACCATGAGAACATGCAGCCTCGGCCTTGACTTCTGTCTTTCCCCTCCCTCTCTCCCTCATTCTTTCTCTCTTATTTCCTCTCCTACTGCAACGCTGCAGGATTTCCCTCCTTGCACTTCCTGTTTGGGCACATTCTGCACGGCACCTGACTGTGTCAGTGGGGGAAAAGCCTTCAGAGGCCGATCCTCTTCGGTTCCGGATGTTCGGTGACATGGTGGAGGCGTTCTTCTGTGAATGCTCATTTGACATCCTTCCTATGTAGCAGATCTTTGTCCAGAGTACAATTGGAATATTAGTGTCTAACATTTAGGCCTATGTAAGTAATAATGTTCTGAAAAGGTCATGCTCATTCAAAAGATATTCTGGCTATTTTTGGTTGAGTGCAGTATGTGAAACTGACCTAAAGGATAATAAATGTTTCAAATAACATTTGGTAACATTGTTGCCAGTTAACAGCAAAATATTGCATGTTTAATTAAGCAAGTGTCTTTCATTTATCATTTTAGAAATACATATTAATACTGAGAGTGAGATAGAATGGCTGGCTGAGGCTCTACTTACTGTGACATTTCTTACAATTTGGCAGAACTGATCAAATAATGAAAGAAAAAGTTACATTTAAAAAAATTGCCATGCACTATTTTTAATCCATAAGTAAAACATTGTAACGCAAAGTGTTTTTAATGGTACTTTGAAACATGGTTTTATGAACTATCTTGGCTACAGTTGTTTCTCTCTGTAAAGTTGGCATGCAATTCATGAAAATTCACGTAATCTATTTTGTAAATGCATGTTATAGATCTTACTTCATCCATGTATGTTACTCTCACTTTTTGTTTTAAATAATTTTAACCCTGTCATTTTTTTATTAAAATACAGTAAAATCAAATATCTCAACGTCACAATAGTAAGGCCCCTCATTTTACTGCACGTCTAAGCCCTCTTATAGGATTCTTTACTCTGGACATGTTAGTCACACAGTGAGAAGAGAAATCCTGTATAGAAACAAAGATGCGTCGATCTGAATCGTAATCGAATCGCGAGGTGCCTAGAGATTTCCACCCATAGGAAAAACAATTTATTCAGTAAATTATTGAAAATGTTTGCTTCGTGGACGAGTGGGTCGTCCATATATTTTCTGCATACAGAAAACACAAAATAGCACAAGTAGTATAGTACTGCCCTATTTTGAACTTCCCTTTATCTCTTCCCTGTGTTTTCTTATTTTGTATCTATCTCCTTGCTATAGTCTGGTCATCTATTTAAGCTCTTTGTCCTGTTAGTGCATTAGCAAGTCGACTGGCCCATTCTGCAGGCCTGTGAAGGGCTATTGTGTAATCCTCAGCTGACTTTAAAGAATACCTTTAACTCCTGCGGTGACTTACTTTTGCACTGTATTCACACAAACTTTTTGCAGAACTGTGTTTGACATGATTCCTCTTTACATAATGTCTCTAGCCCTTTTTACCTTGACCTCCTGCTGGGGTCGAGTTGGCTGTGAAGAGCAGTGGTGGTGGGCTCTGGGTTCTGAGCTTTCAACACAGCCACTGATGATTCTCTGTGGCAGGGAGTTCAGATATGAGGCTGTAGCCACTGTTCTCTTGTTCTGGACTCCACCACACACACACACACACACACACACACATTGCTGTGTTTTACCTCAGGGGTTGCTGCCAAAAAGAAAAAACGGGTGAATGAGTAGGAGCTGAAGAGCTGTTTTTGAACAAGGGTGCAGTAGGAGATGGCCAAATCGAAAGACTGAGATCATGAATTAATCGTGAAGGTTGTGTTAAAAGCATGAGGCCACACTGTGGCTTGGCGAGACATGGATTTATGATAGATTGACAGAGAAGGCCTGCTCTTTTTTTCAGCACACAAAGCAGATGACATGCATGCTTTGTGAAATTACACACACAGTGTGAAATCATCCTATCCGGAATATTTCCTGCTGTGCTGGTTTTGTCCAAATGCAGCACTTTTTTTTTGTTGTTGTTGAAGATTTATGTCTCTAATAGACTAGTCCCATGCTCCATTTGAAGAGTTTTCTGTATTCCTCTTCATTTGTCTTGTATTGTCTGGACAAAATAGCTCCGTAAGTTCTGATTACACTATCTGCTCGTTAAGTCGTGACGTAGGGAATACTGTTTTTGGATCCAAGCATTCATTTGTTTCAATTGAGAACACCATCTCAACAGCCGTGAGCACTATTTATTCATATCACACTTTTAAGCGAAGCTTTAAAAACATTACAGTCACGTACACGGTCTCCGAGCTCGTGGCGTCCTGGACACCAATATTCTAAAGATTTATAAAAGACAAATCACTGTCTGACCAACTGAGATTTCACTAATGAGATAAAAGTTAGTATCATGAATTTCTGGTAGTATTACAGCACACCATGAGTGTATTAGCACCGTTTGTTTGTTGTTTTATTTTGGTATAGAGTGCTTAAACCCTGAAACGGTGACACGTGATGTCAGACTTAACAAGCGGATATAGCATGCGATATTATCTCGGACCTATCAATTAATATGGTAAATTGGAAGTGAATCTGTTTTTAATGAATAATTAATGACAAATTTAAAACATTAAAATAAATATCTTCTCATGTGTCATGCGACACTGGAAACCTTGCAGCTCCTTTAGCATAATTGAAGTTCATATAATTTTGTCCTCTATTGGTGAAATGTCTTTTTCACTATTTGAATTTGTATTATTATTAGCTTTTTGTGCTCATGATGAGAGTTGATTATTAGATTATGGACGTTGTTTGTTTTTAGTAGTTTATTACTTTGAGCAAAAATATAAAAATGGTCCATACTTTTCATAAGAGGTAAACCCTGGAATGTTTTCTCAGTCCCAAGGCCTTCTATGTGTCATACATGTAGTGTCTAAATGTAAAAAATCAAATAAAAATAAATAAATATTATAATAATAGCCTGATAAAACATCTGATCTAACCTTTTTATATTCATATCCAGTTGGGAGAAATATTTACTTTCTTTTGTGTGCAAATATTGGTGAAAATTCTTAGACATGCTTTGGCTCTTGGGGCCCAGGATTCTCATCTTTGATGACCATTTTGAGTGTTTAAGACTTTTTCTTTTACTAAGTACATGGCTGGTACACGACAGAAATGTATAACGTATAACTGTTCCAAAAAAAAGTATTGTCCGGACCTCCGCTGGGAAGGAAAGATAGAGACTGGATCCCTTGGAACTTTAATTGAATACCCCTGGTCTAGTGTGACTGTTCATTGACTGCAAAGCAGACATAAGCTGTAAAGATGAGATTACGTGACCTTTCCTTATCCTCTTCTTCAGGTGCCGGGAAGCACCTGTGTAAGCGCGTGTATGCCAGGAACATTCACATCACTCATCTTCCCCTGCTCTTGAAAAGAGTGTGTACATGTGTGTGTTTTTGAAGGACAGTCCATACAGAATCTTTCCAGTTCTTTTAACTCTATCTGCCGTCCTAACATTCCCGCCATCTCTTCAGGAAGGGTGGAAGTATGCGAGTGCTGATTACTCTTAGAAATTCTGTTTATCTGAGCTTCAGAGCTGATTTGATTCATGCATGCTCATTAAGTTTTGAGTTTAAAAGGCTTGACGTGTGGTCTCAATGATTTTCAATACTTTTATTCAGCAGGGATTTATTAAATTGTTCAAAACTGACAATAAAGTTAAATAAAAACTTTATATTATCAAAAAATCCTGAAAAAGCATCAAGGTTTCCACAAAAATATTAAGCACAACGGTTACAACATTTATAATAATAATAAATGTTTCTTAGGCAGCAAATAAGCATTAGAATGATTTCTGATGGATCATGTGACACTGAAGAGACTGGAGTAATGATGCTGAAAATTCAGCTTTGCCATCACAGGAATAAATTACATTTTAAAATTATTTTAATTCACAATATTACAGTTTTACTGTATTTTTGGTCAAATAAATGCAGCCTTGCTGAGAATAAAAGCAACATAAAAAAATTTCCGACCCCAAGCTTTTGAACCGTAGTTTACAATGAATTAGGTAGTTGAAACCACTCGGGTATCCACGTTTTTAATAAAATCACGATCACATGTTATTTAATAAGCAACAAATGTGATAAAAGTGCATTTTTGCTTTGTTCTGGATTATTTCGATTCAGTTAGGCCTAAGCATGATAAAAGGTGTCGGTAAAAATGCTGGTTCTCTTATGCTATTGCTAACATGGTACCATGGTACATTTACATTTGTGTATTTATCAGATGCTTTTATCCAAAGCGACTTACAAAAGAGAAAGGAATATCATGGTTTATCGGCAATATCATGGTTTATTGAAATACCTTGGAGCACCATGGTACACCATGGGATATGGTAATCATTCAATACTCAACTCTTGTGAATTCTGATTTACAGTGTTCACAGCTGAGCTCAACAGGATGAATGTTTTTGATGCTGTGAAAGCAGGCGCATGACTCTCAGCTGAGAGCTGCAGTGGGAATGTTGCCCACTGATTGTGGTGGCATCTGATCCTTTGGCCACACCAAGTGAATGCTGGGACTGTCTCACAACAGGGTGTGGGCCTAAGAGAGCTTTATACCCCTATTAGATTACAAAGAGTTTCCACACAGGTGAGTATTTTAAGCTTTAAAATCACCTGATAAATTCCAAAGGGAATTCTAAAGAGGAAATGCTGAATGCGGTTTATAGAGGACACTTCCCTCCATGCAATATTTACATAAAATATTGCCCATATATATTTGTATCATAAAAAAATCATCCTCATCTTAATGTATTATGTATTCATGATTAACCTTTTATCATACTGTTACACAGGACAGTCTTGTAATACTGTAAATGAACAGTTGATGATCCAGAGAGAGAATGAGAGGGTATTTGCCTGAAAGCAGAGAGATTTGCCATTCAAATCAGTCCTGCGCTAATCTCTGTCCCCGGATATGTCTTACAGTCAGACCTCCTGCAGGGGCAGCCCTAAACTCGCTCATCCACTTACTGGACATAATTATTGCCATATTAGAAATTGGACCAGCACCTCCCCATCTCACCTGCACAGTGGACTGACCCACTCTCTGTTGCTCTGTCTGATCTTAATGTAGTTTTGAATAAATGCCCTGGTGAAGAGCTTCACTCTGAGTGCTTCCTCCTTTTTGTGTCTTCTTTTGTGAGGATTTCTCTTTCTTTGTACAAACAAGGGGTTCCAGCAAGTTTACAGAAGCTGCTGCCAGGGAACCAACACATTCAATCAGACCTGTAACGTGAACTGAAGACACTGACAAGAACATGTCCATATTTCAGTCATTATTAATTGCCAAACAATATGGAAAATAATTCTGTTTGGTGACGTGTGCCACCCCCCCACCCCCCTTTTTTTCTTTAAAAAAAAAAGTAATACTTTTATTCTTCAAGGATGCATTGTTATGATCAAAAGATACAAAAGATTTCTATTTCAAACAAATGCTGTTCTTTTTAACTTTCTATTCATCAAGGAATCCTGAGAAATTTTATCACAGTTTTGGTAAAGATATTAAGCAGCACAACTGTTTTCAACATTGATAATATTAATAAGAAGAAATGTTTAGAATATTATGATTTCTGAACGATCACGTGACACTGAAGACTTGAGTAATGGCTACTGAAAATTTTGCTTTGCAATTACAGGAATAAATTACACTTAATTAATTTAATAAAATGTATTAAAATATAATTTTTTTTTTTTTTTTTTTTGTAATAATATTTCACAATATTATTGTTGTTTTTTTTCAAATAAATGTAGCCTTGGCGACCATAAGAGACTTCACTCAAAACCTTAAAAAAATCATACCGACCCCAACATTTTTCAGTGGCGTACGGAAGTTGAAAAAGGCTAAATAAACACTTGAGCAAGTTAGATAACTCACTGTCTCTCGTATTGTGGCAGGCAGACACATACTGTGCAGTTCTTCACTGTAATCCATGCATTACATCACTCAAGTTCTTACTGAAAGACCCCATATAGTGCAGCTGTTTGAGTTTTCTCTTCAGTGTGTTTGGGACACTGCAAAAGACGGGACATGATGTGGGATGTCAGAGATTCCTTCTTTTCTTTACCTTTATCAGAGCTATAGGAACCAAGAAACTCCAGTGTAATCTCATCCTCTCACACTTTTTCAGTGGCTCTGATTAGTAGGTCATTAGTTACTGGGAGTTGTAATCTGTTTTGGCTAGAGCTGTGTTAACAAGATTTACTCCTAATTGACGTGGCTAAAATTATCAGTTTATGAGAGAACATGTTTGTGAGAGGTAATATGCCATTTTAGCCTCGTCTCAGTCATTGTTGATCTTGGTTTATACATTTGGGTTTTGGACAATACCGTTTGTTCTGTTTCAGTGAAGACTAATATAATTTGGTTACGGTGTTACAGAATACAGTTCCTGAATTCTTTTGTTTATTAGATTAGGTGTTCCTAACCTCCTACTCTGTCTTTACAAGTGCTTCTGTCAAAATAAGAGGTGGCAGAGGGCACGGACGCTTGATGAAATGAACAGAAGAATACATGAACATTCCCTTATGTCTGCACAGTATCCAGCTGTTCACATTCAGATGTTTTTTTTGTCAAAAACACCACATCTGAACAAAAGTGAATGTGAATGCTATTTTAAAATGCAAACATCTTTACATTTTTCAAAAGTATGAATTCTAATTAATCTAATTTAAATGTAAAAATGGAGGGAGAAGTGTGTGTGAAGCTTGGCTATTAAGGAAAAGAGAAGGCCAATATCTTCGATTGTGTACTTCTCACACAATGGAAGTATATTATGTCAGCAAAAGTGAAAATGTATACTCAGCAGAACTGCTAGCATTGCTGCCCAGTTATATAATGCGTGTAGTTTGGATTAAGAAAACACATTGTGGTTTAATTAAGTTATAACTTATTTCTCGGCAGATTCTGCAGAAAGATTGATGACTCTTGTTGAGGTGTAAACTGTTATCACGCTCTCTGTTTGGATTGGTTTTTGTTAATGTGTTTTGCGTGTCGGGGCCTGTCAATGGGGAGGAGGGGGTCAGTCAGCCCTTCTGGTGAAGGATGACCCACTCCATCTGTCTGGGGTCAGGTGGGTGTTTATGGTAATTTGCTCACCCGTTGAGTTAAGGGCATCCGGAGCTATTTCAAATGCCAGCCATGTACCACCATGCAGAAGGAGAACGGTCTAGGTTAAAGGCCTATTCATACCAAATCCAAATTTTTCAGCACCTATACTACTAGCGCTCAATTTTGGGATCTGTAAGACTTTTTAAAATGATTTATTTATTTTTGTTGAAAGCAATATATAGATTTATTTGACCAAATGTGACCGTAAAGACTTAAAATGTTACAAAAGATTTGTTTCAAATAGAATGCTGTTCTTTTGAACTTTCTATTCATCAAAGAATACTGGAAAAATGTATCATGGTTTCCACAAAAATACTAAGCAGCAACATTAATGATAATAACATTTGAAGGCTTTGACACTAAAGGCTGGAGCAAAGGCTGCTGAAATTCAGCCTTATTTTTACTACATTCATTACACTTATTTATCATTTTAAATATAATTTTAATTTATAGTTTTCATTTTGTTTTTTTGTTTGAAGGATAGGCTGTCTTTTTTTTTTTTTACCTGCATGTTTTTCTCTCTTTGTTTTTCCAGAGAGAATTTATCTATTCCCCATCTAACTCTGTGTGAATAGTTTTGACGTAAACATTTGTATCTTATGGTCACATAGGATTTAGTGTGAACTTGTTGACACTGTATGGCAGGGGTCTCAAACTCAACTTAACTGGGGGCCGCTGGAGGTAGAGTCTGGGTCAGGCTGGGCCGCATCAAGTATTCCACAAAAAATAGTATTCAAATATTCCCAAAAAGGAGCACAACTGATCCAATCTTCTCAATATTTATTATTAACGTTTCTTCTGAACTGTTCCTCTGAATTTGAACATTCCTTTCTGTACATCATTGGTTCTTCATGAGCTGTCCTTCTGACAGTTGAAGTTCATTTTTACAAACTTTCTTTGTCTATAACACATATTTGTGATATTTATATTGGCTTATGTCCTTTTTATTTTCTTTATACAACACATTAATGATATTGAATGTTTTTTTTGAAGGGACATTTCCTTTTATTATACTTACAAAAACAATTATTGCTTTTGAAATACAAATATTTGCAGTCATGTCTGCCCGTCTTATTGAATTCTTTCTACACATGTATAGTGTCTCAAATTACTGACTGCACAAATCAAAGCAAACCTTCTTATCAACCTGTTGGACACATATTACAAGCTCAAAGTGATTATTCTGTCATTGTTTTAGAGCAGGGTCTCTCTCCAACACGTCGCTCGCGATCTATCAGTAGCTCGTGGCCTGATTGGTGGCAGCTCGACAAGGGGCCGTTCACATATCGCGCTCACATATTTTGCGCGCTCAAGTTCGTTATTTCAAATGTAGGCGAGCGGCAAGCGCGCTCATAATTGAAGCGACGCGCTCATTTTTTCCAGGCGCAGCATGTTTGTACTTCGCGGTTGTCTATGACAACTATTGACAACAAACCCACCGTAAGCTGTCACGAGACTATCTATGGTAGACCATAAGGGATAATTTTTTTTTTTTTTTTTTAAACGCGGCACACGCAACGACGGGCCGCACTAACATTAAACTTCAATGTCATGTAGGGGGCCACAAAATATCACCCCGCGAGTTTGAGACCACTGCTGTATGGCATTAATAAGGATTTATAGAGGAAAAAAGTTCAAACAATTGTGATTAAGATGGTACTTGAGCATTATCTGCACAGACTGTCTGAAAAAATCTATCAGTCTGGATTGAGATTTTAAAGGGGTCATATAATGCCATTTTTGTACAAGCTAATATGATTCTTTAGGATCTAAATTAAAACTTTGTAATATACTTTAATTAAAAATTCTCATTAGTATTGTAAGAAAACACTTATTTTACCTGGTCAAAAACAGCTCTGTTTTCAGCACGCCGTTTCAGTGCATATGACTTTAAATGATAATGAGCTTTGCTCACCCCACCTCTCTGTTCTGTGTACACCGTTTGTAACACAATAACACAATAACCATAACGCAATGTTCAGTATAAACATGGGATTATGAATTATATTGAGAACGTCGTACATAGAAAACATTCCGTAATGTACCCTGAGTGTAAACCTTAGACGCATTCATTGTGAAGTGTGCAGCTAGCGATTTGCAAAGATATAAATATTAATATAAAGTTTAATAAAACGTTACACTCACTTCAGTTCTTCTGGAGATTCAGCAGGAACACGAATATCTGGTACCGATCCTTTATTCAGGAGCAGCTTCTTCCTTTATTCGAGCAGCTTCTTAGCAAATCCAGCTTTATACTGACCCTCGTTTATAAAGCAGTCTGGTGTGTGAAATGATTCGCGCAAACATGAGAGCATTGACGTTGCTCGTGGGGAATATTCCCTTCGAAACAAACTCAGCCACCGCGTCTTCAGCGGTTCGGATTTAGGAACATTAAAATGACTGCTGTGTTCCTTATTACACCCAAGAACAGAACACCACAATCGCTTAGACGCCATTCTGCTCATAGACAGTGCTCCAGCATATCAACAATGACCGCGCCGGTCCGCGCAGACTATGATTGACAGCTCTCACGAGCGAGGGCGGGTCTGTGTTGAAACACTCCTGTCAATCAACAATCGTGGGAGGGGCGTCCGTTTTATTGACGTCACAAAAACGAACGGCTCAATTTGAGGCAGGGGAAAACATATAAGGAGATTAAAACAAAAACACTGGATGGATTTTTATCATTATATGATGGTTGTGTACAGGCACTGCCAACACACATTTCAGTACAATCAACTTGTAAAAGTGCATGTACCATTATATGACCCCTTTAAAGGTTTTGAATATTTACTGTATTGACTACTTAATTGACTGAGTGTGACTTTTAATGGATGCAGAAACTTTTAAACATTCTCAATCACAGAGTGATAGGAGATGACAAGAGGCATTCATAAAAATAAAAAAATTAACTAGAGGAAATGATCATGACTAAAGCAACTCAACTGGAAGGCTGTGAGAAACACTCTATAAAGATGCACCTCAGTTACTTTTCCCGTAGTATGCATGTGACATGGTGAGAGACGGTTGCTTTTGAGTGGGCTGTTAATGATATGTGATGTGCTGGAGAGGGATGTTAATGGAGGTGTCTAAAAACAGCCCTGCACACTGTATATTTGCCCTCCAGCTGAAGGAGTGGGAGTGGAGGAGTGGTCAGGGTGACACAGCAGCAGGCAGTTAGAAAATGAAGTGGGGCTGGAGCTGCATTCCTAAAATAACAGCGAGTTCTGGGAGCTGACGGGAAGGAGGAAGTTGCTACATGGTCCCGTTCCTGCTTGGGCCAGTATAAAACAGCATTTGTTTTGGGACATACACATCACATAGTTTGTTATAATACCATCTGTTATTAGGTAGGTCTAGGTAGGTAGATCAATAGGTTTTGAAACACAGCTCTCTCACAGGTGCCACCTGGCTACATTCAGACAGGCTTTTCATTTACATTTTCTGCCCTTATGATGCCTTACTGTTTCCACATATGCACTTTTTTTCTTTATTGGATTATGTGATAACTTACCATTCATATTTAAGCAACAGCAATGTCAAATGCTAGTCTTCCGTCAGAAACAGATTTTTTGTAAGCACCTCAGACCCTGCTGACAAAATCACTTCTCCACTGATGAAGCTGTTTTATGGAGTCCATCCAATTCAGAGTCTCCTCATCACTCTGTCCCACTTTCAGCCCTCGACCTTTCCCTACTGCTCTATCAGAGCCAGCTCAGTTCTGCTTCACTGCCCCTGCTAATAAACACGTCTCGAAAGGACCTCAGATTTAGCAGCCTGCATGAAATCTATGGACCGAAAATGGATAGTAATGCTTTGATGTGATTGTTTTATAATAAGCAGAATGTATTTGGTTGATCTCTCTCTCTCTCTCTCTCTCTCTCTCTCTCTCTCTCTCTCTCTCTCTCTCTCTCTCTCTCTCTCTCTCTCTCTCTCTCTCTCTCTCTTGCTCTCGCTCTCGCTCTCGCTCTCTCTCGCTCTCTCTCTCTCTTTTGGAAATGGGCTGTCAGACTTCTGTGATGACTATGTGAAGAAACCTTTGGATATCCGATATTAGTGATTCTAATATACTTGATAAATATCTAGACCATTTTGAAGTTTCCTCAATATATGAGCTAATTTTGTTTAAGTGTAAGTTTTTAAGTTTAAGTGTACACTATTGTATGCTACTGTTCAAAAGCTTCAGGTTGGTAAGATTTCTTTAAAAATAATATAATATGATGACCAAATCTGCATTTATTTGATCGAAAATAGAGTAGAGAAAATGGAAATGTTGTAAAATTTTATTAGAATGTAAAATAACAGTTTTTCTATTAGAATTTTCAGCAGCCATTACTCCAGTCGTCAGTGTCACATGATCCGTCAGAAATCATTCTAATATGCTGATTTGGTGCTCAAGAAACATTTATTATTGTTATCAATGTTGCAAACAGTTGTGCTGCTTAATATTTTCGTGGAAACCCAAACTAAACCCACAGAAAAAACATAACCATGTTACGAGGTGTCGCTTTCGTATGAATTCGTACAATGTGAATCGTACAAAAACAAATCTGACCTCAAATTCTTTAATGTTGGTGCTCATTATAATTATAATTATTATAATATTGTTTTGGTAATGTCTGCTTTATTGATATCATCCTCCTCACAGCACAAACACATCACAGGCAGCCCATCGCAGGTCTTTCCAAGTATACAGTCTATTTTTATAAGGAGGTTCTAAAATATTCACAAACTAGTCTGAGATGCAGCTTGTCTGACCGTTGGCTAAGTGTACGAATCCTAAATGAAGATATTCGTACTTATTCTGTAGTTCACAATAAGGAAAACTATTCCTGTAAATCAAGAAATGCTCTTATTTTGGAGATAAATGATCATAAAGTTATGTTCACCTCTAGGATGTGTGTGATGTGTCGGTCGGAGTATGTATTTTCATGTCTTGACGTGCTGTATATGGGTATTGGACTGACTGCATCCCCCGAGACAGACGCCCACAACATCTGCTCCTGCTTTAGTGCACCTGGATGGGGTGCTGTCCTACAGCATGATGGGGTACACTCACCTATGCACACTTTCAGCATAGCTCCCATTTAGTTCACAAGGAAATGAAAAGAGAAGGTACAGATGTTGCTTTGAGCGTTTTGCCACTCCCTCTAACACACCTTTATCAGCCACACCTATGGTTGAGACTCTTCTGTTGACAGTTATTTCTATGTATTTTACTAGGTTAATTGAGTAAAATTGCTGTCTTTATTGCATTAACATAGATTAATGATGTTTAATTCATATTGACTTGTGCTAGGTGACAGATAAGAAGATGGATGGCACTATCTGGGGAGAGATAGGCAAAGCCCCTTGCTGATCTTTGACCTCTTGCACATTGATGCTAGACATCTGTGTGGGTTTCTCAGGGGCCACTGTGCTTGTATGGAACTGTGCAAATGGTGCTACATGGCTATCTAATGACCATCGTCCACTGATGCTCAAGTCTTTAATTTAATCTGCCCCTCCTATCCATGTATCTCTAATGGAGTGTTCTCAGATTTACTCTCCATTTCCTCCATACCTTATCACGTTATGTCCATGTGCCAGCTCATTTGATGATGTTTTACCACAGAGCATTCCCTTTAGTTTGCAGTGTTTGACACTTAAGGCTCATATCTGGATCATCTCCCATTCTTTGCAGCTTTCATAATTTCTTAATTTGCAGTGCTGCTGCCTGCACTTGCCCTAATTAATATAACTTTTTACTTGCGGTTGCCAAAAAGTTAGTCTGCCATTTATCAGTTGTGTGCCAATTTTCCTTATCAAGGAATCATTATGTTGGATTAAAATGGGGAAAAACAGGCCAATGTTAATGGATGTGATGTAAGGAATGTAAGCTGTTCCTTATTCTCCAGGGCTGTGAGTGGTGTCCCTTATTACCAGATGGTCTCTTGCCATTTATTTGCTGTGTTCTACAACATAGTATTAAATCTTAGTGCCTAACTCATCCACATAGATACCTCAAATCACGCAGCATGTTTACTTAATAAGCAGACATTGACTTTGATTTCCCATAAATCAATGAATCAGTCCACACTAACAAATAACAAACTAAAAACACAACTCACATTTTTTAAACATCTGAATATTACTTTTCTTTGCCTGTGTGGCTCCAGAGGTATGTCTTGATGATTTGAGGAAAAAAAAAAGTTTTTAAATTTTATTCAGAATACAATATGCCAGGGGTAAGATAAGTAAAATGGGTTGATTTTAGGTTTTTTAAAGTACCTGAGGACACTGTGCCTTCATCAGTGCTATACAAACAGGCTAAGAGTGGTTTCGATTTGGGAATTGTGGCTGATTGACCTGATATTTTTCTGCCAAATTGTGTGGGTTATATAGTGCAACAGTTGATGTTCCGGAAGTAAAAATCACATTAATTTTGTCCATGGGGAATTTGTTTTTATCAATAATAACTTATAAGCTATTAAAAAAGACATTCTATGAGCTACAAGGTTGTTTATCGAAGATGTATGCTCTTGTTGAAGCCATCAGTTAACTTTTTATTTATTTATTTATTTTTAAATATAAATAATCATGTTTATAAGCAAATTCCTCCTGGTGGAAAAACTGTATTACCCACGGTTCTGCAAAAATATCCCCACCAATTAGAGAATTGAAACGAGCAAATCACTCCAAAATAACTCTGACTCTGGCCACCCACTCCCATGAATCTCTGAAAATGATGCAAGTCAATCCTCCTGTGCTCTCAGCCTACATAGCTAAATATTGTGTCTATACATAATCAACATCTTTAAATCAACAATTTTATATCTGCCCATTGATTTTAATTGGATTATGTCATTAGCAGTGCCTCATGGAACTAGTTCTGTAATTTTGTACCCTTTTGTTGTTGTTTTTTGTCTGATTTTCAAATACTTTTTTGCTTCAAAATAAAGTTTATAATATTGTGATTCACCTTGTAGCTGGTTGTATGTTTCCTTTGAGAAAAATGAATTGGTAAAATACTTCTGGAACCAAGGCAGCTGAAAAAAAGGGGGGCTGACAGGCACATCTCTTTTCTGTCTCCTGTGCTTTAACAAACACCAAACCACTTTAAGACAAGCTGGATCTATGTGGCCTGTCCTGCCTCTGTCTATAGTGAATGGCTGATTCAGAGTCCGGGGACTTGATGCAGTTACTCTTGTTGGTGGAAGTGTAGACCAGTTCCACATCATTACATCACAGCTCTGCAGATCACCTTAAACCACCCTTAAATCAATACAGAGAGTAAGGGGGAAGAACAAAGGCAGTAAAGGGAGGAGGAGGGAGGAGGAGAAGGAAAAGGGTAGTGGTGTTTGTCAGTGGCCAATGAATGAAATCTTTCTCTGGATGGTGAGCTGAGAAGTCTTTTTATTTCTCTCTTTTGTTCTTGTACTTTCATACTCATCAGGCCCTCTGCTGGTCTACACTGATCTCTGTCATCTCCTGCATGCTTGTTTTTTTTTAACCATTTCCTGTTTTGGATTATGTAATGTCTCATACAATGCATTTGTGGTTTATACACATTTTTCTATTTTTACCGAACTGTATAATAAACTGAAGCAGCTGCTCAATAAGGAGAGGAAGAGTTTTATATTATTGTATTTATTCTTTAATAATAAAGTATCAGTGGATGTTGTGGTCATGTACATGTATGAAAATGTAATCATGTAATTCATTTCAGCCACTGACAGACAGAGCAAGGAATGTTGAAATGTAAGAGGTGTGTCCCAGTTTGGGGGGAATTGCAAGTTACTGGAAAGGAAGATAAGGAGGAAAAAGGAAGATGAAACACTAACAGAACAATTACTGAAATAAAATAAGTTTAGGTTGGAGTACTAAAATTGCTCAAACTGAAATGAAAATAAATGTAAAACATTATACAATAATATGCACAGTGGTACTGTTGTAATGCTGGCCTGGTTCAGTTACATTATATTGAAGCTTAATTGAGTTTTTAAACAATGGCAGAGAAGTTCAAACCCATTAAAACGCCTAAGAACCGTTTCTGTCTGTATTTGCTCTACACCTGCCATTTTGAAGTGTTTATTTTAAACCACTTTCACTAGGATCTCTCTCTATCATGAGCAAGAGCTATAGACACTCACCCTTTACTCTGAGAGGCTGGTGATCGACGGCCTCCGTGACAAGCACATCTTCAAATCAATGTGTATGTAAGAGTCTTTTTGTGTGTAATTGCTTTAACCCTTCCCAGAGCTTTAGTGGCCTCAACAAGGCATGGATATGGAGTAGAGAAAACCAGACAGGTGCAATTAAAAGTAGATGCCTCGCTTAAATGAAAGAGTGGACGTGAAGTGCATGTGTGTGAGGGGAGATTCAATACACTTAGTATTTTCTCTCAGCTGTCATCCTGCCCATCTCCTCTAGACACAGTTGTTTCATAAAACGCATTGGCAGCATTTTAAGGGTGCCTCTGGATCGACATTCCCAGGACTGTTTCGGATAGGTTTCTTCATCAGGGTGTGGACCATCCTGCTATATGGTGCGGTCGGAGAGCAGAATGACAGCTGCTAAAGAGAGGAACAGGAGATGGAAGGATAGAGAAAGGGGAATTCAGAGGATGGCAGCCATTAAAATCTGCTGAGATGGCTACATGCAGTCTGGATTGTTGAATGGAGATGAGGTCATGCGTGTCATCCAATCGGAGATTGATTTTCGAGGTTGCATTTGTGAGGTCGATGTGATCTGCTTGCCCCACTGTTAATCAAGCCCTCATTCTTGTGCATTAGCACCATGCTGTTAATCGTCTAAACGAAGCGCGGATGTGTGGGCAAGATAAGCCTATGTGGTCTTTGTTCCCTTTGTTTGTTGTGGTGTAAATTTAATATGTGAATTTCTGTAAACACAGGCATCATTTCAGCCTTAAGTCAAAATGAAATCAAAATTGAACCTACAGTATACACTACCATTCAAAAGTTTGGGGTTAGTAAGATTTTTCTCTCTCTCTGTGTGTGTGTGTGTGTGTGTTTGTGTGTGTGGTGTGTGTGTGTGGTGTGTGTGGTGTGTGTGGTGTGTGTGTGTGTGTGTGTGTGTGTGTGTGGTGTGTGTGTGTGGTGTGTGTGTGGTGTGTGTGTGTGTGGGTTAAAAACTCTTTCATTTCTTGATGTCAGGCTGCACGTTAAAGCCCAAAGTATATTTTGGCCATAGATAGTCTTAAAATGGCGAATCCACAACGGGAGTTACCGTTTCAAACTAGCACGATCAGGTTCACGTGCACAATCTGTTAGTTGTAATAGGTGTATATCTGATTTATCTAATATAGGATGCGTTTTTGTTTATTCACAGTTTCAGCTTAAATTCAATGCCTGATATTATTAACTGGGTTATTTGAGACGGTCAGTTTCTTTTTCAAAAACATTGATGCATCATTATCTAGCTGTGTTATTTTTTTCTAGTCATATGTTCATGTTTTCATAGACATGTTTTCATGTCATATTTTTATTTGTCAACATTCATTTTCGTAACAGTCTTAAAATATTTTCATTTTCATATCGGACACGCCCCGCCCGCCAAGTAGGCTACACCAGTACTCGTTTTTGAGACCTTTCAATGATCGAAATGAGAAATTGAGAAAAATGCCCATCCCTAATAGGATTCCCACTTTTCACGATCCAATCAATTCTTAATGGATACAATAAATGAATTCCTGCTTTTTCAGATTAAATATCCTTTAATATGGGGAAATACCCCATATAAATACCCGTTTTGCTTGGGGAAAAATATTTTGGATTTTGATACTTTTTTACTTTAACTGATGTGTTGAGGTTCTTGATGATGATCTTCAATGTCAATAGAGTACAGATTTTCGAAAATACCTTTGCAAACTAAAATCTTCCTGCTTTTGCTTAATTTACTAGAGTGAATTACACAGTGAGCTATGGATAAAATCACAATTTAGGTTTTCAGAGTAAGAAAACTCCACAAAGACGCTTAGTGTTTGTATTGAGTTTTTCTACCATTTAAAACATAAAAGCTGCAGCTTCCTCTCAAAAAGTAGCAAGAAGAATAATAATTAATTTAATATTTTAATATTTCCCCATTGACTTTGTTTCCCTTGCTGTTCTTTATGGGGAGTTTGTTGAGCAGGTGTCACCTGTTTGTCTCTGAGCAGACGGCTGTGCAATTGAACTCCATGGATGACTGTGAACTATGTTGAGATCGCTGGTCTCCATAAATTCCTGTAGACCGCTGGCACTCCAGCTGCCCGCCGAGATTCTGTCACTCTAAATGTCTCTTGCCTACTGCTTGTTGCTATATAAATCAACCTCTTTCTATCTTTATTTCTCCTTCCACCTTGCTTTACCCGTTTTTCAGTATTCTGTCATCCTCTCTCTGTTCCCATCTGTCTAGATCACATTTCTCATATTTCTTCTCTTTATAGCTGCTCAGTGTTGACAGCATACAGAAACCCCTCAATCAGGTTGGCTTTTGGTGTTTCTCTCCCATCCCCAAATGGCAGGACACATCTACTGATTTGTGGGGGCTTGTCAGGGCCTGTGCCGAGTATTTGGTCTGTTCTGACCCGTGGGTGCTTTGTTCTACCCCCTGCTGTCTGCAGAAATGGGTCAGTGTCTCCAGTGTGTCCCAGGCATGTGAGTGCCAGGCTTTGAATTGGTTATTGCACAGGAAATCACGACTTAAGTTACAGAGATCCTAAATAGCACCAGCAGCAGCCCAGACACACAGTTGTATGTGTGATGTGTGTGGAAGCTGTATTTCACTGTTCCCTCTCAGTGGTTTTCATCACCGGCGGGCAGCTGTTCACATTCCAAAGAAACCAAATAACATACTGTTGTTTATAATCTACATTTGCTCATTCACTAATCAACTGTAGAAGTTTATTAATTTGTCTGTGTTTGAATTGTTTGTTTGCATGTTGCAGTTTTTCATTTGCATTTGTTTTGTTTGTATTTACAGTACAAAGCCATAATAGTACTAGGCTGGATACCAATTTTCATATTCCTACTAAAGAACAAAACTATCTTCTGCGTTGATGGTCAAGTACAATTAAGCCAGAATGCCATTTCTGGTGCATATTAATACATTATAAAGATGTCCTAAATTAATAGAGAACCTCACAAATCAAGCCACTTCACTTTTCAGACACTTCATTGCAAAATTGCAGTTAAATGAAAATGTAACATAGTTAAAATGTATTAAATGATGTTAGCTGATCTTTTTTTTTACACACTTAACTGGTAATTTATCAGGTTTTTCCTGGGTCAATAATAATGATATTTGGTGGTGGCAAACAAACACTGTCATCCACACACACTGTACAAAGTACCCTACTCGTGTGAACTGCAAGCCAGTACTGACAATAAATGCGAATTATTATTATTATTTTTAATTATTTTGTTAAATGTTGGTTACAATGAAAGGATTCGCTAACATGCAGAACTCGTGTTGAAACAACTTTTGAGTGGATTCAGACTAACTTAAACACATCTGATTGGCCATTGTGTTCATGCGCTCAACAGATATATCTGCGATTTGGCTAAAAAGCTGCAAAAACATGTTGCAAATGGAAATCTTTGATCTTCCAGTTCTTACACAAACACTCACGGGAGCGTTTTAAAGTAGCTGGATATCATCGGGTAACAGAACGGAATATACTTAAGATTTGAAGTACACTACAAGTGCACTTCTTTTTCGTAAGGGATGCCATCTTGGATGCCTATTGATTCAATGTACCATAATTTGGGATGCTCCGTCTATTCTATAGGATGAATGGTATGTGTACATTTAGTATGTTTTTTTAACTTATTTTCTCACTTATAAACTCATTGGCCTTTTTAACCAGAGCATAAGACCATACTTGTGTGTGTGTGTGTGTGTGTGTGTGTGTGTGTGTGTGTGTGTGTGTGTGTTCATATGCACCCTGTTATAGACTGGGCATCAGTGCAGGACAGGTAAGGAAAATAAATCCTGATTTGGGTAGTTAGTGGACAACAACACAAGGGGTTTCAATTCCCATGTGAGCAGCCAAGCAAATCTGCCACTTCTGAATCAGCATGATCTGACCTGCAGAAATGCTTACTTCAAAATGTACTTCTAAATGGACTCATTCCTCACTGAATTTTGTGGTTTGCATGCTACATTCCCTCCAGCCTGGTGAGCGTGATCTACGTTTGTTTATGAAATATCAGTTCATCTGGATTGAAGACAGCAAGAATGCATACTGTCATGCAGGGCCCCTAATCCACAGCAATCTGCTCTGGGTGGGATTTGAGAAAAGACTTGGCTGTTCGCTCAAGAGATTTCGCAAAATGCCTCTGAACAGACGCCCACCCTGACAGCAGGTAGCCCGTGAAAAAAAAGTGCTCATTCTGTCATGTCTAGAAGTGTTTTTATCATGCCCCAAGTTCTTTCCCTGAGATTATTTTCATCTCTTTTTATGGAAGTATTTTATTTAGTGAAGCTTGATAAGACAATCATAGAGATTTGGGTGGTCTCCACCTAGAATACCTTAGCAACCTTATAGCAACACCCAGGCAGTCACAGAAAACAGCCTTGCATCATGGCAGTGAATATTTGTAGGTCAGCATCACTCATTTTTGCAGAAAATGTATCAGTCTAGTTTTCCATACATATATTCTATATTATCAGATTATTTTCTCTATTCTCTCTCATTCCTGTTTTTCACTGTCTGTCTTAATCAGTCAGATCTTATCGGCTTCATCACTACACTGTGCATGACCTACATTTAGGTGTGGCTGCATATCTCTCTCTCTCTCTCTCTCTCTCTCTCTCTCTCTCTCTCTCTCTCTCTCTCTCTCTCTCTCTCTCTCTCTCTCTCTCTCTCTCTCTCTCTCTCTCTCTCTCTCTCTCTCTCTCTCTCTCTCTCTCTCTCTCTCTGTTTTTCTCCAACTTTCACCCCATCCCCCTCTCTTATCTTACTGGCCATGAGAGACCTCTGCTTTGCCTGTCAATAAATTCATGTCTCATGATGCCTCGCCAATGTATCATCCTTGGCTGTCTATTTTCAATTATTTTTGCTTCCATCTTCTACTCTGTTCATTTTTGTCTTTTTGTATGAGAGAATTTGGAGCAGACATCATCGGGTTTCTTTAATGAACACTTCTTTGTCTTTGAGCACATCTTGAGTATGTGTATGCATATTTATTTAATGTATATGACACACTCACTGTCCATATCTCATGTGTGTCTCTGAAAGGGATGTTCTAGTTAAGGTGTAGCCTATATTTGAGGATGATTGTGTTTTCATGTTGGACATTTGTGTATAGAATTAAAACCAAGCCTATTGCTCTGGGTGTGTGTATGTCTTTAAGATCACAATCACTTTATCACATGAATCTGGCACCATACTGTCAGGCTGCCCATGATCCACCCATGTGATGGTCTTGAACGTGTGTTAACCTGTTCTTACAAATGTTGGCGCATCAAATGTGCCTTTGTATGAATTGCAGTGAAATGTGTGTGTCAGCAGTAGGGGTGTAATGGTTCTCTCTAAAAAAAATCAAAACGTTCTCCACCCACAGTTCGGCACACACTTGCACCACGGTTTGTCAAATCTGACAATGCATGTGCATCTGTAAGTGGTTTGTTAAAAATAACAATGCATAAAACAGAGAGACAGAGTTAGGCTGGCTAATGTATGTTTCGAATAATGCTAACGAATTCACACAAAAATGATCTCAACATGGCCGTCTTGGCAAGTATCCTAGCAAACATAGTAGGTTCTGTCTTAAGTGAACGTAGTTGAGAAAGACAATGCATGTGTACACCACTAGTGTGCAGAGCTGCATCTTTTGCTGGGGGAAGGGAGTTTTCCTCCACATTAGCACTGGTGCAATGTGGGAATGTCATTCCAGCTGTAGCAGAGAATATTAAAGGATATTAAAGTGTATCACACCATTACTCTTTCCCATGAGGTCTGACACCCTTGACATACTGACCTCTCTATGTACCAAGCAGAAAAAATCCCTGATGGGTTTAGTGATGCAGACAGCCAGGCTTGCCATAATGGTTTGAAAGATTTTCTCCATCTGCATTTTTAATTTTAGGTTGGTCAGCATCTAGACAACATCTTTTCAACACACAGTTTAACAAACAATACTTCCATCTTGTGTGGAGGCTGTGGGTTTTTTTCCAGACAGATGAGAGGCTGTTAGTTGGCTTTTGCAAGAGTTCAAGCATGTTTGCATCTGTGTGTGTGTCCCTGTACAACCTTTAGCACTCTTCACTGTATGCTTTTGTTGTCATTTGTAATTTAATGTAGTGATATTCTTTCGATTCACTACTCTAACATCTTTCTTTTTCTGTCTTTCTTTCATGTTGATGCTGTGCTGTTAATGCTGTCTCTATCAGGTAAGACAGATCTCTGATCCTACACAACACGTGCCGTCAAGGTTACGCCCGAAATGGTTTTGTGGGGAAAGCAATTTCACTGAATTGGTGGTTGGTTTGTGTTTCTGTTGTTTATAATTATGTTTGACCAATCCATTAGATCCACTTTGGTAACTCACCCATTAGACAAAAATAAAATTGGACAAAAACAAAAATTATGCTTTGCAATCTGACAGATATGTCAGTAAACGTAACATAACACCTTTAGGTCTTGATGTAGAGATCTTGACCAAATTAGTTTTTTTTTTTTTTTTTTTTTAGAGTTTGTCTAAATGTACCACTTTTATTTTAACTTTTTATTCATTTATTTATTTATTTTTTATATTCACTTTTTCACTGAGACAAGTGTTATAGTATTCCCTGCATTTGGATGCAAAGGTCATATCACTATTGAGACAGTGGCACAGCTTCAGTGTTTACTCCACAGCTAGGCTACCATTTTGGGGAAAAATGCTTTATTTAATAATTCAAGAATATTTATGCCATGATTTTACACATTTTATATAATGGCAACTAGCCCATATGCATATCATAAAATGTGTGTCTGTTTTTAGTTTATTCTGGTATTTGCCCTCTAGACCTCCATTTAGTGTGTTGTTGTAAATATGATTTTGGTGACTATATTCTGAGGGAATTAGTACATTCCTTGAAGACTTAGCTATATACTATATTATGCTAGTTTAAAGTTGGAATGAAACCGAAGAAGGGACAGATTTTGTCTTCCATTTTGTGGCATACGTCCGAGTGTAACATTATTGAAAAAGAAAAAATATATAAGGCAGGGACTTGGTTATATCCGTCAGCACTCAAAAATGAATGTGATCTTGCAGTTGATTGTGTAGGGATGGGGTTTAAAGGTACAATATGTAGGATTTTTCACCACCAGGGGTCGCTAACCTCTTACAATAACAAAGGCGAATATCGATGACGCAAAGATTATGGATCTTGTCGTCAAGTTGATGGATCTTTTATGGATGAGTGAATACATTGATGTTTTTAACATGACTGTGGTATGAAGCAGGGCTCGATTGCTAATGAGAGAAGTATACCAGCGTCACACGCAACTGCAGAGTCCCGCGGATATAAAGGAATAAGGACATTTCATTCTACCGAACTACACGCAAGTGCTGAATTAATACTCACACAGGTCAGTTTATTAGGCGAATTAAACTTGACGTAACGCAGCGCTGTTTCACTCGCTCTAACAGTTACACTATCACACTAAACGGCATTTGAGTGTGTTGAATGTTGTTGGTTAGGTTGTTTGTTGGCTGTATGAGACTAGCAGTAAGCTAGATCAACATTAGAATAACATGCAGATCATATTCTAACATTTCATCATATTGAACTAAATAACATTGATTAGTTTTATGTACATTTGCTCTGTCAAGTCGAAGTTAGTCGCAGACGTGGAGCTCTCGGCATCTCGAAAGATGTTGATCTTCGTTCTAGTCCTCTTTTTGTCTCAAAGTCTGCTTGCCATGGTCCAAAATGTTTGAACAAAACAACAGTGTGAGCGTCCTGCTAGGCATAACCCAGTTGTCCACGTCTGTCGCCATGGTTACTATGGCAGCGGATATGACGCCATTGACTGGCGATTCCTCACCCCTGGTGACACGTCCCGTTTCCTTGGTTAAAATCGCAATTTTCTCACGATTTACAAATAGTTGGAAACATTTGGGATATTGTAAGTAATCAACTAAACAAATTAAATAACATTGGCCTTGTGGTTTTTGGATATTTTACTGCAAAAATCCTACATATTGTACCTTTAAGCCGACTGTTGTTTTCTCCAGAAAAAATTTTAATAATGAAAAATTTAAATGGATCATTCACAATAAGATCTATATATAACTTGCATTTACAAAACAGACACATCCCATGTGCCATGAAAAACCCTATGAAAAACTCTAGTTCAATACAGTGTAAATGTAATTCCACTTTATTATTATTTATATTTGCCCATTTCTCTATTTCACTCATCCATGGGCTGTTTAATTGCATCCATGCTCTCTTTGATTATATGATGAATGATGTTTTTCTCAGTCCTTTTAGCTAATCACTGCTAATTGCTGTCATTCATTTAAATACTACATGAGCTTTTCATTCTCACGGGCATTAGTGACTCCTGTGTGTGCTTGTGTAAGAGTGCTTTTTAAAACCACATGAATTGTGAGAATGTTAAGATGTTTTGGCTGTGAATTTTTTTTACTTTTTACAATTTGTTTTGTCTGGAAAATCTCTTATGTTTTCGTCGAAAGTTCACAGATTAAGCAAGCCACATGGGTTTTTTTGTAGATTATGCCTCAAGTAAAAGTAGTAGTGTTGTTTTGGAGTGAGATAAATATTTTTTAAACTATTGAACTCTAGACAGAAGGTGAAAGTAAGGGCTGTTAGATCTTTCACTACCTTATTTACCTTCCTCCAAGATAAAAAGTAACTAAAGAGAGAGACTGCAATCAGTTGTTAGATCCCCAGTTTGGTGGAAGAAGAATGAAAGGAAAACATTTCAAAGTATTTTTCAGCTTTAGATGTAATTTTATTATTTTATATTCTTGAATTAAATTACCTTGTGGGTCCTAGATATACTCTCTCATATATTGATAGAGCCAGAGAACATAATGACTACCATGAGATAGCGATAGGATTTGTTTGTTCAAGCTGAACACACAGCCCAGTATATTGATGCAAAAATTTCCTTTGCGATTTATACACACGGAGCCTGAGTCACGCATGGAGTGCAACACATGCTCGAGCTCTGGCAGTGACATCACCTGTCTTGTGGTCAAAGTACAGTTCCTCTATCCGGCTCTAAAACACGGCACTCTCTCAGAGCTACCAGACAGCCGGCTGGTACACACACGCAGGGACTTGAGTGAAAACTACAGCGATTTATAAGACATTCAAGAGAAAGGAACAGGAAGTGAGCGACTGGATTTCCCTGCTGGCTATGGATTGGTGACTTGCTGGATTCCATGGAGCCTTAAGCTTTTCACAGTGGCCTTTTAAACAAACTTGGAACAACCTCTCAGTTCCTTTCAGTTTCTAACCTTCCATTTCTACCCATAGAGTCCCTCTCTTTTTAGTTTCTTCAGTTTTGTTTTCTCCTTTATTGCCGTGGCGAAATGAGCGCCGCGGCATCATACCGACAGTATCTTCAGGAACTCGAGGAAAAGAGAGGTTGGTTTCATTCAGGATGTTTTGTTGCTGATTGGTCGTTTGCCTTATATAAAATATTCCACATAGCTTATACTCTCAGCCTGTGCATGTGTTGCAGTTGTTTGTAAAGCTGAAATGCCATGTTTCTGTGACTGACCCCATGAGCATGATAAGAGCTAAATTGATGGTAAACTGCAGGCAAGATTCAAATGAAGAGGTCGGCTGTTGTACATTAGCTTGTTAACTCTGTAGTGTCTACAGTGTCTGCTTGCGGATACTAAGAGTGGACACTAGTCCTTTGATAAAGGGAGATTTTTGCTCCTAGCTGGTCGCAGTCGGTTGGAGGTAAATGCACCAATATGTGAATCAAGGCTGTTGAGATCAAAGTAAACTCACCTGTTCACCTTCCCTTAGGCACTCCAAAATATTCAAATACGTTGCTATGGTAGCTTTAAGTCAGTCACTAGTTATTATTGATTGTGGCAAGCAGGACGAGGGCGAGTGACGTGAGAGAGCAGCGCGAGGCCGGTGGCGTGAGTGATCATGAACGACACCTGTGAGACACACCGGTCTCGCATCTCTCACGTCACTCGGCCTCGTCCTGCTCGCCACAGTGATTAACTGTTTAATGATCCATCACATTTGAGGATGGTGTGGTAATTGACGCTTTGCTCTTATCAGTGGTTGGTGTCGTCCGTCAGATAATCCTGCCCACAATAATGGCTTAGTGGCTGAGGTCATGCACTTGTATGTGCGTGTGTGTGTTTTGAACAGGGAGGGTGTGTTCCCCGGCAGCTGTGCTGAATGGTCATAATTTGTTTAAAGGGAGTAGTTCATCTTCAGACTTTCTCTTTCTAGCTGTGATCACTTGACAGCCATATGACTTCTTATTGGTTTGCACAGATATCAGAACCTATCTGTTTAAACCTTCAAATGACATCCACCATCTTAAACATACAGTACCCTTCTAGTTTTTTTGCTAAAGTGTTACCTTAAATTTTTTTTATATTGTTAATTGAAGATGGTGCGGTATTTATTTCCTTTGTAATTCAATCCCAGATCATGGGGCCGACATTTGCACAGGCTTTTAGTGGATGGATGCAAGTGTGTTGACCATATGGAGCAACACGGGTGGGTGTGGTGAGGGTATTTTGGACCCTTGTAATACCTAGACAGTAACACTATTGTCTAAGGCTTGCCTGTGCCTGGCCAACCCCAAAATAATGCTGAAAAGGTTATTATAACTTAAATGGCCAAAATAAGTTTGATCAGGTTAAGCTTCAAGGAGACTATGTTTTAGGATACTGCAGCCTAGTTAAAGTCATATAAGGCCATTTAAAGATAGTGATGTGTTCTCTGTCTTTTGAATGATATTCTGTGTGTGTCCATATCCATACACTTTTTCACTGTAAGGGACCTTTTTTGCAATGGAAAGGTTCCATGGATGTTAAAGGTTCTGTATGGAACCAGAGATGCCTATAAAGAACCTTTATTTTTTAAAGTGTTGTAGAATTAAGGTGTAGATGTGGTTTGTTGTTTTCGCTGGATGATGTTACAGGTTTGAGCACCTGGACAGTGTTTGAAGACAGATGGTAGATGAATGAGTTAGGGTGTAAGTGTAGTTTAGAACAGCAGGTATGTGCATCTGGTAGTGGTTGTCTCTTGAAACCTGGTCACTGGGGCTTGACTTGCTGTGCCGTCTCCCCCCAGAACTATAATCCACCTAACCCTGATTAGGCTCAATCCCCCTCAACACTGGCTTGGTGGTGAGCTTGCAGAGTCTGAGCCACAGACAGTCCATCCTCTAACACACTTGCACACATTTCTCACTGAGGTCTTTACTGTTGTGCCCTTTAGGCTTCTCCAAGGCCTACAAACAGACTGCATTTTTCAACTGAGATTCAGGCAGTACACTTGAGTCCATATTCAGCATTTATTCATCAAAATACAGGCCCCACCTCTTACATACAGTCAGACAGCTGGCAGAGAATAATAGCTTTGCACCATCCAACTCCCCATCTGTGCAAACTTACGATTTATTACATACTGCAAAGCTTTGTAAAGATGTCCCATAAATGTCAACGTGAGCCTTAGGCGCTCACAAACTTTAGACATAATGTTTGAAGAATTGGAATGTGTAAGATCTGTTTTGAGGATGTGAAAGGTCGGACCAGTTTGAAATAAGGATGCAGATGATTGGAATTTGGGTAATTCCCCCCCTTCTATTAATTTATTCAGAAAAGCATTTAAAAATGCATGTCAGGTGATGCAATGTCATGTGAATAAATCAAGACGTAGTTTAGAATTTTTTTTTTTTTTTACATTTCCTTTCTTTTTTTTTTTTTTAGCATTATCTAGATTAAGAACAAAAAAATAGGCTATTTTTATCATGGACACTGTTATTTCCAAAATGGCAACTCTTTCTTTATAATTCTCATTTGTCAGTACTTGTTTCAGAGAGAGTTCAAAGTTAAAGTTTTTTTCAACTTTGGTTGCATGGCCGAGCATCACTTTCATCTTCCTTTGGTCAGAACATTCAAATTGCGAAATGGAATTTCAGGGTAGGGCTGGGCGATATGGCCAAAAAATCATATCTCGGTATTTTTTGGTTAAATGGCGATATGCGATATATATCTCGGTACTTTCTACGTTTTTCTATTTGGATAAAGAAAATCTGTATTTATTTTAAAAAATGTGATTTCACATTCTGCCCAATGATATCCTACAAACAATGTTGATATTGAAGGATATGGCAACAAATATAGTGCATGTAATGTAGGCTATGCAATATATTATGTGCAAAAAGATTTTGTTTTTAATTGACTAAAGGCTAAACTAAAAATGAAAATAAAAACAAAAACAAAAGCACAAACTAATTATATTAGCCTGCATTTGATTACCCCATCATAATGGTCACTTTCAAAAAAATATACTTGTAGGTTTAAAATTCCACATATAGTACATTTATTGTCTCCAACAACAAATATTTTATCAATATGTTTATTTTAGTCAGAATTATTGCGCTACTATTCTATTGTGCTCCGTCTGTTTGACGCGCATGCGCGCGGCGGCGCTAGTTCACAGAAGCTTGAATTTCAGCGGAGATTCACTTGCAGAAGCTCGTCCTCTCCTGACAGTGAAATGGACATATTTGTTTGACTCTAACATTTACAGATGGAGAATATACCTGTGAAATGTAAGTTGAGCACTGAGGAAAGCACCACATCTCAAACGCATTAATCAGCGCAAGAAGGCCTATTTATCTGTCAGTCAGCAACAGTATCTGTCAGAGCATCTGACAGGACAAGCTGCTTTAAACTTGTTAACTATATCTTAAGCTACCAGTTATTTTTGAAGCCCTTAATATAAGCTTGTGCCATGTTTAGGACAAATTGTACTATGTAGCTATACTTTCACTGCAGCAGCTCACACTGCGACCTCCGCTATTTTTCAGATGTGCTTATATCAAACTACTGTATCGATATAAACAGTATTGCCTCATTCCATATCGTTTCAAAAAAGTATAGCGATATATCGTACAAACTCGATATACCGCCCAGCCCTATTTCAGGGGATAATTTCCTGTTTCTGTTTGACTGGTAAGGGTTTTTCTGTTCCAGATGCTGACATCTATATTTGGAAACAAACTGTGCACTCTGTTCTGACTCCTGCCTAGTGGGCAGTTTATTGACTAATGCAAATCATCTCAAAATAGCAAACACTGGTTGATGCATTAGATTACCATCTATGTGAGCCAACCTGTAACGTTGGTAATTCGGTAACTACTTGACCTCATATCACATCCTGCTACAGCCCCCTCAGTATTCACTATTTCTATTGTCTCGTGTAAGTCTGTCACGCATGTGGTATCTATACAAAGTGCTGGCTGTAATTGCAGGCTTCCTGACTGTTTCACGTAAACCCCTTTGGCCACGAGTGCTCTGGTGTTACTTATCAGCAAACTATTAGCCCTGGTTTCCTACCCCTGATTTATATCACATACCATAACAAGCCTCTGATCTGCCACCAGACCTCACGGCCAACCAAATTTACTCACACTACCTTCTTGCCATTGTCACTGGCTCTGTGCCGGAGTGCCTGGCCTGGATCATGTTAGTTACATTAAGAGTTGTAAAATAGCTGGTAATTTGATTTAACGGATACATCACTGGTGGCTGAGGGATGATTTCCTGGTCATCTCTCACTGACTAATTCTACGTTTTTTCCCTCCTTTTTTTTTTTTTGCCCGTAGAGCAAAGTTCAGACTAGTTTGTTTGCTTGTGAGTGCATGCTTGTGTAATTGTGTTTGTGTCAGTGTGAGTTATTATATATTATATAGATTATATATTTGGATTATTTATTTGCTTAATTGATATATTCATATAAAAATATATATTTAAGTACTCTGCATTGCGGTTACAATTGTTACAACAAATAACAAGTGTCAGTTATGTAAAACATAAAACCTAGATTCAATTCAACAACAAATTTTGTTTCGATCCAAAAGATTGTGCTCCCTCTTTCATTTGGCATTCATCTGCATGCTCCAGTTTGAAGTTTGACAATTTACGTAACATTTAATGGCTTTTTAATCAGTTTTCACCATTTTAAAATTGTCACTAGTGGAGGTTCTCTGTTCACAATGAAAAGTGCCAAATATACATAATGAATTGTTTTGATTTATTATTTACTAGTATTATTATTAGTATATTATTTACCGCCCAAGCGGAGATGCTCATACTGTAAGTCACGAGTCCTCTAGTATGGTAGTGCGCGCAGGCCGAGGCAGTGACAGAGATAAGCACTCTGCATATCTCCTGTGTGCCAGCTGGGTGTGGCAGACCCAGATGAGAAACCAACTTCAAAACAGCAACAACACTGCCTGTGGAATGATGCCATGCTAAAAAAACGTTATTAAACGGTCCTGTCATGCCCTCTGTGGGCATATCCTAAATTTGGCTTAACTGTACAGTTCAGTGCTGATTCTGTTGCCCTGTTGTATCGATGTTTTTTAAGTTGATCCTTTTTAAAGCGTGTTTTTCATTAGCTTTCTCATACACTGTATAATTAACAAATTTTGGCTTTTGTAGGATGCCAGTCTCTGGTACATTGGTATTGATACCTTAGGCAACTATTAAACAGCCTTAGGTGGCTAATAAAGTGATTTAATAGATTCAGTGTTCATTTGAAATTGAAATTTCATACATTTTAATGCATACACTTTTATATATACACATACATTTATATACACTACCATTCAAAAGTGTCAATTTAATGTCACATTAAATTTATCAAAAGAGAACATAAAGACAAGTACAATGTTACAAAAGATTTCTATTTCAAATAAATGCTGTTATTTTGAACTTTCTATTCATCCAAAAAATGAGATCCAAAAATGTTTCATGGTTTCCACATAAATATTATGCAGCACAGCTGTAACATTGATGATGATAATAAGAAATGTTTAAAAGAAAATCAGCATATTAGAATGATTTCTGAAGGATCATTTGACACTAAAAGCTGGAGAAATGGCTGCTGAAAATTCAGCTTTGCCATCACACAAGAATAATTTACACTTTAAAATATTTAAATAGAAAACAGTTATTTTAAATTGCAATAACATTACGCATTACTACTTTTATGGTACTTTTGATCAAAAAGCTTGAGAGATGAGCATAAGAGACTTCTTTTTAAAACATTAAAAAACCTACCAACCCCAAAATTTTGAACGATAGTGAATAAATTACAGAATGAAACCGCATCGTCAAATGACCAATTTAACAAGACAATGTAGTTTTTACACTAGTTTTTTTGATGAGGCAATGTAGTTTTTTACTCCTCATACTGTGTGGATCATACCTAACTGCTCTGAATAGCAGCACAATGTTACATGGGTCAGATGCAAAAGTCATTTTTGATACCGCTGTGCTTTTTATTACCAGTATGCACAGCTCTGTTATAAAATATCTTGTTGTATATTGGTGAACCGCGCTCACTTAAGGTTCCACGACCAAGTTATGAGACTGGTTCCTGTCTCCATAATCACAGAGGATAATTAGAGAGTAATTATGGCTGTAGAGATTATGGTGGGAAGATCTATTGTTTCAGGCCTGTGATATGCATGTGGGTGTGTTTGTGTTTTGTGTAGGAGTTCCCAGCAATCCCCTGAGCCTTGCTCATTTTCATACTGCAACTCTGTTCCTCCCCTACTGACTCAAACGAGACATTAGTGATAGTGACTCCTCACGCGAACATTTCTTTCTGCCAGTCCTCCCTTGTTTCAGCTCAGGGGCTTTGCTTTGGTTTCAAAACCTGTCATTTCCTTTTCATACCAGTCGTTGTTGTTTTTAGATGCATTTTTTCTAAATTATAGATCAGTTCTGCTTGGTTGTATTTGAGAAGATTTTAGCTTGTTGCATGTGTTTTGGGTTTTGCTTAAATTAATCAGATGTAATGATTTTAGAAGGTCACCTGGTGGACGTTATCTTGCATTTTGTTGTGGCTTATGTATTTAATAATTTTTTAAGGCAGCTAATTTCATATCAGTTTTCGTCAATAAAAACATGTTATAACACTACAACATACCTTTGACCTTCTGGCTTACACAGTTGTATTATGTTTCTGTCCCTCATATTGATTCTCCACCTTGACATCTGCTCTCTTTATCTCAAACTAAACCACTTATAGAACTATCATTTTATACCGGTTGATGTTTATTGCTGATCTACAATTAACTTTCTCGGGCTTTCATGGGAGATTGATAAGTTCTTACTGCCTTTTTATTACCTTTGACATTATATTTTCTTAGCAATTGATTTGTCATCAAAAAATTCAAATCGAAAATTTGACTTGCTTTTTTGTTTTTATTCTGGCGTTCAATTTATACACCTATTTAACTTTTAATTGTTTCAAGAAAATGTGAGTGGTGTCTGTACAAAACTCACTGGCACAACAAAAAGGTGTTGTGGATGGTTGCTATATCCTGAGTGGTTTTAGCTTCAAAAAAAACCCTAACCTTAAGAATGTGCAATAATGACACGCATTGCGCCTTCAGTCTGAATTGAAATGTAATAGTTGAGCTTGAGCTTGGTGGCATTGTGCAGCCATTGATGCAGAAAGATAGAGAAGTGGATCTAGATGGTAAAGCACCTTGCATTTGAAGAGGAGCAAAAGACAGATGATCATCTATCACCAATCTATCATCCTCCCCTTCTTGTCAAGTAGAATTATAGCTTTGGATAGCAGCTTTATCATGGGAATGATAATACTTGTGCTGTTATAAAACCTAGGCAGTATTGTAAGGTATCATCGTCTGTTTTCAAAATGCATCTTATTGTGAACAATTAATCCATGCATACAGTATGTTTCTTTTTTAATTTTCTTTTTTTTTTTAGTTTGAAGTTTTTTTTTTTTTTTTTTTTTTAGTTTGAGCTTTGCTACGGATGCGAAAAATGCAGAAAATCGAACCGGATCTGATTTTTTTTACGACGGACGAAAGTTTCGGAGGCAGTGTGTAAACGTGATTGACACAACGTGAGGTCGTATTTATTTTTTAACGTGCGGAAATTTCAGATGAGAATTTCAGAGTCAGTGTGCAAGGACCATAACTGTGCGTTCACACCGCCGCCGGCAAGAGCGTCAAAGTGGCCGGAAGTCATTCATTTTCAATGAGAGCCGGCGGCGACCTCCGGCGAGGGCGGCGCGTCTTGGACGGTAGGAGCGGCGAGGAGAAGTTGAAATCAGCTCAACTTTATGGTAATGAGCTATGACGCGGTTCGGCGGCAACCAATCGGAATGCAGAAGTGCTCCGTTTGAGAGGATTCCAGAGAACGCAGTCAAGTAACTTTGGTTCCGACCACATTAGTTCCCAAGCAAAATAGAGGAGAGGTTGATCATTTGAATTTGATAAGAAGGCGCGCAACACTATTTATAGGCAAGATTTTCGCGCTAGATTTTTCAGCGGGAATGCAAATTAGAATAGCACTTAACCATGAACACAAAAGCCACACCACACAAATGGCTTTTAATTGGTTTATTTCGTTAGCAAACATGTCACTATAATTGTTAAGTTCTTTCCATCGATCAATTTTCTGCAAAAATAACGATCGACATGCTTGTTTGCTTTACGGCCCCTTTAAATAAAGTTTTAAAAAAGACCAAACCTTCGATCTACGTCAGAGCATCAGAGCGTCCACGAATCTTTCCACGGTGTCGCTGGCAGGGCGGCGGTGTAAACGTACAGTAAGCCTTTCTTAAAATCGACCTCAAGCTTGCATTCAGAGCTGCCTCCATCCAATCAACAACCGATGGAAAGAACTAGTCCCCGCATTTCTGATCTCACACTCCCTCTGATTTCTGGAGGGCTCTTCTTGCAGCAGCGTGGGAAAAATGTTATTACTTGGGACCATCCCAGTAAATCATTGCAGATATGCCTTGCCAATGGATTTATTTTGCTTGCTCGTGTGTTAAAAGGGAGAGAACGAAAGTGGCAAATGTGAATAAAATATACTGAGAGTGAACATTAAACCAGGAAATCGAGCTGCATAAGAGAAGATTTGTTAAATATTGACAGTTTCTTGTAATGTAAGCAGGTGGATAAACTGGAGGACACCTTACATTGGCCTCCTGAAGGCATTGCGCGCGCTTGTGTGTGTGCATGTGTGTGTGTGTGCTTTTACATTCATGCATATTTGTTTGTTTCTTCTGTACTGGTTGTGGCCTGTTGATCAGATGAATGGATGCTGGGGCCCCATGCTTCTCTTTTTCAGTGTCCCTCTTATGGCCCCAAAATCGCACCTAATTCTCTTTTCTCTCACCATTTTCTCCTCTAAACCGCCAAAGGGTTTAATTTAAACACCTATTTAACCTTGAATTTTATTTAAGAAAATGTGAGTGGTGTCTGCCATAACATTAAGGTGTTGTGGATGGTTGCTACGTTATCCTCTGTGGTTTTAGTTTCAGGAAAAACCCCTTCCCAGTTAAATGTTTTTCATCATAACTTTTGCAAAGATCATGATGGATGATTTCATTTTGATACTAACAGCACACACAATTAAAACATGCTATAACCGCTTCCCTTGTTCTTAGCTTCTATAATCTTCGTCTTTTCCCCTCTTTGCCCTCAATCTCTCCTGTCCTTTATAGTTAGGCAATGTGGTACACTTCAAACAAGCCGAAGCCCTCAAGGGTCCAGTCCTTCTCAGTGAGGCTTGGGCTTCAGGCCCATAGCGGCTTGTTAAAAACGGATTACCTTTCCTTAATGAAGCAGCTGCGGTCAGACTCATTAGAAAAGCGACTGGTCATTTGATGCATTGTCGATTTAAGAAAACGTGCATTTATACTGTTTGACAACATTTAGACCTCCTTACCATTTACAATTTTTCTTTTGAAGGAAAATCCTCCAAGTTTGAATAGTTTTATCCATCCTAATGGAACCCCATGAGCATGACTAACATCATAGACACACAGACACGCATGCTGATGGACACAAGGCCTTTCTTCTTGTTGAAGTGGACGCTCTTGGTGGCCCTTTCCCATGGTACAGTGCATGACTGGCTGCACTGAGCACACACAAAGCTTAGCTGTGAATCTCTTCATGCTAAATGCTTCCCGCTCTGCACCATTCCACATCCCAGTGAAACCCATCTCAAACACAGCATTCTGTTTGGGAATAGGCACAAGTTCTTGCTTACTTGGAGGTTTCAGCAATGATCAATTATGAACACCAGAATTGCATGACTTGATTTAATTTTTTTTAAAAATTATATATATTGCTTTTTGTGATCTGATTTGGGACAGTTTTGACATGAACGCATAGCCTTTCAAAGATTTCCCCACTCATTTAAACTGGATTGAACTAAATTGGGTGCCCTACAATATGCGCATATTATGCTGATGATGAAATTTACTTAATGCATACTCTAATGTACACACAAAAAGTGGATGAATTTAGGGGCTGAATTCATATCCCTAATTTCAGTTTTATCTCTCCAAATGTTGCCCCGTACTTTTACCTTTAGCCATATTTATGACATCAAACAACACTAACCGTCTCACCTTTACTTTTGAAAACGTTTTGGCAAAGGTCAATGATTGTCTACTTTCCCAATTTCCCTCCACTGGAGGAGATGATTAACTGGACTTTGTGGTAGATGTCTCTTTTGGCACCGCACAAGGAAATAGTGGTCTTTTATGAGGGGTCGAGTGGGTGACAGAGGGCAAGGCCGATACCTAATTTACGGGTTGCCATGGTGATGACAGGAGCCGGGGGAAAATGGAGGTGTTGGTAACGTTCTTTCTTTCTGTGTTGTATTTGTGTATCCTCCCTACATTCCACCCCTTCTTTTTATCTTTTCTGTCTTTCTTTCTTTCCCCGGTCTCTGTCCTTTCCAATCCCTGACCTCTTCTTGAAATGTGTCTCTCTCACGACCTTCTTTCTCTTCATATCCCTTCCCCCACTCCCCCCTTCAATTCTTTTCCCACTATTAACCTGTGATTAAGTAAGCCTGTCGTCAGCTCTGGAGGTTTGGCTCCTGGGTGAAAGAGAGGGATGAGAGACTTGCGCTCTTTCGCCACAGAGGTGTGAGAGTAAATCTTTTCTTTATTTCCCCCACCTCATTCCTACCGTCTCTCTGTGTTTGCCTAATGACTCTGTGCTTCACTTCCTGGCTGCTGTAGCAAAGTGGCTCAATAAAAAGGAGCTTTTAAAACTGCATTGAACCGAGTCCAGGCAGCTCAGGCATCGCCTCTGACGCAGCCATGGTGTCAGTGTCCACACACACCGACACACAAACTCAGTTCGTCTCTTTGGGTTCAATGACTTCATGGAAGATGAACTTTATAGACGAACTCTGTGTTGACAGTTAATGAAAGGGTGACCCCTCAAACTGACATGGTGATAGTTAGCTAGGTTTATTTATGGTGGTCCATTCGCATTTGTCTAAGAGGCCCTATCCTGGCATGAGCTTAGTTTGTATCTGTCAGCACCGGCACTGCATGGTCCACCTGGTGGTCACACTGGGATTTCTTTTTCACCCATTTCATGTCCTGTGCATTCATCTCATGCATTGAATATTCTCTTTCGTATAAAATCTCAAAAACAGTATATTTTATAGAGCGTGCCATGCAATCAAAATAATTGTCGCTGTAAAGGTTCCACAGGGCTGCTTCATGCATGCAATATTTAGAGTATACTCAGACTGTCTGTACAAAATGTTTTTGTAGATGGTCTGAGACGGTGAGATTAAACCTGCGTTAAGCTTTGCCTCTTTCAGTTGTATTTGTTTGTGTGGAAACATGTGTGCTGTCTGCTGTGTGTGTGTGTAGTATCCTTAGATCAACCCTTGTCTTAAGTCAGTCTGCAGCTCAGTTTGATGTAATCTTTTAATGGCACCTTCAGGCATATTTAAACAAGGATGGGTTACACGTGTTAAGTGCTATCCATTCACCTTGTCAAGACATGCATGCTCTACCTGTTACTCTGCAGCAAGCCAGTCAGTATCGAGAACTTTATTTGGAATAAAAAGAATTCGAAATCCTATGTGTTTATTTGGTTGGCATTTGTGAAACTTTAAAGTGTGTTGATTAGGCTTATCTCTTTAAATTCCAGATGAATAGTTCTGCAGTTTCATGATGAGTGTCAGTTTCACACGAGTTTCTGTGTTGCCTCACCTGTGCCATGTTTGGCAGATTACTGACATCTGTCGTCATTATCAGGCGGGTGAAAGGTAACAGATCTGAGAGCAGTTGAGAGCAGTGATGTTACTTGTTGTTAAGTGTGACTGTCGTTGGCATTAGAAGTGGCAGTACAGCCTTTGGATTAATAATGAGAGAGTTGGGCCATGTGCCTTCACATGCTTGACTGTTACCAGACTGCCCCCTATCATCATTTCCTAGTATTACAGTCAAATGCCGGCATTATGAGGACATTATTTCTGGTCACCTTTTGAAGAATGTCTGAACACAACAAACCTCTAAATACACAAACTTGGCTAATAAATAAAGTTTCTGTCATTATTTACTCTCCATAATGTTCTTTCAGAACATGAAAGTACAGATGAACCACTTATTCCTAATTGGTTGTCAAGTAAATATTTTAATAGCGCTTAGTTAAAATTTTGCTATAACCTATATTTATTGCTTTATGTAAGTATCCTTTAAGTTAGTTGGTAAAGTTGGATTTACTTATAAATGCTGATAAACTAGTGCTGTTACAGGAAAATAATGCTGGCTGTGACGGGAGCCATATTGTTCATGAATGTGTTTGATCACAGCTGTATTTCTTCCGCCTTCTCCATACACCCTGGCTTTTGTTTGCGGTCAGCACATTTCCTGTGACCTTGGGTTTGATTTGGAGGAGAAACTCTTGACAGAAATGGTGATTGTAGTGCAAGGACACCAAATTATATTTTGGGTTACAGTGTGTGTGTCTGGGTTAGACATCAGGGTGACCTTGTCAGATTGCTGGTTGAATTTCATGTTTAAATTAGCTAGAGATCTCCTTGTTTTCTCCTCTCTGTCTCTCCATGTTATCTGTCCCTTTCCCTAGCTTACCTGTGAAAGTCATGCGTCACATACTGTTTGCCCTGTAGATGTGCACTGTGCAAACAGACTTCATTGTGTTTCTTCTGTCTTCAGTAGCATTTGAACCGGACCTTCAGGAACACCCGTGATCTTATGAGCTGGGCTTTCCATGGCATTTGCTGCTGTCGTCTTATTAGCATTCGCTTAACCTTTGTGTATTTCTGCACAGAGATCATGTTGCTGTATTGAAGTGTGTGCTATGTGTCATTAACTGTGTTTTGGTGAATAAGTATTTAGTGATTTCCAGATTCTTAGCTTGAGAGGATCCTGGTTCTGAGGACTATAGTGAGAGTAGAAAATGCACAGACCTGAAAGTCACAAGGTCTGTCAAGGACAGAATTGCACTGTTATGCATAATTTCAACATGTACTGTATGATATCTGAATTTGACAAAGTGATGTCAAGTGTAATGTATATGTGTGTGTGTATGTATATATGTGTGTGTGTGAATTTGAATTAGCTGTCATTTTCATATTTTCAGTGGGGGTTTTTTATTTTTTATTTTTAAGCTTTAATAATTTTCTTATGATCTTTTGTCATTTTATTCATTTTTTTATATTTGTATTTAGCCTTAATTTATTTTTTATTAATGTTTTAGTCATTTTATTACAACGCAATCTTATTTTAATTCAGTTAGCTGCAGCATATATACACTAGAGGTGTTACGATACCCTCATGTCACGATTCGATACATATCACGATACTGAACTCACGATATGATATTATTACAATACTCCAAGACATGGTCAAAGGTTAACAACAAATTTACTGTTGATTAAAATGATCAATTTTATACTACATTGTGGGTGTAAATGAGCAGGGTTGGACTTGGTGCTGGAAACCCAATAATCAGGACAATAGAGACACCAGAATAAAAATATTCATGATTTTGAAGCTGAAAATACAGAATTATTTTAGATGAATATGCTTGCACTCTGTCACTGACTAGATATATATATATATATATATATATATATATATAAATAAAAAAGTAGGCCACTTTTTACTATCATAAGACATCTGGCATTATCAGGACCCACAAATATTCCCCCATTGCTTTATTATACATTATTCAACATTATATATAGTAGTTTAATGTACTAGAAATTTTCATTTTGGGTGAACTATAAAATACATATTGTCACTATCCACGATACATATTGATGCATTTTTGTATTTCGATATATTGTGACACAATATATTGTTACGCCCCTAATATACACACATATTATATGTGCATCTATATATACATTTTTAATTGTAAGTTTTTCATCAAGTGTATGTTTTTATTTTAGCTTTACTTCAGAAAAACTTTATTTTTTTAATTTGTTTCCATTCTTCTGTCTTCATTTTAAAGTAGGTCTTGTAACCAGCATGTAAACCAGAGCCCGAGTGGTTTGACACTGCTGCCGCAGATTTGCAGCTCTTACTCAGTTTTTTGTGACACTCGCCCTCAGTCACTTTCCCCTTTTATCTCCTCTTGTCACGCTATACCCTTTCTTTAAGTAAAAACCCTTTCTCTCGTGTTTTCCCATTTTCACTTTTTTTAATACATGATGCACAACAGAGAATGTGAAGACGATGTCCGACAAATGGTTATCCGTTATTGGACAGAACTATAGCACTGGTAAAAGATTATTGGATGTTCCCCACATGAGCACATGACATCTTATGACACGTTCCAGTGAATCTGGTTGCTAATGTGCCCACCTGTCACCACAAAACCACAACGATTCTGCTGATAGTTTCATGCCGTTGCACACATCTTTAGGCACACCCAAAATGACATGCATTTGGAGTCATAGCACCATCTGTGATCTGTGTAAGGTCAGCTGAAAAACTTCTATTTAAAGTCAAAGATTCTTACAGTTTGATTCTGCACTTAGTCATGCTGAATCACTAGACTATGATCTCACACACAGCATTTCAGTGAACAAACAAGGCTGTTGATGCCAGAACGACTCTGTAACACCATGCACAGTTAGCTCTCATGTCATTCACACATTCAGTGAATGTAACTCATCCCAAATGCGATCACGGGAACAGTCACCACACACCCATCAACACTATTTGCCTCTTCCCCCTCAGACAAGTGCAGCGCTCACAGAGGATGCTCTCCGTAGAAGGTCTCGTGTAAATATGGAAGAGAGCAGCAGCGCTTACTCATAGCAACAGAGATACACACGCATAAACAGACACATCCACGTCTCATGAACATGCGCCAATGTAGTCTCGTACAGGAAGGATAAGTGGGCAGACAGAGAACAGAAACTTTATTGCTCATTTTAGTTTTTCTGCGTTTCTTTGTTTATAACGGCTCTTGGGGCGATAGCTAAAAGTATGCCACTTGTTTCAGAGGAAAGGAATTCAGAGTAAGAGTGTCAGAGAGAGAGAGGAGGGAGGAGAGAGAGAGGAAGACTCAGTTCAATGCAGTTACTTTTTCAAAGTTGGAGAGAAAAGTAAAACGTTTTCTTAATTTCTAAATTTTAGAGATTAACGTCTGAAACTAGAGAAATAGAAAGAAGAGAGGAGACGAGAAAACGAAGGATCCAAGCAATGCAGATTGTAGAGGACCAGAATTGCACATTTAATTCTCTTTGTAGATGCTGTTACGTTGAAGTTTGAGACGTGATTCTAAGTTTGAGATCTAGTTATGGACCTTTTTGATCCAGAGATCTTCTTGCCAGTGCTCTTTGTGGCCGCTCATATTTTGACGGCAACTGGAGTGTGGTTGTGCCGTAGGCGCCGGAACACCAGGAGTGCTGTTTGTCTTTATGGTAATGGACATTTCTTTCTCTCTCACTCTAGCTGTGTGTCACTCACCACGGAAGGATATAGTTTTCTATTTGGGCTCCACCTCTTCCTATTACATTAATGCTTTTTAGATATGTTGACTGCACTCTAGAAAGAAATTCAGGGGACCTATTGCCACAACTTAAATAAATGTGTGGCTGCAAGTTAAAAATTCAGATTTATTGATTTAATTAAACCTTTTAAGTTTCAAACATTATTTTAATTAATTTTGTTGAAATAATAATACATCAATTTAATGTTTAATATTATAATGTTGTGTGTAATTTAAATACCTCCTGTGGTGAAAATCAAGTAATGTTGTTTATATACTGTATCTGTGTGGTGTTTATACTTTGAAAAACTGCAAATTGCCATGGCTCATTTTTTACCTTAAAACTGCAGTGTACCAAATGTCTCAAACACGCGATTTGAAACCGCCCCTGTTTCCTACTGTCACAAACGTGACCAATCCAGTCAATGTGGGTCATTCCTATTATGCTCTGTGGGCATTTTAACACAGTGAGCACAATATACAGTATATCATAATGGTGTATTATGATATTATGATGACTTTTCCACTGACTTTCTGTGATGTACAGAGCATTTCTAAGGATGCTGATTTTTAGAAGGCATCTGTCTGACTCTGAGATGGCGAACGGGAACATCCGTATTACCATTCTGATGCATCAACTTGTAGACCCTCCATGATTATCATCTTCTTTTGTTTCTGTATCAGTTTCTGGTTGAAAGTTCAAACATATATGGCTGAATTAAACCAATATATTCCACTTGCCATTGTGTAGCTTTTGCTAAAGATGGCCTGTTTCTGAAAATTCAGCAGTGTTCACACTTCCCTGCATGCATAATTGAATTCCCACCACTCAATTATGGTTAAAATATAAACTTAATTTTTCTTTGAGTAATCAACTTAATAATTTGTTGCATAAACACACATTTTTAAGTTCCTCTAACTCAGTGCAGTTTGTTGGTTGAGCATAATTAAGTTGTCTAAACTCATTGATGTGCAAACTGTTGCATTTATATATATATATATATATATATATATATATATATATATGTGTGTGTATATATATATATATATATATATATATATATACTGTATGTATATTTAATATTATTATTTGTTTTTTTATTACTTTTTTTTTTAAGCCAAACTTTTGTTTTTAGAGTATGCCGTTTTTTTAGTGTATGGAGATGACAACCGTACGAATACTTTTATAAGGTTCTTTTATATTAGTGCTGTCTGCTCTGTTGTAATAAACTTGTCAACGTATCGCAGTACAGCATGTTCTTTTACAATATCACACGGTACTGATAATCATGAGCTTTACACAGTGTTAATCTGTCACTACAGAATTTGTCTTTGACATGTAAACATTACTTTACATAGCTCTGCTGTAATTTGTCAGCTCACTGTCACATGCCACATTACATACAGTAAGACTGTTGTAAATATCGCAGCAGTATGAATGTGTGTTTCAACCCATGTGGCTAGTTTAGACTTTGACTGCAGAGCTTTGTGTGAAGGACAGAGGCTGCCCTGGGTAATGGTAAATGTCCTGGTGAGCATTATTGGTGATTGCCAATGCCATCAGTCAGGAAGGATCAAGTCAAATGGGGACGATGTAGATTGATGTGTCATGGGTTGGGCACAATAGTGTTGCACAGTATCACATTACATAAAACCTGGTGGCATTACAGGATTCTTTGAACAGTATAGTGTTGTAAATGTTTGGTGTTGTATTTGGGATGTAAAATATATTTGTTCCATCTGTTTGTGCCAATTTTACAGATTGCTTTTAAATATTGTTCAAAAGTTTGGGGTCAGTAAGATTAAGCCTATAATGATCACCAACGCTGCATTTATTTGACCAGAAATACAGTAAAAACAGTAATATTGTGAAGTATTATTACAAAAATAAAATAACTATTTTAATCTATTTTAAAATGTAATTTATTCTTGTGATGCAAAGATGAATTTTCAGCATCATTACGACAGTCTTCGGTGTCACATGGTCCTTCAGAAATCATTATAATGCTGATTTTGGTGCTTATGAATTAATTTTTTTCTTGTTATTAACAGTTTTGCTGCTTAATATTGTTTCAATGTTCTTTGATGAATAGATACTTCAAAAGAACAGTATTTATTACAAAACTAGAAATCTTTTGTAACATAAATGTCTTTACTGTCACTTTTGATCAATACATCTTGCTGAATAAAAGTATAATTTTTTTAGGCAAGGCAAGTTTATTTTTAGCACATTTCATACACTATGATAATTCAAAGTGCTTTACACAGAAAGGAATTAAAATAATCACAAAATAAAGCAAAGAAAATTAAAACAGTTATAAAAGGAATGAAAAGAGATATAAAGATGATATAGTTACAAAAGGAATTAAAAGAGTAAAAAGATGATGCATATAAACTTCTCATCTGGCAAAGCACTGGTTTTATCTTTTTTTTAGATCAAAAAAAATCTTAGTGACCTCAAACTTTTGAACAGGAGTGTATGAATAAGTTAATATTTGATATGTTGGTAAATATTTTGTATATTCAATTAAAAGTTAATATTTTTAAACCCTAATAACAATGTTAAATGTATGCTTTTGCAAATCTCAAAATGAATATTAAATTTGTCATACTGCACATTATAATGTTGTGATGTCTAAATTAACTTGCATTAAAAATGAGTTTGTTGTGATTTTATTTATACTTTATTTAGACAAAATTGTATAGAATGTGTTTATTTCGGTTATTGACCATATTATTGGCTTCTCGAGCCAGAATGATATCTGTGTAATTGCCCTCCAGAATATAACCAGAATACCCATCTCATTCTATATATAAAACAGCTTATCCAAACAACATAGTGGATTAGGGGTATTGTGACACTTTAGCCGTAAAATCAGATTAAGGTATCGTGACAACCTTAGGGCAGAGTTCGATAGAGGAGGCCAAATCTTGTTTGTCTGTCAGACAGACTCACTGTTACTTATGTAACTCTCATGTGGCTTGATCTGTGGAAATGTCTGAGTGGGACAGTCAGCCTGGGAGGCTGTTCTTTTGGATGATTTGCACCCATGCATATGTGTATGAGGGTGAGCAAGAGATGGGCCACACAAAGTCTGTTTCTCTAGTGTATATGCTAGCAGTCGTAGCCTACATGTGGAGAAGAGATTGAGAAGAGAAAGAGATGCAATACTGCTCCACAGAGGTTATTATTAGCTACAGCAGGAAGTGTAGCAGAACATGGGTGTGGGTAAAGCGCCAGGGTTGGGTGCATTTTGTTATTAGCTTTTGTATGTGTCTGTCTGTGTTTGGTTTGTCCTGGGAACCACCTTTTTGTCCTTGCTGTTATACTCAATTATGTGTTAATACAATTGCGGTAAACCTCAAATCTGGGCGGTTTATTTGGTACACAAATCCAAAACAAACTTCATGCAGAGTTCTGTCCACTGTTATCCGTCAATCCCAGTGTCCTCTTAAAGCAACACTAAGTAAGATTTTTTACCTAAAATAATGTTTCCAAAATTGTTTCAGTGGTTCATTAAGTCGTAACAGGGTGAAAGGCACTTATGCCTCCACTTTGCGGTCCTATATCTGCTATAACCACGCTATGTAAGATTGCCAGATCGGGTCGAGTTTCTGTAGTTCTAATGAGACATAAGAAAACTACAAATTTGACTTGCTTTACGTCAAGCGCTACAATAGTCATTATTTTGTTTTTCTTCGTTTCTGATGTCGCTAGTGTTGTCAAAAAACTCGGTACTTCGGTACCAAGTCGGTACTAAAAAAAATTAACGTTTACGGTACCAGCTTTTCTAGGTACCGAGTACCGGGTTAATCCGGTTCTTGATGCGCTGTCCGAAAGGTGCAGAGTTGCGTCCTCTTCATAAAAACACTGAGACATGGCGACCGGCGGCGCTGCTAATGCGTTGGCTCTGAATCCACTTGTTGACAAGAAAGGAGGAAAGAGCCACATATGGAAATATGTTGAATTAGGCTAATGTCACGTTGCCATAAAGGGCCGTTCACACGTTCACATAGCACGTTTTTTGCGCGTGCAAATTTCAAATGTAGGCGCGCGGGAAGCGCGCTCATAATAGAAGCGACGTGCGAGCTTGTTTTTCCAGGCGCGTCACTGTTTATGGTTGCATAGCGGAGACACGCGAGAGCGAGCGCTTGTGGAGAGAAGGAGAAAGCGGTGCAAACTGCGCTCTCCGTGATGACGAGGAAGTATCAGCAAATCATTAATTGATTTCTAGCCCTTGCATTAGAAATCAGCTACAGGGTTCTCAAGTTTTGAAGACAGGCAAGAGTGACATTTTTGGCAGTTTTGGATTAAATAAAAGTAGGCTACAGTTAAGTCAAATAAAACATGTTTTATCTCCTGTATAGTTTGGTAACACTACAATAAGATACCATTCATTAACATTACTTAATGTGTTAACATCAACGCATTGAGTGAACAATATATTTTTACAACATTAATGTTTGTGAATGTTATTTAATACAAACACTTGATTGTTCATGTTTGTTCACTTCATTCATTGTGCATTAAATAATGTTAACAGAGAAAACTTTTGATTTAAAAAATGTATTTAGTATATTTTTAAATTAACCCCAATGAGAATAATTGCTATATGGTTTATTGTTAGGTAATTTTATCTAATGTTATCTAACAAATATAATCTTATTGTAAAATGTTTTTAATACTACAGTTTCCATCTTTGTAACTGTGATATACACTTAAATATATATAAATTTTATCTAAATTAAGCTTTGGTACCGAAATTGGTACCGAGAACCGTGGATTTTCACTGGTATTGGTACCGAATACTGAAATTTTGGTACCGTGACAACACTTGATGTCGCAATACATCATACTTTCATGAAATCATGCAACATATACCTTGTCTGTGGACATCGTTCATTCCAAAGCCGGTGCTGGATAAACAACGAGCGTGCGCGTGCGACAGTAGGCTGCGCTAGGCTAAATTATTTACGACAGCGGTAATGGACAATTCCGCTTCCAACCTGTAGGGCGACCGCAGAGGAAAAGATACTTGGTGTTGCTTTAACTGTAAACCCGAATAAGTTGGCACAACTCAAAAAATTTAAGGCAATAAATTGCCTCAAATTTTTTAAGTTAAGAAATTCAAAGTTTAAGTAAGCAGAACTGACATATTTTTATTTTGTATTTGTACATTTGAATTGTTCTTAACTTGAAATGTTTGAGTACACTAATTCATACATTTAAGTTAAAATTTCATGTAATCTCAATGTGAACACTTTTATTAGTATAAACTTAGCTAGCTTTAACAAGCTAGTTTGCTAACATACTATTTTGTTAACTTCTTAACAATAGTATGCTATACAGTAACACTTGCAGCAATATAAAGGTTTTATTTGCTCTCAAATCAAGCTCATGCACCACTTGTCACCATGATGGTAACTATCCTAAAACCAACATTAACAGAAATTCTTCTAAATTAGCATAACGAAACATTAATCATTACTAAATCACCCGCTTAACATTAATCTTGCACAAAAAAACCCATTGTATTACACTTAATTTTAGCATTTACTCTCCCTTTCGAGTGCCATCGGCAAAGCATGCTGGGAAATATACATCCCAGGCGTTTCAGTTAAACTTAAGTTCGTCTAAATTAAAAGAAATAATTTTATAAAACTCAAAACAATGAAACAGTTCAGTTTACTTAAAATATATCCATTCTGTGAACTTGAAAGAAAAAGAAAGTGCTAAATACTCATAAAAGTTAATTTGACTGAACTAATTAGTTTAATTTAAGTTTTTCCTACTCAAACCAATTAAGTATTTTGAGCGTTAGGGTTTACAATGATCCCACTACTACACCTCAAGACTAATAGACTTTGTTTTAATGTGTATTAGTGCTTTGGCTCCTCATGCAGAGGCTTACTGTTACAGTCCCAGCACCTCTTTATCCCTGAGAATGGTCCTGCATGAAACATTTAGCTTTCACCTCTTCTGCCTTATGATATTATACTGTATACTCAGTACAAACAGCATGTGTTTGTGATGAAATGTGAACTTAACTAGTAGATACAAATCTTGGTTATTCTATTTCTTTAATCACACAAGCTTATGAAATTACACACATTGTAAATTACTAATGGTTTGTAATGGTCATCAGCACTGCATTTATTTGATCTTTATCTTTATTTGGTCTTTACTCTCACTCACAATTTAATGCATCCTTGCTGAAAATAATAATAATAATAATAAAAAAAAAAAATTCTCAACCACTATTCCAGATGTTACTGTGCTAACAAGGTTCACTCATTAGAGAACTGTGGTCACAAGTAGCGCAAATGTAATATCATACTAATCGGATGAAGTGGGCCGGCTGGAGGGGAGATCAGCTATAATTGCATGGATTATACAGACAGAATATGAAGAGCCTGGGTCTTGTCCTTTTTCTGAATCCCATGTGTTTAGTTTGAAATGGGGGTACGCCATTCCCTGTTTCCCGGAATCCCATGTATTGGACTCTGTTGTTCACATGGAAAGACAAATGGAGAAGAACAGAAGTGTCGTGTAAGGGAGGGAGCGAGGAGAAGAGGACACGAGCTGTGCCAGTCTCTGAGCGCCACCGTGGAGAGGGAGCGAGTAACGCAAATCTAAAAATGAAAATAAAAGAAAGAGAAAGAAAGCCTGGGCTCAGAAAACACAAAACAGAAAGAAGAGAACACACGGAGGAGTTAGCTCTGTCCAACTGGACCTGATGAGAGATTAGACGTGATAACCACGAAGAAAGAGGGGGTGGGAGAGTGAGCGAGAGAGGAGGGATAAGCACTCTGTGTGGCATTAGGAGTGTAAGCTCTGCCTGGTATTTATAGTTCAGAGGGCCGCAGGAGGAGAGCAGCCGAACAACGGCGTCTCCAAAAAAACTGATGAGAAACGGGGAAAGGATTCATTCAACATTTGCTAGAGGAAAAGACCAAGATGGTACAAGTGAAAGGACCACTAATGGAAATACCTTCAGGAAGGAGGAATGAGAGAAGAGCCCCAGCTGTTTTGTAATGGCATTGTGAGTCAACATTTGTGATGGACCAGGTGTGCATTGTGCTTTCTAAGGATAATCAGGACCTTTCCTACTTTGCCTTCAGCATCCTCGCAGGGATTTAAAGACCTGTTTAACTGCGAGACTGGGAGATCAAGTGTCAGATCACTTCTGCCTGCACATTGGCTGTGGCTCTGTGTTTGTCGCTGCTTTATGAGATCATGCAAGTATCGCGGTAGTTACCTCACTGACTGTTTTTGCTGACTCACGTTTGTGATCACTGCAAAAGGACCCCGTTTCTGCAGTGTGTGATCAAGTGACTATGACTATTGGAGATTGAACTACATAACTAGTAGGGCTGCATGATTAATCATACGTAGTTTAATTGTGATCACGATTTCTGCATCTCTCGATTATTAAAGCATAATCGTCTGCAGTATTTGCAGTATATTCAAACATGAATCTCTTGACCATATTGTCTGCAACTGTGGTTGCTGAATAAATGCATTTATGCAACTGTGATACAATATACATTTTTTTTTTAATAGAAAAACATTTACATAGTTTGGAATGATTGTAATTTATACTAGGAATTTCACTGCCTCTTTAAGGTTTTACCAGTTTTCATAATGTAGAGAGATGAGGTCAAATAAACATACAAGTTGTTAACATTTCCTTAATTTGTGTTTATGTGAAAGTGCACTAATTCTAATGACAGTAAAAAGAAATTTCTCAAATGATAATCGTGATTATTAGTTTGACCATTATCGTGCAGCCCTAGACTTTTCCATTGTTTTCATTCATTCCTAAAAGTCAGGATACCTCTGTCTATCTCCCTCTTTTCCCCCACATTCTCTCTCATTTTCACGTTCACGTTCAGTCTTTTTTCTTCAGTTCTGTTATACACTTGCAGAGCTCTGCCAAGGGAATGATGATGACGTAACAGCTCGTCATTCACTTGTTTATTGCTCGATTGGACCTTGTCAACCTGCTTCACAAGGACCTTTGAATTCGCTTGCTATTTTTTCCAAGTGCACAGAGACTCTGGAAGAAAGATTGCTGCACAAATGTTCTTCATTCAGCCGCAGGAAATTGAGTAACCACGGATTGTGAGTGCTTAAGTGAGAGGTGGACAGGACTGCACTCTTTACTGGGTTCACGACAGATCTCACCTCTAAGAGAGAGAGAGAGCAAGAGTAGCCGAGGTTAAAAGGGAGGAGGGGAGCGTCAGTCCTTATTAGTAGTGAAAGGAGGAGCTCTTGTAGAGTTTGACAGGCACGTGCGAGCCAAACTGCTTGCTTAAGCTGAGCTTTGATATGGCAGCAAAAAGGAAGACCGGCTAGCTAGCGAGGAGGTAGAACGTGGGAGCTGTAGATAGAAAAGGAGGAAGTGAAAATATCTATGCCTTTAATCTCAACTTTGGACTTTATTTTCAACTCTGAAGAAGAGATTTCTTTGGATTAAAGGTGCAAAACACCACACTCAGAGACATGTCACGAAGACGAAGGAGAAGGTAGATCATTTTGGAAACCAAAAGGAATAAGTCACCAACAGAATGTGGCCTGAATATTGCACCGAAAGGAGCCTGAATGCTCATCTGCACGCGCTCATGTGCTGCGCAGGTCAGTTTCTATTTGTGTTCCTGTGCGTATGTCGTCACCTAGTCACATGGACACTGTGATTTGTGTGTCAGCGGATGTGTTCTTTGCTGACATGTGCCTGTGTCCACTATTGTCGTGATGCTGTATCAGTGTGTGAGTCCACGTGGATGAGTGTGACTGTGAAAATGATGGTGTGAGTTTCTGTAACATGTTTGGCCAGTGCAGGGTGTGTGAAACAACACACAATGACTCACTATACTGAGAAACAAGAGAATGTGCCTATGTGTGACTGTCACAGAAAAAAGGGAGTAGCCCTAAGTCTCTCTAAGAAGAACCTTGACACATTTATTTTCTTTTTAAGATACTTTTGCAATTTTGTGTGTTATGTGCGCGCGCGCGCTTCAATGCGCTTGAATTAGATCCAAAAAGGCAAAAGTGGGTGTTATGTGTGAAGCCAAAAGAAAGATATGTTTCCTGTACTCATGAAGGTATCAACTCCTGTTCAAAAGTCAGATCAAATTCCCAAGGTAGTAGAGAACATATGTTATGAGTCAATAATGTTGTACTGTAATTTAGGAAGGAAACAAGGGGTATGCTAAAACATTGGTTATGCAGTTTGTGTAAAATTTTATAGATGGATAAGATCGTTATATAGATAGATAGATAGATAGATAGATAGATAGATAGATAGATAGATAGATAGATAGATAGATAGATAGATAGATAGATAGATAGATAGATAGATCACTTTTGGATAAAAGCGTCAGATGAGAAAAATATTGCATGCTCACATCTATATTATTCAAATAGGTTATAGGTGTGAGTATTTTTTTCATTATTTGATGCTTTTATATTATTCATATAGTTTATTCACAGAACTATTTATGGTTGTTTTTATACAGAATCTGTGATAACACATGTGACATCTACATTTTACACACACATAAGTACATTTTGCAGCTTCAGATGTGACTTCTCTATCAGAAATGTTTGAAATAGTCCATTTTATAATAAAACCTTGAGGTTGGGTTGTAATTTATTTTCATGTTATATATTGTAAATTTGAGTAGGATGTTGTGTGTGTGCTTATCAGAGGAAGTGGGCCGTCTGCACCACATGGTTGCTTAGTATTGCTATGTCTCCATAGTAACAACGTCAACTTCAGCTTCACAGTAAGAAGCCAGTGGAAAGAGGCAGATAAAGAAGGGGTGTAATGGACTCATAGAACATCAGGGATGTGTGATCAATCTCTATTCTGTGCTTGGCTGCGTCACTAGTCTGGCATGTTTAGAATAAGAAACAAAAAGAAATGCCTTTTAGAGACCAGAAGTTCATGTCTCAATTCCAAACTTCCTGCCCATAATTCCTTGTTTGCCCTGTATTAAGACCATACCGGCATCCACTGTATCAGGTGTCAGATCAGGACTGTTATCCCTACCACATACACTGAATTAGATGGCATTCAATACATTATATTTGTGCAGGTACATAGGGTATGAACATACATAGATAGTTTTCTGAGCCTGTATTCATGTGTGACTTTGTCAACCTCCTACATGCTATATAGTAAGTTGTGGAGAATGTAGGTCAGTTGACAATGTTAATGAACCTATTAACTGGTCTTTTTTTAAACTTTCAGCCTAGTTTCCAATTTTACCAAACCTCTGCTAATGTAGCTACTGATGTACTGCTGTAACCTGTTTTGCCTGTCGAAATTTGTTTTATATTGTGGATTTTTCTAAAGTTTTATACCAAAGCTTATTTCAAGGATGTTTTAAAAATGTTTCACCAGTTTGTATATTGTATTGTTTGTATTTGTCATTGTATTTTAAACTAGTGCGTTCTTGCAATGAAAATTAGCCTGGTTTTGACATTTACATAAAAAACAAAAATTAAAACATCTATAGAAAATGAAATGCACACATGTACTACTGTTGAAACGATTGGAGTCAATAGGATTTCTAAATGTTTTTGAAAGAAGTCTCTTATGCTCACCAAGGCTGCACTTGTTTAATCAAAATACAGTAAAATCGGTGATAGTGTGAAATATAACAAATTTAAATATGTAATTTAATTTATTCCCTGTAATGGCAAAGCTGAATTTTCAGCATCATTACTCCAGTCTTCAGTGTCACATGATCCTTCAGAAATCATTCTAAAATGCTGATTTGCTGCTCAAGAATTAATAATAATTTTGTTGAAACTTTTTTTGAAGGATTCTTTAAAAACTATACTGACTCCAAACTTTTTCGACTGTAGTGTATATACAAAAATGGCTTTCTGTTGAATCATGACCACAAGTAAAATTTGTTTTATATTTTTATGTATTAATCAATCAAAACATTATTTGGCATTTTACGTCTTTTCTATGTTTGGCAAATTCAGGCTATTTAAAGCAAGACCAGAGGGAGGCTTGTAAATTATACAGAGCATAATGCTGTAGTCTTCCTGTTGTGTTACATAATTAACCCAATCTCTCTTCCTCTCTTTTCTGCTGTTTCCTCCTCCATCTTTCCTTTCACAGATGAACGAGACAGGGTGCAGAAGAAAACTTTCACAAAATGGGTCAACAAACATCTCATAAAGGTACAGTCCAGCCTGTCGGGTTATTTTTGTCTTTTCTGCTGCACTGCACGATGATAAGACCCGCCGGGCGCTGTGCTCCAGTCCTGCTGAACACACGGCACGCTCATGTTCACAGTTACACACAAGAGAAGACTCGGACTAATCTCTTCAGTAATAGGACACTTGGAATAAATGTGAATCTTGCAAGTGAATGATAGTGTTGACCAATAGCGTAACCTCCACAGTATCTTGTCCACATGACTCTGAAAGACATTTGGCACATTGTCATGCTCCAGAAATATATTTTTGTGTCTGTTAATCCTCTATCTCCTGCCTCACTGACTGTAGATCATGAGAGCAAAGAATGCTGGGCATTTCAAGGGCAGGGCAGATGACCAACCACAGAAGGGCCAGAGTTATGAGGCTAGAGATAGTGACCTCATAACTCTGCTGGTATTACTGTAACACAGGTCAGACTGTATGAGATGCGTTAACACAGTGCTGGTGTAACGGTAGACACTACTTCGTGAGTTATACAGTTAATACTAGACCCCCAAATATGATCATAATCATGCGAGGGAACCCCATCCTAAAATTCCCCATACAAAACAATCGTAGACCTCTGTGACCCTTTTGTGACCGATTGCGTGTCTACTGACATGCCATTTCAACATTGACATGTCTAGGATTATCTCTGATGATTATATCCGGAAATCAGCAATTATTCAAATGTTTTTTTTTTTTTTTTTTACTGTTGTAGGATAGCTCACATAGTTTGTCATGACTGAGTCTCATTAGCAGATACTAAATAGGTGATGATACCTGTTAGCATTTGTGTTTACACATCTCTCTCCATCTCTGGCAGGTGAACAGGTATGCGGTTATCCTCAGGCAAACACTGACTGACAAAGCGGCGTGTGTAGTTTGTGTCACGTCAGTGTGTTTTCTCTTTACACACTTCTAACATTAACAGTGAGCTCATTGCAGAAATGTGGAACTGGTTTAAGAGGGTTTGCGCAATGGACCTGTCCACAGGAATGACCGCAAACTAAAACACATTTGAGCGCGACACCTTTTATTATTTATTACCCCTGCGCATCACATGGGTATTACTCCAGTGCTCAAGTATAGTTTGTTATTCTTTGTGTCTATGGAAACAGGGCATCTCATGATAATACACCTGTGATAAACACCGAAGTGACATGAGAGAGACAGAATTGTAAAGAAATTACTACATTGCGCTCAGGGAGTGTGGGGACATAAATGTACAACAAAAAACATTATTTGTGATTTTTTAGCTCCAAATAATTCTCAAATTCATGTTAATTTTTCATTTCAGCTTTTCACTCAAATTATTATGCTAATTTGTAATCGAAACAATACAATACAATACAATATAATAATCAGAAGCTTGGGGGGTTTTATGTTTTGAAAGTAGTCTCTTATGACCTCTTATCACCAAGGCTACATTTATGTAATCTAAATGCAGTAAATATTGTGAATTATTGTTACAATTTAAAAATAGCTGTTTTCTGTTTAAATAGATTTTAACATTTATTCTTGTGATGTCAAAGCTGAACTTTTGGCAGTCATTGCTTTAGTCTTCAGTGTCACACCTTTCAGAAAACATTCTAATATGCTGATTTGGACAATAGAAAGTTCAAAAGAACAGTTTTTATATAAATCTTTTGTAACATTATATGTCTTGGCTTTAACTTTTGATTAATTTGATGCATCCTTTAATTAATCTCTAAAAAAAAAAATCTTTCTGACCCCAAACTTTAGAACGTTACTGTATATAATAATATAATACTGTTCTTTCTGATTTGATTGGGATAAAGTGAGGGAATAGAGAGGATAGAGAGACACAGAGTTGTCGGGATGTTCTTTTATACTCAGCAGATGGTTCCTCTGTAGCCCTGTGGGGAGGCAGCTGTGTTGGATCTGCTGTATACAGCTTAGGATTTCTGAATCCACACAGACACACACACACACACACACAAACACACACACACACACACACACACACACACGCACACACACACACACACACACACACACACACATCTCTCTCTCTCTCTCTCTCTCTCTCTCTCTCTCTCTCTCTCTCTCTCTCTCTCTCTCTCTCTCTCTCTCTCTCTCTCTCTCTCTCTCTCTCTCTCTCTCTCTCTCTCTCTCTCTCTCTCTCTCTCTCTCGCTCTCTCTCTGTGTGTGTGTGCTATGAAGTACAGAGCTTCAAGATCCTCCATGTTTTTCTTGTTGCTTGTTTACTGGCCCACCTCAATGAGTCCGGTGCCCTCTGCTGGTTCGAGTTAGAGCACTGCAGTTGTCTCACTGTGAAACTATTTTACTTAACTATCTTATCTAGGCTTCTTTTGTTAATGAGTTGCATTCAACCAAAATTCTGTTTGCTAATAGTCCTTTAATTACAGTTTAATGTATAAAATCTGTAACAGAACATGGCAGTTATAGCACAAACTCTATTTAAACTGTTACACTCTTGCTCATAATACACACGGTTACACATAGGCTTCTAAAAGCTATAAAGAACTTAACCATCACTCTCTAACTCTTTTTCTCTCTCTCCAGGTGCGGAAGCACATCACAGACCTGTATGAGGATCTAAGGGATGGGCATAACCTTATTTCCCTGCTTGAGGTGCTGTCTGGTGTCACATTGGTGAGAAAGCAACTTAATTACCTTAACACAGACAGGTTATGATTTCAATGCTTTATGCAATTCTCCTGGATAATTAATGTGGCAGAGATCTACTTCATTTTTCATAATGCAATCCAGAGCCACATGTTACCTGGGGCTCATGTCACATGAGTTGACCTCGGGGTTAGGCTGGTGTTATAAAGTGTCTTGGCTTGTTGCTGATGTCACCGAATGTAGATACAGGCCTTGCAGCAGAGAAATAGCTGAGTCTGACATGCACTGCAGTGTTGTAATGACGTCTGCATTAGTACATTATTTCTGCTCTCAATCTTGCCCACTCTGATGGCCTCAGACCATGATGCACTGGGGCAGACGGAATGACAAGGTGGATTAACAGAGACAGACTGCTGACACACCACATGCCCTCTGCGATCTCTCTCTCTCTCTCTCTCTCTCTCTCTCTCTCTCTCTCTCTCTCTCTGTCTCCGTTGTTTTCTCTCATCCCATTTTATTTTTATTTTTTTTGTTTATTTGATTTGCGATTTTTATTTGTTTTGCTTCACTCTCCCTCCATCACGTTTTAATTTTTTGTAAACTGTTTTTTAGTACATATATCAGCCCTTCAACACTGTTTCTGTCTTCATCCTTTCTCTGTGACCCTCTCTATGATGTCATCAGCACAAGGGTGTGTCAACTCTGCGGAGAACGTCTGTGTCACGCGCACCCCCACTCATCCTGATGGGTGGGGAGGATGAGGAGGATGGAGCTCAGGGAGTATGTGTGAACCCCCCCCCCCAACTGAAATGCATAGTAACACACAGTCATCCCTGTACACTGCATGGCGTGGACTCAAAGGGCAGGTCAATTTCATGATTATGCAAAGGGGAATGTCTAATATACCGATGCATAATTCATGCTACCTCACATAATCCGATTTAATACATTCAGGTGTTTGAGGGACCTCGCCTTGTCACACACATTATATTCACTTCACTTCAGTGCTGCCAACACTCCAACACATTCAATCAGATGACTTGGCCACGTTTGCCCTATTGTGGGGGTTTTCTGCTCACTTGCAGGTTTGCTGTACATGCTTCTGCATTTGTAGGTGATAGTGAGCATGCTTTGCATGTAAGGGTGTGCGAGTCTGCTACGTGAACTCAGTAGAGAGTAGTGATAGACCGATATATTGGCCAGGCCAAATAATCGGATGACATTTGGTCGTTTTGAGATTATGGGCCATGCTCACTTGGTTAATTAATAGAATTAGCCATTCGGCCTTGTTAATAGATTTGGTGAAGCCTTGGTGAGCAAAAACGGACCCCAAACATATGAACGGTAGTGTTTATTGGCATTATACCGGCCATTTACTGTTGTTCACTAGATATTACTATTGGTCGGCCACTAATAGAGAGATGTTAGCAAGCAAGACAGAAGTGTGTGATGCAATAATACGTTTTGCTTTGGTGTTTGAATTATTTGCTAATGGTGACAGTATGCTAACTATTCCCCGTAACTCTGAGGCAAGATTATTAGTTACTGACGATCCTGACAGGGTCTTGTGTCTCTTTGCAGTGTGCTGCTTTTGCTGCTTTCAGGCTTGTGCTAATGAAACAGTCCTGTTTTCACACAGACCTCTAATTCGCTCATTTGCATTCTTTCTTTTTTTCTCTCTCTTTCTCTCTCTCTCTCTCTCTCTCTCTCCTTATAGCCCAGGGAAAAGGGTCGCATGCGATTTCACCGACTCCAGAATGTGCAGATTGCCTTGGACTTCCTCAAGCAGAGACAGGTATGAATGTCTACACTTACACACACTTTCTCACTCTCAGAAATAATCATAAATAGCTTTTTACAGATTGTCAGTCCTTTATGTACAAATTCAAGGTTATGACTAAATATTCAAGGTTGGTTGGGCTAATGTAGAGTAATGAAGAGTCGGTCATTAAAAGTCTCATTTTCATCAACTAGTGTCCTGAATATTGGGGAGGACGTGTCCTCTTTAGTGTTGAGGCTGGCTGGTTACCCTCACTAATATAATGCAGGTCTGTGTTCTCCATCTCTGTGTGCTTCAGTCGGCAACATGGCTTTTGAGATAACATGACCTGGAGTGATAGATTTTTCTTGCCCCATACAAGCCTATCCAATCCCCTCCCTGATGTCACCCCAGCACAGGGTCCCTAAACCAGACAAAATGCCAACCAGCACCCTTCTCCAAATACACAGTACATAGCTTCTGACAGCTGTAAGCGTAAGAGGACAACAAACACCAAAGCTGTCCTGAAATTACATTAGATGGCCAGTTTTTTTTTTTACTTGTTCAGTCCCTAGGCATTGTTAGCAGATTCAAGCAATGCTATGGTCTTTTTGGGGCAATCATTAAAATATTTTTTAACATTGTAAAAAATACACCTTAAACTCGGTTAAATATTTACTGCTAATGAGAGCCTTTTTGCTTTTAATGCAGGTCAAATTAGTGAATATACGCAATGATGACATCACAGATGGGAACCCAAAACTGACACTGGGATTGATCTGGACCATCATTCTTCACTTCCAGGTAAGTCCACCTTAGTCACAGCTGTGTCCTGCTTGATTATTTAGTGCTCCACACAGCATGCCAGAGTAAGAGGTGACTTTACTTAATGCTAATAGCTGCTGTTTACCAGCCTCTCGTGACCGTGTGATGGGTAGAGTACAATCCCAATTTCAGATATTGAATATGCTCAGGGACTTGTTTATATGGTGTTTCAAAAGAAAAGGCCCTCCATCTGCAGGCTGAGAGGACAGAGGTTGCGGACAGTTCTAGACAGGCACTGCCAGTCTGCATGTTGATAAAGAAACTAGAATCTGCAGGAATGGACTCTGCAGAGCACATTTGTGAAATGGCCTTATTTTTATATTAATGGGTCAAGCTAGAGTAAGAGTAAGGTCTATTTGATGGAGACTGTGCTGCTGGATGATAGATTTTAAAATGTTCCATTTATAAAGGCAATTTAAGTAGGTTGCATGATAGTTTATCAGAAGAATTGAATAGAAATGTTTTGCCCTTGCTTGTTTCCATGTCCAGAGTGTTATACTGATTGTGCAAACTGTTTGTAGAAAGCCTGTAATTTGTGGCAGTCTTATCAAATAATGACTCCTGAAAGATATTTAAATCACAGTCGTTTCTGCTTCCATTCATTAATCGGAAATGCATTGTGGAACAGTAGGATAAGCAGTACTATATGGTCTGATTGTATGCTTTACATTTTGGCTAATATAGTACATCTACAGAAAGTTGCAAACTATATGTGAAGTATTCCAATCCGAGCATAACCATTGTCGCCCATTAGCAGTGAGAAAAGGCCACAATGCAAATTTGCCAACTTAATAAAAACTAGCAGTTATCAAATATAATGTATAACACCTTTATGATGCATTTTTCAAAAAACGCTCTGTTGATGATACAATATATATATTAAATATTAATAGCTGCACTTTCCAGGACTGTCCAGTAGGGGGAGCTGTTATCAACAGATTGGTGACATCACAAGGTGACATATGCAGCTGGTTGCCAAGGAGATTGTGTTTAGTATGACCCCAAAGCATTTTCAATCAGCATGATTCAGCAGAAATGAGTGGTAGGCCTCATGAAGATAGGAAATAACAAATCTGAAAGAAAAATAGATTACGAAATTGAAACGGGTGTCTGTTTGTTTCACACTGTATTACAGTGCTTGAATTAAATATCTTACATTCACTATATTTCTAACAAAACCTAGAGAGCAGAGATTTGAAACAACTATCAATTATCTAGACAAGGTAATTGGATTAAAACAGAGCAGGCCAGTAGCACACATATAAGTACATGTAAACTACATGTTGCATCTCTGGGACAAAACATTTGAATAAATATGCACAGGGATAGACAGAGGAGAAAATGGGATGGATTTTTTTTTTATAACTTGCATACCTTGCTTATGAACAATGAAATTGAGACACCAGTACACGAAACAGCAAGCTAAATATAGCAAGGTATGGAGGATCTGCTTTAGTTAAACATTGTTACATTAGCTTTGTTTGTTTTTTAAATGATAGAAGTGGAAAACCCCTACAGAAATGTGTTCTGTTGTTGGAGAGATGAAATGAGTTAATTGTCATTGTAAACTCCAATTCAAGTTGATCAAGTAGAATATATAGCATGACTCATTCAGGGAAACATCATCCAATAATCATTTCAGCAGAGGCACATTAGAAGCCATTAGGATGAGATACTGTTTGTCAAAAAGCATTGGAAATTTAGTAAAATTTTGAGGCCTACTGTACATTTATTTCAGATAGCCAAGAGAGACTAACTATCTAACCTCCCCCACACTTAATCTAGGGCACTTAGGCCTTCTGTTTTGAAACCACCGCTGTAATTTAGGTTAACAGCAGCCTTTTGGAATATTGTTTTGGAAATCCTTATATTGACCTCATATATTTTTGTCTAACATCAGGATCCTGTGGGAAAATACCAATCAGGCCCCAGTGTATTAGCCCAGGCTGCATTTGTCCCAGCTGTCTCTAACATAAATAATAGCCAATCAGATCAGGTATTTTTATGACAGTCACATAAAAGGTGGGGTTATCTGGCCAGCAGGGTTGTTTGGCAAGGATCGTAGTGTGCTGAAATCTTAGCTATCAGCTTTTTCCAGCAGATAGAAAGCATGTGTTCTAGTCTGTATTCTCTTGTCTGTCAGTAAACAGAAATGATATCCTTTCTCAGTTACAGTACAGGAGACTCTGAGTCTGGATGCATGACAATTAGGTTAAAAAAAGTGGGCTCAGCTGGCTGATTATCGTGGTATCACGGATCTGATTGATTTATTGCTTGTTAATTCATCAGCTTCCTTTACAATCATGCTCTTGTATGCTGCTTCTACCAAGACTAAATTCCATCACAGTGCTTTTTTTGTGTCACACACATTATTACACATCAAATTTCATACAAATGTTGCTAGTGTGACTGCAGATCTTTTGATGCGTTTTGGCCGTTCATTCACACGACAACAACTTTTTGGGGGCCTAAGTTTCAATGTTGTTTGTAAAGTTTTTGAAAACTACACTGTTATCATCTTCGTGTAAAGTGCAGAAACGTGAATCTATGAAAAGGTGACGGCATGCACGTGCATATTACGTGTTTAGTCTATAGGCATGCGCGTTTGGAGTGAGTGACCTGTAAAATAATGTGTATGTGTGCAGGCCTTTTTTTTTTTTTTTTTTTTTTACAAAGTGACATCACCAACTACTGGCCTGGCATGCATAATACATCATTTTTAGACCTGTATATGATGTGCATTTAGTCGTTTTTCGCGGATTCGTGTGAATGGGGATTATTTTGATAACGCTGTCATCTGTACAAAGAAAATACTTTTCCATTTTTAGTACATTGTTGTCATGTAAATGTACCTTAGAATGCTCTTTACTCTTTACAGAGATATTAAGCTCTTTAGTCCAGTCAGTGGTAAATCCATTCATTCTACCTTGTCCCTTGTTAATCTTTGTACATATATTGTGTGTGTGTGTTAGAAGTAGGACAGGGTGATTTTAAAAGCTGTGAAATAACATGCATGTTAGGGGGCAACAGTTAAAATTTCAAGTAATTTTTTTTCTGCCACTCTCAGGCTCCCAACCAATTGAAGGCCATTGGGTTGGTGTGCGTGTGTGCTTAGCTCTGAGCTCACCAGGAATCATAGGGAGGGAGGGAGGCAGGGAGGGAGGGATGAGCATGTGGATTGGAGGAGAGAGAGGAGGAGGGAGAGCGAGAGAGGGAGGAGGAGGAAGCAGCAGCAGCGTATTCTGTGAGGCTGCAGCAGACTGGAGATGAAGCTCTTTTTTCCGCTGGTGCCTACCAGCGAGAGCAGAGGAGCTACCCAGCAACTGAGAAGAGGACACTTGCAACCTGCTATTACTGGAGCCCCTGGCTTCCTCTCCCCTCTGCAGGCCTATTGAAGCACATATACAGCGACACATATGCTTTTAATCTCAGATTTGGGATCGCTGAACCCTGCAGAGACACACATGTAAGTCACACGTTTTAATTTACACCCAGGTTGTGCAAAGGAGGGCGCCGTATCAATCGGATCAATTTCGCCATGCTTGACTGATGGAGCTACGCTTTTTTCAACACTGGAGCAACCACTCTTTTCTGAGGATACTAGCAGTGCAGCTCGTGGTTGGGGGTGTATTCCTCTGGATTTTCCTCTTTTCCTCATCCAGCCATGGTTCAACTATCCTGCCCAGCCCTGTCCTGGCAGCATTCTGATTAGATTCCACAGCCAGAGAAGCCGTCAGTATCAAGGAGCGGCACCTTATCAGCTATCGCTCTTTCTTACATCCGCTTACCCCAATCTAGGGATGTACACTGCTTAGTGGCAGAACAAGGAAAACAGGATGGCTTGAAGCCATGTCTACTTGATAAATGAGACTGGATTACGTGCTTAACAACGTCCATAACCGGCCGTGTCAGCAAGGGGAAAGTGGTTATTTAGGTTTGCTGGCTGAAGGTGAGGTCTTCACTCATGGTAGTCACTATCCTCTTTATTGACTTGAATGTGCTGGCGTCAGTGAATGGGATGCCAGTTCCCGTGGCAGCAAAGGCAAGACGCTTAGTACCTACCCCTTCCCCCTTTTTCTGTTCAATATCTGGAGACTTGTTTTAATGGAGCTTGCATGCCTGGGAGGTAAAACACTAATAGCTACAGGTGTGAAGACCAAACATTACCTGACTCAGGCTGGTTATGCTTGGGTGATGATGGGAACAAAAGATGTTGACTAAATTGTAGATGAGCTGCCTGACTCTGCACTTTTGTCCATTATCAGATGATCTGAGACCTGTTACACAGCTTTATCGTAAACCGTTTCCCACAGGGCTACCACGACTACTGCTCAACACTTTACTACCCTATGTGAGTGCAGTGATCAATAATTAATAGTAAAGACACCCAGAGAGGCAGGTGTTTTTAGGCATCTTACTATACACACAAATAGTGTTTTTCCTACAATTTTTAGTTGTGTGCAAGCTGACAATTAGTGCATCCTAACTCAAAGATATTGAGTATGTGCATGTGTGCTCACAGGAGTATGTCTACTTATGTCTGCAGTGCAGTTTTATTGTGATTCTCACCTTGAGGAATATCAACAGTGGAATAGTGTGTCTTCGAATACCATGACAAATGGCCTCCTATTTAACACCAGCTCTTTTTTCAGTCAGCGCTGCATCATCTCTGCATCATGAGAGAGTGAAAAACATCAAAAGCCTTGCTGTAGGATTTTAATATTTTATAAAGGACAGTAACCTATATACATCATCATGTCCAAGAGGCTTGCTAGGACCCTAGGGGATGTTTGCTTTAGGTTAACTGTAATATTGCCTGAATGACATCAGAAAGAGGAGACCAGACAACAGGAGGAACGACTGCTGTCCACACCTAAAGTTGAGACATCATGTCCTGGGAGAACCTCAACATGTACCAAACCCTGTTGTCATGGTTAATACCTTTTTGTCTTGGTTTTCACTCCAGATGAGTCATTAACTTAACAGCATTTAAAATGACCTTAACAGCCTCAGGCTGACTGTTTTGTGAACTGCTCTGCTCCCATTGGGGACATCTCTTAATTTATTCTTTACTTGCTTCCTCTTGACTTCTATTTATTGTTACTCTGTGTCTGAGAAATGGGGAGCTCCCTTGGTTGTGTGAAACAACCCAGGGACGATGGACCAGGTGGTGCTGCACCACTGTCCCCCAAAAGAAGACTTCGCTTCAGACGAAAACGAAAGGCCAATCAGATTTTAAGAGGTTCCAGAGGGGAAGACAAGAAAAGCCGCATACTTGAAGAGAAGGGTGGAAGCATTGAACTTACAGAGGAGTCTACTTCAAAAGCCCCTGTTTCAACCAAATTGCTATCTGGCCAAAGAAATACTGAAACACCCACCAATGTTGTCCTGGTTCCTGGTATGGCCCCAATATTTGGAAGCACGGGGACATTGCGGGGCAGCAAGATGGCCATTCTTTCCCCAGATCCCAGTCCAGCGTGGCTGGGGGCACTTCGCCAGTTTGAGGTGGAGGGACTTAGCGAAGAGTCTCATGCTGAATTAGAGGAGGGCAACAGAACACCCGGAGGAGGACGAGTCTGCAAGGTTCGAGAGCGAGTTCAGGGGGTATTAGAGAGACCTTGCCTTTTACGCTCCAAACGTGGTGACCTGGAAGTAGAGGAGGAAGGAGGGGATGTGCATGGGGCAAGAGAAATGTTGTTCAGTGAGCCCTTGAAAACTGAGAAGAAGGGAGTTGTTCATATTCGTGAGTTTGGAGGGCAACTTTGTGTGGTCCGAACTGTCTATCCAAAAGACTATGGGTCACCCGTCTGGCGCGACAAAGAACTTGAGGTCCATTCTGAACCTCCAGCTGTATCTCCTGTTACTGGAGACATTATGAAAATACAAGTCTCCGCAACTCAAGGACGACCACCCGGGAAGAACGACTCTGCCAAACCAGCAACAGCTGCAACTCAGGAAAAAAAAGAGAAAGAGTTCCTATTGGACAACTCTACTCAAGTAACTGAAGGCTTTGGCCTCCCACCACAGGACATTCAGTCTTCAGGTTACGCTAGTGATGTACCTCTTACTTCGCCTGAGACGGGAGGCGCTGTCCAGACTGACTGGGGGAGCTCCTCTGATGTGCTTGATTCTTCTGTGCTTGAGAGTCCCATCTCCCCACAAGAGATACCAGCTCAGCCTTGCAGCCAGGTCAGATTATTTTTTTCTCTGTCTGCCTAAAGCGCTTTCATGTCGCTTTTGTAGCATAAAAGAGTAGAGTTTAAAGCCGACATGGCTTGGAAGTGGATTGGGGGTACAGGTGTATGATTGTTTTGCATTTCATTGTATTTCTACCCTTCTATCTATCGTGCGGCTTTTTACTCTCAGCCAATCAGCTGAGTCTAAAACACAGCAGATCCTTCCTGACCCTCTCCCAGGAGCCTAATCAGTACTGGCCAGACCATCTCTCACTGTCTGCCTCTTTCCCTTCCCTTCCCTCCATTCCTCATTATTTTCCTTCCCTCATACCACCCACTCTCTTTCCTGTCATTCCTGATGTTCTGTATTAGAGTGAAACTGCCTTGCAGTGCCAAAAACACGATCACTAGTGATGTTCACAGACACTGTCAGCTGTTCATCTTTTTTCTCTCTGCACCAGTGTAAGATTGCTGCATATTTGTGTCTGTTGCCAGCCCTCCCTCGCCCTTGTGCTCCACCTGCACACTTATAGCTGTTAGAGAGGGATTTCGTGGCCTTGTTACAGATGTTGCAGCAGTGCTAGAAGGTTTATTGGTTTGTTAGCAGGTTTACCTGGTTTATTAGATGCTTAATCCTAAGTATGTTCAAACCATGAATCTGCATGGCGTTTCAGTGATGTCCAAAATGCAGCAAAAGTGTGGAAACTGAAGCCAGCATGTACACACCCAGAAATATGCATAAAACAGTAACTGGTTGAGTATGTTTAAATGCAGTCTCAGTGATCTCGAGACTGTTTTCCAAGATGGCTCCTGTCTGTATGCGTTAACTGTACTGTCTGTGTAAAGTATCTTCTTATTAAACTGTCTGTACACTTACAAAGTTCTTAATGCTTCGGTTTGCATGTAAGGACCCTCATTATGCTGCCGTGTTAGTGTGGGGCTAATTTGAGCCTTGTTAGTGGTATTAACTAGCGATCTCTTTTTGCTTTCTCTATGCCAAGGCATAAAACAATTTTTTGTTTGGTTCCGGTTTCCGACCGACCCTGTCAATTTATGTGCGACCCAAATTTATTTTATGAGCTTGGGGAAGAAATAATAAAAATTTAATAAATACACAAATAAAAAACTTTGAGGCGAACTATAATTTACGTTTTTGTACAGCACCGTATTTTTATAGCACGCGATGCCTGTTGTCCTCCAACAAAACAAACGAGGCAGCTACATCTTCTGCTGTCTACCACTTCTTTCGCCATGTATTTGTTCGTTTCTTTTATTATTTTATGCAATCCAAAACACTCTAACCTGCCGCGCTTCGTATCTCCAGAGCCCGTCTAACTTGTCCGGGACAAATGGATTTTTGAAGGACAAGTTAGAGAATTTTACTTGCCCGAACGGACAAGTAGCCTGATTAGAACATCAATAACAAACAAAAAAATAACTAGGGAATCACTAAACCGAGAGAATGATTCTGATTTTATTACTTTTGCGTTCGATTGTGGATAATAAATGTATAGTAGCCTGCTGACGGTGAGGTTGCGCTGTTGACGCTCGCGCAGCCTCTCGAGGAGAAATCTACACACATGAGCGCAGCACACACACACACACACAGTTAACAACATACTGCCTATAAAAAATCTAAATGTGGAGTTTCTATATTTTAACATATGTGTTAAGCAGCCTCAATTATTTTTCCTGAATACCATATCACGATTGAAAATGTGACATTGATTTCCTACAACAGTTCAATAAACAGTTAAAATTAAGTCACTTACATTTTAGATGCAATATTGGCTGTTTTTGTTCTGTTTCTGCAGCGAAAATAGTTCCAAACAAAAATCACAGCAGAACCACGGCGCATCTCACAGGAACACTCAACCTGTTTTCATTACTGAATGATTCAGCATTTTGACCGAATCGGTTGAGTCAAAGATTCAATGACCCATTCATTAACATCTGTCTCATTCTTGAATGAATCAACCGTTTAAACGAATTGTTTGAATTAATGAATCAATGACTCACTCATTAATACGACCGCCTGCCGCCACCTATTGGCAGTTTAGTGTTATGTTTATAAGTAGCCTAGTATACTTCTTTCCAATGTTTCTTATTTGTACATTTAAATCAATTTCATAACATTATTTTATGCAATTGTAAATTTTCAGTGTAAATTATTTAATTTGATCAGCCCTACCTAGGGTAACAGTATGCTTCATCTTTAATTTTAAATTCCTAAATTTGATCAATAAATTCAATTATTTAGAATAAGACGACACTATAGGGCATTTAATAAGATTGGGGAGCTTTGGGGGCCCTTCAAAGGTGCAGATATTACAATATGCCAATGTAAATATCAAAGCTGATTGAACACGGATGAGAATATTGCTTCAGAATAAATAAATAAAATTAAAAAAAATCCGGACAAGCAACTTTTTTGATGTGAATGACAGATTTACATGTTCGGAGGGCAAGCACATGAAAAGGCTTAAGGTCGAGCCCTGAATAATTTCCTACCTATCCCTTGCTGCCACAAAAAAAAAAAAAAAAAAAAAAAAAAAAATCCCTACCGACCCATGACCTCAACTGACAACAAACCGGAACCAAACTTTTTTTTTTTTTATGCCCAATATACTAGCGTTATAAGCTAAACTGTTTTTAGAGATAAAACTCTTTACATTCGATTATCATGAAAACAAATCTCAGGGAACGATTTAGTCTGTACCAATGTGTTATTACACCCGAGGTTCATTTTGCACCGGAGTTCTCCTTTAACTGTGATGTAATTACACTATTTGAAGGTTTCAGGGTGCAGCTCTGTCCTGACTCCTGACTCTATTATAAGGTCACAATCACATACTCAGTCATCTGCTCTCTGATGGAAATACCACCATGTCACATTATGTCCATCTCATCAAACTTGATTTAATCTATATTGTTCTGGTCGATTCTCCTTGAGTCTGATTTGATTCAAGCCATGTTGTCTGGCAAATATGTTTGAACCAAAAGAAGAGGTAATGTTTTGGTGCGTTTTTATGGCTCAGAGCCTTGTTGATTGGACTAGCTTTAGAAATCTGTCTGACCTCACTTTCTAAATCATCTTTAGAGTAAGAGGCTCAGGCTAGGACAGTTACTGTTCTGTTTCTGAATGTCACCAAATTTGACCAAGCTAATCTTGGCCTGCATGATTGACTTGAAGATCTGTGATATACTCTTAAGTCTGTCTGTACTCTCAGCACTGTCTGCATTTATTCCAGGATTTAAAGTGTTCCTTGCTAGCTCTGCAAGAAAAGAACCAGGCAGGGATGCGAAGAGTAGCATATGAGAGGAATGACAAAGGAATACAGATTAGAGCCTGGCACAGACAGATACTGCGGATACTGACTCCCTTTGTGAAGAAGAAGAAGAAGAGGAAGTAAAAGTAGAGGAATAAGAAAAGTGAAAGGTTCATGGCCTTGCTGCGGGTCATTAGGGCCTTAGGGTCAGAGATACAGAGGCTACTCCTAAAAATATATGTTTGCAGACAAGTGATACTCCACCTTTTTAGAAGAAGTATGAGATCAGTTCCCCTTTACACAGTTAAATCATTTAATGAGGTTCGGATACAGTATCAGCTTTTTGTCTTTACCAGATTTCTGAGATCTATGTGAGCGGTGAGTCAGGTGACCTCACGGCGAAAGAGAAGCTGCTATTATGGAGTCAACAGGCTACAGAGGGCTACCCCGGTCTCCGCTGTGCCAATTTCTCTTCCAACTGGAGCGATGGACGCTTGTTCAATGCTCTTCTGCACAGATACAGGTTCACACACACATTTAAGTATAATTAGTGCTCAATTTCAACGGATAGACGCACATTAGGGCATCAACACTCATGATCTCATGGCACTGTGATTTTTAGGCCGGACCTGATAAACATGGAAGTGGTTGCGCAACAAAGTAACCGTGAGAACCTGGAACAGGCCTTTGAGATTGCAGAGTCGTTGGGGGTAACAAGACTTCTAGATGCTGAAGGTAACATTAGTGTTTTAACTGTCTTTAGTTTTCATCCATTCTGCATATGAGAATTATTGTTTGCTAAACTCCATTTGTCTTTGATCATCATTTGCTTTCTCAATATCTTTATCCTCTTTCTACGTCAGATGTTGATGTGTCGTCGCCAGACGAGAAATCTGTCATCACGTACGTCTCCTCCATCTACGATGCTTTCCCCAAGATCCCAGAGGGTGGAGAAGGCATTGCAGCTCATGTATGATCACTTCACAGTGCACTCACTCTCTTTAAGTTGCATTTTCTTTCTCTACAGTACTTGTGTACCTATAAATTACACATTGTACATTTTTCCCTGCGGGAATTTTTTTTACATGCGGTATCTGTTGTACAGGAGGTTGACCAGCGATGGACAGAGTACAAATCTGGCTTCTCTTCTCTGCTGCAGTGGACCAGGCAACATACGGCCCTCATGGCCAATAGGAGCTTCCCCCACAATCCTGTGGAACTCAAGGTAAGAAACGTGAGGGAATGAGTCGTCGAAAGAAAAGAGCTGCATTTCATAAAGATGTAGCTAAAGATATAATTTAATGGGAAAAAAACCCTCTTTTCAACAATCTAGTGAGTTGCCTCACTGCCTACATCCTTCACTACCATTCAGTTTGGGCTCAGCATTTTCTTTTTAAGAAATTAATTTTATTCACCAACGACACATTAATAAGATCAAAGAATGTTACAAACAAACACAAATGTTTTTAATATTCTGAAAATTCAGCTTTGCCATCATTAAAGAATAAATTATCAATTATATTAAAATAGAAATTATATTAGTATTCCACACAATATTTTACTATATTTTGACTAAATAAATGCAGCTTTGGTGCACATGCGATAGCGACCTCGAACTTTTGAATGGTAGTGAATGGAATACTCTACATATGCAGTATATCCATATGCCACAAATAGGGACTTGGCTTGTAATTTATTTCAATAGAGGTTGATTTTAGTATGTTGGTAAGCTAACAAAACAATATTCTAATAAACATGAAAAAACACAGCATGCACACATATTGGGTAAAATAATCCATTTTGAATTACACAACTTTTATATATCCTTTTCAATGCTGAATACAATGTTTATTTAAAATCCATTATTTTAGTTTTTGCAGTGCATTCTGGGATTGCCTTCTCTGTGAAGGATACATACTGCCTTAGAATTTGGCTTAAAATAGGTGTCTGTGAAGGCAGCAAAAGGAATTACCTTTTGAAACAGCCTTCATGTCCAGAAAAAGCTGTGATGCCTTAAATTGCTAATCACTGTTTGATTTGATCTGACTTGGCTGCTTACCAAAAGTCTTCTCTTCCCCAGGCACTTTACAATGAATATGTACACTTCAAAGAAACTGAGATCCCCGCAAAGGAAAGAGAGAAAAGCCACATTGAGCACCTTTACAAGCTTCTGGAGGTGAGAAAGAAAAAACGAAGATAAAAAGAGAATGACAATAAGACAGAGAGAGATTGAGGCTGACCTTCATTCTGCAGCTAAATGCAGGCAGCACTGTTCATAAGAGCCACAGTGGAGCTGCACATTAACAGATTCAGGCTAATGTAGAGCACAATGCTGACATGTGGGAGAGGAGGAAGACTGACAGTATAAAGGGAAAACACATGCACACACTCAAACACACTAGGAAAGCTTCTTTTCATGATTGATGTTTGTGGATGTTGTTTAGGCATGGATAGAGTTTGGGCGCATTAAGTTGCCTCAAGGGCTACACCCTAATGATCTGGAGGAGGAATGGGGAAAACTGATCCTGGAGATGTTGGAGAGAGAGAAAGCACTGAGGCCTGCTGTGGAAAGGTTAGGAGAGTCCACTTCTAGATAAAATTGCTTCATTTACATTTGTAGCAGTTCAGTATTTTTTATGCGTATTTTGTATGTATCTTTGTTTTTAGGTTGGAGTTACTCTTGCAGATGGCCAATAAGATCCAGAACATGACTCTAGATTGTGAGGAGAAACTCACACTGGCGAAGAACACTTTGCAGGCTGTAAGTATGGGAATATCTCAGTGGGAACTGTCTCTTAAGCTCTTTTCCAAAAACTATTAAGATGCCTTGCAGTCCTCTTTCTACATTGGCAACTGCCTTCTGAAATGGAAGTGACTGATTTGGAATGCTCTTCATATGCAGCAGCTCTGCCTGCTATATTGATAGCACTCGTTAGATACTGATGTTAGATGCTAAGCTACATCGCACACAAATATTTGGTACAATAGTCTTGTATTACTAATATTAAGTAGAAGATTAATATTACCATGAAGGATACAGGCAATGCCACTTTCCCAAAAGAAGGGATGTTACAAGAAAGACCATTTGGAATGTCATGTCAAACACACTAGATGCCTTGAAATACAATATCAGTTAGCAACTCACTTGGATTTGGGACATATATTAAGAAGTCCTCTGAGATCACCCAGTTTAGTTTTTTTTTGCATGAAAAACTTGGTTATTTATCATTTAGAAAGATGTTGTGCTCCATAGTTTCTTCTGTCTTTCCTCAGGACATGTCTCAGCTAGAGAATGGGCAGCCAGTGCGGTGTGAGAATGAATTGGGGTTGTATGTGCAGGACTGTGAGGCTCTTGTCAGACAGCTTCACCTTGACCTGCAGGTCCTTCGAGATGAGAAGTACTACCAAGTGGAACAGCTGGCTTTCAGGTAAGAGGGAGAAAAGGTGAACTAGAAAAATGTGTGTGAAAAGCAAGCCAGAGAGAGGGATGGGATGATTTTGTTCTTGTTGACAGTTATTAAAGATTAATTTGGTTGACAGAAAAGAGGGAGAGATTTCTGTACTGTGAACAATAATCACCGTTATCACAATTAAAATTATTCACAATTATTATTATAAAGGGTTAGTTCACCCCAAAATGAAAAATCTGTCATTAATTACTCACCCTCATGTTGTTCCAAACTTGTAAGACCTTTGTTCATCTTCGGTACACAAATGAAGATATTTTTTATGAAATCTGAGAGCTTTCAGTCCCTCCATTGCGAGCAACACAATTTACACATTCAAGGTCCAGAACAATAGGAAAGACATCATTTAAGTAATCCATTTGACTCCAGTGGTTTTAACCACTTTATTTACAAAAATATTGACCTGCAATCCAGTAGGGGGAGCACCACGACGCATGCGTGGAAGTTGTTCTGTGAACGCGCTTTGGATAATGTTATTTTGTAAATATAGAGGTCAGGTCAATTATGTTTTTTTGGGCAAAATTCATAAAATTGAGGTGAAACCACTGGAGTCACATGGATTACTTTAAAGATGTCTTTCCTATTTTGCAGAAAAATAATTAGTTTTTCCATCCAGCAGTCTTACTCTCGGTCATTTCTCTCTTGTAGGGTGTCATGTCTGCAGGAGGAGCTGGTCTCTATGCGCCTGCAGTGTGCCAGTGTGTACAGGAAGGGTCATTTCTCCACGGGGGGTCTGCTGGGAGAGCACGTGGGTCAGAAGGGGTCACCAGGAGGTCTGGCTACACTCGGAGCACAGACACTCCTGGGAGCAGTGGGTGCTGCGGCGTCTTTGCTCAGGCGGCCGATGTCTCGTGCAGATCTGGTAGCCATGTCCTCCTCTGAAGATGAAGGCAGTCTGCGCTTCATCTATGAGCTTCTGGGATGGGTTGAAGCGACACAGGACCTACTGGAGCGAGCCGAGTGGGGTTCTGATCTGCCGTCTGTAGAACAACACCTGCAGGACCACCACATCATTCACACAGCAGTGGAGGATCTACTCAGTAGCCTCAAAGAGGCTCGAAATTATGAGGTACATGAACTATGAGGTCTTGGTATCAAAGGACCTTTCACACCATTGCTGATATAGTCTCCGCTTCAGGCAGCATGTACACAGACTGCTGTTCACTGTGTGTCTTGAGCATACTGCACACAAAACTGGAATGCAGTTGAAAAAATGGCTCTAGTCAGATCAACTGACAATTTGCGAATGAAAATTACTGTGAAAAATATTTAGGTGCATCGGTGCAAGTGATAGATCGAAGCTCATGAATGGTTGTATATGGTGTCCAAAATAAGAACGCGCCAAGTGGCAAATGCGAGTAGTGTGACAATGTGTTTATTTACACACGAACAGCTCATGATACGGCGTGCCAACATCTTGTAATGAGAATCATTTTTATATTTGTTATGTAAAAATCAGAAGCTTTAAAAGGTCTTCCTGTGGTTTTCACCAAAAATAAAAGCTCTATTTATTTAACAATTAGTAGCCAAGGAAATTAAGACATGTATATTAGTACTGTAAATTACTGTTGTAAAATTGTTAAGTATTATTATTAAATGCTGTTTTTATTTTACAGTACAATAGTATTTGTACTAAAATAGTACATTTATTTATTTGTTTAATTTTATAATACAATGATTATAATAATAATATTATGTATTATTTATTATGTGACCTTATGTATTGCGCACTGCACACTTTTGCATAAGGAATAATTAATTTCTTCGTATTCTCTCTCCCTCAGTCAAGGGTCTCGCCTAATTTACGTAGCAGTTACTCTGAGACGCTGTCCAAGTTGGAGAACCAGTATTGCAAACTGCTGGTGAGTTTTTCCTGCTTTAGAATTATGATAAGCAGACATGTGTGTGTGTATTTGAGTTCATTATACTCTGTATTATGTATATTACTCTTCTCTAATCTCATTAGGGTGTGACAGAGTGTGTCCTTACAGAGGCAGAATACAGAATGCTTGTGTGACATGCTTAAGAGTGCCGCAAAACACCTGCTCTTGACATATACCCACACCCACACACGTCTCCATAATTTAACCAAATCAGTTCTCCATGAAAACATGCAATTGTTCAAAAGACCAAGGGTGCTTACCACGGGGAAAGCATCAGACTGAGCAGTTGGCCGCGTTATATGGCCAGTGTTATAAATGTTGTTTTGTGTTGTCGCAGGAACATTCGTCATGGCGACTGCGTTGCCTGGAGAGCCTTCGAGCTTTTGTGTCCCACTGCACCGAGGAGCTGATCTGGCTCAATGAGAGGGAGGAGGAGGAGCTGGCCTTCGACTGGAGTGACGGCAACACCAACATGGCTGCCAAAAGAGAGCAATATGCTGTAAGACTCCATCTATAGAAAGATGCACTACCTCTGGATTTAGTCCTTATTACTTAATGTTTTTTTGCCCTTAATGTATATTTTCTTTAAACATTTCTTGTATAATATATTTTGGCTGTATGTGTTTGCCCTCAGTTTCAAAAGTACTTCATGATTATTTAAAGTCATGATGAAACAAATGGAATTGAATTGGAAATGTTAGTGAAATGGATTATCGAAAAAGAAAAAATGTTAGTGAGGGCTTGGTTCTATGCATCTTGTTGTTGATTGGCTTTTGAGATGTGGGCATTGAGCTCAAAAATGGAGGCAGATGAACGTCAGCTTGCAGGGCCAGAGTTTAAGCCGACTAAGTGATTGGAGAAGTGATCATCGTTTTATGATTTGTCGAGTTATGATAATTATTATTTTTTTTATTATGAGGTCAACATTTAAAAAATGAAACACGCATGGATTAATTGATTACAGTAAAATCAATGACATGCATTTACAATATAGGGTGAATTTTCATTTCATGCAAATTTAAGTGTAGTTGCAGTTGTTCATTAGATTTTTGGGGAATTGAGCAATATCTTTTGATCTCCTTAACCTCTCTCAGGACATGAGGTCAGAGCTGGAAGAAAAACAGGAAGTGATGCGCTCCCTCCAGGAGACAGCTGACCACATGTGTCAAGAAAACCACCCAGCCAAACAAACAGTGGAGGTGAGTTGTTGACCAATATAAACAAATCTTCATGCAGTGAGCTCAGTATGTCGCTCTCAGACGCAGTAAAAATGGTTAGAAATCAGATTTGGTGCTCAATCCTGACCTGTTGACTCCTGTGATCATAGGCCTACAGTGCTGCCCTGCAGACGCAGTGGCAGTGGATTAAAGAGCTCTGCATATGTGTGGAGCAGCACCTCAAGGACAACACTGCCTACTTCCAGGTACTAAGTTAAGCTTTTCAACGGAAAAGCATTAAAAAAATTATTTATTTATACATTTTCTGCTTTAAATGACATTTTCTGGGTTTTAATGACTTTGTTTTAGTTTATGAGTGATGCACGGGACTGTGAAAGCTTTCTACGTCAGCTACAAGACACCATTAAGAGACAGTACACCTGTGATAAAAACAGCAGACTTGGCAGATTGGAGGATCTGCTGCAGGACTCCATGGTGGGTGTTCCCTCTTATTAAAAAAAATAATAATTAGTGCACAATCAGCCTTTAAAACATAAATAAAACACTTGTTCATAGGAGATTTTACAGTTTATATTATTTAGTTTAGGAATTTGAATTTTTGAGCTCAATGAGTGCACATATGACAGATGGCACCATGAGAGAGGGGTTGCACAAGAGCAGACAGAGCAATGGGCATATCCTCTTTGGCCATACGGAAGAGAAACCCAGAGCTGGCACAAGTGCATCACAGTTAAATAAGGCCATGAATGCAATTAAAAGTAGTTGGGAATTATCTTCCCAAATGTATACTGTAATTTAAAAAATAATAATTTTAGAATCTCTCTCTCTCTCTCTCTCTCTCTCTCTCTCTCTCTCTCTCTCTCTCTCTCTCTCTCTCTCTCTCTCTCTCTCTCTCTCTCTCTCTCAGTATTAAGTAACAGTGTTAAAAATTACTAGATTTTATTCATACTTGTACTATGATTACTACTACTAATTTTCCAAATATTTTTATTTTAATAAAATATTGGCTATTGGTTGATGTTTTCTTTAAAAACAAAAAATAATCGTAACAATGACATTAAGAAAATTGAAAAATTTCAAGAAAAGTTGCATTAGTTCATAATTAACAAAATTAAACAAGCATCATCAAAAGTCATTTATTTGAGTGGTTGTTTATAATTGAGCATAAGATTCTTCAATTAAAATCTTTATGTTAAACATAAATTTGAACTGTTCTTTGTGTCAGTATGTGTTCTACATCGCCTCCAGCTCTCACTAGGAGATGATTTTAATTAAGCATTTGACAGATGTCTCCCCAAAAATCCCCACTGGTTACGTATATGACCAGTAACAATTTATATCCCTCAAATAAGGATTTGGCATGTTTGCCATAATTTCACTCTTGTTGTTGCTCTGAAAAACCTCTATGGTTTTGATGAACTCTGACCCCGTGTTGATATGCAGTCAAATTTAATACCACATGTTAGGTTCTTGCAGAGAGCGTTGTGTTATTAGATCTTCCTGTCAGCCTCTGCTTCCCAATGCCAGAACTAATGAATCCCTTATGAGCGGTTCATGGAAGTGTCATACCACATGCTCATTAATTTTAGTACAATGAAAGCTGAGCAAATAATAACCCAGGGAAGAATATCAGTGATGGCCATATATATTCTTAAAGATATTTCGAAAGTCATTAAGCTATTTTTGTGAGAAAATGAATATTTATTATCATGAATGCACATTTCAGTTACAGTTCATCTGACATTTAGCATGGAAAAACAGGTAATAATGGAGAAAATCCAATTATGAGGACAGTGGCTTAATTAAAGAATTATATTCTGATTAATACATTTTAAAATTTATTGAATTAAGACTTTTTTTTAACAAATAATTTTCAGACAGGAAAAATGTATTAAGGCCCCTAATAGTACAACATCAAATTACTCAGTGCACCTTTTACTATTTTTAACTGCAGTGTTGGTGAAAGTAATGTGTTACAATAATGTGTAACCCCCTTAAAAAATAACAAATTGCATTACTTAGTTACTTTTTCTGGAAAGTAATAATGTGTTACGTTACTTTTCTGTTAATTGTCTGACCTGCTGGGCTTGCTTGTTTGTTTTTTAAGAAATAAAAAAAAAACAGGGCTATATTTGGCAAATGTAACGTCCTTTTCACACCAAAAGTTAAATGAATCTGCTGCCATTTTGGATTGCAGAAGAATAGGATGCAGGAGAAGAAAATACAACATTCTTCATTAGTTTTTTTACTAGTCATTTTGCTTATTGGTATGATATTGGTTGATTTGGATCATCAAATGTCAGCAGCAAAGACATTGGTTAATAAAGTGAGGTTAAATACATAAAGTATATTTGTATTATTTAAAGTGAGATGAGTAAATTCATGTTTACATTAGTCTAGAACTATAACAACCATCATGTTTACACAGCGCACAAAACGCCTCTGCGCCTCAGTCAGGATTTCTCTTAACATTGGGAACAGGAGGGGTGTCAGTCAATAAATGGGAAAGCTTATCTGAAAAAGTAACTCGGATATTTTGTTACTCATTACTCATTACTTTACAGATCACAAAAAGTAATCAATGCATTACCCCCACTGGTTTACTGTTGGACTGCTTGTTTGACTTTCTTATTTATTTTATTTTTCAGGAGGAGAAAGAACAATTGATTGAATACCGCAGCACAGTGGCCAGCCTTGTAGGCCGGGCCAAGTCTGTAGTCCAGCTCCGCCCACGCAGTGCAGAGAGTAACCTGGGCACCACCACGCCCATCCGTGCCATCTGTGACTACCGACAAATAGAGGTATAACATGCTCCAGATATCTCACCATCACAACCTACTCGCTTTGCCTTACCTTATCACATCACAACCCTGCATTGATCCTTATGCTCTTAAGAACTGAGCTATGATCACAGAGCTTTACGTTTGTGTCCCAATCCTACCCCACTTGAAAACCGTCTTTTAGTTTTCATCTTCTGCTCCACTCTGGATGCTAGCCAGAGACCATCTCCACGTATTTAGTCATAAACCACCCTGGAGCTGTGAAGGCAAGTATTTGGGGAAAAGGTGCCATTGACCAAAGATATTTCCAGATCTGTCCTGTGTGTGCCAACTTAGCTGTAAGCAAAGAATCCTGGCAAGGGGTGGCATATCATGAGTGATGAACAAACCTGCTGTAGCGTATCTAATCTGCCATTTTGTTGCTTTTCATTCACACATTTCACATACTCTACTTAATTGAAATGATGAAATAAGAGGCTGTCATTTATTGAGTATTCATTTTTATGCAGAATACTCATAAACACTCAATCACTCTCCCAGCTGTGGCCCCGTTTCTTTTCCTGATCGCATTATTTCAGTCAGGCGAGATCTGCTAAATGCCTGAAAGTAATCTCTTTCTCCCTCCCTATCCCCTTCCCCACCACCCTTTTCTCTGCCCTCCCCAAATCCTCCTCTTTTTCCTTTATCCCTCCATTTAACCCCATCTTTCTCTCTCTGTTCACTTCCTTCTCCCTTCCTGTTTATGTGTGTCTGCGGGGCTGGGCAAGGCCAACTCTCAGGTACTATTGCCGACCGTTCTCCTCCTCTGACCTTTGCTCTCTGGCCTGGCCCTGCACACAAGGGACCCCTGCTTTACCTCAGGCGTCATATACACTGTTAATGTGAAATAGGGCATATATTATGTATTAGTTTTTTTTTTTTTTTTTTTTTTTTTTTTTTTATCCCAGCCCAAAATGTCATCAATTTTCCATGGTGGGAGCATGTTGCACGGTGACTTGCTATGTCATTTTAATTCTATTGTATTTATCAGTCACAAAGGTGGTAACCCTCTGTTAGATGTAATTTCATATCCATACGTAATATATAAAAAAGCATAATGTTCACTGTGTGCAAGGGGATAGGGTGAGAGTTGAGGTGGAGCACTAGAAAGTGCTCTCACATCTTTTCTTTGATTTTTTTAATATGCTTAAATGACTCAGGAGGCTTTTAATCTTGTTGCTTTTAGCGTTATTGATCCATTTAGCTTTCATGTTAGCCTAAGGCAAAGCTAGGCTGAAAAAGTGAACAAGATAAGAGCTTTTGAATATATATATATATTTTTTTTTTTCCAGTTATCAGTTGTAAAGATATGTTAGCACAGTAAGGCATTATTCCATGAAATTCATATTTCATGTAATTCAACTCATATGAAGTCCATTAGCATTAACATTTTATTCCTCATCCTTTGGTTAATATTTTTAATCTCTTTACTTTTTAATCAACATTGACCATCAGTTCTGCTTTTTCTGCTCAATTTGCTCAAATCCTCTCTCCCTTACCTGTTATGTTTCTTCCATCCCTTTTTCTCTATCACTCTCTTTCTATCTCTATCTCTCTTTCTCAGATCACAATCAGCAAAGGAGAGGAATGTGTATTGGAGGATAACTCTCAGAGGACTAAGTGGAAGGTCATCAGTCCTCAAGGAAATGAGGCCATGGTGCCATCTGTGTGTTTCACCATTCCTCCCCCTAACCAGGAAGCCATCGACACTGCCAGCAGGTACACTACACAGATCCATAAATGTTCCCGATTAACATGTTAATGAGGGTCTCACACACACATGCAGGAATCACATACGGCATAGAAATAACGTGCTATGTTTATGTAATGTTTGGCCCAGTAAGTAACCACCCAGAATGCCCTAAAAACCACCTAGCAATTCTAGCAACTGTTTAGGCACAACCCTAGTGTTTTAGTGGCAAAGTTTTGCATGGGCAAACCAGTGTTGTTATTGCTAACTAAAACTGAAACTGTTAACAATCGTTTTCATTCATTGAAATAAAGCTATAATAAATTAAAATATAAATATTAGATGATTTTTTTTTTTTTAAATAAGTACTAATAAAGCTAAAACTGAAATAAAAAATAAATGTAAGCTAAATAGAAATATTAAACAAATATAAAAAATGATCAAAGCACATAACAAAATTACTACAACTCAAACTAAAGTTAAAATCAAAACAAAAAATCTAAATATTAATAAATACTCTCATAGTGTATAAATAATAGTAAAATAACACCACTGGGGCAAACACCACTCATGTTGTCTTTGAAAAATACAGTTTTTTTTTTTTTCATTTTGAATGTGAATTGCGCACTATAGCACAAGGGACATTTAACAAGTATGCATTTTGATGTTGTATTGTCTTTGTTGCATAAACAACTATATACACTTTGTAAGATAATCTTTTTTTTTTTTTTTCTGTGCATAGAATGGAGCAGATGTACCAGAACGTCATGTCTCTATGGCACCAGCTGCATGTTAACATGAAGAGCGTAGTCTCCTGCCACTACCTGCAAAAAGACATACTAAATATTTCCTCCTGGAGTCTGGACACAGTTAGTACCAAAGTTCATTCAATTTCCCTCTCTTATTGGAACTCTTTCAGAGGTTATTCATAACCATGTGCCTGTCTCTCTAGATGCGCTTGCAGGCCCCAACAGAGAGGCAGCAGGCTTTAAACAACCTGGACGCCCACTTGTCCGACTTCCTTACGGACAGTCGTGAGAGCGCACTTTTCACACCGACTGAACGGTGTGAGCTAGAGAGAGAAGCTGAGGACTGCCGTGAACATTCCCAAACGCTGCTGGTTTCTTTGGAGACAGGTAAGAAGGTTACGGTGTCTGTGTGTATTAATCATTTTATGAAACCATATGACAAGGTGCTCAGTATTTTTTTTTTTTTTTGTCTTTCAGTGGAGAAGGATGAGTTGGCCTCTCGTGCTTACCTCTCAGAGCTGCAGAGCATCAAGTCGCACCTAGAGGAGGCAGAGAGCAGGCTGATGCACGGCATACAGACTCCACACCCCAGCACAATATCAGGAGATGTCGCAGACAATGCAGTTCACATAGCAGAGCAAGAGGTGAGTCTCAACACAACTACTCCTTCTACTGGGCAATCAGTGTGTACTACAGTTTTTAGCTGATGTACATAAACCAGTCCGATTAATTGGAAAATCTGTTAATTCAACAAAAAATTTTAAAAAATGCTTTTTCATGAAATATTTTGCATTGCTGACAGTGATCAAATAGTTAAACGTTTTATACTATTATATATAGCCTAATATAGTATTCAATTTATTTGAAGTAGCTTTTATTTTTTTATTTTTTTTTTATTTTAGTTTGTTTTAGTAATTTTATGTGCTTTTGTCCTTTTTATTAGGTTTGGTTTTTATACATTATTTTATTATTTATGAAATTTAAATTATTTTAAATATTTCTGTATTGCTTTGATTTAGTTTTATTTTAGTTTATTTCCTTATTAAATTATTTTACGAGCACAGTTTTTTTTTTGGGTTCGACATATGTCCCATTAAAAAAATGAATTATAATATATAAATAAGAAATGTATATATCTTTTTTTTAAATACCTTTTAGGCTGTTTATGTCTCTGTCATGAACATATCACATTTTCTATTTCCTAGCCAGAGACACTTAAGGCTATGGGAAGATAATAGTAAGCATTTTATTGGACAAAAATTAGGATATGCCTCTGATTGCAAGTTAATTTTGACAACTTTTAGGAGAACACTAGCAGATTATCTCAAATCTAACAGACATGGACTAAAAGCTGCAAATGTCATTTTAATGACATTTTCATGGAATCTTTATAAATGTAATCTGAAGAATCTTTTAATGGTGTTGCAGAAGCTACAGCAGGATCTAAAGGGTCTTCAGTCAGATTTGGGTGAGGTGTCTCGTCGCTGCGTGAGCTTCTTTGAGGAGAAGCCTACCTCTTCCAGTGTGCCTGTCCTACGCTCTGAGCTCAACCTGGCCGTAGAGCACATTGAGAAACTCAACTCCCTCTCCTCCGTTTATCTGCAAAAGTTAGTGCACAAAGGCATTTCAATACATATATGCATGTACTCTACCCTAATTAGTCATCAAGCCCTGTTTAACGTTTTTTTTTAGCTTAATTTGAGTGTCTTTTTTTGCATCTGCCAGACTGAAGACGGTAGATGTGTTGATGAGAAGCCTGCAGGCTGCAGAAAGTCAAGTGAGAAAGAATGAGAGTCGACTGAGTGAAGAGGATATTGTGCCTGCTGACACTGCTGCAATCCAGGCCTTGGGAGAGCAGTTAAAGGTGAGACAGACACTTCACTAGTTGATTAATATCTCAACTAGAGCCGCACGATTAATCTTTAAAAGATTACGAACTTGATTCAAACATCCACACAATCTTATTCCTAAATGACAACGATTCAGCTATGTCTATTAAACCTTTAGTAAGATCAAAACGGAGTATTCAAATCTGCGTTGGCATTGTGTTTTCGACCACACAGTATTATTATATCTGTTACTATAATTCAGGTTTCACAGAAGTACTAGTACACAGTTTATAGTTTGTATAAACACTGTCTATGGTAGCGATCAAAATACAGTAAATCAGCTTTTGATAGCAACTTGATGTTTTAAATAAAGATTGTATCAATTACATCATTACACCAGTAGTGAACAAGTGCTGAACAAGTGACTGTTAAAAAAATGCATTTTTCATTGAAGCCACCTTTTCACTATCTCCAATATTTGCATACAATTGTCACATTTCGCCACCAAGTGGCAGTCGCACAGAGCTTCCAAACTGGTCATGAAGCAGCCACTCTTATTCACCATGGAAAATGAAAAAATTATGAATGTATGAATATATCCACACAAAACAAATGACCGCCAATGTGAAAGAAAATCATACTAGATTTTCTAGGGCTAATCAACTCAAATAGTTATGTAATTATAAAATAATTATTTCGGACATTATTATTCATAACTACCAATTTTTCTGAAATAGTGTTTAAAGATTAGTGCAAAAATATTTCTCACCTCATGCTCCATAGTTTTGATTAGTAATACATCCGGTCATGTGGCCAGATTCGGTCTAGCTGCAAAAGTTCAAATATTTGAACAAATCTGAAGCTCAAATCGTGACTTCACGCTGCTCCTGTACTACTCTGTATTGGATATTCTAAGGACTTGCAGTCTGTTGTTTGTCAAAAATAGTCGATAGGCGACTTTACCATTTTGATTGCATTTCATACTCTGTATTTCACACTTGCAGAAATGGCATTCAGAGCTGGAGGAGCAGGATCACATATTCCAGAGTTTGAGTTTAGAGGTCCAGCAGGCTAGAGAGGTCGGAAGCCAGCTCAGCCAGTTACACTCTGACCGCAGCCCTGAACTGGACCGCTACCAGGAGAAAGCACACCAGCTCACTGAGAGGTGGAGCGGAGTGCGCAGGCAAATGGAGACACGGTGAGTTGTTTAGAAGTGAAAAGAGGGAGACAGAGAGAGGATGTCTACCAGTATATTCAGTAAAATTCCAGATTGTAAAACGAAACGTAATGTCACACAGGCAAGCGGATCTTGAGGTGTTGGGTTCAGTGCTGCAGCAGTACAGAGAAGGGCACAACTCTCTCATCTGCTGGATAGAGGAGACCACAGAAAAACAGGAGAACACACAACCCGAGCAGACCGACAGCAGAGCTTTGTCAGAACAGCTCGCACAGCAAACGGTGAGAGAGGACACTGATATTGATGAATACCTCCCAGTGTTGCAAAACAAGTCAGTGTTTGATTCAGTATATGTTCTTTTGCAGGCCTTGGTGGCTGAGATCGAACAGAACCAGGTCAAACTGGATGAGTGCCAGACGTACTCTAAACAGTACTGCGCTGCTGTTAAGGTAAGCACCAGTGTCGGCTACTGCTTAATGCCAGTCATCATGGAGAGATGGAAACATAAACACTTGGTTTACAAAATAAATTTATCCATACTATACCGTGTCTTTCTGTGCAGTATTATTTAATTTTATTACTGTTTTCAATGAGCTTTTATTTTTATTTTTTTATTCTTATTTAATTTGTCTTTAATTTTGTTTTCATTTATGTGCTTTTTTACAATTTTATTTTCATTTATTTTTATTTTTAATTCAGTTTTAGTTTTGTTTTTTATTTCCTGTGAATAATTATAGTGCTTAAACTTATGCTAATTTCAGTTTTTCGCCAAGGCAACATTGCAAATTTTCGTTTAGTTTAAGTTTTAAGCAATTAATATGTATATCATATTTTATTTCAGCAGAAATGTTTTTAATAGTTTTACTTAATGATAATAACCCCATTTCTTTGTATGCATTAGGACTATGAACTCCAACTTATGACATTCAGAGCTTTTGTTGAATCAACCCAGAAGTCCCCTGTGAAAAGGAGGAGGATGCACTCTTCATCAGATGTCATCACACAGGAGGTAAATGCAGGGAAACCAGGACATTAATTTGATGGTTATGTTGGTTTTTGTGTCGACCTTAAAATGCTTTAATGACATTGTTCTACTCCGTCTTAGTTTATGGATTTACGCACACGCTACACAGCTCTCGTTACCCTGACAACGCAACATGTCAAGTATATTAGTGATGCACTACGACGATTGGAGGAGGAAGAGGTGTGTTATGCTTTTCTAAGCCTCATACTTTTAGCTTTGAGTTTTACCTACTGTATATTTGTACATATAAATACCTACAAGTTTGCACATAATGAAGACAACATCAGGTTTCATCATCTGATGTATTGCAAATGAAAATGTTTCCCCTTTGCGGTACAGAAAGAGGTGGAAGAGGAGAGGCAGGCACGAGTGGGGCAGGTCTCAGAGATGCTTGGCTGGGTCAAGGGCCTACAGGAGCGCGCTGGAAGATCTGCCGAGCCATCACTTGCTGCACAGCAGGTACTGTTAGAGTGTTAACTATTAGAATATTATATATTTCTAGGTACTCTACAGACAGTAGTGAATCAATCAACACTACGTAGATGTAAGTGGCTTTGAAAATACTGTTTTTGTCTCACTTCTAGGCTATTAGTGAGCAGTTAGCAGCTAAAAAAGAGGAAGTTGCTGAAGCTATCAGGAGCACACAAGTCTTCCTGATGTCGAAGCAGGCCAGCAAGTGAGTCTTCCCTATACGTCCTTCAACACATTTCAGTCCAAGTCAGTCCAGTCGATGTCAGAGCATACAAGCACTAAGTTATTTCAGGTCATATTTAAAAAACTTTTTTTCTTAAGATTAAAACTTTTTAGTCTTATTAAAGTTGTAGTCTTTATATATATATATATATATATATATATACACTCACCGGCCACTTTATTAGGTACACCTGTCCAACTGCTCGTTAACACTTAATTTCTAAGCAGCCAATCACATGGCGGCAACTCAGTGCATTTAGGCATGTAGACATGGTCAAGACAATCTCCTGCAGTTCAAACCGAGCATCAGTATGGGGAAGAAAGGTGATTTGAGTGACTTTGAACGTGGCATGATTGTTGGTGCCAGAAGGGCTGGTCTGAGTATTTCAGAAACTGCTAATCTACTGGGATTTTCACGCACAACCATCTCTAGGGTTTACAGAGAATGGTCCGAAAAAGAAAAAACATCCAGTGAGCGGCAGTTCTGTGGGCGGAAATGCCTTCTTGATGCCAGAGGTCAGAGGAGAATGGCCAGACTGGTTCGAGCTGATAGAAGGGCAACAGTGACTGAAATAACCACTCGTTACAACCGAGGTATGCAGCAAAGCATTTGTGAAGCCACAACACGCACAACCTTGAGGTGGATGGGCTACAACAGCAGAAGACTCCACCGGGTACCACTCATCTCCACTACAAATAGGAAAAAGAGGCTACAATTTGCAAGAGCTCACCAAAATTGAACAGTTGAAGACTGGAAAAATGTTGCCTGGTCTGATGAGTCTCGATTTCTGTTGAGACATTCAGATGTTAGAGTCAGAATTTGGCGTAAACAGAATGAGAACATGGAACCATCATGCCTTGTTACCACTGTGCAGGCTGGTGGTGGTGGTGTAATGGTGTGGGGGATGTTTTCCTGGCACACTTTAGGCCCCTTAGTGCCAATTGGGCATCGTTTAAATGCCACGGCCTACCTGAGCATTGTTTCTGACCATGTCCATCCCTTTATGGCCACCATGTACCCATCCTCTGATGTCTACTTCCACCGTGTCACAAAGCTCTAATCATTTCAAATTGGTTTCTTGAACATGACAATGAGTTCACTGTACTAAAATGGCCTCCACAGTCACCAGATCTCAACCCAATAGAGCATCTTTGGGATGTGGTGGAACGGGAGATTCGCATCATGGATGTGCAGCCGACAAATCTGCGGCAACTGTGTGATGCCATCATGTCAATATGGACCAAACTCCCTGAGGAATGCTTCCAGCACCTTGTTGAATCTATGCCACGAAGAATTGAGGCAGTTCTGAAGGCAAAAGGGGGTCCAACCCGTTACTAGCATGGGGTACCTAATAAAGTGGCCGGTGAGTGTATATATATATATATATATATATATATATATATACAATTGATACAAGAAAATAGCCTGTCAGAAGATGCAGTGGAATAAAGAAGAATGAGAAGTAGCCTACTCGGGCCCTGTTAACACAAGACCGGGCTTTACATTGAGGAAAAAAATGTAAATGGTTTTACATTTACGGGCTTTACATTCGGAAAAAAATGTAAATGGTTAATTAAGAAATTAGAAATAAGTTATACATGGAAAATGCATTTTGATAAATGTAATAAATGTTTTTTTTTTGCAAGTAAATACATGTTTATTTGACTTTAAAAAAATATACTGAAAAAAAAAGTATAGTGAAAAATATTTTTTGTATTTTAATGTTTCAGTTGTGTGCCTTGACCCTTGCAATGTTATTTTGCTTTTGATTATATTATATTATATTTTTTATAGTATTGTAGTATTTATTTTTATATTTTCAGTTTTATTTTTAATTTGAGTGTCTTTTTGTTATTTTGTTATGTGCCTATTTTAATTTCAGTTTCATTTTTTAGTAATTTTATTTCTTGTTGTTAAACTTCTTTTCAGTTAGTTGCCAAAACATTTCTAATTTTCCTTTTTAAAAGTTTTTTTATGTTTAAGTTTGTATGTTTGTTTTTCATCTCATATATTTATCTTAACAAATAGGATTTTCAATAGTTTTAGTTAACAATAACAACACTGACCACTTGGGGGTGCTTTATGTACCATAGTTTGTGAACAGCTACACTATTATGTTCACATCCACCTCTAAGATAAATGTTAAATAATCGTGCACTTAAACACAAACACACATTTTTATTAATGAAGCGCATATATCTTTAGGCTATCGTCTGAAGAGCGTGCCCAGGTGGTCTCGCAGCTGGATGAGCTGAAAGCCAACTACACTCAACTGTGTGACAGTTCTGCCACACAGTTGCAAAAACTGGAGGAGCAGCTGGCCAAAGAGGAGAAGCACAAGGTAAAGTTAGATGGCCAAGGGGAAGTCGCCAGTGACAGCAGTGTTCAACTTTGCCAAAGCGAGCTTCAACAGCAAAACGCGTGTCTTGAAACAATGCTTCTGAAATATATTGCTTTAAATATTGGTCTTTGTTATGATCAAGTATTGTCAATGTGCTAGTGACATGCTATAGCAGTGTGTATGTGTGAGCTTGAGCGAGTGAATCATTTTTGTGTTTTTATGTTGCCTGTCACGTGTGGTTTAACCTTCATCATCACGTTCATACATCTCACAGACATTGTCTTATTTAACAGTTATAAAAAAATTAATAGCATGGTGTGAAATCTAAATCATTTTATACAACATGCCTGATATCATGTCACCCACACCATCTTTATTTTTCATATTAATCAAGCACATCTGCTTAAACGCAACTCATCGGCTCATTAGAGTAGAATAGTGTGATAAAAGCTTTTTGGCATCCGAAACAGCTTCCATAGCCACTTTAGTGTCCATTAAAGCCACATTTAAATTGTAGTTTATCTTTTTATTTTTTATTTTTTACATTTCATTTGAATAAGGCACAGGTAAACATGTAAATGTAAAGGCATAAATGTCATTACATTCATATTGTTTTGTTTCCATATGCAGTCACAAACATTGCGTGGAACTGTGCACTCATACTTCAGTCATTAAGTAGTGATTACTGTGTGTACAATGGTGTGTTTGTGTTTGAATGGCCCAAAGTTAAAGATATAAACAAGATAGATTCATCAGATAGCAGTGGTCAAAAGATTTTCCTAGGGATTGGTATAGACTGAGCACAAAAAGCCAGCTAAACCTCCACCTCACTGTTTGAGCATGATGTGTCCAGATCACAGCTATATGTCTGTTTGTTTGTGTGTCTGTATGTGTGATATTGTCTGTTTTCAGTCCATGTGTTTAATACTGTAATTCTTTGTCAAATGTAATCAGCATTTTGCTTCAAAATCACTAACAGCTGCCGGGAGAAAAATGTAAGACATCTCAGAATTGGGAGTAAGAAAAAACTTAGTCAGAATACAGGACTATCCTTAGTTGATAAGTAATTAAAAACGTGTATTTACCAACCAAGATCAAACTCATGGGTAAGTCTCAAAACATGTTTTAAAAAACAATGCATATGGTAATAGAGGTATGAAAGTAGTCTGTTAGTCAGTCCCGGGCAGCATATCAGGCAGCTGGAGTGTGGCATGCAGATCGCTAACATCCGGCTTCTCACCCTATTGCGCCTCAAACCGTCGAACCCTCGGTCTATCAGTGTGTGTGCGTACCACCCCACACGGTAAGTAGTGCTTGCTTTCTCTCTTACTTTTGCTTTCTTTCTGACCTAGCAATATTTTCTCAAAATTTCTACCTGTTTTTTCTTTGTCCTCTTGTATTTTTAGCGTTCAGTTTGTGCATTTTTGCATATTTTTTGCACACTGCAATGCTGAGCTGTCGTGTTTTTTGTGTATAATAAATAAATAAAATTATACTTTGCAATTTTTGTACATTTTTCTTTATGCTCATGAATAATGCATGAATGTTAGTATGAAGATGATGATTGCTTCTTATGTTGACTTAAGTTACTCCAACTATGGTGGCGGGCATTTTTCTCTTTCCCTCCTAGTTAAATTGTGAATAAAAATAACTAAATAAGAACCATTCTAAAAATTATGATTTTTTATCTTTCCATAGGATCAGAAAGTCATCGCTGGAGTAATTGACCTTGGCACCATGGAAACCTTTCCAGTTTTTCAGGCAGCACAGCGTGGCCTCATAGATCAAGACACCTGTCATGTACTGTTAGAGGCACAGGTTGTCATGGGTGGTCTACTTCAGCCTGACTCCCCTGATTACCTGTCATTAGATAAAGGTCTTTCCAGTGGTTTAATTGATAAACATGCCTACCAATCACTGAAAGATTTAGAGACTGCCCTTTGTCTTGTCAACACAGCAAAATTTGCTGAGTGTCAGGAATTACCAGTAGCCACTGCTGTGAAAGAAGGTGTCATAAAGGAGCTGGTGGGGCTCCGTATACTTGAGCTACAGATAAGCACTGGCGGCCTGAAGGTTGGTTCCAATGGAGAAATGATCAGCCTGGATAATGCAAGGCAGAAGGGATTGCTATCTACCGATCTTTGTCAAAAGCTGCAGTCCTGTCTGTACCGACGAGAACTTATTGATCCAAATACAGCAGAAAAACTAAGTCTGGTTGACTTTCAACAGCGTTGTGTTTTCAATCAGGAGACGGGTCTGCGCTTTTTTCCAATTAAACAGAAGCCAGGAGGAACTGTCTGCTTATGTTCTGGCAGAAAGGTGGGAATATTCCATGCTGTTCAAGAGGGCCTCATCGACTGCCATGTCACAGTTCGACTTCTGGAGGCTCAGTTGTTTGCTGGAGGTATCACAGATCCCCGGTCAGGACACAGATTGACTGTTAATGAGGCTGTCCAACATGGCCTGATGGATCAGGACTTGGCCTGCACCCTCATGACACGACAACTTCAAGCAGGCGGAATAATAGATCCAGTCAGTGGGGACCGTCTAGAGCTGGATGAGGCCATTCAAAGAGACCTCCTCTCTCCTCGCATAGCCTTACGTGTACTGGAATCTCTACAGTCTTTTTCAGTTATACTGTGGCCAGAATCAGGAGAGCTGCTTCCTGTAAGTGAAGCACTTCAGCAGGGTGTCGTCAGTAGAGAGCTTGCTGCAAAAGCCCTGAGAAAACGTTGTTCTGTTGGTGCAATATATCTGCCTGAGAGTGGACAGGTGGTCCCTCTGCATCAAGCTGAGAAGATACTTCAGCCTCAGGCAGTGGAGATCCTAAAACAGACCCAGGTTCCAGATGTCCTTTCCCATGTGACTCAGTCAAGTTCCTCATATATGAAGCGATTGAGTTCAGGATCTGCCTATTCTTCATCACCCTCTGCCACATGTGCAGGTTTCAATTATGATTTTTCCATCACAGAGGAAGGCAGGTCAGAAGAGCAGGTTCAAAACCAACTTCTCACTCAAGTTATGACACACAGCTACATTGATGCTCACTCAGGAGAACGCCTAGTACTACTAGAACCAGAATTGGTAGAACTACTATGTGAAAAAGTTAAAACCACAAACCTTGCCAGACAGCTCCAACACAAAATCTCTGACAACATTAGAGTTACAGTGGACAGCATAGCTATGAGTGGGATTGAAAAAGATTTGGAAGAAATTGAAGAACCAAATATACAATATAAAATTGCCTTCAAGGACTCTTATATGGAAGAGACTATAGAAGTGGCAGAGGAAGATATTGCACCCTTGGTGGTCAGTGAAAGAAACTTATTAGAGCCTTTGGTTTTGCAAAATAAATTTCTGTCTTCAGAAGAGTTTGGACAACCCAAGATAAAAGGTCAAATTGCCTGCAAGATTACCAATATAGGAGAGACAATAGAAAGAACAGAAGAAGATCTTGCACCGCTGACAGAAACAAACAGAGCCTTTATAGTGTCTTCAAATGAAGTGATTCGGCAAGAAAAAGTTTTGTCCCCGAGAGACTATGTAGATGTAAAAGATGACATTGACAGAAAGAACACTGACATGAGTAAGACTATAGAAGGAGCAGGGGAAGATCTTGCATGCTTGACAGACACAGACAGAATTTTTATTGAGCCTTCAGATGCGGAGGTTTGGCCAGAGAAAGTTTTGTCATCAAGAGAATGTAAAGAACCCAAAATTAAAAAAGATGAATTTGAGAGCAAGGCTGATGTGGTTGAGACTGTCAAAAGAGCAGAGCCTTCACATAAAGAGGACTGGCAAGAGAAAGTTCTGTCACCAGGAGGAAATGAAAAACCCAAGTTGTTAAAAGGTCAAATAGCTTGGATGGATACTGCAATACAGAGTGAGACATTAGAAAGAGCAAAGGAAGATCTTGCACCCTTGACAGGAGCAGCTAGAGCTTTTATAGAGCCTTTACCTAAAGATAAAGTTCTGTCATCAGGACATTATAAAGAGCCCACGATTAAAAAAGATGAAACTGCCTGCATGGGTGAGACAAAAGAAAGACAAGAGGAAGATGTTGCAGCTTTGACAGGCTTAGAAAAAGCATTTATAGAGCCAATGCATGAAGTTGTTTGGCAAGAGAAAGTTCTATCATCAGGACAATATGAAGAACCAATGATTATAAAAGGTAAAATTGCCTGGAAGAACACTGATATTGGCGAGAGAATAGAAAGAACAGAGGAAGATCTTGCACCCTTGACAGGCACAGAGGGAAATTTAATGGAGGTCTGGCGAGAGAAAGTTCTGTCATCAGGAAAATGTGATAAACCTAAGGTTAAAAAAGATGAAATTTACAGGAAGAACACTGAAATCGGTGAGACTATAAAGGAATCAAAGGAAGAAATTCCAACCTTGACAGGCACAGAAAGAGGTCAAATAGCTTGGATGGACACTGCAATACAGAGTGAGACATTAGAAAGAGCAAAGGAAGATCTTGCACTCTTGACAGGAGCAGCCAGAGGTTTTATGGAGCCTTTACATAAAGAGAAAGTTCTGTCATCAGGACATTATAAAGAGCCCACGTTTAAAAAAGATGAAACTGCCTGCATGGGTGAGACAAAAGAAAGACAAGAGGAAGATGTTGCAGCTTTGACAGGCTTAGAAAAAGCATTTATAGAGCCTATGCATGAAGTTGTTTGGCAAGAGAAAGTTCTATCATCAGGACAATATGAAGAACCAATGATTATAAAAGGTAAAATTGCCTGGAAGAACACTGATATTGGCGAGAGAATAGAAAGAACAGAGGAAGATCTTGCACCCTTGACAGGCACAGAGGGAAATTTAATGGAGGTCTGGCAAGAGAAAGTTCTGTCATCAGGAAAATGTGATAAACCTAAGGTTAAAAAAGATGAAATTTACAGGAAGAACACTGAAATTGGTGAGACTATAAAGGAATCAAAGGAAGAAATTTCAACCTTGACAGGCACAGAAAGAGCCTTTATAGAGCCTTTACAAGAAGAGTACTGGCAAAAGAAAGTTCTGTCATCTGATCAATATGAAGAAACCAAGATTAAACCAAAAAAAATTGACAGCAAGAAGACAGATATGGGCAAGACTATAAAAAGGACAGAGGAACACCTTGCACCCTCGACAGGGACAGGCCAAACCTTAATAGTGCCTTTGCATACAAGCTCAACCCTATCAGATAAAGGGATGTTTTCTCAAAATCAAATTATAGATTCAACACTAAATGAATCTAAAAATAAGCAAACACTTGAGCTGGAACAAGCAGAGAGTAGTGGGATATTTCTAGAGATGACTGAACAAAAATCATTTGACATAGGTGAAAGCAGTGTACACTCTTCAATCCAAGATACTGTAAAATTAGGACAATATGATACGCTAAATGTCAAGTCAGATGAAGTCAAGACTGCAAAACAGTCAGAGGATCTAAAGAAAATGGTTGAACAAGAGGTAAATAAAGACATCTTTGATAAACCTTATAAAGATGAGAAATTACACCCTTCAGAAATTAAGACTTTATCTGTTGAACTAAGTGATGATGATGTGAAGCTTGAGAGTATGGCTATGGAACTGCAACAAGGTGGTCTTGTAAGTGTAGGTGGCCAAAAAGTTCTCTTGGATGAAGCTCTGGCACAGGGTTTGCTTCCAGGGCACACTGCTATTAAGCTTATGAAAAAAGCTGGTCTCTTTAATGGTTTTCTGGATAGTAATGCCTGCAAGTCCCTTAGTGTTGAGGATGTGATGCAAAAAGGCCTGTTGGATGAGGACTTGATGACCTGTGTATTTCATTCAGAAAAGGTTTTAGCCGGTGTCATTGATGTGGAGCGTGGTCGCCTCTGCTCAATTAAGGATGCTGCTGAAGCTGGCCTGTTGGACTCCGATACTGCTGCTCGTCTCCTTGAAGCCCAGGTTGTGTCAGGGGGAATAGTTGACCTGCAAAGAGACAAGAAGGTATCAGTTACCCTTGCAGCCAACCTTGGGTTAATTGAAGAGGGTAGGAAGGAGAAGCTTCTTGCTTTGGAAAAGTCATGTCGGGGAAAATCTTCAGATCCAAATGCAATGCAAACCAAGTTGGCACTACAGTTACAAATGAAAGGGGTGGTGGACCCAAAAAACAAAAAGACAGTTCCACTGGAACAAGCTCTTCAGAGTGGCATAATTGGTCAAGATGTGGCTCAGGCGATTTTAAGTCAGCAGATTGCAGAAGGTGGCATTGTGCATCATGGCTCTGGTGTTCGCCTCACTGTTGTGGATGCACTTGACCTGGGTCTCATGGATCACACAATTGCTCCAAAGTTAAAAGCACTGGAAAAGGCTTTCAAGGGCCAGGCACCAACTAATTTAGATCCAGACACTTCACTTCTTCAAGCATCTACAGGTTCCATTTATGATGATGCATCAAAAAGCAGGCTTACTCTGAGTGAAGCTGTTTCTAAAGGCCTTCTAGATGATGAAACGGCAAATAAAGCTATGGACTTACCCAATGTGAAAAGCGGATTGTTGGACCCTCATAACGCTCGTATTGTGCCCTACTCTGAGCTGATAAACCAGGGTAAAATTGACATTGAGACAGGACAGAGATTCCTTGAAGTGAGACATTTCAGGGGTGTTCCCCATAAACAAACAAATGAAATGATGACCTTACCACAGGCAATTGAAGCAGGCCAAGTGGATCCCATACCTGCAGCAAGACTATTGCAGAGTCAAGCAGATACGGGGGGTATCATTAACATTTACAGTGGAGAGCGTTTGCCTCTTCTAGAGGCTATAAATGAAGGCTTTGTTGATAAAGACATGGCTAAATGTATTGCCACAAATCAAGTCTTAAAAGGGGGGCTGCTCAATCCAGCCAGTGGACAGAAGGTCCCCAGCATCACTGAGGCAATTGGATATGGGCTTATATCCACAGAAATGGCTGCTAAACTTCAATATGACACGTGCCATTTAGATGAAAATGAGAGGAAAAGTTCCAAAATATCATCCTCCTCAACAAATGGAACCCCTTGTCCTTTTCATCCTGAGATGGTATCAGATCAGGTCAGCCCTAATAAAATGTTACCTGAGAAAAATCTATTGAGTATACCACCACCATCACCATATCTTAGAGAGGCTGAAATAAAAGATGCAGATCTTCTAAAAAAAGAGGAGCTTGAACTTGACGTCGGTCCTGATTCAGAAAGCAAGGAACAATTGGTTGATGCAGTGATGGATGACAGAAATGATACATCTTTGGAGGTCCTGACTGAATTTACCTTGAAAGCAGAGAAAAGACTTCATCAGGCCATTAAAGAGATAAAGCCCACAAAAAGCAAAGATATCAAGTCACAGCCAATCCAAAGCCCTGAGCAACCCCAAGAGATTTCTGAGATAAAATGGCAAAAGGTGGAAGTTACGAACTCAGCAGCTTCACATGACCACACAATAGAGATGGAAATCCAGAGACAGACTGGATTCAATGAATCTGCAATTTCTATGGCTATTTTCTCAGAAAGCACAGATAACAGCAAGGAACAAGTCCCATCTACAGAGCAAACAAAAGGAGAGACAGAGATCCAAAGACAGACAGTAAGTGAGCCTGCAACCTCTAAAGTCATTTTCTCAGACAGTGATGATGGCTTGCAAAACAAGGAACAAAACCCATCTATAGAGCAAATAGAAGGCCATAGTTTTAAGCTAGAAGCAGATCAGTTGTTGTCCAAAGCTGAGGAAATTAAGGACAGGCAGAAGACTGGTTTGGATCCTTGTGCTTCTACATCCACAAGGACAGTTAAGGGACCAGGAAAGAAGAAAGGCAGAGGGAAAAATGGTAAGCAAGCTAAAATAGAAAATGCTGAAAAGCCACAAGTTTCAGACGCCTCAGCCAGAATTTTACCTATAGAAAAAGGAGAGGTTGATGGACAAGCCCATTTTACCACTAGTCAAAAGCCTATTATGAAAGATGACAAAGAGAAGGTGATCGAAGTACAGCTATCAGAGACAACCCATGCAAGTGGTGGTATTGCACTTGTGCCAGAGAGCGATGGGAATGTGCAAGGCAAAGATTTGGAAATGGGGATGGATAGAACTTCTAATGAAACTAAGACCCCCAAACATGAGTCTGATCATGAAAGCATTGCAAATCAGAAAGGGAAGACTCTAACACAGCATAGTGTCACAACTAGAAAAAAAACAGACCCAGGTCAGGAAGCTATTGAGGTATTTAAGGACCTTGGCACTGAGATATCAGAAAAGAAGAGGAAGAAGAAAAGCAAAAGTAAAAAAGCAAAGCAAGTGTTTATTGAAGGAGAAGAGAAAAGAGATGATGAGACTCATAAAGAGCAGAAGACTGTGGTCCCTGATGCACAACCTCAAAGCAATCAGTCAGATGAGAAAGAAAGTGAGAAGTGTGAACTTGAGAAAGCCAACCAGGCAACGGCACAGAAGGAAATACTTTTGATGAAAGCTAAGGAAAGCATTCTTAGGAAGGTGTTTGAGCGAGGAGTTAGTGAAAAACAAGCTGCTGAAGAATTAGAAGCAATGCGTCAAATAGCCAATAATGGAGAACGCTGCACGACCACGCAAGAGGAGACTTTTGTAGAAAAGACAAACATTAAGCCTTCTCAAAGTAAAGAGGAGGGCAATAAACTGCAGCAAGTGGGACAAGAAATTAAAGAAAGGGTTGAAAGGTCAGTGCCAAACATTGCAGAGGATGTTCTACCTGGGTCTGATACTGATGCATGCTCCTCAGCTAAAAAACAGGAAGAAGATCAACATGACAAGTGTGCAAACATCGGATTAAGTGCGGATGATATGAATCAGAATATTCCATCTAAAAAGACCTCTAATGACATTGTAGATATAAACCAGAAAGAACTGGTTCCAATCCATAATTTAGAAGGGGAAAACAAAGAAAGAACAGCAGAAGAACAAAGCATTGAGCCATTATATACAGATGATGAAAAGTTGATAGACGCTAAATTTGAACTGACCTTGCCATCAAGCACTGCAGTGACTGACAGTGAAGTTGCTAAATCAGAACCCCTCAAATGTGTCCCAGTAATGAAGGTCTCCAAAGAGCTTCAGTCAAATGAGGTGTGTACTCCATTACAAATTGCCAAAACAGCAATGAAGAAGGTAAGCAATGAAGTTCATCAAGAAAGAGACAAGGAGCCCCCTTTCAGTGATTATGAAGCCACAGATAAACCTTCTATTCAAGAATGTACAATTTCTGGACTACCCCTTATGGAGGTGATCCCAGAGTCTGATATCACACAGAAAGAAGATGTGGAGGAATATGCAGAGGGTTCAGTGGAGAGGCGGCCTGAAGAAATTCAAAAAAATATTGAACAAATAAGCAGGGACACTACAAAAGCTAGCAAGGTAAAGAATAAAGATTTTTCTTGACTTTTTTTATGTCTTTTATTGCAAATACTGTTTACTTGATTCTTTTTAATGATTTTCCCTCTATTTTCAGTCCTCACTTGCCCGACAAGAGTGCTTAGAGCATGACCAACAGATTGTGGCCTTGCTCTCCATGGTAAGACACATCGAAGTCCGCCTTAAGCAGCAGCAACAACAGTCTGTTGGTCGAAGTCTCTCCACACTGGATGACATAATCAGACAGACGGAGGTACAAGCTTTATATTACAGCAAAATGTTTGATGTAACAGGTTCACCCAAAATTGAAAATTCTGTCATCATTTACTTATCCTCTGTCGTTCCAAACCCTTCGACAGAGATCTTCGAAACACAAATGAAGATATTTTTAATGAAACTTTGAAAAAGAGATCGTAAAACTAATCCACATGAATTGCGCGGTTTAGTCCAAATTTTCTGAAGAGACATGATCGTTTTATACGGTGAACAGATTAAACTCAGGCTTTGATTCACATATATACATTGATCAGTGCACACATCAGATCTGGTAAATGGAAGCTCAAGCATGTTCGCTTGACATGCGAGATCCAATGTGGTTCATTCTCGTGTTACGCAGCTCGTTTAAAGCTTCCGCAAGAGGTTTGTTCTCGTGCGTCAAGCAGGTTCAGTTGACCTTCTGTTTATGTTCGCTGATCAATGTTTATATGTGAATTAAAAAAGTCTAAATTTAATATGTTCATAATATAAAGTGCTTGTGTCTCTTCAGAAAATTACTTGGACTAAACCACTCGAATCATATGGATTAGTTTTATGATCTCTTTATGAACTTTTTGAAGCATCACAGTGGTAGTTGGGTAGCTTTCAATGGAGGGACAGAAATCGTTCATATTTCGTTTTCGTTAAAAAAAATGGAAGTCTTACGGGTTTGGAACAACATGAGGGTGAGTAATTAATGACAGAATTAAAAAAAAATTGGTGAACTATCACTTTAAACTAAAAAGGGCTGTATTTTCATTTAATTCTCTTTTCAGGTTCTTTTCCTGGAAATTACTGACTTGGAACCAGAAGTGCTCAAGGAGACTAAAGCTGCCACACAGCTACTGGAGTCTCACCCTCAGGATGTTCCTCCTCAGCTGCTTATGGCCCTGAACAAAGATGGGCGAAACTTAGCCCGGGCTTACAGTGCATGCAGGGACCTTGCCAAGAACACTTTGCAGGGGTTACAAGCACAACGTGATGCACAAAACGTAAGAAAAATGCGTACAAATTTTAGTTTAGAGGTTTTTCCATGTCAGAGCAGTTTCTTTTAAATCTCTTTGCATGGTTTTTATATTTTTGCAGGAAGCTGTAGGCAGTCAGCTGAAATCTTTGGAAGAGCAAATTGACAAACTTCTCATGTGGCTTAAGGAGACTGAGACACAAATGCAGGAAGAAACAGGGGTAGATGGACTGACATTGGCAGAGATCACTCGGAAACAACAGTTGTGCAAGGTAAAACATCAACAGTGATAATTGTAGTTATAGTGATGGCATCTTTTTCAGTCTTTTCTTTTTCTTTTTTCTCCCCTACAGCATATACAGAATTCTCTCGCTGCCCGATCCAATGAAGTCAGCAATGTGGCTTTCAATATTCAGGTGTTTATCTCTGAGTATGCACAGGACTTGCTGCCTGATCAGAGCAGGCATCTCCTTGGACAGCTGGAGAAGCTACAGAGGGTCTTTCACCAGGCTGTTGGTCTCAGTCATGCCAGGGCAGAGGCACTATCGGCTCAGCAGACGATAGAGAATGAACGAATGAAGAAAGAACTGAAAGAAAAAGAAGAGAAAATGGAAAAAGAAAAAGAAGAGAAAATGGAAAAAGAGAGACAAACAAGGGATAGAGAGGTTTGCAAACAGATGAATAACTGCTTGTGCTGCTATTTTAAGAACAAGAATATTCCATTTTACTTTTAACTTAACTGATTCACAATCATTCAGTTGTGATAAAGGAAAATTAATCACGATAAAAGGAAAACCACATTACTGATGCATGCATGAATACTTGTTAGCATGAATGCTGCATTTTAAAATCAAAATGATCTTCATGTGTATGTAAATTTTAGTATGTTCTACTTGTTCGGTTAATTTTATAGAGCAGTATTGCTGATAATGCTGATCTTTTGTTTCAATAATGCTTCTGCGGGACTCCACAATAATGACTTGTGTTTGCTGGCCCAGTCAAGACAGTAGTTTAGATTTCTAGTTGCCTCACTAGTATTTTTTTAGCAACATATTGTTATATGCGTCAAGAAAAATAATTGAACATAATAAGAACTCTTTATATAATGTTTATTTATTTATTAAATAATATATATATTTATTCAGAAATTACAAAAACAAAATTGTTGCAATTATAAATTATTAAATTTGCAATAATACCTGAAAAAATGTACAGCTAAAATATATTGGAAATGTATAGCTATACAGTACTTACTGTGCACATGCTCAGTATTCTGTTGCAATATTCATACTCCACTTTTTTTTGTAAATTGTGCCATGTGGTGCAAAATCTTAATGCTTTTGAACGTGTATATAATTCTCAACCCATTCTAACTGATGGTTTCAATACAATCACAAGTCACAGTTTTGACAAAACCTTATGCATGTTATCCAGCTAGATAACTATACCTTATTTAAATAAACATAATTATTTATTGTTGAGCCCTGTTCTGTAGCCACCTGCATTTCAAACTTGAGTTTGCTAGCTGCGTGTGTATGAACATAACGTGTGTATTAACCTGTCTGCCTTGCTCTTACAGATTGCCTCAGAAGACACATTTGGAAAAGGCTAAAGATTTAAATGTAGCCTCACTGTATAGCTTGCTTGTTTTTTTAGAGAGGAAAATATCCAGCTTTTATTTTTTGTCCTAAGGTCTTTGTTATTGTTCTGCTTCACTGGCCTGTTGTGTGTTTTGGGGTGGTTTGTGTGATGACTTTGGACACATCATGCTCAACGAGTGTACATTGTTTACTTTGTGTGAAACCTGGCATATTTATAATTGTGAGAGTTTGGTGGGGGTTAAAAGAAATATGTGATGAGCACTTAATTATGATTATAATAGATCAAATGCAAAACTTTTTTCCCCTCACTTTTCTTACTCCCTTTCTTATGGTGGGATATAGGTTGTGCAGCAGCAGAAGGCAGAATGCTCTCAAAAACTGGAGAATCTCACAATGTGGTTGGCGGGGGCTGCCAGCCTCCTGGCCAATCAGAAAGTTGGGGTTGAGTCAGATGACGTGAACTCGTTACAGCAGAAGCAAAGAGAGCTAAAGGTGAGGAAAAAGAGACACATCTGACATTTACTTATCTATTGTCTGAGAAGTATGAATGTATGATTACTGGCAAAAGGGGGGTGGGGAATGCATCTTTATTACACAGTATTTTACAGAAAACATTGTTACTGTTTGTACCCTTTAACTATAGGAGGCGGAGAAGGACCTTCAGATCAAAAGTGACTTGTTGACTGATACTATCCGCTCAGTGGAGGAGTTCCTGTCTGACCGGGGTGACAGTCTGAGTCCTGAAGAGAGGGCTAAATTACAAGGGGCTCTTTCACAAATGAAGGAGCAGCACAACTCACTTACAAAATCAATCCACTCCTCACTAGCTCAAGTAGACACTGCCATTGTCACAACACTGCAGCAGAACACACAAAGAGTAAGCTGTTCACATATAATTTCTTTTTCAAATTCTCAGCATGTATTATTCATTTTTTTAACTCATTGTCATGTTTTGCTTCTGCCCAAGGCTAAAGCAGAGGAGCAGATGCAGGAGACACAGGAAAGTATAGATACACTGCTCAGAGAATTGTCATCATTGGACGACTCAAAGAGGAGGTCATTTGGTGACACCGTCACGGACACCCCGACATCTGTAACACAAGAGAATGCTCTGAATTCTCACAGAGACGTGCTTCAGGTCAGATTCTTAAATCAATGTTAATAATTCTCAATGTTTTCTCAATGTCTCAATAATTCACAATGTTTTACCAATATGGTAACTCTATTCTAAAGTGCATTAATGTTCTCAGTTCTGAAGTAAGTTCAGTCAGTTTTAGAGTTGTAAAGTAAGTTTACTCATGTCTATAGTTCAGTTTTAATGTTGTAAATTAAGTTTAGTTAATTCTAAAGTCAGTTTCAAAGCAAGTTCATTCAGTTGTAAATTTTGGTATGTTCTAATGTCAGTTTTCAAGAACATTCAATCAATTCTAAACAATTCAGTTTAGTCAGTCAAGTTTGCAGTGCTGTGTCTTCCCTTTGACATTTTGGCTTTTTCTTTATTGCACCAGACCGAGCTGCAGCAGTTACAAGCTCAACAGGCTCACCTTCAGCAGGTGGCCCAGTCTGTCCGCTCCCTCCTGGAGCAACCAGACTCCAGTGTGCCACCAGAGGAGAAACAACGCTTGCGAGCAAAGCTGGACCGACTACAGAGTCAGCATCAGGAGCGTCTCCAGAACTGTCAGGACAGACTGAGGCAGGTAGATGCCCTCAGAGACGAGTTTGCTAAGTTTGTGCAGGAGCATGGAAACCTGGGAACATGGCTTGATCAGAGTGAGCAAGAGCTACATTCACTTGGGGAAGGGGAAACCGATGGAAAAGGCCTAAAAGACAGGATTGAGGAGCACAAAAAGGTATTAAGATATACTGATGGTGATGTCTAACATAAAGTATTTTATTTTCTCCCTGAAGTACATTTAAGAATGTGTTTTTCTGTATTTTCAGCTTGCAGAAGATGTCATCTGTCACAAAGCAGACCTGCGTTTTGTGACTATCTCTGGTCAGAAGGTTCTGGATTCTGTCCAGGGGGCTCTGGAGAGGGTGGGCAGTACTGATCCAACTCTGGAGGTAACCAGACAGCTAGTCAGTGACAAGCTCCAAGATGCAACACAGCGCTACAATTCCTTACACAGCAAGGTGGGTACAAAACAGAGCCTCATATTCTCTGTCTGCAATGACATATAACATACTGAAGACATGCTGAGTGTTTTGTGTTCTGTCTATCAGTCCTCAGAACTTGGCACCCGTCTCTCAGGTCTCCAGGAGCGATACCAGCACTACCAAGACGAGGCTGGTTCTTTAGACACTTGGCTGAGCACTCGGGAGCAAAATCAGAGTGTATTTAAACCCAGCGGAGAGCAAACAGACACCCAGACATTGCAGCGCACTCTCAGTACTGTACAGGTTGGATTATTTATTCTTTTCTGGTTAAACTGTTAAGCTCACAAACAATTTTACTGGATAGATAAACTAATGGAAATGATCACCTAAGCAAAATTTCGTTTCCATACCCATTAGGAATCCTCCTGATTAATCAGCCTTTTTTCTCTCTTTTGCTGTCTTCTCTCAGCTGTTGCAGGATGAGTTGGCGGAGCGTTCGGTACAGCTTGAGAAGGTCAAGAGAGCAGGAAAAGATCTGGTCAGCACTCAGGAATCCCCAACTCTCAAAAATGCAGATATTAACAATATTACAGGTAATTTCATTCTGACCACCAGCGAATAACTTGAGAAAAGTAGGTTCATTCAAAAAACAGAGCATACACTACAACTGAAAGGTTTAGTGTCTCTAAGATTTAAGTTTTTTTTTTTTTTTAAGTTCCTTATGCTTACCAAGGCTGCATTTTATTTTATCAAAAATAAAGCAAAAACAGTAATAATGTGGAATATTAAAATACAAAATGACTGCTGTCTATTTTAATATATTGTAATATGTAATTAGGGGTTCCAGTGCATAGCGCTGAAACCCTATTGTAATTGTAAGAATTGTATTATTATTATTAATATATAATAAATAATAGGTCAAACCGTAAAGCCTAGAGACCTGAAACTTGGAGGGTTGGTAAGTACTCCCCCAGTCTACTCTGGGCCTTGCTTCGATCAGCCAGACGGTGGCGCTACAGTGACCAAAAAAAAAAAAAATTAAGACAAATGGCCATAACTTTTGAACCGTTTGTCATAGACTCGAGTGTCCTGCAACATTTCAGTTGTACATTTATTAGTACCTGTGCAGTACCTGTCTAGCGATGTATGTTTAAATATAATTATGATAATTATTATAAAAAAAAATTTTCAAAACATCTATCGCGTGTCAATATGTGTAGTGTATTGGCTTGTATGATTTATGTTTCACACTTCAGAACTTCCATTAATGGTTTTGATATTGAGACAGCCCTTAAAATGGCAGACTCCCTGATCAATGCCCTGACTACTGAACTAGGGAACTGATTGAGACGCACCCTATGTCTTTTTGAGTGTGTTTCACAACTCTCTGGAATATTCATTTTCGATTGGTCAATCAATGCACTCGGATGTAAAGTATTTTATGATTGAATGTATAATTTTCAGTTATCATTACAAAATAAACCCTTAGAAGTGATACAAGACCTGATCTCTATTTTATTTTGTGCTAATGACCTGTACACTTTACATTATTCCTTGCATATAATTTAATCTTCCTCTTGGTTATTTCAGATGCTTTGGAAAAGCGCTTTGAAACCCTGTCTGATTCCGTATCAGTGAGAGCCAAACAGCTTCAAACAGCTGTTGCCCAATCAGTCAGCGTCCAGGAGGGTCTTAAAGCACTGCTGGCATGGTTAGATGGCCTACCGTTATCACCTGGATCAGTCCAGCCCACTGCTCAAGCAGTTCAGGATGCCCTTACACAAAATCAGGTATTTTGTTAAATGTACCATCATGATCATCAGTATCAGAGATCTTTAACCAGAAAATGTTTTATATAAACATGGCGCTTCCCCCACCCCCCACAGAAAATACGTCAGGAGCTTCTTTCGAGGCAGGGAAGCGTGGATGCCACCTCGGACTCTGTGTCCAAGCTCCTGAAGTCTGCAGATGCATCGACAGCATCTGGCCTGCAGGGGGCACTGCAGGACTTGAGTCAGCGCTATACAGCAGCCCAGGCCAAGCAAGCAGATAGAGAGACTGAGTTGCGGGGACTTTTGCCCAAGTTGGAGAGTTTTGAGCGCCAGTGCGCAGACCTCCGCAGCTTCACGCAGAGTCGAGAAAGGGCTCTCAGCCCAGTGGGCCAACCAGACTGCAGTGTGGATGACTACAGACAGACCATAGAGGTTAGAGAATTAGGCCACAGATTTACATACTTTCTGAAAGATTACATGTTATTGGCCGATGTCTGAAGGTGTCATCATTTGTCTCTTTTTCAATAAAGGAGGTGAGATCAGAAGTTACCCAAGAGTCAAATCAATTAAAAGCATTTGTTGAGCTTGGTTCAGACCTAAGCCAATCTGGGATCCTTGCCAATGTACAAAGCCTTCTGGACACCACCAAAGAGGTTTCTGAGGACTTTGCACACTTGGAATCTAATGTCAAAGAGAGGTGAGTGGAAAGAGCTGTGAAAACATCTTGCGCCAGTGTTATTTTAGTGTTTTTTTTGTTCTATTAATATTTTGAATTAGCTTTTATTCTTATATTTTCATTTCTCATTAGTTTAATTTTTAGTAATTTTAATTTAGAGGGGTTTTTTTTGTAATATTGCTATTTAGGTTTACTTTTTTTATTTCATAAAAAATGTCATTAATTTTTTATTTCATTTATTTTTATTTTTATTTCAGTTTTAGGTTTATTTTTTATTTTAGTGCTTCAACTTAATCTTATTTTTGTTAGTTTGAACATTTCTAGTTTTCGTTTAGTTTAAGTTTTTCTTCTAATACTTATATTTTATTTTATTTCAGCTTTATTTCAATTAACAAAAATGTTTTAATAGTTTTAATTAACAGTAATATCCCTGTTTTCCACATATAACTTCTTTGTTCAGACTGGAAGTAGAATTAATGATGTTATCAAATTCAGGGTATTGTAATATTGTCCCCCTCAATGCCTTTGGCAACTATAGCCATTAGCACAATAGTGAGTTTGTTCCAAGCTATTCTCTGCAATAGTTTCATCTTGAAATGTGGTGTACCAACTCTAATTGCTTTGACATTTGACATGTGACAAAAATAAGAGGATGAATGCTTTCTGCTATAAAAAAAAATAGAATCATGCTAACTCAATCTGACAGCACTGTATCCGCCGTTATAGAAACCATTTGGCCACATCCCTCCTTAAGATGCCACATTGGGCCTCTAGGCATTTAAAATGTACTTCCAGAGGACTCATAAAAGAGTTAGTCATGTGTTCAAGTCTAAATCCACTCCACATATCTCTAGGAATACTTGTGAGTGGGAAGTGGGATTATTATAATATAAACTGTATGTAAATGGTAGCATGTTTGGACATGACCTTCGACTCGCTGCTGCTAACATTGCTAGAAGGCATGCTGGCCTGGAGTGGAGTCTGGCTCTGGGTTATATCCCACACAATGTCCTGATCTATCACCATGACCTAAAATAGTAGCATCTAGTGTTGCCATATTAATAGGAGGCATAGTTAGCCAAAGATGTCTGGTACTGTCTGTTTAAATAAGATTGTTCTGTTATGGTGGTTTAAAAGGCCAATTTCTGCTGTTAAAGGTGTACTCTGAATTTTTTTCCCCATTAAAAATATTTACACTAAGAAAGGAATAAGACGTTTGACAAATATGATCAAGTGGGCTCACAAAAGCTGTTTTATTTTACGTGGAACAAGTCCCCTCATTGGAGCCAGCATTGTGAAGACTCACCACTAACAAAATTTAATCAAACCAGTTTTTTCATAGTTCATATTCATCTAACTTGCTCTGTGTCCTTCACAGATTTGATTCCATCCAAAGCTGCGTTCAGCAACTGGCGGAGTTTCGCTCGCGCTCTGGCTCCCTCCTCAGGTGGCTGCAGTCGGTACAAGAGCAACTTCCTGCCAAAGAGCCCAACCTAAGCACAGAAGGCCTGCAGAGAAGAGCACAGCAGCTTAAAGTAGGGCTGTAATTCTCTCTATTTACAGTGTTCTGACATCAGTTTCTGTTTTTAGTGAGGTGAGCTTTAATTAACATGTCTTATAAATTTGCTTGTAGGATTTGCTCTCAGAATTTGAGACCCAAGGAAGCCAAGTTCAGGAGTTAAACAAGACCAGTTCACAACTTGAGAACTTGGTTATTAACATCACAGCCCCCAAAAACAAGGCTGGTAAGAAAAACAACATTGTGGAGTTTCAGGGCTAATGTTCCTTTTCTTTGTCTGTAGCTCGCCTGTAGCTATTACAGCTAAAACTGAAAACTCTGTCATCATTTACTCACCTTCAAGTCGTTCAAAAACAGTATGACTTTCTTTCTTCCAGGGAACAGAAAATGCAAACTTATAGATCCTGGCCACAAGAATAATAGTATTAATTTCTTATTTTTTCTTTTCTTTTCTTAATTATCTCAAACATTTGAATGCCAGTGTATCATGGTTTCCACAAATGTTAAGTATTAAGCAGCACAACTGTTTTCAACATTGATGATAATAAAAAAATAAATGTTTCTTGAGAAGTAAATTAGCATATTAGAATGATTTCTTAAGGATCATGTGACACTGAAGACTGGAGTAATGGGTGCTGAAAATGTTAAAATATATTGAAATAACTATTGTAATAATTTTAATAATATTTCACAATATTACTTTTTTTTTACTGTGTTTTCAATCAAATAAATGCAACCTTATTTTTTTATGGTGCTTTTGCATTCTTTTTGATGCATAATAGCTCCTTTCCCTGTTCATTTGTTGTTGCGTGGAAAAGAGCGACCAGTACATTATTCAAATGTGCTCCATGGAAGAAAGTCATACAGGTTTGGAATGACATGAGGGTGACTTTTTGGCTGAACTATCACATCTACCACCTTCCAGACTGCTGATTTTGAGCATTTTTGTTTGTATATGTGGCTCTGTGTTTAAATCCTCTGTGTTGAGTTTGTCTAGCTGCTTGTGTATGAGTGTGCTGCTCCAGCATGCCTGTGAATTATTGTGGCATTGTCTGAGCGTGTGTCTGTGTGTCTTTCTCCCAGGTGTTTCCCAGCTCAATGGTGCTTCCAGCCCCAACAGTGTTAATGGCATTCACACCTGTAAAGGTGAGCTTCCTTCACACCCTTTAGCCAGTGAGCTGTGCAGCATCCTTATCTCTGGACTCTTTTTTTCTATTAGTCATTTGCATTTTCCGTTTCACCCCCAGGCCCGATAACTCTACATCTCTCTTCCTCACCCTTTCACTCACTCTCCCTATTTCTCTTTGCATTGCTTCTTGTCCTGTTCTGTTAGTTTGCTTTCTAAGTATGTGCAGATTGGTGTCATCTGTCTGTGTGCATATGACCAATTTGTCCAATCATTTAAGCTTTCTTTGACACTGTCTCAGTGCACATAAATCTGATACAAAGGACTGTTCAAACTATCTATTTACAAGTAATCTGTTTGTTCAGACAGTGTAGTCATTATCTAGTGTATTGATTTACATTGTAACGCATTGACAAAACTGGAAGAGAGTGTAGCTGTCACTAGCTATGTTTCCAGCCACCTACTTTTATGTGAATTTTGGGATATTGCATAAACAAACGCTGGATGGAAGCACCAAGATGCACATAAATTCTAAAATTGCATATAAAAGAACTTATGCGCTCAGTTGAGGTGGATACATTTTTTTATCCGATAAGGAGACATGCACATTAAGTACGATGGAAACACATTAACCAAATAAGTCCCTCGATGCGCAGCAAAACAACTCATGTGACTTTACCTCAACAGTGAATGTGATTGATTGGGTAACTGGAATAACCAGCAGACCCATTTCATTGCACAGCATTTCAAATGTTGGTTTGATCATTCTGCAATGCCTGAGCCAAAGTCTGTCATTAAAATGATTTGGTTTAATTCCCTACCAGAATTCTCACATGATTGCCTTCCCAAACACCAGGGATCCAAACGCAAAAGAAAGAGCCACAGTGGTTTTCCCAATTGCAACTTCCTTTTTTTTTTTTACAGATAATTTGCGACCAACTTCCCAGGAAGTGGCGATTTTGTTCTCTTGAGCTTCTAATTAAACTATACTCTCTTGAACTATTCTAATTTTGCATAGAAGTTAAATTTGCAACTTTGATTTAACTAAAACGAGGTAATAAATTAATAAACTGAGCATTCTTTAATTTTTCTGCATGTCGTGTTTTGCTGTTCTCAACTAAATGGATTTTAGTCCAGTAAGACAAAAAAATAAAAAATACATTGGAATGCTTATCCCTCAGCTTGTATATCATTGCTTTGAAAAATACCACAAACATGATGCAGTTTTATAACTAATTTGGCCTTGTCATTGGCCTGCTCTGACTGTACTTGCATCAACATTTCTTCGCTCTTACCCTCAGACTTGACTGAGATCCAGGTGGCAGTGGCAGATGTGAACTGCAAGTATGAGCAGCTGGGCAGTGACCTGAGGGAGAGGAAGGGTAGGCAAGAGGCCTCTCTTGACCTGCGGCAGAAGGCCAGGCAGAGCACTGAGGCTCTCGTCCAGTGGCTAGGTCCCCGCGAACAGAGCCTGGCACAAGGGCAGACCGCCTCTCCCTCGCGGCCAGAGGTGGTGCGTGCTCAAGCCCAAGAGACCAAGGTAACATCTTCAGACAATTGAGTACTTGACAGGGGTATCAAACTACAGACCCCCACAAATTACTTTGCCTTAAATCCAGCCTGCAAATATATTTTCACTTTCTTTAATTTATTTTTGCCTTTTATATTATCTAATAGTAAAAAAAAAAAACTTTGATTCCATTGTGAATGAGCTGACAGACAGGTATCTGTGTCCAGGTTTTACTTTCTGAGCTTGCCGAGCATTCTGGGAAAGTGGAGGATCTCAAGAACATTCTGAAGCAGCTAATAACAGATAATCCAGACTCTCCTGAAGCTGAGACATGGAAACGTCAGCTGGAAGACATAGGTCAGTAAAGTGTTTTAAAATGTTTTTTAAATGCATTTCCATTTATTGGACTTTGTCCCTATAGCAATAACTAACGAGCGACATAATAGTGCATGAATATTCATATGTTAGTCACAAGGTGAGAATTTGGTGCAGAAAATGGAAGGCTGAAAATAATGTAATCTCCAAGAAGAGCTCTGACCTTGTCTTTTCCAGATCAAATATCCTTAAACTTTTGCTGTAAAACATGTTAAAGCATTCCATTTGTTGTCAAAATGCAACCTGTTCAGGGAATTTCTTTTATCCATTGTGCTTCATTTAAACAGAATAAACAAATATCAGACAATTTAAACAAATCTCAGACAACTGACTGGTCCTTTCTGTGGGTCCCTAGAAATCCACCAAAATGCTATTTTTTTCTCAAAAAATCTGCCTGAATGAACAGGAAATCAAGGGAACCAGATTGCTTTGTGTGGATTATCATAATTCTCTGTGGTTCTTGCTACGTTTGGTATCTAAGTAACTTTTCACAGTCACTCAAGTATATTTTAGATCAGGGGTCTCAAACTCAACTTAACTGGGGGCCGCTGGAGGGAGAGTCGGGGTCAGGCTGGGCCGCATCAAGTAGGCTATTCCACAAAAAATAGTATTCAAGTATTCCAAAAAAGGAGCACAACTGATCCAATCTTCTCAATATTTATTATTAACGTTTCTTCTGAACTGTTCCTCTGAATTTGAACATTCCTTTCTGTACATGATTGATTCTTCATGAGCTGTCCTTCTGACAGTTGAAGTTCATTTTACAAACTTTCTTTGTCTATAACACATATTTGTGATATTTATATTTGCTTATGTCCTTTTTATTTTCTTTATACAACACATTAATGATATTGAATGTTTTTTTTTTTTGGAAGGCACATTTCCTTTTATTATACTTAGAAAAACAATTATTGCTTTTGAAATACAAATATGTGCAGTCATGTCTGCCCGTCTTATTGAATTCTTTCTACACATGTATAGTGTCTCAGGCAAATGACTGACTTTGCACAAATCAAAGCAAACCGTCTTATCAACCTGTTGGACACATATTACAAGCTGAAAATGATTATTCTCACAATGTATTAGAGCAGGGTCTTTCTCCAACACGTCGCTCGCGATCTATCAGTAGCTCGTGGCCTGATTGGTGTTAGCTCGACAAGGGGCCGTTCACATATCGCGCTCACATATTTTGCGCGCTCAAGTGCGTTATTTCAAATGTAGGCGCGGCAAGCGCGCTCATAATTGAAGCGACGCGCTAATTTTTTCCAGGCGCAGTATGTTTGTACTTCGCGGTTGTCATTGACAACTATTGACAACAAACCCACCGTAAGCTGTCACGAAACTATCTATGGTAGCCCATAAGGGATTTAAAACGCGGCACATGCAACGACGGGCCGCACTAACATTAAACTTTAATGTCAAGTAGGGGGCCACACCGCGGGCCGCGAGTTTGAGACCACTGTTTTAGATTCATGATTTCTAAATCATTAAAATTGGTCTATGTGATATTTTTTCTAAATATTGCTCTCTCTTCTAGACTCTCGGTGGATGAATGCCAATCAGAATGCAGCACAGAGGCAGACTGAATTGGAGGCGTGTGCTGATAGGCTGGGTAGTTTTGCAGCAGCAGCCAGTCAATTAGGACCATGGCTACGAGAGAAAGAGCTGATGATGAGTGTATTAGGCCCACTGAGTATCGACCCCAACATGCTCAACACACAGAAACAGCAAGTGCAGGTAAACAGGTTTTTAATGATATATTCCTGTTTTGTCTACCAAATTACCCTACTGGACAACAAATCTATGACCATCACAGTATAGGGGTCTTTTCACAATATTTATTAATTATAAACTTTCTAGAGCTGTGCTGACATATTTAATCAATATCATGCCTTACATTGATATTTAAAAATAAAATTCACCACCAGGGGTCAATTTAAATGTATTTCTTTATCCCGTCAGTTCATGCTACGTGAGTTTGAGACACGGCAACCCCAGTTTGACCAGCTGACTCAGGCGGCAGAGGGAATCCTCTCTCCGACTGGAGACGAGGGTTCTAGAGATGAACAGGACCTAGAGGAGGTGAGGCAGGAGCTGGCAGACATTTCACAGCAGTGGGGAGACCTCACCTCTCGCCTCACGGGCCGCTCGCAGAAGATCGACCAGGCACAGGGAACCAGCGAGCACTACCTAGCCCTTCTCAGGGAGCTGTCTCAGAGTGTGGCCAATCTAGGGGAGAGACTGGATGCGCAGGCCTCTCTAAGCGCTCAACCCGAAGCCCTACGCCGTAGGCTTCAGGAAACAGGGGAGATCCGCTCTGAGCTGGAACAGAGACGGGGTCAACTGGCCCAGGCTGAGCAGCTGTGTGAGGAGCTCAGCACAATTGTGGCCGAACCGTATCTCAGAGATGAGTTACACAAGAGACTGGAGAGTGTGAGCGGCCCCCTCAAGAACCTAGAAGAACGGGCTGGTGAGTAACATTTACTGTAATGCAGGGTCAGAAATGAACTTTTCCATTAAGGGGCAATATTTGCCCTCTGGAATTTGAATCAAATTTATAATTACCTTATTAAATATATTTGTGTCGTCTTATTTATAATAATACTTATATTTAACCAATTATTTAAATCAATTAGAATACTATAGACTGTTACCAATAAAATTATATCAACATCAACAAAAGCCATTTTACACGGCAAAGGTAGAACAGAAGCTGGATCTGACATTAATGTTTATGGAAAGGTGGAACACATGTCTTTACACAAAAACTGCATAATGTAAATAGATGACATAAATGTATTAATAATACTATTTATTATTATATAAACTTTAGTAGTAATTGATATAGTTTAACTGTGCAGAGGCAATTCTGTTAGTTTTGGTGGTATTTTTGCTCCAAACCCCAATAATCTCACACCCTTCCATAATATATGGTTTTGTGCATGTACTGTATATAATAGTAACCGTCCCTCTCACTGCTGTCTTTCAGCTGATGGCTTGTCCCAGCTGCAGGCCGCCCTGTCCAGCACTCAACAGTTCCAACAGATGTTTGACGAGCTTCGTGGCTGGTTGGATGGGCAGGATGGGAGTCACACAGCTGGTATTTCTGATGCTCTCCCTTGCCAACCTGACACTTTGAAGACCCTTCTCGCCCAACAAGAGGATCTCCAGCGAGCCATGGCACAACAACGTGGATCCTATGAGCTCATCCAGGCTGAGGGGGCATCTCTACTGGCATCCCTCCCTGCTGGAGATGAGCGATTAGCCCTACAGACTCGATTAAACACCTTACGGCAAGACTGGGAGGGCATGAACCAACAGACCACTGAGAAACACTGTCGAATAAAAGAGACGCTGTCCCGTGCTGAGCTGTACCAACAACATCACAATGAGCTTGTACCTTGGGTTGCAGAATGTGAGGAAAGGGAGGCAGAGATCCACCCATCACTGGATCCCGCCGCCTTAGACGAGGCTTTGCAAAAGGCTAGACAGTTGAGTATGGACTTAGATCGTCGTCGCCCCCTCTTAGAGTCTCTGAACACGGCAGCAGATCAGCTGCTGGAGCAGAGCTGTGTTGGTGAAGAAGAAGTGAGGGATGAAAAGGCTCAGCTTAATCGCAGGGTAGACAGCCTCTCTGAGCGACTACAGGGACGCACGGCTCAGCTAGAGGAGTTGGGAAGCAGACTGAAGGAGTTTGAAGATGGCAGACTGGCTGTGGAGAGAAGGCTCGAAGCAGCCAAGCATCAGATCGAGGTTCAGGAGGCACTTGGGCCACAAGCTTGTAGCAACAAAAGCCTGGAGCGTTTGCGTAGCCAACAGGAACTGTTAAACTCTGTACAGCCGCAGGTGGTGTACCTGCGAAACCTGGCTCAGGGGCTGCTGCAGGACGCACCCGAGATATCCGGGGCCGGCGAAGATGGCGGCCAGAGGCTAATGCAGCAGGCCTGTGATACCGAAAAAGAGTTTGAAGAAGTTACTGAGAAGGTGAGAGAATCTGCACATGATCAGGAGCCTCTGGAATGTGTCTGGACTCAGGCGGTAGTTGGGATGTTATATATATAACCTGATCTGTAGTTCATGTCTGCGCTCATGCCGTATATGCTCAATACGACTTCTACAATTCTTTTTTTTACTGTTGGTCCAGATTTGTCTTGTTCATTTTTAATATTTTGTAGTCAAAAGTTTAACATTACCATTCCTGTTATGCAATACCTTTTGAACTCTTAACTTCATATATATATATATATATACAGTATATAATATAATGTATTATAATTTTTATATAAAATTATTCACATAGTGGCAAGAAAATTTTCAGGATAACGCCTAAATCAACTCACTTTTATTTATGTAGCGCTTTATACAATACAAATAGTTTGAAAGCAGCATTACAGGGCTAAACAGGAAAATAATCATTCAATTATGCAAACAGAGTTCAAATCTGCTGTAAAGCACCTCTAAAAATAAAATAGTGTTACTGTTCAGCTGAGGTCAGTTCGGTGTTGATTCAGTTCGATTCAATAACTTTGTAAGTTCAATTCAGCTATAAAGCGGCTCTGTAGAAAACAGTGATGTCATCGTCCAGCTCAGTTGGGTTTTCAAGAGAAAAGGTTGTTATTGTGAAATATTGTTATTGTTGTTACTCATATTAGGCAAATATGTTTAAATTGTTACTTATTATATTAATATTACAATATTTAAACAAAACATTTAGAAACATAATGAACATCCACTGCATAGTAGAAATGGCCCACAATCTCAGCTCCATTTACCTGCATGTGTCCCCTTTCTTTTCCCTACAGACTGAGCAATGCTGCTCATCCTTGGAGTCCCGGTTGCAGGGCGTGGGAGAGGTCCAATCACATGTTCGAGATATTTTCTCCCGCCTGGCTGATTTGGATGATGAGCTGGACAGCCTTAGCCCTGTGGGACGAGATGCTGACTCCTTGGCTTCACAGGCTGACGCTGTCAGGGGCTTCCTGAGCCGACTTGATGCCCTCCGTGCCGAGCTGGAGGGTCATGGTGGGGAATGCACAACTATGCTGCGCAGAGAGGGGAGCTCTCCTGATCTTCTGGCCCTGAGGAGAGAAACCGAAGCCCTAAACCGACAGGCAGGCAAGCTGACAGAGCGAGGCCAGAACCGTCTGGCACTCATAGGAGCAGCAGAAGAACGTGTTAAGGAGTTCTACGCCCGACTGGCTGACCTACAGGGGTTGCTGGGACGGGCAGAGGAGGTGCTGAACACACAGGCCGTCGTTGGGACAGAAGTGGAGGTCATTAAACAGCAACTTCAAGAATTTAAGGTAGGAAAATATTTAGCAAACTGTATATTTTTCTGTGTACTGTAGCTTTCATTTGCAATATCAGATTCCATTGTGTGCTAACCACTGTTAGCTAACAATATTCATATGCCACAGGAGGCTCTAAGGCTTCAGTCTCAGAGGGGCTCAACCCGCCTACCTAAGCATGAGCTCATGTGGCACAGTCTTGTTTTTTCAATATCTAAACAAGGTCTAGCAAAGCCCTCGTCATGCACAATGTGGTTTACCGAAGTATGACGTGTTCCTGAATCAACCACCCTACCCCTAAATTCAGTGGGCAATGTTTTGCAGATGATGCAGGATGATGTTCCTGAACCAGCAAAGGCTTTTGATCCAGGAACATGTCCTAATTGTATAAATCACATGAGGCCAGGGCTGCACGGAGTGGGCTGGGGGGGGGATCAAATTTGGATTTTTCTGATAAAAATTGTGATTGCTATTTAAAATGTGATTAGAAAAAAAGCTCCAGGTTTGCTGAGCTTGTATGTAGGGATGCACAATTTGGTCAATTAATGGCTGTCTTAATTACTTTATTTTCCCTATTAGCCCTTAAAGCTTCTCTTTTGTTGACAATTGCTGGTTTATAAGCACTTTTTACAAGTGCTGCGTTCCCAAATGCACGTTATAATCGTATTGCTCTATATATTTATTTAATTTAATCACAACTTTTGCAATTTAATAATCACAACTTTTGCAATTTTATAATCACACTAAGCCATATTGTGATTTCGGTTTTATTTTGAACAATAATGCAGCTACATATTAGGCTCATGTTTGTTGTGAGCTTAGCAGGAATGTTTTCATTGACTATGCAAACTCTCAGGACCCATTTGCAGCTTAAAACCTACAGAGCAATCTGAATTCAGTTGCACACACTCTGAGCTCTTGCCCCTCAAGTGTGTTTGTTTAAAAGAGAAAAGCAAGGAAAATGTATCAAGATCTGTGTGGTACTTTTAATATTTGTATTACTGCAGGGTGAAAGCCCTATCCCTTGATAAATCCTCCTTTCCCAGCGTGTTCTTGCTGTTTTCCTCCTATCATCTCTGTGATGGTGGCAAGAGAATAAGGTGAGACATGTCAGCTCTTACTTAGAGTGGGCTGCTCGAGTTCACCTTTCCTCCCGTCCGTCTGATGAAATGTCTTTATCTCTCTTACTCATCCCTCTTGAGGGTGGTGAAAGAAAGGAGAGTGTGAGAGTAAAGAGGTGTAGGTGGAAGTGGGAAGGAATGGAGCTGAGGAAATGACAGATGTAGTGGGCGTCCGAGACCTCCAGGAGCAGGAGAGTGAATCAGTGCTATAGAAAATATGTCTTGCTGAGACTGAATCATTCCTTCCTCTGCCATGTTTGATTGCTCAGCAACAACAGTATGAGTAGTTTAAAAAGACTCAGTGGTATTGAAGTAGTCCAGTGACCTTTAACTGAACATTTGAAGATTTTAAATGGCAACATTTATCATCAAAGACTTTTTGAAGTTCTTGGAATCTGGGATAAAGGGTGAAATTTGTCATTTTGTCATTTGTGTTCTTCAGAGACTTTATAATTTCATGCGAGGTAAATCTTCCATTGTGGTTTTTTTTTTCCATAGTACTGCATCCCTCTGTTCAGTGCCAACACTGAGAGCTCATTAATGATGTCACCACTTTGATGGACACTGAGATAAATCTGACCACACAACTAATCTGTGTCAGCCCACTGTGTCAATATGGAAGCGTAAGAAGGGAGGGAAAAAAGACAAAAGAGCTGGGGACACTTTGCTGTATATCAGTCATGTGAAGAGTGGAGACAATAAAATAGTTTTAGATATACTAGCAGATTTATATATATTAGTAGTGTTCAAAAGTTTGGGGTCAATACATTTTTTTTAAAAGAAATAAATACTTTTATTCAGAAAGGATGCATTAAATTGATTAAAAGTGACAGTAAAGACATTTATAATGCAATATTTCTATTTCAAATAAATGCTGTTTTTTAACTTTCTATTCATCAAAGAATCCTGAAAAAATATATATTATGGTTTTCACAAAAAAATATTAATCAGGGCAACTGTTTTCAACACTGATAATAATAATTAAAAAAAGACTGGAGTAATTATGCTGAAATTTTAGCTTTGCATCACAGGATTAAAGCAGCACTAAGTAGGAATTCCGTTTTTGTCAAACAGCGACCCCTAGAGTCGCTGTGGAGTACTTGTACTGTCGTGAATAGCACTCACGCAGAGATGGCTCGCACTCACGGCCGGATCCCCTCCCCCTGTACACCGGTACCTGTTCAGTAGGATGGACGCTGTAACGAGTGGAAATAAGGTATGGCCCCTTTAAGAGCTGCGCGCGCCCAACACCACATGTATACGGCGCCGGGTTATTTCTGTTTGATGCTCATTTTATCAGAATTTTATCAGATCTGTTTTTTTGCCGTAAAGCAAAAAAAATTCGCCCGCCGGCCCAAAGTTGCAAGGGTGGTTTTGCGGCTCACAGGCACCAGGGGGGTGCGAGACGACCACCATTCAAAACGAAATCAGTAATATAAACATTACAATGACTCCAAAGCTGTTCGGTTAAGGTAAAAAAGTTACTTAGTTCACCTTTAAATTACATTTTAAAGTGTAATAATATTTCACAATATTACTGTTTTACTGTATTATTATTATTATTATTATTATTATAAATATAGCATTGGTGAAAAGACTTTTCAAAGTTTTCAACTCCTATCCTCATTAACATACACCACCTGAGGAAGTCTTGAAGTCTTTCCACACATTTTTGAGTTTTCTGTTTTTCCACTACTTGTCTTACCCACTTGCTTGTCTCATAGCTTTACTCCTGCCTCATCTAGGCGTAGCGGTCTAATAAAGCTCTCAATCAAATTTTTAACAATACGGTTGGCTGAAAGCACGGCATTACCCATTTTCTCTTCTTCTGCTTTTCTTTCTTTCTCTCGTCTTCTTCTCTCATGGGTGCTAAAAGAAAGCAGGTTGTATAGATGTGATTAAGAGCACAGCACAGGCAGACAGACAGTGAGAGGGGCAGAAAAGGGACTGAATAGAGGACTAAGAATAAGTGGGTGTTGTTGATATGGTCAACAGTGACGCTCAAGTGCATGTCTAATCAATACAGCGTGAAGTGGAGTTCAAGAATGAAGTCAAAGCCAGCACAGTATATAAAGTACAATGGGCTTCAGTCGTGTTGATGTTGAAAATCTTGAATACACTATTCTAACATCCAAGTTTATTTCCTACTAGATTTCTCTTTCTGTCAGGAAATATCGTTTTTAAAAAATGTATTGAATTGAGTTTATTGAATAATCCTAATTGTCTTTCTCAATGCTCAGTCTGACTGTGATCAGCACAAATTCAGTCAGTGGTATTATAACAAAGGCAGTGGAAAATTACAGCTTCTCAATATTGTCTTGTGACCTTGAAATGGAGACAGCCACGTATCTCAAACTCTTGAAGACGGTACAAGACACAAAGTGAGATATAACAGTAAAAATAATATTAATATAAAATGTATAAATATAAATTATATATTTTTTTACTTTTATTATATTATTTATTCATTGTATATTATATATTTTCATAAAGCAAAGTACTAAGATATTTTTTCACTAACATTATTATAGTGCTGTTAATGTTATGCTGCATGAATATAATTAGTTACAGTAAAAAATGCACAATAGAAGCATTTTCACAAGTGGACTTTTGAAACCCATTGTATGTATTTGTAGTCTAGAGGTTATTTTTAGAAAGCTGAGGAGATGAGATCTCATTCATTAAAAAGAGGAAAAAGACTAGAGAAAGATGAATAAAATGCGTTCAGAAAGACATCCTTGGGATTCATCCAACTTGGCTCCAAGCACTTGTCATTTTTCCATCTTCTTTGCCCCATTTCTCTCTTTTCGCCTTCCACTTTGTAATGAAACATCGTAAGATAAATTTAAATGCAGCCCGTTCGTCTGCCACAAGATAGTCTGCTCTCATTTTCGCCTCACTCCACGCAAGCCAGACTCCATTTCAAAGACACCAAATCCAAAATGATGTCATTGCTGAAAGGGGTGGAGAGGGGAGGGTGATCCTGTGTGTGTGTGTGTCTGAGAGGTTTTTTTGTTGTGCAAGCTCCGTCAGGGCAGCTGCGGGGGGCATGGGGTATTAAGAGAAGGTGTCAGATTAGTCAGTGTCATTGTTTAGCTTTTCAACAATGAGCGTATTGAGATGTTGTGGAAATCGGTTGGAGAGAGCCAGGGCTTTTCACACTTATGACTTCAATGTGAAATGTCTAGCCGGTGTCGTCCAGTGTTTCCTGTCTGAATATGTTCTCATATTTATCAGCAGGCGTGTGCTATAGGGTGACATGTAGACACAGAAGGTGTGTTTGTATGTTGTGAGAGTGTGTCCGCAGGTCCATGTGTGAGAATGTTTCTAATTCCAGTCCGTGTGGAGCGTCCGGCATCCCAGCTGTCTCCCCACCCTCAACCCTGGAAACACACACACATGTACACATAACCAGGGTGTGGTTGCCCCCTCCTTAAAATTCTTGTCCCTTACGTACCCTTGTGTGCTCCCATGTCGCTCTGTCCCAGAGCAGCTGAGGCTTGAGCCAGCGGGGCCGGATGAAGTGCTAGATTGGAGTAAAGCGAGGGCCCCTTTTCCAACTGGGAATTCCTTCGCAGGGCTGTTGGGATGAGGGAATGGCTTCTAAATCAAATCAGGTTGTCCACACTGTCCTCAACCTTGCCGCTTATATCTTCACTCCCTTTACTCCTTCCATCCCTCCATCACTCTTGCCGGTTTGTCTATTTTTATCGACCTCTTTTTACGTGGTTTGAGATCACCGCTTTTCTTCCACAAAAACAACTGTGGAGACTGTCATGACCTGCCCTTCCCCCACCCAAACCTTAGGGGTTTCCCTTTAACTCATCAATCTTGTGGCCTCCCAGTCAAATAAGTAGATTAGCACTGGGTTTTCCTGGAAGAATGAATTTATCACTATTGCAACAAGGTAATGTAATGTAAAGTTCTTGCAATGAGTTATATTAACATGGAGAGTCTCTTAGAAAAATTATCAGTCATATTTCACCCCGAATTAAAATTAAATAAAAATTTGCATTTGTTACTTGTACAAGTTTGTATAAGTCTAGTTTTAGGACCATTATAATAATAATAATAATAATGATTTTGGCATAATTTTTGTTTCAGTTAATCACAGTTTATACTTCCAAATCAGTGTAATGGAAATATTCCTGTTATTTTTTCAAATATATTTTATTTGTATGTAAATATTTTTTTTTACTGTAATTACAATAAAATTCTTCAGAAGTGAAAAGTGATTTAATAATCTACTGAACATAATGTCACAATGCAAAATATTTTAATGGTTCTTAACTTCTTTTCCATGAGCTTTGATAAAAGGGTTTCTGTGCCATGTCTCAGCAATCTCTGATGTCATTCTAGTGTAATTTCCATTTCTGCAGTTTCCCTGGAACATCTTTCACCTGTAAATATATCATTTATATCAGTTTGCTCATATTCAGTTTATTTTTTGCACTAAGGGGTTGATTAAATTATGATAACATGATTAGACTAATCTGATTACTTAATATCTCTAAATTGACCCGGTTCTATACATCACACACTGGCATTTGAGCGTGTATGCACATATGTGTGTGTTATGTCATGCTCTCTCTCTAGCTGTTCCCATTGCCTGATATTGTTTCAGCTGTTGTGCATTACTGTGGCATTCCATAGAAAAGCCCACTTTCCCTTCCAGTTAGTCTCAATTATCTCACCAACAGAAATAAATAGGAACTTAATGTAAATAGGGTTACTCCACTGACATTTGGAAATAATTCCCAAGATAATAATCAATGTTTTGACTGAAGTCAAATGTGGGAACAAGGTTGTGATGCAGATTTTTATTTTACATGGTTTATTTTTTTCCTAAATAACATAGCTTTAATATTAACTAAATGCTAAGCTTTAGGTTAATGCTTTATGTGCTAATGTGTTCATTCATACATTCAAAACCTATTTTATTGCTTTAATTTTCGTGGCTAGACCAGACTCTTTTTCTTAGCAGAGGTGTTTGTATGCCTGTCTCTACTCCATATGTCTTTGTGTCTGTGGTGGTGAGAGAGAACAATGCACACATTGAGTCATTCAGGTAAAGCCATGGTGGTTAATTATAAATCTACTGCTGAGATAGAGAAAATGAGAGACACGCTACCTAGTAACCAGTGTGGCAAAGGGAACGAGAGAAGAGGGGGGTAAATGAACAACCGAAACAAACAGATGAGGCTTTCAGTACCTTTTCACTTATAGTGGAATCAGGCAGGAAGAGAGAGAGCGTAGCAAGAGTAGTGGGCAAGCAACAAAGATAAAGAAGGAAAACAAAATCAACAGGTGCTCTGCTGAGGCAACAAATAGCCCTCTAAGTCAATAATGTTCTCAGGCCTCGTGCTTGTTTTGCTGAGTGACCACCAGTCTTTAAATGGGGCCGCTTTAGTACAAGACACAAAGCACTAGTAGCACTTTACCTATGCCAATCAGTTCAGTTCCAACCACAGTCTGTGTAGGGGATTTTGGGGTTTGAACCCCTCCCTCTTCCTGTCTGAGTCAAGACTGTGACTCTTTAACTAGGCTTGACTGGCCAAATGACCAGTCACTGAAAGAATGAGGAAAAGTAGAGTGGGGGATGCACCAGTCAAGCAGTCATGAATTTAATTGATATAAGGAAGTGCAATGAGAAGAGGAGGGTTTAGACTGGTTACACATACAGCCAGGATAGGTTTAGATTCATTGTTTTGGTCTCTTACTTTGTTTTGTGTACAAATGTATTTTGTATTACTTTTTATCCTCCAATTGTGTCTGGGATGCACATGTGTCCGGTTTCAAATTTGCTGAGGATTACGGCTCACTGAAACCTAGTTTTATGTGGTTAGAGGGAGAGAGCACAAGCACCAGCAAAATGGACAACAAACCTCTTTTGTTTCTGTAGGGAGGTTTGTGTTAGAAGCAGCCATAACAGCTGCAACCCAACTGACACAGAGGGGTAAAGAGTTTATAAAAAAGACGGAGAATTTAGCTTGCTTGATATGCAGGCCACGGGGAGCGTGGTGTTTCAGAGCAACAGTTAGATATCTGAAGACTAACAAGCCCCTCCCCCACTTCATGTGTGAGTGTGTGTATTTTTCTGCATGCATTTGTGATTTTTGGACAGAGTGCTACGAAGAATAGGCAGACATGCGATTGGTGTTTATTCTCTGCTGGAGCTTCTTAAATGAATATGTATCATTTCCATCATTATGGAATCAGTATGCCATCATTTACTGATCCTTATTGAGTCTAATCCCAAACCCGTATGACTTTGCATGGAAAATTCTTCATAATTTTTCCTTTTGTGTTCTGGGAAAGAGCAATCACAATGAATGAGTACTAAAGCCTTTCAGCAGGGGCTTGTGAGCTATATTCCAAGTCTTCTGAAGGCATATGATTGCTTTGTGTGAGGAATGCATCAAAAAAGTTTTTGACATGTTAATGATTCATTAGAGAATGTCCAATGTATCAGTGAATAATGATGTATCAATCTATTTGTATAATATAACACAAGTTGTATTGGCCTGTTTCATGATAGTTTTTATGGTACTATTTTGTCCTTTTTGAAGCTTTAAAGCTTAAGTCCCTGTTCAATGTAATTGCATAGAAAAAAACATGGAAAACATTTCCCCTCCAAAATTTCTCCTTTTATGTTGCACAGAAGAAGAAAGTAATGCAGGTTTAGAGTACATGATCGATTTTTTTTTTGGTGAACTATCCCTTTACACTCTGAAGGAAGGATATACAGAGTTGCGATCTGTGCAATAAAACTAAGAAAAATGAGATGCAAAAAAAAATACACACAAAAATATTGAAAGCTCACACTTTGTACTCCCATTTCATGCTGGTCTGGGTCGGTGGACACTTCACGGTGGAATGTTCATTCATTTTTATGTTATGTTATCCTGAACCACCTCATCAGAGGCCCCAGTACCCCCCAGCCCCCTTATGCTCTCTCCTGACAGGATTGTGTTACAGAAGAGTAGCAGACGGGAATGCACAAGTGGGGTGTGTGAATATGCCAGACTTTTGTATGTCCTTCTGTATTGTTTTGCTGTTACAGAAGGCCCATCTTAAAAAGGGAGGGAGGTTACTGAACAGTGAGAGGGAATGTGTGCAAGGGATTTTTGCTTCCACGTATGGCAGTTTATTTGAGGGGGGAAAGAAGGGCAGCCGTTATTTCTTTAAATCCCTCTTGCAAGTTCCCTCCTCTTTCCCCCACTAACCACTCCCACTTTAGTTATCGTTTTCACTCTCACTTTTCCTGTCTGTTTATCTATTGTGCTCTAGAGTTTGTGGTTTGCTTCAGGCATTTGCTCTTTTTTGAGTGGGAGTGTTTATCCCAGCTGATTCAGGTTTAGATTACAGCAAAGTGATGAATATCACAATTACAAACTGAAAATTAGCTTTATCATTCACTCAGTTGACTCATTGAAGCTCACTGTACACATGATAGAAGAAAACTCTTAGCGAGAGCATGTAGCCCCTCTTCTTCAATACCGCTTAGTTTACATAGATGGTTGCTATAGAGCTTAGAATGTGATAAGCTGCTCCTGTTATCCAGTGATTCTGCAGAAACACGTCAGATCCCCAGATTGGTCACTCCCACTGACTCCATGGTCCCTCCTCCCACTCACTTTATCTTGGGCTCACTCCTCTAGCCTTGTCTCGCATGTTTTTTTGGAAGGGGAAACCGGCATGATTGGACCACTTCCTGTGTTTTAAAACCACAGCAGGAAACAGAACAAACGGGGCTGGATTCAAACGAAAACAGAGAGAGAGAGAGAGAGAGAGAGAGAGAGAGAGAGAGAGAGAGAGAGAGAGAGAGAGAGAGAGAGAGAGAGAGAGAGAGAGAGAGAGAGAGAGAGAGAGAGAGAGAGAGAGAGAGAGAGAGAGAGAGAGAGAGAGAGAGAGAGAGAGAGAGAGAGAGAGAGAGCAAGAAAAAAAAAGAGGCGAATTGTGTGAGAGAGAGAGGGGGGGAGTGAACGAGAGAGGAAAACTGGGAGATTTTTTTAGCAGCTGCAAACCATTTCAGCTGTGAAGTGGCTTAAGAACAGACAGAGAAAAGCGTGTATGAGAAAGAAAGCCTGCACAGGAAGAAATCAGAGAAAAGAAGAGCAAGAACATGCGTGGATCCTAGCTGAGCTGTGTTTGGAGTACTGAAAGAAGAAAATAAGAGAACAGGGAGTGTGTCCGGGGATTGTCTGGGAATCACAGTGCCTGAAGTGCAAGGCAGCACTTGGAATGAAGCTCTGTCTGGGTCTCTGCCTTCTGGATACAGTCCCTTGACTCTCAACTCTCTCCCCGGCTGAACTGGACTCACTGGATCTACATACCATCAACCCTTCTGGACACAGACACCTTTTGGACCCATATATTTTCCCCCAAGTGCTGAATGAAAGGATTGCAACAAAAAAAACATTTTCATGTTTGAAGAACGTCTTTTTTACTTGAAATATGAAATGAACATGTCGCAAAGAGTGTTGGATTTCATTGATTTCAATCCCTTGTGCTCAGTCTGCTGAAGAGGGCAAGATAAAAGAGAAGGATGAGGTATTTCAGGCACAGATGGCTTCTCTTCCTGACATGCTCTATTAATGCTTCATTATAGGATTAAAAAGAGGAAGCAGAAATTGATAAAGAATACACAGCAGGAAAACTGGTAGGACTGTCGGAAGAGTGAGTCCGTTATGGTTTTTATAATTGTTTCTTTAAATATCTTTAGTGTTATCAAGTAAGTTTACATTGTTTTTTTTTTTGTTTTTTTTTGTCAAGATGCCTTGTTTTTCTAAATACTTCCAAGGAATTATGTCTATTACATTATGTTCTTAAAAGAAAAGGGAGATGAGAGACAAAATCTCCTGACTGGCACATTTTGTTTTTCCTTGTCAAACTCAGTTTTATGTAACAGAGTGTGGATATCTCACCTTAAAAGGAGCCTCATACAGCTTTGGCTGCTGCTCTTGGAGATGGTGAAAGTAGCTGAAGCCCCGCATTGATTTTTCCTGTTGTGGCAGCAGGAAGGAGAGTCGAGAGGAAGCAGCACTAAGGAAGGAAAGGATTTGGGATTTTGCTCTTGTTTTGAGGGTTTGGGACTCAGAAGGGAAACAAAGGAATATTGTCCATAAGGGATGTTATTATTCTGTTATGGATTTTGGATGTCTCACTCAGACACTTACCAGCTTTTTGTATATTTTTCTTACTATTAATATGTTGCTGCACAGATTTATCCATGCAAAGGAGACATTTCTAATGCATTTCAGCATTGCACATGCAGATGCCGACATGTAGCTCTGAATCAAGAGCTTGTACTTTTTCTTACTTGGATATTTATGCTGGAGGTTGAGCATCATAACAGATTGTATACTGAGAATTCAGTGCATGACTGTATGTGTGTGTTCAGAACCTCACTAATACTCACTGCAGGCTTTGTTTGTGGAATAGTAACCATCCCATCTCAGCCCCTTGAGGGCGCTGTAGTTTGGGATGGGAAAACCTCTGAGCCGCCCGGACTGCTTGCGGCAGAACCCCAGGTGCCTTGGGAAGGGCGACGATGAGGAGGCATATATTGAGGACTGCTATGTACCACAGCGCTCAATTTATGACACTATGCGCATCAATGAGCAGATTGATCAAGGCTCAAAGCTCAGCCAGCCTTCTCGCAGCACACTGGGCTCAGGGGGCGGTGAGGGAAGTACGCTCTCCAGCAATGGGACTTTGGGAGCCGACATATGTGGAGTATTTGTTGCACGAGGAGGGCCTTCTGATGCAGGTGTGAAAAAGCTGGATGAAAGAGTTATTTTTGATGCTCTGAAACTCACCGGTGACCCTCAGAGTATGTCACCTGTCGGAGGAGTCGGCTCTGGAGTGGTTATTCCTGCATCAAATTCAGCTGCCGTTGGGGCAGCTGTTGTGACAAAAAGGAGGCACCAGGGTGGTGACAAGAAGGACAATCCAAATCGGCGCTCCTGGAAAGCTTTTATGCCCCCTACTTACCCTGAGTTTGCAGAACGTTTAGAGCTTTCACCTGGAGAGAGTGGAGAGAAACGTCTGTCTGGGGCTGGAATCCCAGTTTCTCCTCTCCATCCTGTGCCATCTTTACTAGCCTCATCTATTGCTTCTACATCATCGCCTCCTTTGGCAACACCTTTCTCACACTCCCCTGTCTCATCTGGAGGTCCTCAAACTCCACCTGTCTCTAGCTCTCTTTCTTTCACTCCCACTGTTAGCCCAATTCCTCCTCATCTTCCTCATCCCCACAGACAAAAACAGCCACTCCAACTGCACTCCCAAAAACTTGCTACTGCTCTGCACTCTCCCTCAAAAGAACAACCACCCTCAGAGACTACTACTTATGCTCAGCCGGACACTCCACAGCCTAGTCCTAGTATCTCTCAACAGGCTGAAAGAAAGAGAGGCAAGCAGAGTAAACCAACTCCTGCCTCAATGTGTGTTAGAAGTGTCTCAGAAGAACCACCACAAATCTGGGATACTACTGCAGCTAGAACCTCTGATAATGAGCGAGACTCACCACTACTGGAACATGACCAAGACACTGTTCCCCTAATACCTCCAAAACCAGTATTTTGTCCCCCCACTAAAGCCCGTACCTGGCCCCGCAGTATGAGGGGCAGTAAAAGGTCACTTGGGCATGGAAGGGTTCTCCCTATCCTGCCCCCACTGCCCCCCATTCTTGGTGAGGAGAGTGATGAGGAATCTTTGTACCTGTTGGATCCTCCATCACCTTTCCTGCAAGAAGGAGAGGGACTTAATTATGGGGGTTTGCCCCTGTCTCCATGTATCAGTCAGGAGGGTGGTGAGAATGGTTTATTGGGCTGGCCACCTCCTACTGTTGGGCTAAGAGAGAAGACGGCCTCTGAACTTTGCTTTGAAGAAGATGAACGCAGAATCTTGCAGGAGTTAGAGGAGGATGAGATGGATAGAGAGCAAGAAAAGAAAGAAGAGGAGGAGAGACTGGAGATGGAGGAGAGAAATTGGCAAGCAGTGTTGAAACTGGAGAGCAGTGAAACATGTGGTTTATCTTGGGAGGTAGAAGAGGAGGAATCACAGTTACAAGACTGGGAAACGCAACAACTTGCATCCTCAGGCCACTGGCCCCTTTTGACACCACCTGTAGGATTTGGAGGCTCAGAGGCCCCTAGTGCTTCCCCCTGCCCCAGCTCAGAGGCAGGTTCAGACGAACTCTTTCTTGAGCTGGAAAGACAGTGTTTGGAAGAAGACACAGACAAATCAACTGTTTCTGAGAAGAGGGATCTTTCTCACACTTCTGAATACTCGGATACCTGTGACAACTTGCTTGAAGTGAAAATAGATCAAGCTGATGCCAGACATGAATGTGACATCACAGAACTGTATGATGAAGATCGTGTTGTGACGTCATCACATGACATCATATATCATGTAGAGCACACAGATCAGACTGAGCCACGTGTAACACAAATTAATCAAATCTCACCAGAATGTACGCAAAGCTGCTTTTCTCTTGAAGATATTGACCAAAGCCAAGACCAACTGAAAATATGTATTCCCTGTATTAGTGAAGGTAATAACCATGATCAAAATTATACTTCATATATAGCTGATGCAGATGCTTTAGATTCTGAATCAAGTGGCATTCAAACCTTACACCAAGATATGACTGTTCCATCTGAGACAATTCTGACTGTGAGCTATGAGCGACCAGATAGTTATTCAGATGTAGGCATTGAAGCTTTATCAGATCATGAACAGCAAGAGCAAGAGGAGGCAATGAAACAAGATGAGACATCTGACATTCATATCTCCTTACAGCATGGATTTCCCCCCCCAGAGAATTTGAATGCAGATGTTGAATGCAATATGAATCTTGGCATCTTTATGACTGATTTGGAAGGGGTGGAAATTGAGGACAGTTTTCACCAGTCTCCAGAGTGCTCTGTCTTGGAAGATGAGGCTGTCTCTCACTGTGAGACTGTCTCTCATGAGGATACAGTTTCCTCTGAGCCTGCTCAAGTAACTATGGAAATGACTTCTGACCAAGAGGGAGCTTTTTTAAAATCAGAGAAAGAAGAGATTTCAGTCTCCATGGAAGTATTTGTTGAAGAGGAGGTGTCATCACATGAGTGGGAAGTAACAGAGGCTGTTCAGGGGACCACAAGTACACCAAAATCAGATGCCTCATACCCACAGTTAGACTCTTCAAATATCAGTATTGAATCTGCTCCACCTTCCCCTCTGCCCCTGAACATGACTACCACTAAACATGAGTCAAGAACAGCAGGACTTGAAAGCAAAGATGGTGATGCTTTTGTTGCAACAGACAGTTTTGTTTATTTAGCTGTGGCTGTGCCACCTCAGTATCATCAGGATGGTCCCCCATCTCCATCAGTGGAATCAGCCCCTCCGAGCCCCCTCCCAAAATGCTGCCCTGAGCCAGAGGAAGGGCCATTTCTCTCTTCCGATAGTTTTGTTTACCTGGCAGCCCCTGAGCGGCTTGTGTCTGATGGGGGCTCTGCCTGTGAAGACTGTCAGGATTTGGACTCTGAGTCAGAGGAGACCCGATCAGGTGTTGACTTTGTACTTGGTTCAATGACTGGGGATAGTGAATGGGACTCAGATGGATCAGGCTTAGACACTGTGCACCAACAGAGGGACCAATGGGAGCAACTAGAGCCAGGCCTTTTATATGGTCTTTTTAACGAGGCAGAGAATCAGACAAGCTCTCAGGAGGGTGTGGAATCATGTGACAATGACTATGAGGCCACCTGTGAAGCAAGATCTATGGAAGAAATCTCACCACTAAAACATGACCTTGATTTGGACACAAAGGTAAAATAACCTTCTTAAGTTTATTGTTTTAGGTGGTCAGTGCAAAGGTAACTCTGTCAGTTAATAGGTTGACTATTCTAAACCAGCTGGTCCTTTTGGTGACCAGAAAAAAAAACTTTAGAGCAGTGACTCTCAAAATGTGTCCTGCATGTTAATTGACTGATTAAACGATAGGCCTAAATAAATAAAATAACTGTAGTTAGTTTAATTGGAAAATAGACGCTAATATATAAGATATAGGGTATAAAGTAAGGGTAATTTGTACACTTCTTTGGTGCCAACACAACTGTTGGTAATGGTTGGAAATAATCAGTAGTTTTCCATAGTGTTCCCATAGTACTTTATACCCATAGTGTATGTTTGCTTTTAAAAAAAAACATGCTTTTATTGAACAATAATGGAGCACATTTTGTTGGAAAATAAATCATAAAATTTTTTTAGCCCACATACAATACTTTTAGTGTGTCAGTAGGAAATATCATTTTACATTTCCAAAAATTCCTTTTGCCAGTAATTGTAATTATCCAGTGAGATTTATATCTGCACAAGGAATATGACAACAGCCGGTATGATCCACACAGAGATCTGATCTTACCATCGAGTCCATCTGGGATTACATGAAGAAACAGAAAAAACTGAGACAGACCAAATCCAGAAGAACTGCGGCAAACGTCTCCAATACACTTGAAGAAACCTACTTGCAAAGCTGCAGTACTGTGAAAAGTTGTAGGTACTTATGTAAACATGTTGTAAAGTGAGGATGCTTTCAAAAAATAATGTCATAAATAGATTTTATTTATCAATTAACTTCTATAAACTAAATCAAATCAATATTTGGTGTGACCACCCTTTGCGTTTAAAACAGCGTTTGTCCTCTGTACACTTGCACTAGCTTTGCAGGTAGGTTTTGTCTTGGAGACATTGCCAGAGTTCTTCTGGATTTAGTCTGTCTCAGTTTTCTGTAGTTTTCTGTAATCCCAGATGGACTCGATGATGGTGAGATCAGATCAGAGCATACCGGCTGTTGTCAGACTCCTTGTGCATACAAAAATCTCACAGGATTACTAAAATCAATGGAAAAGGAATGTTTGCCGAAGTTGCCCGCCCACTGAAAAAATGCAATCAGATCAAGACAAAAGGACTGTTTTTAATACACGTTGCCCCCCCCCCATACTTGGTTGACATAACTTCTTTTGTTCTACACACCTGAGAACTGACTGACTTTTCTTTTTTGAGCGCATACAATTCAATTGGAAAAAAGAATGTTTGGAAATGTAAACATATTTCCTACTGACACACTACATACAAACTGAGACATACAAACTACAGAAAACTGAGACAGACTAAATCCAGAAGAACTCTGGCAATGTCTCCAAGACAAAACCTACCTGCAAAGCTAGTGCAAGTGTACAGAGGACAAACGCTGTTTTAAACGGCAACGCAAAGGGTGGTCACACCAAATATTGATTTGATTTTTTTTTATAGAAGTTAATTGATAAATAAAATCTATTTATGACATTATTTTTGAAAGCATCCTCACTTTACAGCATGTTTACATAAGTACCTACAACTTTTCACAGTACTGCAGCTTTGCAAGTAGGTTTCTTCAAGTGTATTGGAGACGTTTGCCGCAGTTCTTCTGGATTTGGTCTGTCTCAGTTTTTTCTGTTTCTTCATGTAATCCCAGATGGACTCGATGGTAAGATCAGATCTCTGTGTGGATCATACCGGCAGAGTACAGCATACAGCAAAAAATATAAATAACTGGCTTAATTATGTATTAAAAAAAAAAAAAAAGACTTTTGCACAGTAATGATATATATACACTACAGCAAAAAATATAAATAACTGGCTTAATTATGTATTTTTTTTAAAAAAAAAAGACTTTTGCACAGTAATGATATATATACACTTTGTCTTAATATCCAAGCATATCCTTTCATTGATCCTTCCGGTCCTTAATAGTGTGTTTGTGTTTAGTTTGAAGGAATGTGTGTTTTTGTTCATGGGGTCAAAACACAGACTTCTTATGTATGATTGGTTAATCCATTAATATTCATAATCACTATTGTCTGAAATGTCTTTAGGCACATAGTATGTGTATAACCTGGGATTCTTTGTGTATTGCAGTGGGGATAACATGAACACAAGCAAGCTAGTTGAGTTAAAAAAGCATGCTTACTCCAAAGTAGTCGGTTGTGTGTTTGGTTTCAGGCAAATGGGTTTGTGCACACATTTGCATGCGTTTGCTTTTTTCTGCCTGTTTGAGCACTGCTTTGTCTAAGTGAGCAGAGCACACTGTATGTGTTCGAATAAGATTTAGGAGTCAAAAAACAGACAGGAATGTTTTTTATAAATACATGTTAGATTTCTTGACATAATGTGAGTGTGCGCTTGACATTCTCTCTCGGCTGTCGTGAGAAGGCCTGTGTCTGCTCTGCTTCACAGTGACAGTGGCGGGTGGCCGAGAGACTGCCTGTTAGTTCTTAAGCTTTCTGGATGGTTATTGCATTACTATCAGCCTGACTGATCATCCACATCTCATTTGACCCTCTGCCTGGGCCAAATCTGCCTTTCTGTATGGTCACTCTCTAAACTCCCCATCCCTTCAAGTGTAATCAGATGCAGGAACCCTATCAGGCTGGATTTGGGTAGAGAGGATTATAGCAACTGAGGGACTGAACAGGATCAGCTAGCAAATTATATTTAAGCTTGTTTGGGATAGAAAAAAATTAAAAGAGCAGAACAAAATGACTGATTTGAGGGGTGGCTGTCGTCCAGTGCCAAACTAACTCAAAATCTCTTCCCACTTCAAATCCTCCTCTTTTCTTCCCAGCTGCAGTCTGATGGTGCTGCAATTGAGATAAGGAAGTGAGAAATAAACATCAGGCCCTATAAGAAGAGCCACATTTGGCAGTAACACACAAACACTGTATAAAGTTGTTGGAAATGTAAACAGATGATAAGGACATGTCAGTCCTATCAATACAGGGCCAGACTCTCGCCCCCGCAATGCCAAAAGCCGAGGGAGTCAACCACAGACCTCAGGAAAGATCTTTGTAATCTTTTGGAGCTGCTCTCCGTTACGGGCAGTCTCCAGTGAAATTGCACGCTTGCAATGGGTGCTGATTTGGAGGGTAAAGTTAGAAGATTTTGCAACAGCCTGATCATGAATGAACAAAGAGTCTCTATGGCAGAACACCTGGTAGTACTCAAAATAAGAGCTGCATGAGCAATAAGAGGCGTCAGAAGAAACATCTGACGTAACATCTGAAACCCACACTCATTTTTGAGTCTGTCCAGGGTAGAGTTTTAGAGACGGTCAGGTAAACAGACACACTGATACGTACAGTGGAAAGGGAAGAGCAATCAGGGTGGGAGTGAGCACTGTTATGGCATGGTAACAGCGGGTATATTTGATTGTTTGGATAGTGATGACAGTGAAAGACAGTGCGGGAAACACCTGTGATTAAAGACCGCTACAAACAAAAGAGTTTGAGCGAACCCTGTGGCCCCGTCGGCACAACAACAGCCATAACAAAGCAGTCACATATGCTGTAAACTCATTGACTGTTTTCAGCCTAATTTGCTAAGTATGTATTAATGGAACCATGTAAATTATTTCCTTGTTAAAACATTTGGGTCAGATAAAATGTAGTCATCCAAAGTCCTTTGAAAAGGAAACGGGGGTAAAGAGGGGCTGAGGGACCGAGAGACCGGAAAAACACAGGAGGTGAAAGCAAAGACAGGAAGAGTAGGACTGGAGAGAGTCTCTATAGAACAAGAAAGTTGCTAGAGGCTATGTTTTCATTGATTTGAAAGAAATTATATTATTGTGATTTCCTGTGATATCAAGTCCAGACTGACAAGATAGCCTCTTTTCTTTTTTTCTATTTTAATTTGATGGTTTTAGACGTTTATAGCTTTGAATTTCTTATGGTTATGCTCTGGGTCTAATACAAATAAGAATTCCACGGCCGTCTATGCTACATTTGTAGTACATTAAAAAAAATATTACCTTGAAATTTCCATGAAATCAGACATGTACAGCCTACTTTGTCTAGCAGTACATGCTCATGTGTAAAGTTTTTGGGTTTTTTTTTCACTCTTAACATGAATTTTAAATAAAATACCAGCCAGAAGTTTGACCACACTTCAAAATAGTAATAATAAAGTCATCCACATTATGAAAAAATGCAAATAGAAGTATAGGAAATATGCAGTGACCAAATGGTGGTTATCAAAACTGTTGTATATTCTGACTTCAAGTTAAAAAAATCCAACAGTTTTGTATGAAATTCATACATAGACTCAATTTAAGATTTTCATGAGAAAATACATCCATTTGCATGTGTCCAAACTTTTGACTGGTACTGTAATTTTGTCTGATTGATTTTATCTTGCCTTCAGCAAAATAATGGAACAATAATTAATTTCTCGTGATGCTTTCAGATACAATATAAGGTTTAGAAAGCTCAGCAAAAATCAGCACATAGTGTGGGGTATATAGGTTAACTCCTATCCAGCTATTATAATATTTTCTTTAGCGAAATGTGGGCATACCCGCTTAAACAGTGTGGAGTTGTGGTTTGAAATGAAGAGAAAGAAACAAAAGATTCCAATGGCGGTGATGATGTGTGTTGGCGGTAGGATGGAGTGCTGCCATTAGCTAAAAGTGATCTGTGGGGGTTCATATGAGAGACAAAAGAGTTTAAAGTTTGGTGACAAAAGAGAAAGAGAGTGCTGGAGAGATAAGTGTGCAGCAGTCCTGTTTATGTATGTGTGCATGTGACTGGGCTGCTGACCAGATTGGTTGAGAGTGTTTGAGAGGAATGACTGGCATCCTAGATATTTTCCAGAGGTCTGCATTACAAGAGTCAAACACTCTCTGAGAGAACGAGTAAAGAGAAGAGAGATTGTTATTTGCGCTGACCTCTTTCTGTTGTTGTATAGATATGTATAGCTACGTCCTACTTGCATGTGGATATGTGCTTCTTTGTTCAGATTTCTGACAAAACTAAATTCCCTCTCTTTCTGTTGTGAATTATTAATCATAGCACAAACATGTAGATATATTATTGTCTATGAAATAATTAACAGCTTTCCCTTGGATTTGGCCACATGAGTTGTGGAAGATCTGCTACAGATGCAGATGAATGGAGTTATTTTTGTGCTTGTGGGTGAAAAGTGCCACATGTGATGAATGATCAGGATTAAAAACGGGAAATGGCTCCAAGTGTACACACCGTGGGTAAAGAGGAGGAGGCCTAGATGATAGATTTAGGATAATGTTAGACAGGATATAGAAAGACAAAAGGGGACCAAACACTCTTCGTTGCGCAGACGCATAAGCTTTCCCAGTCCCATATACTGTCGACGAGAGGGTGGAGCAGGTTGAAGCTGTGGCTTATTGTTCTGAGGCCGACAGACATCCTGTTTAAAGCAGGAATGAAGTCCCCAACTGCAAACAAACTACATACACTCACATGCAAAGCACTTAAATATACACAGGCAAATGATGCTGGATTGTATTTAATTGCGCATGCTCATTTTCCTTAGATTTACAGTTTCCTTAGATTTACAGTTAGATTACTTTTGCCAGCATGTAACACTCAAAGTTAATATTTAAAAATACTAATAATTTTAAGTATCCCTACTTCTCTACTACATAGTAGGTGGAAAACAGTATGTGAAATGAGTAAGATGTCAGTTTCTGGAGTGTGCATCCAATGGACACTTTTCTATCCCATGAGGCTACGGGAGAGGAGTTGTGGATGGCAGTGAATCGAGGCAGCTGAAGTTATCACAACAAAGCCAGGCATAGCGGATGTAGTATGTCTGAATTTCAATCATACTTTTTTTATTGGTACTGAAGTTCTACTTACTCATTCCAGATAGATTTAGTAAGGACATTTTCCTGTTGAATATTGTGATAAGTCACATTACAAAACTAAAATCGGTTTCATGATGACGCCAAACTTCTCTTAGGTAACTGCTGGTTATGATGTTGGTTAGGGGGATTTGGCAACCTGCTTGTGGGAAACCACTGTGTTGGATATTCTGTCAGAGCTGTAGTGTTAGGCTGTTGGAGAAATAGAGCTGTACAATGTTGCTGCCAAGGCTCTGGATTTAATTTCATTCAATGTGTGGGGGCTGAAAACTGCTTCCCCATTTATAAATGGCCATGCCACCATTATCATGTTGTTGTGTTTGTACAGCCTTGACCTGTTTAGACACATTCAACATAACAAGAGTGTTGGTTATGCGCTACTCAAGTCACTTGTTCTCTCTCTATCACTCAAACTTTAGGCAGTGGAAAGGGAGCAGTTTGACAGCATTCAGCCTAAACTGCAGCATGTCAACGCTGTGGGTCAAGGTCTTATCCAGAGTGCAGCCAAACACACCGACACTCAGGCCCTGGAACATGACTTGGAGACCACCAACCTGCGCTGGAACTCCCTCAACAAGAGGGTAAGCTTGCATCTATTTTTAGCCTGCTTTCTTAATGGACTGAGAAAGTCTTTTTGAAAATGTTTTATTATTTTATTCACAGGTTGCTGAAAGAATCGCACAGCTGCAGGAGGCCCTGTTGCACTGTGGGAAGTTCCAAGATGCTCTAGAGCCACTCTTGAGCTGGCTGAGTGACACAGAGGAGCTCATAGTCAATCAGAAACCTCCATCCGCTGAGCACCGTGTGGTCAAGGCACAAATTCAGGAGCAGAAGGTTACATTTAAATCAATTTTGAATTTAATTAATTTCAATACATTTTAAAGGTGGTTTGCTTTATCTTAATATTACCTACATTTAAAACTTTTTTCATGTATATATTCATTTTTCAGTCAAGTTGATAGACTTTAGCGTCCCTTTATTTTGCATCAGACTAATTAGACTAATCTATCCTTCTACATAATATGAAATAAATAAATTTAGGTCACTAACCTGTATTCCATATTTTTATAAGCTGCTGCAACGGTTGCTGGATGACCGCCGTGGGACGGTAGAGATGATCAGGGCAGAAGGAGAGCGTATCGCTGCTACGGCCGAGACACAAGACAGAGACAAAATCCAGAAACAACTTAAGAGCCTAGGAGAGAGATGGACAAACCTGCTGGAAAAGGCCAGCGCCAGGTAAACTCTATTATCAGAGAAATACGGACACCCAGACACCACCATAAAACCTCTTAATCAAATCTCTTACTCAGAACTCAATCACTTGTTTGCTTTACAAGGCCATAAAATAGAGTAGAATAAGAATATAACACAGATTTCCTCCTAACCTGACGTCCTCAGGCAACGGCAGCTAGAGGAGCTGCAGGTGTTGGCGCTGCAGTTCCATGAGGCCGTGGAGCCCCTCGGGGAATGGTTGAGCGCAACAGAGAGACGTTTGAGCTCCGCTGAGCCAATGGGAACCCAGACCTCCAAAATCACACAGCAGATTGTACGGCACAAGGTAGAGTATATGCAACACCAGGGAGAGATGTGTCCTGGAACTGTTGCTGCCAAACCAAGATCATTTTAGCAAGCGATTTTCATTAGACTGACTAGAAATGCAGAGGAGAGAACAGATTGTCAGTCTCCTGTGGTTTTAAATGGACAAGTAGGAGTGCAGTTATCTAAGAAGGCACGGATTTCAGGTCTCTGGTCGTGATCCTGCCCACATCCTTTCCGTTTTTCAGTTTAATTTCATCATGATTTCTTTTTTTTTTTATGGTTGTGTTCCCATCTCACCTTGTGTTGATTCACATTTTTATTTTTTGCTTGCATCAGTTAACTATGATTTATCATTGTTTTGCATTGTCATGTATGTTTATGTTTGCCTTGTCTTTTTTTCCTCCTTCGACTCATCCCATCCCATCACGTCTCTTTAATCTGGGATATAATCCCAGGCTCTCCATGAGGAGGTGTCCTCTCGGGAGAATGATGTAGACCATCTTGAGATGCTCAGCCAATCACTGCACCCGCTCAGCTGTGTGGCTGATCAAGATTGGCTGGGCGATCGTGTGGCGGCAGTGCGCAATGGGCATACAGAGCTGCGTGATTGGTGCGATCGGAGAGAGGCCATGCTGGAGCAGGCCCTGGCCAATGCACAGCTATTTGGAGAGGACGAGGTGGAAGTCCTTAACTGGCTAGCTGAGGTGGCCCAGAGACTGGCTGAAGTTTCAGTACAGAGTTATCAGCCGGAGCTACTAGAGCTGCAACACAAACACACACTGGTACGGTTTTGCAGGGTGTAGCAGTCCAGGACCAACAATGCAGTAAAAGTTCACTTTAGAGAAGATGAATACTGCCAAGCGGCCCTCATCCGAAAAAATTGCTGTCACTCACTGAAGAAAGTGTTACACTAGGGCTGTCAGTCAATTACAGCTTATAATCAAATAAAGTACATAAAATGCTGCTTAATTAATCTAATTAATTTCATATACCAATAATTGCTGAGAAAAGCATCCAAATTAAAATAATTTAGAGACATAAATAATTAGTTGATTACATTCTGATCTTTAATTTACTTTACTTTATTTTGCATTATTTCCTGAGTTAATGTTTATATTGCTGGTCCCCTACAGGCTCTTAATGAAGAGATTATCAGCAGGAAGAAGACAGTGGACCAGGCCATCAAGAATGGACAAGCTCTGCTTAAACAAACCACTGGTACTTTACCATCCAGTCTTTGTTCATTGGTGTATTACCAAATTCCTCCGTTGATTGTAATTATGTTTGATCGCTATGGCAGGTGAGGAGGTCCTGTTGATCCAGGAGAAGTTAGATGGTATCAAAAGCCGCTACGCAGAGATGACAGCGGGCAGCAGCAAGGCCCTTCGTATTCTGGAACAGGCCCTTCAGTTGGCCACACGATTTGCTAGCTCACACGATGACATCAACCAATGGTTGGATAGCGTGGAGGCGGAGCTTAACAACGTTGAGGCAGATACAACACCAGCCTATCAGGACAGACAGAGGGTGAGGAGGATGTCTACTTTTTTATCAGTAGTTCATGAATTACTTTTTTCTTTTCTTTTCTTTACTTTTCTTTAGACCATACACAGCTATTTTTGTTTTAGCTAAATCAAATTAGTTTCTTTTATGTCTTCAGTCCATTCATTATTTTATGTTGTGTGTATTTTTGCCTCAGGAGCTGAAGTGCGTGTCTGCTGAGAAGAGGCTAGTTCTGGACACTGTAAATGAGGTAGGCAGTGCTTTACTGGATCTGGTGCCCTGGCGTGCACGGGAAGGCCTTGACCGCCTGGTCGCCGATGCCAATCAGCGCTACCGCCAAGCAGACGAGACCATCACACAGAGAGTGCAGTTAGTGCAGGCTGCCATCCAAAGGTCACAGCAGGTACTGCAACAAATACTGTACATTTATATGTCTGTGTGTTTCATTAAGGGAGTAGTTCACTTTAAAATGAAAATTACCCCATGATTTACTCTCAAACCTTTTTGAGCTTCATACTGATGGTTGCAATTCACTGCCATTATCAACCTCGGAAGCATCAGGGTGTTAATTAATATAAGATTGTATTCGTCTGAAAGAAGAAAGTCATATACACCTAGGATGGCTTGAGGGTGAGTAAATCATGGGGTCATTTTAATTTTAAAGATAACTACTCCTTTAACACAGAACCAAAACTTAAAACTTTAAGATTATTCTTTCCCTGCCTGGCTTGCAATTTTTTTTTAGGAAATTCAAATAAAGTTTTATGTAATATTTATATATTGTAATATGTCTTTTTATTTTTTAAATAATATAACCAAATATATACATTCTTATAATAAATTGTACAAATGTATTGTATTATATTCTATATATACTATTATATATGTATTGTTTAGGCTATTTATACTATTATATACCATTGAGGAATTTTAACCAAAGTATATTACAAACTTTACATGAACACCCTAAAGAATCATACCAACTTGTGAAAAAATGGGCATCCGATTACCCCTTTAAGATTATTCTTGTCCTTTTTACAATTATATAACATTTAAAAATAGTATAACAAAATATTAATTATAATAAATGTAATAATAAAATTTATAATAAATATATATATATATATATATATATATATATATACATAAACTATTGCTTAAGGATTATTCTTATTATTCTTTGCAAACATTGGTATTTTCTTTTAGAAAGTAGTTTTATCTTATTTTTTATAATATTCAATTTAATTGCTTATTGTTTTCATTCTATTTTAAAATGTTATTACATAAAAGCAACACTTGTACAATGTTATTATAAATATGTAACATAAATTGTTGCTTTAGTAATATTTGATTTAAGACGCTGTGTCCATGTTGCTTACTTGAATTTGTAAATATTTTTGTCACACTACTTTTTTGGCGGTGTGTTATTGTTTCAGTATGAAGAGGCAGTCGATGCGGAGCTGACCTGGGTTGGAGAGACAGAGAGGAAGTTAGCGTCTCTGGGGCCTCTGAGTCTGGAGCCCGATGTGACTGTGACACAGCTCCAGGTGCAGAGAGCCTTTAACATTGACATCATCCGTCACAAAGACACCGTGGACCAACTTCTTAAGACACGAGAGGACATCCTAGAGAGCTGCAGTGAACAGCAGAGAGAGGCTCTGAAGGTTAGAGACAAAAAAAAGAAGAAAGAGAGGGAGGGAGGGGGCAGAGTAATCCATATACTGTAATTAATCTTCAGCGAAAGGTTAGATTAGGAAAATTGAATTGATGTGACTCATGCATTTTCCGGTGGAGATTTGATTTGTTGAGTCATGTTTGGGAAAAACAACAGTGCAAACTTGTTTTTCAGTCTCTCAAAAGACTAATTTGGTTGACCCTCTAAAACCTCTTTCCTTTTCCTCCTGTAGATGAAGACGGACTCTTTAAGTGCTCGTTATGAAGCAGTAAATCAGAGTCATGCTGAGCGCTTCTCAGCTCTGGAGCAGGCTCAGGTGCTGGTGGCTCGTTTCTGGGAGACACATGAGGAACTTGAACCCTGGCTGGGCGAGACCGAGACTCTGATTGCCCAGCTACCCCTTCCCGCCATCGACACAGAGGCACTCAGACAACAGCAAGAACAGATGAGGGTAACTGGGCTTTGTGCAGATGAAGGACTTGAGTCCCTTTTGCTTCTTTGTGGTTATAGACATGGGTTAAGACGCTCAAAACTGACACATGACATGTTTCATACGTTTTCTGTCTAGCTTCTGAGAGAGTCCATCTCTGAGCACAAGCCACACATAGACAAACTGCTAAAGATCGGCCCACAGCTGGCAGAATTGAGTGCCCAGGAAGGAGCAACATTGAGACAACGTTTTAATGAAGCAGAGAGACGTTACATCAGAATCAAAGAAGACGTCAAAAGTAGAGCCACAGCACTGGATGAAGCAGTGTCACAATCTGTCCAGGTATTTGCTCCAAAATGTTAGCATGCTTACTTTGGACTGCTGCCCAGCTTGTCATCTATTTAAGAGTTACAGCTCACAGTTCAGCATTATATAGCACAGTATCAACAAATTTTGTCATCATCATATCTTCTATTACATTTAGTTCATTTAAGCTATTTTAAATGACATCACTTTTAATTAACCATTGTTTCGCACTAAGTCCATTTTTTTTTTGTAAATAACAACTGACATCAGCTGCATTTTGGCTGAATGTTTGTTATCGATTCTTCCTGCTGGCCTGTTGCATGCTGTTGAATTAACGCATTGTACTGTTTCTCCACCTCCATCCCTTCAAACTCCACTGTACTGTGACTCCACCTGTCCCACCCCTGTGCCCCATATCCTGTCACCCTCTCCTTTCCATTCCTGTATCCCCTAAACTTCCCCCATTCCTGCTTGCAAATCTCCCCTTGCCTATTCCCTCCACCTCTCCCTCCCATGTCCGTTTGGTCCATCCGTCCACCCATCACTCATGTTTGTGGATGTGCTGTGTGTGTCCATCCCTCCATCATCACTGCTCTCTGCATCACCCTCAGCTGGTAGAGGTAAGCACACCATCACCTGCTGATTTAAACTCTGATATAACGTGTGTTTTGGATTGAGAATCAGGAATTTTCAGTAATTGTTAAAAAATCGAAATACTTTATATAATTCTGATGAAACAGGTGTGTGATATGGACTAGTTTTAGTTTACATCAGTTGACCTAAAGGCAGTGTCTTGTTAGTATATGGCAAGTACAAGAAGATGGGCAAATATTAAATATACATTTTGATTCCTTATTTCTTATTCTAAACATAATCGGATACTGCATATTTTGCCTTAGAATAATAGATTTCTGACACCTTCCATTCCCTACACCCATGCTCAATTTTAAGAAAAAAAAAAAAAAAAAAAATTCCACTTTAAGAACAGCAGCATACACTTTTCAGTTCTTGTATTTCTTATTTAGCTTCAACATCCTCTGCCCTTTTGCATGTGGCCGGGATAAATCTTCCCTCCTCCATATGCCTGGTCCTTCTCCTGTTACTTTAATGTGCTGTATTTGTTTTGATTGTCATCTTCTTTCTCTCCATTCAGTTCCATGATAAAATGGACCCTCTGTTGGAGACTCTGGAAGGGGCAGTCCAGCGCTTGCGGCTGCCCCCTCCAGTGGCCGCTGAGGTGGAAAAGATCCGGGAACAACTGACAGAGCACCGGGCTACAGGACTAGAGCTGGACAAACTCCTGCCGTCTTTCAGCGCCCTGTGTACCCGAGGAGAAGAGCTCATCAGCCGAGCCCCACACGATGATCCTGCCGCACAGGGTAAAGATCTTTGATCTGAAATGATGCTATATGGCTGTATAAAATACTCCATTCTATAGGTTTTGATAAATCTGTATTCTGTTCCCATCCTCAGCGGTGCGTTCACGACTCTTGCGTCTGCGCTCTCTGTGGGATGAAATCAGGCAGAGGGCGGAGGAAAGAGAAGGTAAACTCCAGGATGTGTTAGATCTCGCCGGAAAGTTCTGGGCTGACATGGGCGCTCTGCTGAGCACGCTCCGTGACTCTCAGGACATCGTGAAAGAGCTGGAGGACCCGGGGGTGGATCCCTCACTCATAAAACAACAAATAGAGGCAGCAGAGGTCAGTCCGACAAAAGAGATGGATGTCTTTTTCTTAGGTTAAAATCAGTTTTCACCAAGGATGTACAAAAACGAAATATTTTCAAAAACGACAAGTCAGTAGGTTGCCTGAACAGCTAGTCCACTAATCAGTCTCAAGGAAGATCTAGATCAGGTGGGGGGGGGGCTAACTAGGGGGCCTCGTATTATGTATGTATGTATATATTTTTATTTTTTTAAATTCAATAACTGCTGTTTTTAATTGAAGAACAAATTAACTTCTGAAATCACACAATGAATCGTGGTTAATTTAATATATTAATATATAATAATATAATTTTTTTTTTAAAACAAGCAGCTATAAAGGAAAAGAACCAATGGTATTAGATGGATGACTAGTCAACCATTTTAACCCATCCTTACTTATAACCCAAAATGTGTGTAATAATGTGTCCAATTTTATAAAACAGTCCTTGAGTAGATCGAACTACATAATGTTGTGTCAAGACAAAGATCTCAAGAGAATGAGGTCATGATGTTTTTATCTCACACAGGCCATTAAGGCAGAGACAGATGGGCTGAGGGAAGAGCTGGAGATCGTACAAACTCTTGGAGCTGACCTCATCTTTGCCTGTGGAGAGACAGAGAAACCAGAGGTCAAGAAAACCATTGATGAGGTAAGAGGGTAGAAGGATAATAAGACATGTGGGGAATGCCCCTCTTCACTCAAATTTAAACAAAATATCTCCATGTTGTTGATTTGACACACAGATGAATGCCGCCTGGGAAGGTTTGAACCGCACGTGGAGAGAGAGAATGGAGAGACTTGAAGAGGCCATGACGGACTCTGTGCAGTACCAGGATGCTCTTCAGGTTATTATTTCTCTGTTGGTACAGCAAAATCTGCCCTGATTGGTCAAGCCAACTTTGTGTTCACATTCATCACTTTGTCTCCTCAGGGCATGTTTGACTACTTGGACAACGCTGTCATCAAATTGTGTGACATGCCAGCTGTGGGGACAGACCTCAGCACTGTCAAACAACAGATAGAGGAGCTCAAGGTTTGAATCAGACCTTATCTACTCTTATCTCTCAAATTGCTTTGAGAAAAGGATTGACCCTTTTTCTTTGTACATGACACAGCAATATAAAGTTGAGGTGTACCAGCAGCAGATTGACATGGAGAAGCTTAGTCACCAAGGAGAGCTGCTGCTCAGGAAAGTGAGCGACCAAACAGACCGAGACATGATTCAAGAGCCTCTCACTGAGCTACGCCACCTGTGGGACAACCTGGTGGACAAAATCACAATCAGACAGGTGAGGAAAGAGAGACAGTTTTCTTATCTCTGACAACTTTTGCATTTACTAACAAATTACAAAAACAGATTATTCAGACTCGGATGAGACATTATAAAATGCAGATAAATGCACACATATGACCTCAGTTTAATGATCCAAATGCTCCTTAAAACAGCCTACAGTTAAGCTAATGAATTATTATTTAATTCTTAAATTGTTGTTATTATTAATAATAATACAATATTTCACTTGTAAGCCCGTCTAAATCGGTCCAATGGCGGTTTCCGATAGAACGGGTGAAGGTCTCTGCGCGTTACTGTCTTTCCGCGTGGCAAAGTAATTTGATTACAATTAACCTTTTATCTGACTCCATTTTATTAGGACTTCGAATTTAGGTTAGAATGCCAATTGGTCCATGGTAATTTATATAATACTTTAGCAGCACATTTGATTATTCTTTTCAACTTTTTACCCGTTCATATTAGGAAGCTATGTCGCTTTGAGGTCCTCACGCCTTCTGTTTAACGCGGGTCTCATGATCACAAGTTCGTCAGTTTGGTCACTAAACAGAGTTAATTGGCTATATACCTGAGATGGTCGCATTCACGCTTACTCAATCAAAGATACTTTTGGTATAGCCCCCCATGGAATTGCATACACTTGAATTTAACGTAACGTTTACTTCAGGCAGAGGTATGGCCACTACTACAGATATAAGTCGACCAACATTACTTCTCTTATAATAGCTTTGGATTGGCCATGCCGTGGTTTCCCACGTACACTTATCTAAAGTAACATTAAATTAAAACAGAGGGTAAGACACACCCAAATATAGGTTGCTCAAGCAGCATTTTTGCTGTCCTAAACGGAAATTCACTCCTTGTCTTTGCAAACCAAGTACACTTGAATTAGTGCCAAATATTAGTCGTCATTAATCTGACGCAGACTTTGCGGTAACTTACGAATCCATTTAATCCACTTGGGAAAACAATTTCAGATTTAGTCAGAATAAAATCAAATGTAACAATTTATTATGTCAGGGAAATGTATCATGCCAATTTCATAATCAGTTCAAAGATAATCAATATAATAACATAAAATACTCAGAGATAAAGAGTAAAAGATTTAGGCTAAACCCGACATTTAGAAAAATACATAATGCTGAAGTCTTTGAGGTCCTTCAACATTATGGGCTGATCTGAGTTACAGAATCGCCCTTCTCTTGTTGCATTTCTTTATGTAGACAGAAACTTCACATGGAAACATTTGCTAACAATGGGAATTTGCATTCAGAGTTTACACCTTTTGGGCGCAGAATGCCATTTGCCTGGAAGACACACCCTCCTCTGTGTGCAAGTTATCTCTAAACTCTTAAGAACTTTATTATCTTTTGGTTTACTTTGGGAATTAGACACTTGTACCAGTCGCACTGAGACATTTCAAATGATACCAAACATGTATAATACTGTATGATAATTATTCACATTAAACCATATAGATTTTTGGGTGAATGTCTGGTGGTCTCAGCGTGAGAGAGAGAGAGAACATGGGGGAGGTGATTGACTCGGGGATGCTAGTTTCTCAAGAGAGAGTCAAATATTAATTTCGTGAAAGGTCCTTTGTCTTCTCGGGGAGTGGTCTTTCCTCAACCAGACTGCCCGGCATTTTCTAATTTCTCAATTCTTACAAACTGATTATTGAAATTAGGTCTTGGAATTGTAAAATGGAGTATGACAATAATACTACTAAGTTAATTTAAATTCAATCAAAAAACTCTGAAAACATTGTTGCGTAGTTACTGCATTTTAGAGGGCAGACATGAAAGGCTCTTACTCTTGATTGTTTTGATTCTGTCTTCTCTCTACCAGCACAAACTGGAGGGTGCGCTCTTGGCTCTAGGTCAGTTCCAGCATGCTCTCTCTGAGCTGCAGTCTTGGCTCAGTCACACGCACGCCACACTGGACACCCAGCGACCCATCAGCTCTGACCCCAAGGCCATCGAAATTGAGCTGGCTAAGCATCATGTACGTCACATTGGGCCTCATTTTTATGTACTCTACTTTTGTTATCTCCATTTTAAAGCAAATTCCTTTAATCAAGCTGCCCTTTGTAGGTTTTAAGAAACGATGTGCTGTCCCATCGGGCCACTGTGGAGACAGTGAACAGAGCGGGCTCTGAGCTGCTGGAGTCCAGTCCTGGAGACGAAATCAACCACCTGAGAGACCAGCTGGATGAGCTCAACCGTAGCTGGAAGAACCTTCTGCTGAAGACTGATGAGAGGCAGAAGCTTTTGGAAGCTGCCCTGCAACAGGTGCTCTAGATATTACTACATCATTATACAGAGAGATCTAATTGAATGCACCAATAAAAAACAAGTACATCTGCATATGTTTGTAGCTTGAAATACATTGTTTTCAGTGGATTATGTTAAAGTCGATTCAATAAAATGGTTGCAGTTTGGAGGGTTGCTGTGCATGGAGAATGGTTCTCTTTAATGTTGTAGTACAGGTGTCGGATCAATTAGCTCATTGTCTTTACCCTGCATGGTTTCTGTGTCAGGCGGAGGGTTTCCATGGAGAGTTGGAGGAGTTTCTGCAGTGGCTCAGACGCACAGAGAGTCAGCTGTCCGCTGCCAAACCCACAGGTGGCCTGCCTGAGACTGCCAGAGAGCAGCTGCAGCAACACATGGTACGCTAAATGAGTTCACCTCTAGTCCACCCATTAGAGATCAAACCAGCCTCAAACATACAACTTCTTATAACAATTTCAAATTATAGGAAATAGTTGTACATTTTTATTTATTTATTCATTTATTTAGCATTCTTTGGAAATCACAAAAATGTACATTACATGTTAAATACTGCATTTGCATTCTATTTTGCGCTTTTGCCATTTTTATTAGTTTTTGATTTTTTTATCTCTATTTGGATTTAATTTATTTTTATTTTAATCAGTTACCAAGGCAACAGTATTTAAGTTTTTCATTTTATTTTATTTCAGCTTTATTTTAATTAATGAAAATAGTTTTAGTTAACAATGACAATGTTTGTTGACTAATCAACTTATCTTCCTCTGTCCCGTTTATAGGAGCTCCAGGCTCAGTTGACCCACAGGGGTGAGCAGTATCATCGACTGCTGGATAAGGGAGAGTCCATTCTTCTGGCCAGAGGAGGGGAGGATGCTGGACCTGGTACCACCCAGACCCAACAGAACCTGGCCTTGCTAACGAACAAGTGGGCCAGTTTCAATGCCAAAATGGATGACAGAAGGGTGAGGGAACCAAAGACTGATTTATGACCTTATTCATGTTTAAAAAGCGGTTTCTTTAATTTATTAACAGGTTCATGAAATATCTTATTCTGCCTTCCAATCCTAATCTTTCTGTCTCTGCGTCCATCTCTTTTCACAGGGTAAACTGGAGGAAGCGGTCTCATTGGCGACAGGATTCCAATCCTCCCTCCAGGACACCATTAACTGGCTGACACAGGCAGAGCAGACTCTCAACATGGCTCAGCCACCCAGTCTCATTCTCGACACTGTCCTATTCCAGATAGATGAGCACAAGGTTGGTAGAAAATGTGGTTTACTTAGTTTTGTTTGTTCAATATTTATATCTGAAATAAATGGCACTTTCAAAAACCTTAAAAAAAAATCTTAAAGACCCCAAACATTTGAACGGTATTATATATATTTTTTGCTTTTGATGTTCCTGTTTATTTAAAATACCTTCACAATTGAATACTTTTGGGAAACTTGAGTCCTTATCTTGTCTTGTATTTCAGGTCTTTGTGAATGAGGTGAACACTCACAGAGAGCAGGTTCTGGCTCTAGAGAAAGCTGGCTCTCAGCTGCGATTTGCCAGTCTCAAACAGGATGTGGTTCTCATCAAGAACCTGCTGCTCAGCGTACAGGCCCGCTGGGACAAACTTGTGCAGAGATCACTAGACAGAGGACGCCACCTCGATGAGGCCCGCAAGAGAGCCAAACAGGTACTGTTTGGTTTACTTTACTCTGTCTGTTGCTCTGATCATACCTCTCTTCATCTCTGATGTTGGCAATCTTCTCTTGTCTAGTTTCATGAGGCCTGGAGGAAGCTGACAGACTGGTTGGAGGAAGCAGAGAGCAGACTGGACTCTGAACTGGAAATCTCTAATGAACCTGACAAGATTAAAATCCAACTGGCCAAACATAAGGTACAGCATTGCTGCATTAAAGAGTTTTGTGAAGCTGAAAACTTCAAGCCTTATCTCTTATGCCCATTATCTTTTAATCACTGTACTTTAGGATTTCCAGAAGTCTCTTGGCTCCAAGCAGCCAGTGTATGACACCACAGTGCGCTCTGGGAAGGCCATGAGAGACAAGGCCACACTGCCGTCAGACACACAAAAACTGGATCATTTGTTGGGCGAGGTCCGTGACAAATGGGACACGGTGTGTGGAAAGAGCGTGGAGAGGTGAGAAGGACTGGAATTACCCATTTGGAATATGATTGGATGTAGAATGAAGTGAAACAAATAATTTGAGATGTTTTTCTTCTCAGGCAACACAAGTTGGAGGAAGCCCTCTTGTTCTCAGGTCAGTTCGCTGAGGCTCTCCAGGCACTTGTTGACTGGCTGTATCGTGTGGAACCTCAGCTTGCAGAGGACCAGCCTGTCCATGGAGATCTGGATCTCGTTTCCAACCTCATGGATTCTCATAAGGTACTAATAGGGTGATTCTTAGGAAATCTTGGTTTTAAAGATGACATGAAATTTGAAGACTAACTACAAATTTCATTTGTAGGCATTAATTGTGCTAATTCATTTCAAATCAATTTAAGACCTTTTTAAACATATTTTCCAAAACGTTTTTTATATATATATATATAAAAATGAGATCTTTTAGTGTGGTCCTTGAAACCCAAAATATAATGTTTGAAAAGTCCTGGAATTTCATTGCATAGTATACATGAACCCTGCATTATTGACGCAGTGAGGCTTGAATGAGACTCTTACTAGGAAAGCCATTACTGAGTAGGACAGTTTCTTAGTGATAGTGCTGTATTTATTGTTCCTCAGGTCTTCCAGAAGGAGCTGGGGAAAAGGACCAGTAGTGTGCAGGCTCTGAAGCGGTCCGCCCGAGAGCTGATGGAGACGGGCCGGGACGACACCGCCTGGGTCAAAGTTCAACTGCAGGAGCTTAGCAACCGCTGGGAAACAGTCTGTGCCCTGTCCGTTATAAAACAGACTCGCCTCCAGCAGGCTCTCAAACAGGTACGTCTGACCGTTCTTTGAACGAAACCAAGAGCAGTGTTAATATTTTCTTCTGACTATCTCTTTTTCTCTCTCTTTCTGCAGGCAGAGGAGTTCCGCACAGCTGTTCAGATGTTGCTGGAGTGGCTGTCAGAGGCGGAGCAAACATTGCGTTTCCGTGGCGTCCTGCCAGAGGAGGTGGAGACTCTGCAGGTGCTACTGCACACGCACCGAGATTTCATGCAGACGGTGGAAGAGAAGAGAGTGGATGTGAATAAAGCTGCTGGCATGGGCGAAGCCATTCTAGCTGTGTGCCACCCAGACTGCATCACCACCATCAAACACTGGAACACCATCATCAGAGCTCGCTTTGAAGAGGTGAGAACTGAGAAAAATCTAAACTGTGGCATCAGAAGCCTGTCTAGGCAAATAGTTAGACAAATAAGTGTCAAGCATAATATAATAGGTCTGAAATGCTTATGATTGTTTGCTGTACAGGTGCTGACATGGGCCAAACAGCATGAGCAGCGCTTGGAGACGGCTCTGGCTGAATTGCTCAACAATGCTTCACTACTGGAGGAGCTGTTGTCATGGCTACAGTGGGCAGAGACCACACTGGTGCAGCGTGATACTGAACCACTCCCGCAGGACATCCCTCAACTGAAGACACTCATCACAGAGCATCAGGTTAGTTGGGACACAATCATTTGTTCATATTCTGTCACTCAGTCTTTTAATATTAATTGCATTGTTTAGTGCTGAGATGGTTCTTAGTATTTTTGTTTTCTTCTATCAGGTGTTTATGGAAGAGATGACCCGAAAACAGCCTGATGTTGACAAAGTTACAAAGACATACAAGAGGAAACCAGCAGAACATCCCAGCAGTCTGTCAGACAGGAGAGGGGCCCGTAAGAAACTTTATCCTCAGCTGCTCAGCTAAACTAATATAGCGCATAACTTGCTGAGTATACAATTCTGAACATATTTTTCTGTGCCCTTCTTACAGGGAAACACCAGCAGCAGCAGCAACAACAGCATTCGGTACAGGTAACCGGTGGTAACCCTCGCCTCACCCAGCTCTGCTCTCGCTGGCAACAGGTGTGGCTGCTCGCACTCGATCGCCAGCGAAAGCTCAATGATGCCCTCGACAGACTAGAAGAGGTACTGCATCTATTTTACATATACTTTTTTAATTTTACTCTGTGTACTAAAATCTTATCAGTAGAAGTAATGACCCTTCTCCACCTTTAGCTTAAAGAGTTTGCCAACTTTGACTTTGATGTGTGGAGGAAGAAATACATGCGCTGGATGAACCACAAGAAGTCTCGCGTCATGGACTTCTTCAGACGCATCGACAAGGACCAGGATGGAAAAATCACACGCCAGGAGTTTATCGATGGCATCTTGGCATCAAGTACGGGCGCATGTACTTGCCTGTAATCTTGCCAGTTTCATGAGCCTTTATTTTAACGCCAGTTTACCTATATACTTTGTTTGCAGAGTTCCCAACCAGCAAGCTGGAGATGACTGCTGTTGCTGATATCTTTGACCGTGATTGTGATGGCTACATCGACTACTATGAATTTGTAGCTGCTTTGCACCCCAACAAAGATGCTTACAGACCCACAACAGATGCTGATAAAATCGAGGATGAGGTATGGACGATGACAAGAAATTAATTTTGTGGGTTTGGCATCATGTAGTTTTGAATAAAATCCATTTTTTTTGTATCCCAGGTCACCAGACAAGTGGCTCAATGCAAATGTGCCAAGAGGTTTCAGGTGGAGCAGATCGGAGAGAACAAGTACAGGGTGAGAGTCTGGAGCCCAATAGTACTTGTCAAGCTAGAATTCAAGTCTAGATGTTTTAACACATTTAATATGACATTATAAATGACAATGGCACTGCTATGTTATCATCGCACCTCCTCATTCAGACCATCCCTAAGCTTGCCATTATAATATTACGACTCTAACCAGCATCGCACTCTTTCAATTACGTCAGTATGACTTGGCCATTTTGGAATAAAGGTGCATTGGCAGTTTTGTGTTTGTACGCAATACCACCATAACACTTAACAGCAACATCCGTATGCTGTGTGTGCTTCTCACCACCCAACTAATGATCTACCCATTGTTCTAGCAATTGCAGTCATGGTCAGTGGGTGGTCTTTCATACCCCAACATCATTATCCAGTGCGGTTAATGATCTTTGACAAGAGTGTTTACTAACTTGTTGCATTGCACAGGCTACAGATCCACGATGCTAACTCCACATCCTGATGTTTGTCCATCTTTGTCTATCTCTTTACTACTACACCTGCTGTGCTGTCCTCATTGTGTTTGTTTTTAAGCAACCATTCACAAGCACTCATAGCAACAAATCACCATGCTTCCCATGGGCATTTCCTCCATTGTATGCTGTTTTAGTTATTTCATACTTTTAGGAATAGTTAATAGGACATGAATCATTATACCAACAAAAAAGGTCAATGTGTGTGTATGTCTTTATGTGTTATTTCACTCTCTTTTTTTCTTTTTCTTTCTTTTTGTTTTATTCCTCCTCCATGTGCACCGGACTTATTGTAGTTCTTCCTTGGGAATCAGGTAAAGTGAGCGGTGTGTTTGTAACATGTCCTCTGAAATCTGTTGCCTCTGCACAGTTCCCACAAGCTTTTTCAGACAGCCAGATCTAAATCAGTACTGGACAGTTTCTGCATGGACTAGCTAAGAATTCCCTGTGGACAGCCCACATTCTTGGCTGCTGTCTGAAATGGGGATTTCTTTAGTCTCTTCCTGCTTACTCAGCGGGCATTTCCTGTCTGAGAGACAAAAATTGCAGTGCTAATGCCAAAATATTAAATGTTTATATACGCCCTCCAAATCCAGTGGCAGATTTCAAAGGTTCAGCTTACGTGTTGTGGTTGGGATGTGCTTGTTTTTTTTTTATTGAAAATAATTTATCATGATCAGGAAATGATTCTGATTTACAGGCCCTTCTCTATTATGATGTTAGGGTTTTTTGGGCTTTTGGTGGAGGAAAATTATCCAGTGGCTGATTTCTTGAAAATAAACCTTCAACCAAAGCAATTCTTTGAAGTAAAAAAGGACAACCGATCAGGGAAAAAATTCCAGAGAATTGCTGTGGTGTGGTGTTTATTGTAGAGATGGGATTTGAGCTGGGCAAGCTCTAACAAAAATCATGTCGATCTTAAAAAATGTGGCTTGCTGCATGTTGCAGTGTGATTTCCTTTGATTTGCCTGGTGCTTCAGAATATAATTAGTATAATTAACTAATTTGAATGTGATCTTAAAGGAATGGTTCACCCATTGTACTTCACATTACTTACTCAATCTCGTGTCATTCCAAACTTCAGTGTTGTTTTTTATGTGGAACAAAGATATTATATACATGCAGATCGCTGTATGGAAAAGACAAATTCGTAAAAATTCTTTAAAACATACCAGGTTTGGAACAACATGAGTAGAATTTTAATTTGTGGGTGAACTATCCCTTTAAGAGACATTATAAATGTATAATCCTTTATCTGTCTGTCTGTCCTCTTCCCTCTCTTATCCATGTTCGTTCCTCTCCACTCTTCCTCCTCTTTCCTCAGTTCGGAGACTCACAGCAGCTGCGTCTTGTGCGAATCCTGCGCAGTACAGTCATGGTTCGTGTTGGAGGTGGCTGGATGGCGCTGGATGAATTCTTGGTGAAGAACGACCCTTGTCGAGGTAAGTCCCACACAACAGCTGGAGGAAACTTACTCCTTACGTACATGGAAAAGAGGTTTCCAGAAACACTGACAGACAGTTCACACAGCATTATTCTTATTACTCTCATTAGTCTTATTCATAATCTTCATCATCTTTCACTCTTGTATTTATTCTCTTCAATGAGTTTCTCATCTTTTCAGTACTATCTGAGTTCACTTTCATCTCATCTTCCATCACTTCCCCATTACTTCCTGACCTCTTTTCCACGGTGGTTATTTTTATATGCATGGCCTACACATTTGGCCCATTCTTTCTCTCTTTCTCCCTGTCATCCTCCTATTTTTATTTGATACAATTGTAGTGCATGGTGCATGTTCCTTAGGTCTCTCCCTCCCTCTTTCTCTGCCCCGTCCCCTATCTCTCGTTCTCTCTCCCCAGTGCAACATCCAGGGCTAAAAATCCTGCGTTCTGACTCCAGCAGCTCCATATCATCTCGCATAGGTTGGGTTTTCTCTCTCCTTCTCGTTCGGATTTTCTTCTTTTTCACTCGTTTGGTTTCCCCTCTCTTTGCCTCTGTTTCACTCACACTTTGTTTGGTTCTTTGTTGCTTTGCTGTGCTTTGCTGACCGTGACACTGATCTAACCCTCACGCCTGGAGCTCATTACGAACCAATTGTGCTTTGAGATTTCTGGCTCAGCCATTTACATCACTTCCTGCATTTTGATTTAAAATACTACTTAACGCATACAGTATTTATATTCCAAAAATTGTGTTTGTAGACAGTTTATTCCCTTTTGTTGCAAAGCAAGAGGTCTTAACGGACAAGTTCACCCAAAAATTTTAATTCTCATGTCGTTCTGAACACGTATTACTTTTTTTTGTAGAACATAAAAGAAGATATTTTGAATAATGTTTATGCTGCTCTTTTCCAAGTAAATGGGGACTGGAAGAAACGCTAGGTTTAATGTAAATAATGTTAGACACAAACCAATTTGAGGTGATTGTCTTCTGCTAAATATCTCCTTTTGGAAAATCGTACATGTTTGGTACGACTTGAAGGTGAGTAAAGTAAATGATGAATTTTGGTTTTTGAGTGAACTATCCCTTTCAACAGAACGTGAGTGTGTGTATGACTCTTTCTGTGTGAATGCGTGTTTTTCATGTTGTCTCTTGTGTCTCTCAGTGACGGTTACTCCTGGCTATTTCTGCTGCAGAGGTACCTCATTCTCTCTCCTTTCTCACCTCTTAACTCCTTTCCTGTTTGACTACATCTGTCTGTCTATTCCATTCTGAGCCTCTAAACCTTTTCGTCCAGCTTCGGATCCATCCCATCACTGCTGTGTCTTAGTATGTGTGGCGTGTGCGAGAGCTTAAGGACTATGTGAGGTCTATGTGTCCGCTAGCATCATGCTAACCATTCAAACCAGGCTTGGCCAGGCCTGGGCTCGATTCCTTTCATGTGTGTCCTGGATGAATATTGCAAATGAAAAAGCATCCAGAACCAGGGTGTGGCCAGGCTTGGGGTTTCTAATATTGTTTGAAGCAACTCTTAAAGAGCAATTACTCATGGAGAAATGGATTACAGGCCCCACCTGCTTTGAGGGGAGGAAATTATATGGTGTGGTAGTTATCAACTGCTCTGCTCTTACTGGGTTTGATGGAAAAGTGAGTGTCATGCAGTGTTGGGGAAGCTACTTTGAAACAGTAGCTTGCCAAGCTAAAAGCTACTTAAAATTGAAAGGAGTTGAACTACAGTCAAGCTGCACTTGTAAAAAACTACAAAATAACAACAAAAAGTATCTAAAAACACCGAAACTATTGAGAAGGGCAGGATCTTGTTAAATAACCACAGTGACCCTAAATGGTTTTTGTACACATCAGCCTCACTTAAAAATGTTTCGGTTTCTTTGCTTTGTATGACAATGTCAAAGCAAGTGGCATTTATTTTAAGAAAGATAGCACAAGCTTACTTTTCAAGCAAAATATATCACAAAAAATAAATGTATTAGATAATAAAGCAGCAGATACATTTGTTCATAATAATATATACTATCATAGTATTTTTTTATTTTTTGAATGATCTTTTTTTTTTTCTTTTTTTTTTTTAATTTAAAAATTTTGCTTATTATTTTACTTTCTAATATTTATATTTTAATTCATTTCAGCTTTATTTCAATGAATGAAAATCATTTTTTAATAGTTTAATTTTTTTAATAGGGACTTTGCACAATGAATTATCCAAACAAAACGAATCCCACTTCCCAATGCTACTTCAGAGAAAGGGGATAGTTTAAGAGAGTGTGTTTGATTGTCTCATTTTGCTTGTCTGTAAGGCTACGTGTTATGTTCCACTATAACGCTACTGAAAATGAATTGTCTGTGAATTTAGTTAGTTACTCCTCAACACTGATGTCTTGAAGGAATAACAGACAAATTCTGACCACAGCTACTGCTGCCATTGCACAGCCCTCTCTCTCTCTCTCTCTCTGGCTGCCCTGGTCTGTGTGTTTTGCAAGGGCTGCTGCGTTTTGTATCTGTTATTAAGAATGTTCTGTGAAGACTTGTGTTGGTTTTCAGTGTTTGCTAAAAGCATTATCAGGCATGACCCTCAGGTATCTGTCGACGCTGTTTATGCGTGTGCACTGGTTTACGTGGTGGGCTGAAGGAAGCTGTGCTTTTTTTTTTTTTATTGTTCTTGTTTTGAGGATGCTTGCTCAATGACTCACCGTTAACCCCCTGCATCGTGTCCACCACGTGCACTGACCGCTTTTTAAGTGGGTATACCGATCCCTCTGTCTGCATTGAGTCAAAGCAGTGGCCAGAGGAAGTGTTGAGTCTCCCCACTCGCACTGCTCACCACCTGACCATCGTGCCTTACAGCTTTCTTTCTCCTCCTTTCATTTACTGCAGCTCGTGGACGCACCAACCTGGAGCTTCGAGAGAAGTTCATTCTTCCAGAGGGAGCTACGCAGGGTCTGGCGGCCTTCCGGTCCCGGGGGCGTCGATCCAAACCTTCGTCGCGCACGGCCTCACCCACCCGCTCGTCTTCGTCGGCGTCGCACAGTGCCCACAGCTGCGCCTCTCTGCCCTCTGCACCCGCAACTCCCACAGCATCCTCAAGGGTGAGAGTCACCATATAACACTGCATAGGCTTATAATAACCCATACTTACTGTTTGTTGTGTCTTGTATACTAATGTCTTCATCAGAAATTAGAGGGTAACCTCAGTCTCAAAAAATGTTCTTGTTGTATCATACACTACTGTTCAAAAGTTTGGGGTCATTACGTTTTTTTTTTTTTACAAAATTAATAGTTTTTTCAGCAAGGATGCATTAAATTGATCAAAAGTGACATTAAATACTTGCAAAAATTCAGCTTTGAATAAATTACATTTTCAAAATGCATTGAAATAGTGTCATTTAATGTTAAATATTTAATTATTACAGTTTTTACTGTAAATTTGGTCAAATAAATGCAACCTTGCTGAGTATAAGCGATTTTTTAAAAACAGTGGAAATCTTACCAACCCCAAACTTTTAAACTGTAGTGTAAATTTAGTCACAATTTATCTAGATATACAGTTGTGCTTGTTTACAAGCATTTGTTTAGACACCATTTGCAGAATCTGTAATGATGTTTAGCATTTTACAAAAACAAGAGATAAAACCTTTAGATGTAAAAATCGGAAACCCTTGTTATCAGCTACACCAGTAGTCGTTAAGTGAACTGCAGCCAGCAACTTATTGCTTGTGCTCGCACGCGTAAAATACAAGAGACTGAACATGATTCAAGGCCCCATATACAAAGTTCTTTTTTGTTATTATCTTAAAAGTAAAACGAAGTTGGAAATAAGGTTTGGTAATAATGTCCTTTGTCTCTTAACATAACATCATCCTTCATTTCTGATTAATAATCATAGTCTGTTAATCATGGTTTGAATGTGTGTGATTGCTTGTGTTTTATGTTTTCAACTAAATTTTAAAGACTGAAAAGATAGATCTTAGAAAATATTCTCAGATTTAGTATAGAGCTTTTATAAGTTATAAATAAATTATGTTTTCAACATTAATAATAATAAGAAATGTTTCTTGAGCATCAAGTCAGCATATTAAAATGATAAAAGGATCATGTAACACTGAAGATTGATGCTGAGTAATGTTGCTGAAAATTCAGCTTTGCTTTTTTTTTATTGCAATGATATTTAACATAATTGCTGTTTTAATGTATTTTGAACAAATAAATGCAGCCTTGATGAGCATAATAGACTTCTTTGAAAAATCGTAACAAATCTGAGCCCAAACTTTTTAATGGTATTGTTATAAAAAATATATATATATATATATATATATATATATATATATAAACTTTATGCAATTACTTGGCAAGGCCGACGTATCAATCTTTCGCTAGTCTTTTTGGTGGATGGTTTCTCTTTGTGTCTGATTGTTGTTTCGGGGTCAGGACAAGATCACTATTGTCTCTGCATGTCAGAATCATATTGTCATCTGTGAAATTTTTATTTGTTCTTTGTCTTTTTGTCCCTCTCCCCTCCCTTGCTTGGAAAATGTGCCTTCCTCCCTGTTTGCGCTCATCTCCACCTACAAAAACACTACGCTCTGCTGTGCTGCATCGCCTCCCTCTACTTTACTCTTTTTCCGATTATCCTGGCTTCTTCCCACTGCTTTTTTTTTTTTTTTTTGCTACTCCGCTATTCCTTGTCCTTTTTGCTGCCGCATTTCCCAGTCCTCCCAATCCCAATCTCGTGACTATGCCAAGCCCTGGCTGGCACACAGTAAAACTCCAACTCCAACCAAGTGCCAGTCCTGCCCAGAGCACAGCCAGACCCCTGGGCATGAGGTAACACACTGCCCCCTCCCAGTGCCCTAGCACACTAACAATAAAAGCTTTAAGAGCGGCCTGATCTTAACACATGGGAAGCAACTGAGGTCGATGACCCAGAGAACAGTGCAGAAAATCTGTGACCTTATGCTGTGTAATCTCCAGTACAATATCAGGCAGAAAACATAGTTTGTCTTGAGGAAAAGATGCAATCAATTAATTTGCATAAACATTACTTAGGAATTATTCTGTTAAGCCATCTTATGTTATGACAATCGACAGATTCATCCATGTCATGGTAGAGCGTGGTCCAGTTATTTTTAATCAAATTTTCCCAGACTTATCTGTTAGGCTTATTATCTGTAGATACACAGGTAGATCTGCCATTTTGTAATAAACCTTCTCTCTTTACAGGGAGGCTCCACAACTAAACTGAAGAGACCAACTTTCCATTCCAGCCGTGGCTCCTTAACTGGTGAGAACGGTGGAACACCAACCGCTGCTAAACCTGGACGCTCCGGTACGAAACCCTGTACCGCTTCACTCTCTCACAACTGCAGCACAGTAGTTAAAGGGGACTTTTAAATCGATCTAATATCCAGTGTTGGTTCAAACAGACCCTTCAGGAAAATGTAGCTAATAACAAGTACTACTATACTGAAGCTATTTAGTGGGCAATATATTATATGTTAGTGCTTCAGCCAACAACATTTTATGATTCTTACACGTTTTGTTCAGTACAATTTTCACTAATTAACACAACACAACACAACTTTTATGAATTTTGAAGCCTAAATACAATCAACAGAAGCAAAAATCTAAATGTAGGCTATAAACAAACTGCACTATGGTCACATGACTTCAACATCACCATCACTAAGCTTCGGAAAAATCTTTATTTAAGATCTACAAGTTGGAAACTGAGTTAGAATAGTTTGCAAGAGCGCGAGTATAAGCACAACGCTGTAAAGATTAAACGAGTGAGTAGATGAGTTTACCTCTTCAGCGTGATGACATTTAATGTCCCAGAAAATCTTTGTAGTCCTATTTAGCCACTTGTTTGCAGCCACCTTTTTTAAGTCACATAAAAGCTTAAAAAAATCATGAGTGGGATATTACTGGTGTATTTTATGTCACAGAATAAAACGTGAAAATATCTTGAGCTTGTGTTCACCACAAACTTTACTTCAGTCATTTAACCAAAAACCCATACAAAAAAAAAAACACTCAATCGTGCAGCACACTATTATAAATGTGTAACTGTCCAATGGCATACTTTTACATTATTTTTGTCCAAGATATTAAATTCCGAACCTAGAAACCACAGAAGAGTGTAAATTAGTCAAAATATTGTGATGAAAAGCAGCATTTCAATATATCAATATGAAAAAGAAAAAAAAAACTTAATTGAAGCATCAAAACCAACCAATTTTCCAAAATTAATAAATTACGTTTTATAATGTTTCTTGCTTGTTTTTGTGCACAACACATACAGTATATTACATTCACCTCTGTGTTGGATAAACTAGCCAATTACTGGTTAGTTAGTAGCGTTGCTATTTTTAGATGGGTTTAGTAGATACTCCCAACACTACTAATATTACATTATTGTTTTTATGCGACTCTCCTTTATATTTGTAATACATCCTTATGTACTATATTACTGTACCCTTAAACTTCAATCGTCTTCTTTCATCAGACACCAAACGCACTCCGTCCTCGACGAGCGGCCCAGCCAGTCGCGCAGGGAGCCGCGCCGGGAGCCGAGCCAGCAGCCGAAGAGGCAGCGACGCTTCAGACACGTCTGAGCTCATGGAGACCCACTCGGCTTGCTCCGATACCTCAGACACCCCTCGCCGGCCTGGGGCCAAACCCTCCAAAATCCCCACCATCTCCAAGAAGACCCCTAGCCCCAAAACACCAGCGGGCAAGAAATGAAGTCTGTGACTGACTCTGAAGGTGGTTCTGATTTAACCAGCAGGAGGAGAACACAACACCGGACTCTCACCTCTCCAGCGCCCGCACACTGCTACACCACCCAGATTAATACCTACCATAATGCTGCCTTATTTGTGTTCTACATCATGTCCTTAATTTAACCGACATTCGTTTTCTTGAATGTGCGATGGAGAGCATCCTGTGTGAGCAGATATACACAGAGGGACATCAATTCTGCATCAGGGGTTTCCACTATTCATCACTATGAATATGCAACCGCCCGTCACTCTCCAAACCTCATCAGACATGCATGGTTGTCACTTTGGAGATGTTTGGTTGGACACACTCGCCCTCTCCAGATGTATACAGACCAGCTGGCCTCTCGCCCACAGGTGTCTGTACCACTGCTAACAAGAGGAAGTCAATTAAAAACTGAGACCTTTTCCTCCTCGGCACTTGGACTTTTTGGACTCTTGTGTGTGTGTGTGTGTGTGTGTGTGTGTGTGTGTGTATGTGTGTGGTAGTTCCTGTCATGGTAAATTAACGCAGTAATAAGGAGAGGAAGTGGAGGACGACACATATCTCAGCCTTGTGACGAGAAGACTAGATCCTTCACGTCACACGCGATCCTTTTAAAGGAGCCCCTATTGCACACAGCACACGAGTTTCATGCACTCGCACCCACAGTCTTCTTCGCAGTCTAGTCGTGTCCTTTTGTTACAGACATCATGTTACAGAGCTTTTCCACAGTATGCAAAAATGATTACAATTGTGAATGTTTGTTTCATGGTTAATTTATAATCTTGACGTTTTGTTTGTTTTCTAGAGTAAAGAGCTGTATTTATTTGTGATTGCAGTATCATATCAACTCTTGAGAATGACTAGTATTAACACAAGCGGAATCACTCTTCTCTTTGTTTTTGTACATCCGCTCCTGACGTAATGAATTGCTTTGACTGATCATTTCTGATGTTAACTGACCAGGAAGCTTACTGATTCCAATGGTGGCCTTTTTGCCGGTGACTACACACTTTAGATGACGTCAAAAGTGGCTTCCTACTCGTTCTTTCGTGAAGGAAGCGTCCTAAATAATGGATGATGGGGGCGGCTCGCGCAGCCCCCGTTAAAAACAGCGCTTTGAATCTTGTCTTTGACAAGCTGAAGTATATGAATACCTGAAGAAAGGTGATTTTTATTTATTTATTGTGTCATTTGGAGGGGGGTGAGGGCTATGAAAGGATCCACCTTTTGATTGTGTTACTCTTTTGACATGACTGAGAGAAACAGGGGTGCAATTGTGTATAAGTAAAGAAGCTATGATTATAAATCCTTTTTGTTCTCTTTTGTATTAAAACAATGCTTGCAGTACAACTGTCTGATTCTCGTGTTGTTAAGTGGCATGTGTGTGTGTGAGCGTGCAGGGATGCCACAGTTAACAGGAAATGGCACAGTAATTACAAGCAGTAGAGATAATGACACACCCCATTAAATCTTCAAAAAGGGACAAGCCTTTGGTGTGTGTGCAGTTTTGAACACTGCTCTTTTATATAAGATTTACAGTCATTTTGGAGTTCAAAAATGGCCCCACGAGCGAATAGAAGCACCTTTGTTTGAGCCGTGTGTGTTGGTCACACATAAGTAGTGTGTGTTTGCACTGGACTCTGTGTATGTTTGGTGGTCAGATGCAGCGGATGGGGTTTGGGAAGGGTGGTGTTCCATCATCTTCATTCTGCAGCTGTGAGTCTGTGTTTATATACAAATATTTAAACCCACTCACATCCTTTCCCACCAAACACCATCCACACCGCAGAGCCAAGCTCTCATGGCATCTCACAACCCTGCAGTGTCATTTCATTTTCAGAATCAACTGACCACATGAGTGCTTTTATCAAACAACTGTTTTTCCCATTAAAAACATGTATTAAAGTCTCGATTTATATGGGTCTGTTTGCGTAGTTGACAAATGGCATGTCAATGGCCACCTCCAACAAATTGCAACATTGTTAGGTAAAAACATGATTAATATATATTCGTTTTGTGTGTGCATATACACGTTTCATACGTGATTCATTTCTATTTATATAAATATATAGTGACTATAAACTAAAGTAATTGCATATCAAGGTTGCAGAAGTGCGGTAATCCGAACTGTTTTTTTGCAGTTCACTTAAATAGCCCTGTCATGTCATTTTTGAGTAATATAGTTTTTCAAAAAATAGTTTATAAACTATGTATTTAAATAAGAAAAAGGTTTGAAATGGTTTTAGGTGAACTACAGACCCTTTCTATCACTGGTTCATATTTCAACTACCTGTCTGCATGGACACTTTAGTTTGAAAACCAAGTTTTTTTCAAAACTGCCATCTTATATCTTCAGTGAAACGGCAGTGATCTGTCACTTCTTGGCTACTGTTGAAACCACAGAATATAAATATAGTTTTCATATTACCCTAGCCATAAGAACTCAGTTCTAGTCTGTGCAAAGGCTGGATCACATCTTCATCCCCAAACCACATGATAATTGCCAGCAATTTGTGAGGTATGTGTAGAAGATGGGACGGTTTGATAGGGTAGATGGAGGCTGAGGTGAGAAGGAAGAGAGGGAGGAGGATTCAGACGTTGGAAACACTCCCTCTGCGTAAGTGTGTATGTTGGGAGGGAAGAAGGACACCCATGTTCAGATTGTGCCTTCAGCGCAAGCAGCACGCAGGCTAAGAATACCACAGTCCACTGGGATCTCACAACTTCAAAATCCAGAAAAAAAAAACGTTTGGGGACTGTAACACTATTCTGATCAACAACTTGCTCAAAATTGTGGATTCTTTTTCTTACATTTTTTCAGGAGTCTTGGATATTTCCGCACACTGGATTAAACGTTTAAATCCAACATTGATTGATTACCGCAAGAGAGTTTTCTAACTTTTTGTTGTTCAAATAATTTCATCAGCTTGGAGTAGCGTCTCACATCTCCTCAAAAGGAGCAGGTGTTGTGTTTGATCCAGGAACCTTTGAAGCGGCCCTCTGTTTTTAGTTCTACCCAAAGACTTTAATTCCACATTGTGCTTAGTCCTTCCAACTTCGAGATCACCTTTGAAAGGAGTTGGGCTTCTAGTAAGACGTGTTTGTTTTCTCTTCCAGTTTCTAGGACATTGTTTGCCGTCCAGCTCCGTAAGCACACTATAGATTATGAGAGAAGCCCTGTGGTTTGGTAAATAAAGTGACAGCATGAGGAACGACTGTCAGGAGTCGATAAACTGAGCAGCTCGTAGCAGTAAACATTGCACTCTTCCAAATAACGATGACTGCTGTGGAATCTGAGTGGCTCAGGCGTTTGAGTGTTGTTCAGAGTTGAATTTCAAGACGGTAGTCAGACCATTCCAGAGAAGACCGACGTCGGGTATACACCCAGAGGTTTTGGAGGGACAAATACCAGGATAATCTAGATAGACGGCTGCAATGGAGCAGAGCTCCTCTGCCACACCAATGGACAAACAAGAGCGTGTGGTTGAGTTTGTGTCCTCACGCCGCAGCAGAGGGAGGAAGGAGAGCGGGAGAACCCGACTGTTCCCTCTGGCCATCTTCCTCCCTCTGTGCATGTTGCTGTGTGTTTGGGGTCAGGTGGAAGGAGTGGTTCATTCCAGCTTCCGCAGGCTCAGCGGTCGGGAAAAGAAGGAGATGCAGAAGGAGATTTTATCCATTCTGGGTCTACCAGGACGGCCCAGACCTCACCCGCCACTGCGGCCCCCTTCCTCCGCCCCGCTCTTCATGCTGGACCTTTACCACGCCGTGTCGTCCGAGGCCGATGATGGACCGGGATTGGGCTTCACTCCGGAAGTGGTCAGTCATGCCGCGCTGCCCACCTTAAGCACACACACACCGCCCCTCGGCACGGTGGTCAGTGAGGCGGACACGGTCATGAGCTTTGTCAACCTGGGTAAGTGACAGCTGGTTAGGGTTATGTATGGACATAAATCACACTTTAAAATATGTCATGTTAATTTAATGTTTACTTAAAAGAACGACAACGCAAAGTATTTTACAATGGCAAGTTTGTTGGGTTTCAAATTATAAAACAAATACTTGTACAAAAAAAAGTATTTTTGGACACTCTGGTTGTCAAACTCAAACTGAACTGGAACATGTTAATAACAGTGTTGTTTCATTTTTATACTACTGTAGCTGTTATTCACATTTTTATTTAAATTTTAGTATAAGGTTTAGCCATTTTTTATGTGCTTTTGTTATTTTTTATTAGTTTCTGGAGTTTTTTTATATGTCGATTCAGCTTTAATTTGTTTGTTTCAGTTTTTTTTTTGTTTTTTTTTTTGTGATTTTACTACTTTTTTCAGTCAGTTGCAAGTGCAACATTTCTAATTTCCATTTATTTTTCATTTTCAAGTTTTTCATCTAATATTTATTTTATTTCAGCTTTATTTTAAGTAAGAAAAAAACTAATTTGAATAGATTTAGTTTTAGTTACAAATAACCATTTCTGCCATAAAACAAAATGTTTAAAAGGGTAGGCCCTAATTGTGAAATAAAGTTTAAATAATAAACAAAGTCACTCTGGCAGATATAGTCACAATTACAGGAAATTATTTATTATTATTATTTATATATCAAAACTTAAAACTCATTACAGAAATAGCTTAAACAAGTCTAGAACAAGTCTAGCATATTTTGTTTGCAGATGCCATTTGGTTTGATATTTTAACTAATACAATGGCACATTTTAAGTCTGGTTTCAGTGATTGGTTTCCTAATATTTTGTAAATAATATTGTTTTATAGAACAAACATACAATATTAGAATCCAGATAGTTATTCATACAGTGAGATTTGCCAGTGATTTTGAGAGCTTGTATTGACAATGAGACAGACCCACAATCACTCCATCATCTCTTCCTGTCTCAGCCCAAACACAGACGATACTTATCTGTCCGAACAAACAACAGTTTAACATCCTATTTACAATTACTGCATATCTTTCTCCCCCATTATCATTGGTCAGTGTCACCCCTTTCTCAAATTTAACTAGTGGTGTTCGCTTAGACAAGCGTCACTATTATAATCGCTCATTCTTCACGTGGTTAGTGATTTAAACAAACCCGTTTGAAACTTCGCTGGATAACTGTTTGTGCTACAAACATGAATGATGCCTCAAATCATGTGGCTTTTTGATGAGAGGTCTAGAATTGCTTTTCGAAGCGATCAGGCAAGGTTCCAAAAGAGGGGTTTTGTAGACCGTTTTAGGTTCTCCTTTCAGTGAGGTTCTTAAAAGAAACATGTCCCACTATAAAGAACCTTTCGTGCACTGGAAAGGTTCTGTGGAGGTTAAAAGTTCTTCATGGAACCAGAGATGTTGTAGTGGGCACACAGCTGTGGGGAATTACAGGCCCCACTGAAAGGCAGAAAAAAAGATGAGATGAAGTGGATGAAAATACTGTTGGGCACTCCTCTAAAAATAGAGCGCTGGACTGTAATTAGTGGTGGTGCTCTGAGCGACTGCTGTTCCACAACTCCTGTAATTACTCCAGTGCAGAGCCCGGGCCGTGGGTGTCAGTCAGAACCAGAACTAATCTTCCCTTTTCTGTTCCCCATCTTCTCCTGCCAATCACCCCTCCATCGTCTTCATCTCAAGTGTCTTCACACTCAGCTCCTCTGGTTGTGTTTAACTCCCTCTCTGTCTTTGTGAACGCAGTGGAGCAGGAGAAGGATCTGCTCCAGCCTCGGCCGTACTGGAAGGAGTTCCGCTTCGATCTCACTCCTCTTCCTCAGGGAGAGACTGTCACCGCTGCTGAGTTTCGTATCTATAAAACTCTTACCATGGGTTGGCGTGCAAACCGCACCCTTCATATCTCTGTCTATGAAATCCAGAGGGAGAAAAGACACAGGCCAGTACACATATAAGACATTTGATACAATATTGAGTATTAAACTAGATAGCATTTGATTTTAGTGTTTAGGATACTCTTTGTGCATTCATCAGTGAGATCCTGCATCGGTCATTATAATGGGAATGACATTTTGATCTTGTGGTTTGACAGGGAGCCTGAGCTGGTGTTGCTGGACATGCAGTCTGTGCCTGCGGGTCAGGAGGGCTGGTTGGCATTTGATGTGACTTCTGCGAGCAATCGCTGGCTTCTCCATCCTCGGTGCAACCTGGGCATCCGCCTTTACGTGGAAACTGAGGAGGGTGAGCTATTCCTTATGTACAGAGGCGGAATACATAGTGTCAGTCCGCTCCGATAGTCTAACAAGTTACAACTGACTGGATGTTGCTTCCTAGACTTCTGAAATCCCATGTTTTTGTTCGCATCATTTGTACTTCATAAGAGTGTATGTATGGCACCCCATAGAACTGTAAAGTGGAAAGTTAGGAAGGGTCTGAATTGTCTCCTAACCCATTTTGGGGTTTCCCAGTCAAATCACGTAACATTGCAAAAATCATTTATTTTAACAAGCAATATGTATATCCGAGGAGGCAAGAAAGGCAGTGCCTCCTCAAAAAAATTGGATGAGAAAAAAATCCATATTGCAAATATAAAACAATGCAAATATTACAAAATGTGACATTAAAAAGTGTATAAATCACTCGTTTTTCTAAAGTAACACTGTTTAACAGCGATACCAGCAGGTAAAGTTACAGTGGGACGCCCCGTCTCTCTTGCCTCCCCTGAGCCCATTGAGTTTTAACAGACCCCCTAAAGCATGCGGTGGGTAAATTAATATGAATGGGGAAATGTCACGTGAATAGGCGATGATTGGATATGATGGTTTTGTGTGATAATCCCGCCTCTTGTTTTCGTGCCTGTTCCACGTTTGCAAATCAGTCTGAATGAACAACATAAAAGGACGACTAAATAAAAAGTAAACAACTCCCCCAATTAGATGTCACCGATTGTGTCAAAATCAAAGTTGAAATGGCCTGAAAACATGGTAACTGTTGGGGTTTTCAGATTGGTGAAATTAAAGGTTCATCTTACTGAGCTTGATGACTGATGATCCGAAAATAAGTTGACCATTAAAAAAAAACAGCTGAACATCAGTTCACAAATAAAATGTATTGTTTAAAGTATTACTGCCTTTAGTTATTATTTTGGAATAAATGTAAAATGCTTAAAAACACATTTATAAACTTGAGATTTATACTTGGTTTTAATAAATAGAACATTAATTACGTTAATATATAAAAAAAAAAAAAAAAATTGTACGTAATGTAATGTTTATTTAACCAGGATAATGTGACAACATTAAGTGTAACTGGGACATGAATTTATATTAGATTTATTTCTCTCTCTCTTTATAATCTCTCTGGATTATGACAATTAATGGCAAATGGAATGTTTTGAAATGTAAACTGATATTTCCTAAAGACACACTACAGCAAAAGATATACACTCACCTAAAGGATTATTAGGAACGCCTGTTAAATTTTTCATTAATGCAATTATCTAATCAACCAATCACATGGCAGTTGCTTCAATACATTTAGTGGTGTGGTCCTGGTCAAGACAATCTCCTGAACTCCAAACTGAATGTCAGAATGGGAAAGAAAGGTGATTTAAGCAATTTTGAGTGTGGCATGGTTGTTGGTGCCAGACGGGCCGGTCTGAGTATTTCACAATCTGCTCAGTTACTGGGATTTTCACGCACAACCATTTCTAGGGTTTACAATGAATGGTGTGAAAAGGGAAAAACATCCAGTATGCGGCAGTCCTGTGGGCGAAAATGCCTTGTTGATGCTAGAGGTCAGAGGAGAATGGGCCGACTGATTCAAGCTGATACAAGAGCAACTTTGACTGAAATAATCACTCATTACAACCGAGGTATGCAGCAAAGCATTTGTGAAGCAACAACACGCACAACCTTGAGGCGGATGGGCTACAACAGCAGAAGACCTCACCGGGTACCACTCATCTCCACTACAAATAGGAAAAAGAGGCTACAATTTGCAAGAGCTCACCAAAATTGGACAGTTGAAGACTGGAAAAATGTTGCCTGGTCTAATGAGTCTCGATTTCTGTTGAGACATTCAGATGGTAGAGTCAGAATTTGGTGTAAATAGAATGAGAACATTGATCCATCATGCCTTGTTACCACTGTGCAGGCTGGTGGTGGTGGTGTAATGGTGTGGGGGATGTTTTCTTGGCACACTTTAGGCCGCTTAGTGCCAATTGGGCATCGTTTAAATGCCACGGCCTACCTGAGCATTGTTTCTGACCATGTCCATCCCTTTATGGCCACCATGTACCATCCTCTGATGGCTACTTCCAGCAGGATAATGCACCATGTCACAAAGCTCGAATCATTTCAAATTGGTTTCTTGAACATGACAATGAGTTCACTATACTAAAATGGTCCCCACAGTCACCAGATCTCAACCCAATAGAGCATCTTTGGGATGTGGTGGAACGGGAGCTTCGTGCCCTGGATGTGCATCCCACAAATCTCCATCAACTGCAAGATGCTATCCTATCAATATGGGCCAACATTTCTAAAGAATGCTTTCAGCACCTTGTTGAATCAATGTCACATAGAATTAAGGCAGTTCTTAAGGCGAAAGGGGGTCAAACACAGTATTAGTATGGTGTTCCTAATAATCCTTTAGGTGAGTGTAAATAACTGGCTTAAAACCCTTTTTTGGGAGGTAAAAATACTAACGTGCCTAAGACTTTTGCACAGTAGTGTATATAAACAAACTGGGAGGACTTTGCCTCCTCATTTCAGATATATCACTTTATATATATATATATAAATGTTCTTCTCCCTTTGGTCCCTCAACTTGATTTCACTGAGTTTCAGTCTCCACAATCGCAATAGTTTGAAATAATACATATATTGTTAAATGTTTTCTTGCTACTGTCAGATTTATCATCAGACCAAATATTATTGAAGGAGTTTTGGATATTTGCAAGAATTCTGCTCTAACATGAAATGTTAAAGTCAGACTGTATCTTGGCAATGCTTTATAAAAAAAGAAAAAGAAAAAGATGGTCTCTGTGCCATTGGCCAAATGCTGATATCTTGTTTCAGACCGGTCGCTGTCAGCCGCATGGGTGGGTCTGGTGGGTCGGCGCGGGCCGCGCTCCAAACAGCCTTTCATGGTGACGTTCTTCAGAGCTAGTCAAGCCCCTTGCCGCCCACCTCGAGCTGTGAGACACAACAATCCACGCAAGAAAAAACCAAAGTACGACCTGCCACACCCAAACAGACCCGGCATATATGGTGAGCCACAATAAGCGGTTTAAGAGGCAGATTGTGTTTTAGGAAGTATATGAAATGATTTGTCTTTGAGCTGTGATCGTCTCACTTTTTCCAGACCAAAATCATGCCAGCAGTGGACGCCAGGCCTGTAAGAAACATGAACTCTATGTCAGCTTCAGCGACCTTGGCTGGAAGGTGAGACTGCCTGACTTTTATACAGTTATACAACATTCTTACAACATACAATATACAAAAAGTTAATTTTGAGTCACAGGTTACACACAGTACTGAACGTTGATTTGGCCAATGGGTATAGTTCTAAACAAGTAAAAGCAGAGTTAAAGCTTGCATTCAGTGATTTGAATGATTCAATGGCTCACTCATGGAGACAGTCACTTGTTGCCAGCTATTGGCTTATTGATGTAACCTGTAGAAAGAGTCACTGAGAAATCCACACCATTAATGTACAGACTGACAGTTCGGGATAAAGCGGAGTAATACAAAGTGAAGTCCCTGGAGTGTTTATAATTTATTTAATACTATTTTTCAGGACTGGGTTTTGGCCCCTACCGGTTACTCTGCGTATTACTGTGATGGGGAATGTGATTATCCTCTGGGCTCTTGTATGAATGCCACAAACCATGCCACGATCCAGCTTCTGGTGCGTAATCTGTACTTTTAATATTTCACTTCAACGCTAGGAGACCCATTGAAAATGAACTTATTCTTTATTTATATATACTTTCCTAGCTGGTTGAATATGTGTTGCCAAGTCTGCAGTTTTCTTGTGAAATTGGGCTACTTTAAGTTGTTGCCGCGGGTTAATTCAAGTATTTTTGGGCCATACTTTTGATGCAAGGCCCTGGCAACCCTGTATATGCCTCTCTCAACTGTACTGACTCCTTCGGCAGGTTCACCTTCTCAGACCAGATGAAGTGCCCAAGGCCTGCTGCGCTCCAACCAAACTCAGTCCCATCTCTGTGCTCTTCTACGACGACAACAACAACGTTATTCTCAAGAAACATCGAAACATGGTGGTCAAGAACTGTGGCTGCTTATAACCTCCTGTACGCAGTATTTCTATTGTACATTCAAGTTTTAAATCTGAAACAAATGTAGATTTGTTATAATACTCTGAGGCACCATTTGTAATATACAGTGTTTAAAAGATTTATTTAGCCAAATTTGAGTGCTCTTACCTGTCCCAAATGATTGACAAATGATAGTTCAAGTGTCATGATGGTTTATCAGCATATTTGCCACACTTTTATTGTGAGTGGATTTAAGGTTGGAATCATCCCATAATTAAAAAAATACATATTTTGGATTGTCTTACACTTAAACTGTACAAGTTTTCATGTGTAGAATGTAGTAAACAGCCTGGCACTTCATGTTACGATTCACAAAGCCACGGAAAAAATAACTTAAACCAAATGTAAACCAGATGTCAAAGCTGTATAAAGTTCCTAGATTACTTATAATTTTCCACAGCTCATGTTGTCTGGCGTTTTTAGTCTACTGAATTTTCTTGGAAAGATATTTTTGCAGTGTTTTATCAGCAGAACAGTCCAAAAAATACATTTAATAACAGTAGGCCTACAACCCACTGAACAGATGCATCTATCCCTCCCAGCCTCGCTTTCATTCCAGTTTAAAATCAAAGATGGCGCCGCTGTGAATAAGGTCTATAAAGTGTATTATATATGGCACGGGTCACCCCCTCAATGTATTTCGCCCCTTTTGCCATGTTGAAGATGATGTCGGACAGAATCCTCGTGCTCATTGGCTGTCGTCTCTGGAGATACGCTAGTAACGTAATACAGTTTGGTGATATGAATATTGAAAATAAGATAAGGGAACACAACAACGGGAGATTCTAAGGAAGCTTTTTTTCTGCCACTGAATAAAAAAGGTAAATGCGACTTCATCTCATAATTAAGACTTTTTCCCCTTGCAATTACAAGTTTACATCTCGCAACTTTTTTTCTCAGAATTGCGCATAAAGTTCATTTATCACAATTATGACTATAACACGAAATTGTGAGTTGCATTGTGAGATATAAACTTGCAATTCAGAAAAGTATTTTTCCCCTCAGAATTGGACTTAACGTACAATTCTGAGTAAAGTCAGAATTACGAGATAAACGCAATTGTGATGACGGAGAAGTAGTGCTGCCCAAGTTGCATCTTTTTTGGAATGGCAAGATAATTATTGCATAGACCTATTATCTTTGTCATTTACATAAAACTCTTGAGACGATCATGCTGATCCACATTGATAGGTGGCAGTACAGCGGTTAACACCATTGTTGTATCGATGCTCAAAGTACGTGAAGAACAGTGATGCTAAAGATAGCTGAACATAAATTGAAATTATGATGATTACAGCTTGTTTAACAGTTGTCATTTTAACACGAAGTTCTACTTTGAGTCACCAAAAAAATTAATTAAAAAAAAAATTCACAAAATCTATCCTCTGGATGTTCTTGCTAGTAATCATGACACACATATGTACTATATGCATATACATTTATTGAAAACTTTAGAAAACAAAGTAACAAAAGAGTGTTCGTGGGTCCCGACTCATTATTCTGACTATTTGAACAGGTGCAAATTTACCGCATTTGTGATCATTTTAAGCATGTCAATAAATGCATCTCAATCTAAATCCTGGTCAATACTATTAATACACACAGTGGTGCACCTCTCCAATTTGGTTCACAGTTAAAATATCAGGGCACATACATTTTTATGGATTGAAGCACCTAATGATATTTTAAAATCATACTTGTCAGACAGGGACCAAGCGCCACAAGGCATTGGAAAAGTGGTGAATAAATATGACAAGTTACAGCACATGGCAATGAAACTGTTGGGTCACAGCACACTCTGAAGAGATGGAAGCAATACGCACATATAAAAAAAAAAAATTAAAAAAAGAAAAAGAAAAAAAAGTGTGCTGGTGTGCTTGAGTACAACCTAAGTTCTCTGTCCACATGGTCCATGTTTGTGATATACAGCAAGTCGAGTTAGTCGGCAGAATCAAATCATGTTTCTTTCCCCAGGGTCTGAAAATTAAACCATAATCATGAGATTAAAATTCAGCCACATTAGCAGATTCAATTAGTCTAAATGTACAATACAGCTTTTATGAATCTAATAATATCTGTATTAGACTCACCTCATTTTTTGTTAGGTTCATGTCGGTTTCTTGTGTCCTTTAAGCTTGAACATCTGCCAGCTCAGGAGGCATAGGAGACTTTGGGTGCTTGCTTTCAAAATGCTGTTTAAATGTCTTGGGATCTGGCATCTGTGTCTATACAATTGGGAATAATAACCACATTTCTCAGCAAGGATGTGCCGGGTTGGGGTACAGTGGCTTAAACCAGCGACCCTTTACACATATTGCTTTTTAAGTAACAACTCAAGTCACTCACCCTGCAGACAGGACATGTGTGGACCAGTGCTGCTTTGGCTGCAGTCTTCTGATCCGCTCCTTGACCTTTCTTCTTCTCAGCTGCTTTCTTTGCGTTCTTCTGTTGAGACTGGATCTTCTGCTGCCCTCGAGCCATGGCCTTCTCTGAAAAACATACAGATTAGGTATAATGTACTCACTCAAGTACAGATATAATGATGACATATCAGACACCTTTCCCTCCATACAAAGAAAGTAAATGGTGAATGAGACTGAGGAACGCCATAACTTACAGATTTGAAACAACATGCAAGTTAGCTGAGCAAACGATGAGAACATTTTCATTTGGTAGGCGAATTTTCCCTTTAAAAGATGCTTAAAAACACATACATTACATTTGCATCAGTGAGTTAACGTTATATAGGATAATCTGGTTTATGAGTTTATTAGAACATACATTTTAAATGTCGCCATACGTATTAATAATCAATGTAAACTAATCCTTCAGTAATGTATAAATGACGAGTAATGTTTTCCCCATGAAGTATAACGCTGGTTTTAAAATAAAAAACTAAATTAGAGTAGAGACTGCGAAGATCACATTAGCGTGTAACTTGCGTTAGCTCATCCGCCTTCTTTAAAACTGATCTAAGCCGCATAGTTGCAATGTACAAAACGATCGAATAAAAAATAACATCACCATAAACCTCAAATATATGTAAAAACAACAAAATGAGACTTATAATATGAGATATGGCAGATTGATCAATATTTGAAGACAATACCTCGGCGTTGAGACACGGTAGGAAGTCAAGCTCCACTGCTGACGCGTTTAATAGCTTCCGTCAGAAGCACATACATAATAAAAGTACTCAAACTGTCGGGAATTAAATAGCTAGATTATCCTCAGGCCCAGGCCAGAGACGTATGAGTTGGCTAAGAACTTTTTATGTACTTTTTTTTATTTTTATTTATTGTTTGCCTGAGTTGTATTCGTTGTTATTTTCAAGCGAAAATAGCAGCGCGAGGCTAAATGTTGTCACTTGTGTGGTTGTGTTGTGTGTCACTCGGTGTGGTTCTGCCAATCAAAATAATCAATTAATTCGTAAAACGATTCACTGATTCAAATGTTTCGAACAGGTTGTACGCATGTTAGTGAAATAGAAATACTTTTTTTATTTTTTATTATTGCAAACTCTTTTTAACAATGAACATACAAAGGCAATAACAACATATTATTTACATAAAATCAAATAAAATAAAAAAGTTGCGTCTGTATAATTAAGTAAAGTACATTTTGTGATTTAGAAATGGACAGACTCAATTAAAATAATGCTTTGGGAATTACCGCCATATAAATCTTTTTTACAAGACATTTTACAATATATATGTACACATTTCTGAATATTTGCAGAATGTGTAGATCTTAATATATGACAAATGTTGGTTTTAAATACAGTTTGTGTTCGTGCTAAAACTATAGTCTTGTTTTATGTTTAGCATGATTTTATTCCTCCGAAACGTACGAACCGACATTTGTCTGTAAAACACAATTAGTGGTCGGTTTTTATTTAGTTTTAATTGACTTTTATCTTGACGAGTGTATTTTCAAACATTTCGCGGAAGTTGTTTTGGTGTATTTCCGACCGTAGCAAAAGACAAAAATGGCAGATCGAGGATACAGTTTTTCTCTCACAACATTTAGGTAATAATGTCATTTATAGATTGATATGTGGCTATAATTTTTCATTATACATATATTTTTGCATGCATTCAAAGGAAATAATTGTGTTTTTTTCCAACATGTGTTTAAAATGTACTTAATCGTAAGTCACATCGGAGTTGCACTGTCACGGTGTTAGTTATTATATGAAACTTTATGACTTCTATTCATTTTTCAGTGTCGGCTTGTAGGCCTACTGTTATTCCTTTGTTTAGTGTTTTAACACTGTTATGTTTTACTGCACATTCTGTTGGCTAAGAATATTATCTTGTTTATCTGTTAATCTTCTGTGATGTGTACTATATTCATTGACAAGCAATTTAAAAAGTATGTTCAAGTTACTTGAAGATTTTTAATCTTATAATCTATGAATTTGAAAAAAAAAGAGCATGAGTTCAGAATCAACATGAAGTACATTGATTATAGTCTTGGTTATAGATACGTATTTGTCAACAAAAATGTTGTTTTTTGCAGTCAGTTTCAGTTTAGATACGTTTCAGAGGCATTTCTCTCATGTACTTTTTTATTATTATTATTATCAACACAGCCCCTCTGGCAAACTGGTGCAGATTGAATATGCTCTGTCCGCTGTAGCAGCCGGTGCTCCATCTGTAGGAATCAAAGGTACGTCTGTGTAGATCAGTGCATCACAAACTTCACAAACCATGTTCAAATAAGAACATCTTTGCACCACCTAATCAAACCATCCATTGAGTTGCTGAGTGTAAACTGAGTGCTGAATCCAGTATTTAAGTCGAACGCAGATCCTCTTAAAGCTCATCTTCATGAAATCATGATGATGACATGCTTACATTTCTTGCATTATATTTAAACGTAGAGTTACATTAAAACTGTATATAGACCAGAAACTGGAAAAAAAATGTCTATTGCCAAAGTTACACAGCAAATAGGAGGCCTTTACACAGCAAATACAACTGTATACTTTAACACTAGGAGCTGAGGTGGGTCAGAGCTGGCATGATTTTGTTCTGGCTTTAATATTTTAATTTCTTTACATTGAATTTGGAGAATGTAATCAAAATTGACCCTATTGACTTTGTTAGCACACATTACTGGTCTTAGGGTGAACAATTAATCTGTGCAAGTTAATACACAGAAAAAAAATAAGTTTGTCGTGGTAAATCTTTAATTAAAATCCGAAAAGTTACTTCCGGTCTGGATGGCGTTGCTTTTCCGATGATGTCAGTTTGACGGCTTGGGTTGAAAACACTTATCCTCTGCCCTCCAACAGGAGAGGAGGTGTGCTAAAATAAAACCCTGCCCTCTATTCAATATTCCATTTCACTTGGATATACCTCACAGCACTTTAATAAAATCAGTTGCTACTTCCTGTTTGATTTCCACTTTCATTTGGCCGTGTAAGAATGTAGCCTAGGTCTTAAACTGAATTTCAAACCCTTAATAAAGAACATAAGGTTCTTTATTAAGGGTTTGAAATTCAGTTTAAGACCTAGGCTACATTCTTACAGTATAATGTTTCTCCATACGTATTGTGTAAATTTGCTTTGAAGGCCCTTTTGTCATTTTTTGCAGCATCAAATGGAGTTGTGCTGGCAACTGAGAAGAAACAGAAGTCCATATTGTACGATGAACAGAGCGTGCACAAAGTTGAACCAATAACCAAACACATCGGCATAGTGTACAGTGGAATGGGTCCTGACTACAGGTATTAAAAAAGTGCATTATTTATAATGAATGGTTGCTTTGTTCTAAAAATGAAAAGCTTTTCAAATGAGCCCTTCTTGAGTGTTAAGTTGGAACATTAACAGCTGAAGATGAAAGGAATGATCTCTCTTGACAGGGTGCTGGTCAGAAGAGCAAGAAAGCTGGCTCAGCAGTATTTCCTGGTATACCAAGAGCCAATCCCCACAGGCCAGCTGGTACAGAGAGTGGCTTCTGTTATGCAAGAATACACACAGTCAGGGTATGTTACTTCTTTACATCTTTTATTATCATACTAGACTTGAATTAGAGCTCTTGTAGTAATTTAAGTGTCATTTTTTATAGAGGCGTGCGCCCGTTTGGAGTCTCTCTTCTCATTGCCGGTTGGGACGAGGACCGGCCATACTTGTTTCAGTCAGACCCATCGGTACAACAAATAAATAGCAATCAAAACATTATCATTACTGTTTGTTTATTCTTTTCATCATATTATATTAACATGCAACCATTTATTTTATAAACTCATCTCTCCATCGTGATATCCCACAGGGAGCATACTTCGCCTGGAAAGCCACAGCAATGGGAAAGAACTATGTGAATGGAAAAACATTCCTTGAAAAAAGGTATTAAAATCATCAACATGTTGGCGGGTTGAATTATTGTAATGTACCGATTTTTCTTAAGGTACAAAAATAGGAAAATGATTTTGCACATTTTTGACAGCATAGCTTTGTATCATTTTGTTACAGATATAATGAAGATCTGGAACTTGAAGATGCTATACACACCGCCATCTTAACTTTAAAGGTGAATTCATCTCTAAATAACTATTAAAGGGTTAGATCACCCAAAAATTTAAATTATGTCATCATTTATTCACCCTCATGTCGTTCCAAACAAGACTTTCGTTCATCTTCGTATTACACAAATTAAGATCTTTTTGATGAAATCTGAGAGCTTTCTGTCCGGCTATGTAACTACCAAATTGATGCTTCAAAAAGTTCATAAAGAGATTGTAAAACTAATCCATATGAATTGAACGGTTTAGTCCAAATTTTCTGAAGAGACACGATCGTCTCAACTCACACATCAGTTGTGGTAAACAGAAGCTCAAGCATGTTCGCTTGACATGTGAGAACCAATGAGGTTCATTCTCATGTGTTACGCAGCACGTTTGAGCCTCCGCAAGAACCAATGAGGTTTGTTCTCAGGTGTCAAGCAGGTTCAGTTGAGCTTCTGTTTATGTTTGCTGATCAATGTTCATATGTGAATAAAAGCCTAAATTCAATCTCTCTTGAGACTCTTCAGAAAATTTGGACTAAACAGCTCAGTTGATATGGATTCATTTTACGATCTCTTTATGAACTTTTTGAAGTGTCAAAGGGGTAGTTGCGTAGCTGTCAATAGAGGGACAGAAATCTCTCAGATTTCATCAAAAAGATTTTCATTTGTGTTGTGAAGATGAAAGTCTGACTGGTTTGGATGACATGAGGGTGAGTAATTAATGACAGAATTTAATTTTTTGGGAGAACATTACCTTTAACTTCCTATATCAGATTGCTTAAAACAACAATATAATACAGCGTTTTCTTTTTCCTACAGGAAAGTTTTGAAGGACAGATGACAGAGGAAAATATTGAGGTGGGCATCTGTAATGAAGCAGGATTTCGCAGACTGTCACCTGCTGAGGTGAAGGATTACCTGGCGGCAATTGTTTAAAAACTACAGCACTACAACTGCTGACAGTTTACCATTTCGGTTTGGTTGTTTGTTTAAATGCTGCATTTTTATTATTTGTACAACTGTGTAACTGATTTCTTTATAAAAGTATGAAAATGATCAACTGATGTTACATCCCGTTCATTTTATTATGACTGTCCTTTGGGATTTTATTACCTGACTGTAATTATGAATTACAATGTAAGGTGTGGGATCTGAATTGTTCTATTTGTAAAAAATAAAATGAAAAAAAGTTTGACAGGCAACAAATATGTAGGCTATTTTGCGGCCTGCTTAGTCACAGTACTGTCCATGCTAATGGGATCTTTCCCTGAGGCTCTGTTTATGTACATTTTTCAACACAAAAGTGTTGGCATAAAGCAAAAAACTTGTTACTTCGTCCCAAAGCGTTGAACAAAGTCTGAAAGGTTGTAAACCTCTCCATATCCCACACGGGCATCCATGCAGATGAAGTCATCAAGATTCATTTTAGTGTCTGTGAAAATGATATACTGTGTAAGAGGAAAAAGAAACCAAATTATGATATTGCATCAAATAATTTTAAAACAAACCTGATGTCTCTAAACAAGGATATGCTGGAGGTGGCATACGCCAGTTCCCGTCAGAATCCTTCATATGTGAACGATCAGAAGCAAACTTCTTCAAGTAGGTGTCCCCTGATATTACACGAAGTTTCCTAAAACACAGTAGACAATCATAGTTGACTGCATTAGACTGAGGTTAGTGTATTTAAACGTTTTGAGAAATGCAGTTCAGATCAGATACTTAATAGCTGACCTCCAGAAAGCATGTTTCAAATGCTCGTCAGAATGAAAGGCCTCTTTCGAATATACATCAAGTAAACAAGGGAAGGGAAGGACGGTGTCTAGATCATATATAAAGCTCTGTCCTTGTTTATTTGTGTGTAGAAGAATAACATGGTAATCCTAAAGGCAAGTGCACAGAAATCTTGCATTAGTACAAGGTAAAAAATCAATTATTTTCCTTATTAAAAAACATTCTTACCCAGAATACTGGTTCATCACCTCGACTGGATTTTTGTTTCCAAATGGGTATCTGCAAATTTCATATATAAAAAAACTGTACACTACAAAAATAGTTATTATATAAATATAAAAATTATATTTGCGTATAGACAAAAGCCTCACCATTTTTCTTTCGTTAGATATAAAGACTGCATACACCTCATCCAAAGAGCACGTCCCCTGATCCTTGACATATTCGCACAATTTCCACACATTCTCCTCACTGCAGAGAAAAAAAATGCTGTGTATTTAATAAGAAATGTAGCTACTGGTGTTATTTCTTCACACTTACCAGTAGCAGCTGGTGTATACACATTGGTTTCTAGATGGAGTGATAATTGTATATTCAGACGGAGAACTTTCTTCATTCATTCTTCCCATCCACATATTACTACGAGGTATTTAACTATAACGACATTACGAGGGGAAAAACAAAACAAAATACAAGATAAGAATACAGCGTTTTACGTTGCCCCTGTACAACAACGATAGTATGTTACAGTTTATTTTGTCCGTAAGGATCTTTAGGCAGATTTTTGTCGTTCCGGCGTGTCAATGCGCGAACATTCAATCCTCATGTGAATTGCAAATGTGATGTGCACGATTATCACTATAATTGTTGAACGCCTTTGCTGACTTAATAGCACAATTAGAAAACCCGTTAGCGAGAGATAATGTGCAATTGAACACCTGTCTCAAATAAATATGAATAAAAATTCTATGACTATTTTGTTTGTTTTTGTTTCCATTTGTGCCATGGTATGTCTGTTAATTTGTAAAGTATTTAAATTTACCCAACCTAATTACCTTATTAAGTCCAACTTTTCAGCCACAAAGATACATTTATTTTATTATTTATCTGTGTTAAGCTATAGCCTACACCACTGTTCAAAAGTATGGGGTCAGGTCAGTAAGATTTTCTTTTATAAATAAATGAATACTTTCATTCATCACGGATCTATTAAATTAATCAAAACTGACAATAAAGTCATGTAAATGGTGCTGTCCAATCGATTAATCGCATCTAACATAAAAGTTTGTGTTTATATACATACATATTATATAAACAAATATATGTTATCAACAGTATCAATGTTGAAGTTGTGCAGCTTAATATTTTTGTGTGATACAATTTTCAGGATTCATGATGGATATAAAGTTCAAAAGAACAGCGTTTATGGCTAGTGCTGTCAATAGATTAATTAATTAATTAATACAACATAAAAGTTTGTTTATATAATTTATGTGTATATTTAAGTATATAAACACAAACTTGTATGTTGTATTAATCACAATGAATCTATTTGACAGCACTAAACGCTGTTCGTTTGAACTTTATATCCATCATGAATCCTGAAAATTGTATCACACTTTACACAAAAATATTAAGCTGCACAACTTCAATATTGATACTAATAAGAAATGTTTCTTAAACAACACATTACTGTATTTTTTATCAAATAAATGCAACATTGGTGAGCACAAGAGACCTTTGAATGGTGTGTACAGCCTATATTAAAACACAGAAACTGAGCAATAACCAGTTCAAATTAGGTCTACAAGCCAAACCCTGGGGTTATGCCTGAAATATTCAAGACAAAGCTTATATTAGCAACTCTCTTTGTTATAGTCTAAGTCATAAGCTGTTTTCTTTATTTTAAACTTACTTTATTAAATTAAATGACTTAATAAATAATGCCTGTTCCATAAGGTAAATTAATTAAGCAAACAGATTTTGTAATAGGCTCCAGACTTTTAGTGTAAAGCATTAACTTACCATACTGAATTAAATACCAGCTACTGTATTTAATTTGGGGGAGCAAATATAATCCACCTTTATTTATACAGTAACATCTAGGCCTATTATTTGCACCGTGGGTGGCTAGGCTATACTTCATTTGTCCAAAACAAACAAGAGGTATAACACTAAAATAGGCCCACTGTTTTAGACTGCTATTTCTTAAAAACAAAGTAAATCAACAATTTACCTCATTCTTGTTGCAAGTAGTCTAACTGCCAATGCATATTGATATTTTAGAGGAATATAGCTTAAGAAAACGCCCGGCCATTAACACTTCTTTTTTATGAACAGCAGTTAGGCCTACTAATGGAATGCAACACCTAGACCAATTGAAAGCTACAGCCTGGATATAAATGGAGGCTGATCTTCTCAGTGTTCAGTCTGAGTTTGGACCAGGAGCTCATCATGATGACTAGCGGAGGATTCAATGTTTTGCTGCCACGATCAAGCGTCGTTCCGAGGAAGAAGTACAAAAAATACTCTACAGGAACATACATCGGACTTATTGCATATGCAATTCAAGATTCACCGGACAAGATGCTTACTTTCAAACAGGTAACCTAAAATAAGTCATGAATTATCGAAATAGCCCTATAAGATTTAATAATGTTGTCTTCCATTTCAATAAAGTAGGCTAACATTGTACCTTATTTGTGCAGATAATGAAGAAGCTGGAACCATTTGTCTTCGGAGACAAAAAAGGCATTGAGAACAACATCAGAGTCTGTCTGTCATCAAACAGGTGTTTTGCAAAGGTGTGTAACTTATTAAGTTTGTCCTTGGGGTGTTTTAAGTCTAGTTATTTTTGAAGCATTGTGTAACTGGTCTGTTTTCTATTTTGTGTGTGTTTTTTTTTTTAGGTACCAGTCGATCCGGATTATCCAAATCCTAAAAAGAACTTCTGGAAAGTGGATGAGAGTGGCATTACTCCAAAAATGTTTCGCCGACATTTCAAATACATAATGAATGTGTTTCCTGGCCTATCCGATCAGGCACTTCGGGTGGATGAGTGTGAAGAAGATCATTCTTACGCTCCTGAGCCTCTCATGCCAGTCTGCACAGTCGCGGAAAACAAACGCGAAGTCAAATTCACAGGCCCATTTTCCATAGAATCAATATTAAAGAGCGACCGCGAAGTGAAGCGCATGCGCAGCACGCGTTTGGAGGAATCTCCACGCTACGTAGACGCACAATGTGGAGCGACCAAGAGAAAAAACTTTTATGACTATGACACAGTTGACTGTTATTACCCTGTTTCAGCAGTGGGATGTCAATTGGTCTCAGCAAAAAGACCTCGTGTGTCTTCAGGACCTCCGTTTGGACCGTCTTTGCCTCCACAGCTCCCATACGATCACCCCGTTCTCCTCAGATCTCCTTTAATGTTTAATACAAGATATGTCAGCTGGTGAACATCCAGAGTGACCAAATGTAAATATCCTGAAATTGCACTTTATTTTTGTTGTTAACTTCTCTTTTTTTTTTTTAAATAAAAACAGTGTTCTTTGCATTTGATTGTGGCTTACTCTGCTTGATTTAGTCTGAAGACATACTATTTTTTTTTTCTAATAATAATAGGCTATTACTAATATAATATACTAATATTAATTGTGCATTTATATACGCTACCATGATAGTTAATACTTACTGTATACTTTAAAGTTTATTTGTAGAGTAGCCTTCTAATAGATTATTATTTCAATATGATAATATTGCTATAGATAAAGTCTGTAATATCATCTTAAATATTTAGTAACCAGCTTAATGACCTATATTAATTTAGGGACTACAAAAATAAAATATTGGAACTTTTTAAAAAAATTACAAAAAAAGCTAAAATGCTATTGAGGCATCTACACTTTTTTCCCCTTTTTTTCTTTTCTTGAAGCCCATCTTTCAGTAGATTTATTTGTTAGGCTGATGAACCTAAATCAACCCCAAACATTTACAAAACATTAAAAGTGAGATCTCGGAATACAATGCTATCAGATAGGCTAGCCTACATTACCATTAAAATAATGTTTGTGCTCGACAAGCAAAACATGTCGATCAGTATGTTAATCGGTGATTAGCACATCATCCAAGATAATGTTCATATTTAGTGGAGACTATTTCCCGTCAAAACCAACAGGTTTACTTTGCGCCACAAGGTCTATTTTCGCATTTGCCACGGGGTGGCAGTAAAATGTTAATGTTAGATATCGACGAAAACTACCTTAATAAATTAAAGAACATTGATGTATTAATTGATTTACTAGACCTAAAACACGGGTAGGCATATACAAAACGATCAAAATAGATCAGAAATGGACCTAGCTATACCAAAAACACATTCACATTATGGAAATATTCAATAAACGAAGGAAATACAGCATGTGCAATAACACTATTGTCATATTATTAAATTATGGAACTTAAAAATGTCTGAAAATAAATATAAAAAAATAGCTTTAATAGGCCTATCATATATAAAATAAATGTTATAGGCCTACTTATTTGTAATCTTTAACACAACCCACATGTTAAAGACTGATGTCAGTTTTGGTCTGTAGCCTATAAGTCTCAAAGTCAAAGGCTTTTTAAAAGTTTTGTGTAATTTCCACAGAAGATAATATCTTCTGTATCGATTTTAAGTAGCGGAGCAGTAACCGTAACAGTAGCAGTAACTTGGCCCGAAACCATTTTGTCCAACAATTTTGACATTAAGCTTTCACTATTCCCAATAGCACCATGATTCTTTAACCATTATCCACCCAAACACACCACTGAAGAACACTGATTACTATATGATTATGACTTAAATATTTCTGTCCTAATATTTCTGGATGTTCAAACCTGTTCATAGAGGTGACACCATTTGGACTGACAGCTGACCATGCAAAGATAAGGGATAGCAAATAAACCTTAAACAGACTAAAACGTTTGTCTTGTCTTAAAATAGATATTCATCTTGATGCTCTTTCCCCTCTTGTTTGGTTTTACAACACTGTAAAAAATGATATGATCAATAAGTTATGATAACATATGTTTTTACATTGCTTTAACTCATCAAAAGAAGTTAAGCAATTTTCTACTATTTTTAATAAGTTATCCAAGGTTCAACTATTTAGTTAGTTTAATGTCATTTAAGTTGAAAGACTTAAACAGCCAAGTTGATTGTACTTAAAAATTTGAAGGGTTGTGAAAAGAAAAGAAAAAACTGTATCAGCATTTATCTTAACTTACAGAACTTGTGTGGACAGATGGACAGAGTATTTTATTTAAAGTAAAAGTATAATGAACGTGTTTCCTGGCCTATCCGTTCAGGCACTTCGGCTGGATGAGTGTGAAGAAGATAATTATCTTCTCTCATGCCAGTCTGCAAGTAAAGTATTTTTGAAACTAATGATACATAGTTATGCCGTCTCTCTGTGCCCACATCTTGATGTTGACTGTCCTGCCATAAGCTACCCATTATCTCATTTAAATAAATAAGTGAGTACACAGGTCTGTGTTGTTTTGGTGAATGTAGGTTGTAACAGGCATATAAAAATCTCTCTGCACCTCCATCATGATAGTGGTGCTCATTCATACAGTAGTAGCATAGACAGATATCACAACTGCAATAGAGATAATTGCACTTTTAACAGGTGTTATCAGGAAGTATAGTCTTATTCTCTAGTCACATAATTAATACTTGTCTCACATGCATTTGGTTTCCCATTCACAGTCCTGTTGGAACTGTTACATGCACTAAAGAAAAAAAAGGATATATAAGGAGAGATGTCTTTAATTATTGCGTATAATACTTTCATGTTTAATTGGTTATTTCATTTTTTCTAGTGATAAAGAATGTTTACAAGCTTTTAATTTATACAATTTGGTTAAAGTCAAAAATTAATTAAAGACAAAATCACTTAGAACTAAATCCATAAAAATATTCCATGATGGGAACCCCTTGAAAGCTTCTAAGCGCCTGTAATGCTCGTTCACACCAAGGGCAATAACTAGGCCTATAACGATAACAATAAAGATAAAGTTCTAAAAATTGATCTGTATAAAATAAAAGCAGAGTCCATGCCACAAGTATGGACACTAGCTATTGTTATAGTTTTCTGTATAGTTATCATTCTTGGTGTGAACTGGCCTTAATTGATACCTCAACCATCCGTCTGGCTGAAAGGCTTTGAAAGGCTTGAAAATGAGCTATATGTTTGTGTGTCTGCTGTAGAATTTTCCCACATATCTCTCTGTATAACAAGCCAAATTGCTGTGTTGTTCTGTAATCACTGAAAGTGCTAACATAACAAATCAATTTTTTTTGTTATTCGATCCACAAACCACCCTCAACTATCTGCTATGAAAAACACTAGATCCATTTTTTTCTAAATAAAATTAAGTTAAGTTAAGACAAAAAGAAAGATGGGGTTTTATGTTTTATCATTTATTTTGTAATTGTTATTGTGTGTGCACTGAATGCACCAGTGAACACTGCATGCAGTCGAGGGCGTGTGGACACAACGGCAGCATCTCAATCTCATGTGAAATCTTCATGATGTAGGTTTTGCTTCATATACGTATATGAATGCTGCAGGCAGTGGTTCTCAGATATTAAACTCTGAAGGCGCTCCAATTTCCGCAACATTCAATATTTACATTACAAATTCAATATTAGAATTGAAAATGTTTCTCTTCAGGTTTATAGGCTACATGTATAGACACATTTAATAGTAAATATGAATATTAGATCATATTTAATAATTTGCTTTGGTACCACGACAATTGAAAAGTCAGTTTAGGCTACAGTATTTTGCAATTAACATGTTTACAAGCTAATAGGCCTATGACGCTTAACATTGTCTCATATAGCCTTTAAATGGGGTTTTAAACATAGGCCTAAGTATTTAGTAGTATTTAGTAAACAGTAAAGCCCTTTCAAGACAAAGTTCAATTAACTTTTAACACTTTGCAAACGAATTTAGCATTATTTTGGATCATTTCTGTTAACAGATTACTGTCTTAAAAACTAACCGGCCATTGACACTACGGTCTTATTCCACGGCTAGAGACAGAGTTAAGAAGATAAAAACTTCCTTAGCCCTGCCTATCAGAGACGCAGCAGTCACGTCGGCCACGTCTGCACTGAGTACGTGAGGTCATGCACGTTTGACACACCTTACAGTGTTTAGTAATGCAGGTGATTATACAGCGCTGAGGGCTGAGTGAGCACTAGTGTGATCCTTACAGCGTTTCTCTCATGGGTGGACCAAGGGCTTTACATAATTCATGATTTATAAAATCTATCTATCTGTCTGTCTGTCTGTCTACAGATTATTACATTTGTGTTTCCAATATATTTTTAAAAGTCTTGACCTTTCATTAGAAAATAAGTTAACTTGGGTTTATGATCATGTGATCATGTGCCTTTGTTTTGATGCTGTGAGCATGTTGTGTGGACCAGAGAGGAAAGTCCTATATGACTGGCTATAAGGTCAAAAGGTGGATAAAATGATTAACAGAGAGATCGCACTAGCAAGGCAGCGGTGTCCATAATCTACCTCAGCAATGGAGTAATTATTACCACTGCCTTTGGCTCCAGTTTACTGAAAAAATCAGTGGGCAAGTAATTTCTTCATTGAGTACTTATTTCACTTTATTTGCTCAACCTGCAAACTAAGACACTTGGATACTTTCCTTCAGTTTGCACAAGGGCAAAACATCTCATTTGTATTTCTCAGCACTATGAGGTGATACTTCCATTAGATTTCCCGAGAATTCAATTTTCAAGCACTACACAGACTGCGGAACCAAACTCTCCAGCTGTGGCAGATGAACCAGAAGGTGAATATTTGAACTGTTTTTTCTTTCTCCAGAAATTCCAAACCCAGTTTTCCTGTTTTTAGTAATATCAATACCCGTGGCCCTCCTGTGGTGCAGCAGTCCTGTTTGGCCTCAACAGTTTCCCCATCTAGCCTAAAATACATGGAAATATAACGGGTATACTAGACTTATGTTGCCGATTCATGCATGACACAAATAATTATCACCTTTCTAGACTGTTGTGTTGCAGTCAAGCAATGTTTAAAACCTAAAGATTTAGCTTGGACAAGATGGTTGCTGGTTACCTTGTAGTGTCACCTTTGGCAAGTTGTTAGTGAATGAGTTTAGGTCCTGTTTTAAAGGTTATTTTCATGGAAAACAAAACAATGTCAGGTCAGAGCAATTTTCCCCTTCAGTAATCAGTTGCATCTTATCAGCAAAGGCAATGACCTGTAGCAAGAATGCTACCATGTTGCCAGGTCAGAGTAAAGTGGACATGGTGGAGAGGGAGTTTTCATGTAGGTGATCCCATGCACCCAGGCCCTTTGTATCAGGCGAATTAGCTCTGCTACAATAACACTTATGAAATCAATCCACTTTCACCTACTGGTGAAGAAGATGAAGCTGTGAAAATAATTCACGCAGAGTGGTTTATTTTGCCGGGGAACAGCCCAGGGTGTGTCTGGACAAAAGAGAAACGAAGCAACAACTGTTCTGTGGACCGTTTGTAATAGAAATAGTCAGTATAGTCAGAAAGTAGTACATCTACACCAAATATTTCTTTCACATTATGCCCTGCAATTTATGGCTGTAGTTATTGAGTAACTTTATCATAAGCATCAAAGTGAACTGAGTAGTAAAGTGCCCTTATAATGGTTTTGACCAGTATTGATAATGGAGATAAACTGATTGAAGATCAGATACTACAACAGTCTCTGTTAGAAATGACCTCTAAAAATATTATGCCTGTTCGTCCAGTGGCACCAATGAACTACTAGCAAGCACTTCCTCACAGCTGAGACATGATGAAGATTAGTAATTTTTTAGTAATTGTGAAATGTCGGGGGGGGGGGGGGGGTTCTTTTGCATGGTAGCTTGTTTATATTGTCTGTTTATGAGCTGCTGTTTGTGCTGTTCCACAACACACGTTAATACATAATCCATAATACTTTGATCGCACATGGAAGAGTTGGTGTTGGCACATCATTGCTCATCATTTATTAACATCTACTTCATGACCTAATTCTGCAACTTGTTTATTTCATCTTTTGTGAATGAAACCATCACATTTTGGGGATTTATCCACTGTTTAATACTTACAAAAAATACTATAAACTGCTTCAACGCTCCCATAATACACTGTAAACAGTGTTTATTTTCATTGTGTATAACTTTAAGACATCCTATTGTCATCTTTGGTAAATCAGTAATACGAGACATTGAACTGAGTAGCACCCGCTCTGAACTACGTGATAGGTTGAGGTGAGGCCTACATTGCAGCCTGCTGTCTCATGTCATGTGTGTCTGAATCATGCAGGCTTAGTATGATTCATACTACATCTGACTACTGTTATTGCATCACATACTACATCTGCACTAAAGCAGTTTAATGCAGTTTAAAGTCAGCATGAAACAGAAGTTGCAATAGTCTTTTCCCCTCTATTGTGACGTATACTATCAGAGTGAAACATCTTGAACAAAAAATTTTTTTCGGGTGGGACTTGACTGGAATGATGGTGGTTTACTATTGCTGTGTGAGTGACAGAGTAACACATCGTCAGAGAAGAGAGGATATGTCGTTACAAGAGGGACGGGATGTTATTTTGATTAAAGAAGTGCACATAAATTTATAAATCATTATAATAAATTCTGCAATATTTCATGAAAACATAAGAAATGTCCATTTTATTTTCATGGTGACTTTAAGATGATTGATACTACGCATGCTAAATCCTGGGTTTGAAACAGGAGCACTAGAATATTACTAATATTATTGTTTGAATAATATAGTTTGAAGTGTAAAATAATACCTTAAATGGGAATGGTCTTGTTGGTGAACATTGTAGAATTAGACAAGTCAGCAAGGATAAGGGACAAGGGCAGTAATCTACTGTTCTCTTGTCAGTCAACATTTCTACATCAAACTAGCCCCCATTGACCTTTCAATACCTGAAATGAAGGTGCCTTTAATACTGTTATATAGTGATCCAGCAGCTGTAATGTTCATTTGGATTATGTGGGCATTTCTGTGTGGTTTAAATGATAACATAATGAATGTTTTGTCCTGTTGTTGGATGGCCAATGCAGAAAACGGCCTTTGGTTTTGAACCTCCTTTTATTCATTTGATTCGTCTGATGCCAAGATCCCGTAGGACGAGAGAGGTCAGTGTTTTATCTGTTCTTTACGAGGAATCCAATGACCTCCATGTTGCGTAAACCAGATACGAGTTGTTCAAGATGAATCCTGCTCTGTATTTCAAGTGCAAGGACATGAATAGAAGCCAATGTCATGATCCCAGATTTTGTGAAAACAGAGACCTGACATAAAAGTGATAGTTCTGACATAACGGAATGATATCCTTTAGATTGTGTGCTATAATATTTCATTTAGAATGGCTGAAAGCTATAGTCAACCTCTAACTTATAGCTCTGACGTTATTAGTACTGCAGGAATCAAGTTTGTTTTTATAAATATATAAATGGAGATGTTAGGTGGATGATTAAAAATGAGTGTAGCACCAGACTCCATGAGAAACTCTGTTCTGAGTACACAGAGATATGAACCTCTCAGGTAAAAGTCCACAAACCTTATCAGTTATTATTCTCTTTAACCCAGTTTAGAACCCCGAGCAGCCAACTCTTTGATTCAATATGTATTTGCCTATAAATTTTAAAATCATAAAAGTTTATCTGGTTAACAATGGTCTCAGTATTTTTCCACAACACAATATGAGCTGGCCGATTGCATGGCTTTACATCAAACAACCTAATATATCTGTGATCTTCTGACAGTTTTGATTTATAAAAAGTCTTTCATGCTGAACATAGCTTTAGAAGTAAATTCTATCTGCATTTAGGCCTACTTTTCCCTTTAATTCAGTTTGTGGTGTAAATGGTGCTTGAGAGTTGATCAGCATATTGGTAGTTCCTGAGCAATGTGTCCATTGTGCATGTGCTTGTTATCACTGCCTCAAATAAGCTAAACACAGTGAAAGCATTGTGTTGTTAGAGAGGACACACACGCATGCATACAGAGGCATGCACTCTGAACAATAGGCTACTTTATTGATTCAAACTAATAACCAGTTTTGAAAGTATTCTGTATTATTAATATGCAATTAGTATTCATCTAGCAGGGACAGACAAATTATTTTCCACAGTCATCATATCTCACGCAATGCCGTGAAAGAAGGCATGACTCAATGAAGTTACCCAATAGAAGGAGGAGTGGGCAGGACTGACTAAACACACATCTTTATAATTGCTTGCTTGCCTTCTACATCCTGTCGCGAGCAGCACGCAGTCAATTGTCATCCTCCAAATCTGCAAACACTTTAGTTTTGTTGGACTTTCTTGTTTTTATTCTTGGGACAATCAACCGGTAAGTCATAAAAAGAGCTATATCATATTTTTTTATGCTACAATATTGGCTGTTTCTTTATCTAATAAAAGCGCAGACCGTGTGTAAAACATCTCTGACATGATATCGAACAAGATATGTATTTATCAGCTTTAAAGAAAAGATACCCGATTTAAACAGTATCAATAACAGCAATAATAAACAGTAAAAAGTATCCTATAATTGTACAGCGAAACCGCAATTGTTTTTTAGTTTTTTTTTTAGTTTTTTTGTTTATCATTCCGCGCGTGCGTGTAATTGGCTGCACGTGCAAATGTCAACAAAGTGTGAGCTCGAGTGGTAAAATGAATATGAGTTGTACGATATCTACTAACATTAGTTTTCACCTCACTGCACATTTAGTATATCTTTCATTTCATATCTGTCAAACTAAACTCAGTTTATGGAGCTTTCTCCTAATGACCTGAATCAGGTGTGTTGCATGCAAAATGAGCAGTACAGTTACTGAAACCAGACAGGAAAACCACAGAGACTAGATCAGAGTCAACCATTTATCTAGCTTTAAGGGTTACATTTTATTTCACCTGACCCATCTGAATAACATATAATTTGCATGATCAGACACAATATGCTGATTAACTGTTTGTATTACTATTAGACATTTGTGAAATACTAATAATTTCAACGTCAAGCTTACTTGTTTACTTGTTCTCAAAGCAGATCCTAAAGATTCAATAGACTACTTTGTGTTGCCATAGAAGCTTTGAATTTTTCTTAGGAACTGAACATATTAAATATAAAATTTGGAATATATTAAATATATAAATGCATGGATTTAACAAAAACATTTGGAATTATAAACAATAATATTCAATAAGGTATGAATAGAAATATAAGTGACATGACATGAAGGATTTAAACACTCGGAATTTGTCCTCTGCATCTAACCTATCCAAGTCCACCTCCTCACACATTAGGAGCAGTGTGTAGTGAACACACACACACACGCACTAGAAACCGTGGATGCACACACCCGGCGCAGTGGGCAGCAATTACCTGTGGCGCCTGTGGAGTGATTGGGGGTTAGCGTTGCTCAAGAGCACCTCAGTCGTGGGCATTGAGCGTGGAAGAGAGCACTCTCCCACCGGTATTGAAAATCGAACCCGCAACTTTCAGGTTACAAGTCCTACTCTCTACCCATTAAGCCAGAACTGCCCCTTAAAATAATTATTTGCGCAAAAGCAACGCAGCATCAGAGCCACCTCTGATACTAGGGCTGAGGTGCATCAGAGCTGTGTTTTTTTAAGAATTGCTTCATGTAGAGCAGGCTGTATACTGATGTCAATATTGACATGAAGGATAATGTATAAAATATGTATATCGATTTTAAAGTTATGCATACATGCCTGTAAAGATCAGAGATTATTGTCTGTTAGTGTTATAGGTCAACAAGTGTTATTGCTTAAACGTGAGAAGAAATTTTGTAAGAATGCAGCACCCCTGCAGTAATCGATCTAATGTGCATTAAGTTCAAAATCTCTCACAATATAAGAATATAGGTCTACAACACATGCTTAATTCCAGATTTAATTCCAGGCTTCCAGATTTAGATCAATTGTGGATTTTAAGATTCCCAAAGATTAAGGAAGCAGTCATTGTTTCTGCAGATGGGCTTAACTCTGATGGTTCTGAAACTGATTATAGTTAAATTTTCAGACACAGTTAATTGAAATTTGGAAATCACTGAAAAAAAAGAAGAAGAAATGGTTATGAGAGAAGCATTTCCCTCTCCTCTGTATGAAATACTGGTACTGTATGTTCCAACATAAAAATAGTTACGGATTTTGATGCTATATAGCAACCAAAGTTAATGAAAACAAACATATGCACGTTCAAATATACAAATATACAATGTATCTGTTATCAGTTCCAATATTTAATTTAAGAGATTAGTAAGTCATGTTTACCATTGTAAACTGAAAGGGAAACCTGTCTGGAGAGATGGACAGGTGAATTGGGATGTTTTGAAGTACAGTGAGTGTTCTAGGGTATGGGAAGGGCAGGATCTGTCCTTATGTTACTGCAGTTTATATCCTGCTGAGACATTACTGCCACTGCCAGCCACTCCCAGGTAAAAGATTAGTAAAGAGGGGCCATAAGGGCAGGTAACTGAAAAACAAGCAGGTGACCTACTTGCCAGCGGACCGTTACTTGTTGACTTTACTTGTATTTGATTTTGATTATATATTTATATATATATATATATATATATATATATTTATACATATTAAGCTGAGTTCTTCTAGCTTGGTTAGTATTCACAAGTAATTTCAGTTCTCACATGATTCTGGTCAGGAATGTGTGTAGGGGGCTTCTGTAGAAACCTCAGCAAATGATGGACTGCACAATCATGCTTTTTGAACCACAGAAATTCCTCTTGATAAACGGCTTGGCTTGGTTCCTAGAGCTCGTCTGTGAATTAGAAAATCAATTGCTGCCTTCTTTATAGGGGCTTGGTACAGGAACACTCCTTGAACCTGTGGGATGATAAGACAAAGGCTTTCATGCTGGTTTTGGAGCAGAGCTGGAAAAAATGGCCAGTGTTTAAGGGGTGGAGGGACTGCAGGAGCCATGGAAGCAGCTGTGTCTGTGGCTTCCTGTGTGTAGCGTCCAGACCCGCTACAGAGGAAAAGCCTGACATGTGACCTTTAGAAACCTCAGTCAGACAAAGAGCCTGTTCAAGCTCTCGTTCAATTTGCATGCGCATCAACAGTCTTTCAGAAATGCATGATCTGCATCATTCAAAACAAATTGGGCTGTTTGGAAAAGCTAAGGATATAATGATAATTTTTAAAAACGCACACAAAGAAATGTATGCGTAATGTGTGAAATGTGTCTTGCTGTAGTTAAACTGCAAAATTGCAAAAGCTGGATCTAAAACTGCAAATATAGTGATCGCATGCGTTTATATACACACTATATAATGCTGCACAGGAGTGGCATCCAATAAATTTACCCCAGATTACAGTTGCAAAAATAATGTCATGAAATTGTTTTTATAATTAAATTATACTAAACATAACATGATGAACAAATATATTGTATAATTTTTTATATTTAGAATTTTTAATCTTTATAATATAATACATTTACATTAAAAAAAAAACATGTTTTTATTCACATAATATTCTTGATAGTCTATTATTATTCTTGTTGCACTGGAATGAGAAACTAGGGAGGAGCTTTTCACTGCCCCATTGCATATATGTACAGTATGTGACAAATAAAATATCATTGAACCTTGAAAATATGAAACTGTAAAATTAAGAAATAAATACTTTGTCATGACAGTGACAATGCTTAAGGCTTTTAAGCAAAACAAAAGAGAAAGGATCTTATTTCCGTGATTCCACTCAGGATATCCACTCATAAAGTAGTTGTAAATAGCCGTTGCCAAAACTGAATTACACCAAACATGTAACTTGACCTTGGAGGAAGTTAGCGGTAAATTATTGGAAGTGTTATTTGTTGTTGTTATTTGTTGTGTTAATGTCAGCTTTTTCCTACCTCTAGGTGTCCTCGTTGAGAATGGATGATATCCAGGTCGTTGAGTCAAAGCCTCTGCTTGTGGACAGGGATTTGCAAGTATGGGAAACACCGTTGTCTTGGTCAAGATTTGTAATGAATGTACATATTTATGGATAAGAAAGTAGTGAACACGTATAGTATTAACTTACACTGTTTCTCTGTTCTAGGGGTTAAGGGAGGCTGTCCAGCAGCTGGTGATTAAGGCAAGCATTTCATTTTTGGATTTTATTTGGATGGTTTTCTGCATCTGTAACTTTGCTAACTAACTAAGGCTATATATATATATATATGTATACACACACACACACACACACACACACACACACACACACACACACACACACACACACACACACACACACACACACACACACACACACACACACACACACACACACACACACACACACACACAGAGACAGACTATTCCATAGCCTAGGTCCAACAACTTCTAGGTCTCCTTTCAACTTCAACCTTGATCTTGGAAAGGAAAGAATATTATTGTTTGAGGACCGCAAGTATCTGACCGGCGTTTTCAAGTTTAAAAGTTCAGACAAATAAGAAGATGCCAGACCATTCAATTCAACTCTATAACGCACTGGCATTAAAATTAAAGTAATATGTTCTCGTTTACGAACCCCAGTTACAAATCTGGCTGCAGCATTTTGAACCATTTGAAGCCATGACAGAGGACAGGGACATATAAGGAAGTACAATAATCCAAACGAGATGAGACGAAGTATGTATAACTCTTTCAAGATCTTTAAACTATAGGAAGGACTTTACTCTGGACAGAAGTTTTAACTGAAAAGTTCTTGCCAGTCATGACACCATGGCATTACAGCAGTTCTGAGATGCATCCAACTGGCCTTGCGTGCTGATCCTCACACAGATTAAAGTGCTGAAGTTTGGGTCATGTGTTCAATAAGAGTGTTCAGCTTCTAGATGAATGACGTGGGCTGCTGAGGGATACACCGGCCATCTGCCTGAGCTGCTCACGTAGGCCTCGTCCCGTTTAAAGAGATTAGTGCCGATAGGGAGACAACATATGTTTGTGTTCAGTCACTATACAAAGCCAAGATGTTTATGTCCTTGTCAGTGTTAAAGATGTTAGATGTAGCAGCTTGTGCTTCAATTTGAGGCAGCTGAAACTAGTTTCTGCAGCGTCAGCCAGTTGATCTTTGACCGGAGACCTGCACTCAAAGACTTTTCTCAATGACTCTTGCAGTGCATGGCGGTTATTTGTCATTGTTTATCACTAGTGTTAAATTAACTTTGAGTAAGTTAAATTGAAAGTTAAAGTTCAATCCGTTGGAGATGATTTGTGATTTGTTGGTTTTAGTGGTTCTGCAGCTTCCATTTTGAAACATGGGAAAACGTGAAGAAATACAGAATCTCATTGGAAATGTTTTTTTTAGTCAAGTTGTGGTCTTTCAAATGTACTTTAGTCATTTCTTTTAGAATGAAAAAATTAAAGAAATATTGCAGTTATTGGCCATTACCATGTGCTGAGCTTCTATGTAGCTCAATTGCATTTCATTTCTGATTTACTTGAAGACAACAATTATTCAATGTGAACCGCCACCCCAATCATCACATTATAGTTTGGCTCCACGTGCCCAAGTTTCCGATGGCCTAGAGTTGGCTACTCCAAGCACCTGGCACAGGCTGATCCAATTTACGGATGTCGTTAACTAGAATTAACTTGTTTTGAGCTTGGTGCAAAGCATGCTGGGACCATGGGGCTTATGTCGAGCGACAGCAACAGGGGTATAAAACCCTGCGCACAGATGAATATTAGCAAAGTGCCACAGGAGCTTACTTCCAATCGGATCTTATATTCATTCACATCACTAATTACTGATTTACTAATAGTAATTTACTAAGCTGGCAGCCATGGTTCTGGAAGACTCTGAAATGGAATTAGTATTCGAGATTGAAGTCGCTGTGAGTAGAAGCCTTCATCTTGCTTTTTGCTAATACATTTTAGGGATTTCATTGACCATTTTTGTTGTCTTAGTGGTTCAAAGGGTTTTGACAGAAAGGAATTACTGTGTCAGTCATAATTGGGGTTTGATGCTTTGTGAAATCAGACGGATAGTTTTCATTGACTGTGAGCTTTAGATTTATAACCAAAGTGCATAGAGCATTAAAATGTTTGCAGTTGGTCCGTGGTTAATTTGCAGACGGGTTTCAACTTGTGCTTGCCCTTAAATGTTACTTTAAATTGCATGGCTACTCTGTTAAAACAGTCCAAAAACTGAAGGGTGTTAATTACACAGAATAAACATTCACAAGTTGTCGTTGAGATATGCGCTATTGAAGTAAATTGTACCGCAGATCAGATTAATGGTGCTGTAATGCTGCTTATGATTGTTCAGCAGATGCTGATAAGCATTGTATTGTCATGTAGGAACATGATGTGGAGACTCCATTTGGCAGAATCCACTGTACCATGAAAGGAGTTCCGAAGGGTGACCGGCCCGTCATTCTCACCTTCCATGATATTGGACTGAACCGTAAGCTGTTATACTGTTAAACTGTATCTCCAATTATAAAACTGTTGAAAATGTCCCTTAAATCTTTTTGTTTTGCTTTACAAGACATGATAATCAAGAGGTTCTTCATAAGTATAACGGCTTTAATGTATATGTTATGCTTCTCCAATAGAAAAAAGCTGCTTTGAACCCTTGTTCAGCCATGAGGACATGCAAGAGATCATGCAGCACTTTGCTGTGTGTCATGTAGATGCACCAGGGCAGCAAGAGGGAGCTAACACCTTCTCAACTGGGTGAGTTATAATATATTTAGACGGACAAGTGGATATCTATAAATGAATGCAGAAATATAATAATTGACTTTTGTGTATATATATTTATATAGATATGAGTACCCTTCCATGGACCAACTGTCTGAGACTCTTCCATCAATCCTTAAACATTTTGGGTGAGGTGTTTATCTTATTATTTAACAGCTTAAGGTAGATTTAAGTTTTTTTTTTTTATCCTAAACTGATTTTCTTAAACCCCACAGACTGAAGAGTGTGATTGGTTTGGCTGTTGGAGCAGGTGCTTATATCCTTGCTAAGTTTGCTGTGAGTTTGATTTCTTTTTTGATTATTATTAAGTGATTTCAAGTTTTAATTAAACTAGGATAAAAGAGAGTTTCTTTTCCTGTGGATTTTGGCATTCATTTGTTTAGTTTAGCTGCTGAGGAATGTCCCAAAAATACTGCTTGACTTGCGGTTTCTTTATTTAAGCGTTTAAATGTGTTTAGATGAAATGCTGTTTTCGTTTTCAGTTGGATTACCCTGCTATGGTGGAAGGCCTTGTGCTAATAAACATCAACCCATGTGCTGAAGGCTGGATGGACTGGGCAGCACATAAAGTGAGTGCTAACCACTAAAATTCATAATTTATATAGCGTTTCAAGCTTTTGTGTCTGTCGTTTCATCGGCTCATTTTTCGCATATCTTACAGATCTCTGGTTGGACTCATGCCATGCCTGACATGCTCATCTCTCACCTGTTCGGAAAGGTAGGTCAAGTTTAATGTCCGACCCAATTTAGATAATTCTTTTAATTAATGGATTTATACTAACATGAATGGGTTTATTATTGTTATTTTTCCAGGAAGAAATCCAACAGAACCATGATCTTATTGGCAGGTACCGTCACCACATTGTGAATGACATGAACCAGTTCAATCTGGAACTCTTTGTCAAGTCCTACAACAGGTAAGCATAATACTAAAACTAAAACTAAAACGTCTTGCTAAAAAGCAATGTCCGTTGACATAACATTTAATCAATGTTTTCATCCACTTCACAGCCGCAGAGACCTGGAAATCGAGAGGCCTATACCCGGTGGCCACGTCAATGTCAGAACTCTAAAGTAAGTCTGAAACGGTTTAAAAAACGTTTAGAGAATGTAGGATTTCCTGTAGTCATGACTTTGTCACACTGTTTTTAGATGTCCTGCACTCCTGGTGGTTGGAGACAGTTCCCCTGCAGTGGATGCTGTGGTAGGTTTAAATTTATAATCCAGGACTACTTCATTGCATTATATTTGCCACATTTTTAAGTTTTTTTTTATTTTATTTTTTTATTAAAAACGGACTTTGTTAAATGTATGTAATCCTGCACACTGTTGCTCCACACTTCATATCTGTTGCATGTATATTTAGGAGTTTAAAATGAATTTTTTCTGTACAGGTTGAGTGCAACACAAAGCTGGACCCGACCAAAGCCACACTGCTTAAGGTGAGTGGCCTCCAGTGAAGCTGGCAGGTATTTATAGTCCACATGGAAAAGTCGGGGCTGATAAGATTCCGATAGCTCAGCATTATCTAGTGACTAATTTACCCAGGTAGAGCAGAAGCGGTCTACACTGGCCAGCTTCGGGGCTGATTTCTACCTCGGCTGACCTAATTTTCCACAGCCCACCCTCAGGTAGACTAAGAATTAGGTTTATGGCATCCGAAATGGCCTATTTATCACCGATAAGTGCTGAGACCAGTGGAGTTAATGGAGCACTAGGTGTTTTAGACACCTGCATGAATGGCAGAAACAGAAATGAGAAACAAGCAGTGACGCATTTGTGTTTACCCTGCATTTTAACTAACACCTCATGTGCCTCTTCTTTCTTCAGATGGCTGACTGTGGAGGCTTGCCCCAGGTCGACCAGGTGTGTATTTATAAAGTTTATGATCATTTAGATTAATTTACAAGTTTGCTCAAGGTACAGGATGATCATTAGGGATGAAGCGCGCACTAATCTCATTACGGACGGCAATGGCACAGTTCTAATTCTCAGATAGCCACCTGCTGCTACCAGCTGTTAGAATCCATCCTGTTTCTCAACATGTACTTAGTGAAATCTGTTTTCCACCTCGACCTGATTAACGACCTGATTTTTGTCTCCTTTTATTGTCTCCTTAGCCTGGGAAGCTAACAGAGGCTTTCAAGTACTTCATTCAGGGCATGGGTTACAGTAAGTATTGTTGTTGTCTTTTTGTTCAGTATAGTCTGTTTTTTTCCATACATCTGTGTCTTTATAAAAATACACGTTGCAGTGGCTGAACTCCTTCGTTCTTGTGAAATTCGTGTACGAATAACAACATAAATGATGGGGCTCTGCTGCCCTCTAGAGGTGTGATTTAAATTTCAACCTGACTTGGTCAATTTGACCTTTTCTTAAAGGGGTCATATAATGCCATTTTTGTACAAGCTAGTATGATTCTTTAGGGTCTAAATTAAAAGTTTGTAATATACTTTAATTAAAAATTCTCATTAGTATTGTAAGAAAACACTTATTTTACTTGGTCAAAAACAGCTCTGTTTTCAGCATGCCGTTTCAGTGCATATGCCTTTAAATGATAATGAGCTTTGCTCACTCCGCCTCTCTGTTCTGTGCGTACACCGTTTGTAACACAATAACCATAACGCGTTGTTCAGTATAAACGTGGAATATGAATTATATTGAGAACATCATACATAGAACATGCCGTAATGTACCCTAAGTGTAAACCTTAGACGCATTCATTGTGAAGCGTGCAGCTAGCGATTTGCAAAGATTAATATATTAATATAAAACGTTACACTCACTTCAGTTGTTCTAGAGGTTCAGCAGGAACATGAATAGCTGGTACCGATCCTTTTTTCATGAGCAGCTTCTTAGCAAAACCAGCTTTATACTGACCCTCGTTTATAAAGCAGTCTGGTGAGAAATGATTCGCGCAAACATGAAAGCATTGACGTTGCTCGTGGGGAATATTCCCTTCGAAACAAACTCAGCCACTGCGTCTTCAGCGGTTCGGATTTAGGAACATTAAAATGACTGTGTTCGTTATTACACCCAAGAACAGAACACCACAATCGCTTAGACGCCATTCTGCTCATAGACAGTGCTCCAGCATATCAACAATGACCGCGCCGGTCCGTGCAGACTATGATTGACAGCTCCCTCACGAGCGAGGGCGGGTCTGTGTTGAAATGCTGCTGTCAATCAGCAATCGTGGGAGGGGCTTCCGACCGTGTGAACGGCTCGATTTGAGACGGGAAAACATATAAGGAGATTAAAACAAAAACAATGGATGGATTTTTTTTATCATTTTATGATGGTTGTGTACAGGCACTGCCAACACACATTTCAGCACAATCAACTTGTAAAAGTGCATGTACCATTATATGACCCCTTTAAAGTGAAATGTCTAATTTTGAAAACAATTTTGGGATCAGTAAGTTAAATGAATACTTTTATTCACCAAAGACACAGTAAACTGATCAAAAGTGACAGACATTTATAATGTTAAAAAGACAATTTTATTTATCAAAAAAATGCACCACAGTTTCCATTAAAAACTATTTTCACCATAAATAATTTCTAACCATAAATAACACCATAAATGTTTCTTGAGCAGCAAATCAGAAGGATCATGTGACACAGTCTGGAGTAATGATCCTGACAATTCAGCTTTGCCACCACAGGAATAAATTACATTTTAAAATATATTAAAAAAGAAAACGGTAGTAATAATATTTCACAATTGTACTGTATTTTTGTTCAAGTAAATGTAGCCTTGGTGAGCATATGAGAAATCTTAAAAAAAAAACATAAAATATATTACCGACCCCAAACTTTTGAACGGTAGTGTTTCTTTATATTAAACTTGGAGACATGTAACATAATGCATACATCAGATTTGATAAGCAAATGCAAAAAAACTTTAAAATGTATCCTAATCTATCTTTCTCTGCCTCTCAGTGCCCTCTGCCAGCATGACCCGCCTGGTCCGTTCCCGCACAGCATCCGGATCCAGCATCACCTCCTTTGATGGGAACCGCAGCAGGTCGCACACCAACGAGGGCAACCGCAGTCGCTCCCACACCAATGAAGGCCGCGCTCGAGCCCACACCTCTGAAAACCAACGTGGACGTTCACACACCGACAACATGGACAGTTCTGTGGACCAGGCTCCCAAGTCCACCGAAGTGTCCTGTTAGACTGGTGACCTTGTCTCCGGTCCATCTCACACATGCATTAACCTCTCTGTTCTGACTGTGCTGCACTGCCACTAACTACCCACGCAACAAGACTGCCGCATGTTTCCCTCAGGGGTCCCTCAGGCACCATTTTATTAGTCAGAGAGCATTTACGCCAAAGTGTCTTGTGTTTAAGACGATTTCCTGGGGAAACGCTGAGGAAGGAGTGGCAAAGGAAAGGATGATGGAGTTATTTCTTTTTTGCACCCTGCGCAATGGCTGTCTTGTTGTTGTTAGAGGCAATGCAGCAGAGTTATTGTGATGGTCATCATCAAAGTATACTGGGCACTGAGAAGGGCACATGTTTGTAAATTTATGTTGATCTCTAGTCGGCAATTTAATTTCTTCTGTCAAGTTATTATACCACACCTTTTTCATGCTAGTTTGAGTGCATAATTAATTTGTATAATCTGTATATGTTGAAATGGACCTCACTGAATGAAAAAGGGATGTGTTGACCACACAGTAGAGATGGTGGTATTTTTTTCATGATGCTAACCTACCTTATAAAACTAAGGTATAAGCTCCTAATGTGTTGATTTTCATTTTCCTGTGTGTGTCCCATTATTTTGGGTTATATTTGTAACTCAGTAAATTATGCTCTTAAATAATTTTAAATGATTTTTATGGATTAATTGTTTTAACATTAGTTTAAATTCAACAAAACAATTTGTAGATAGAAGGATACAGGAAAATGTCTGTATATGAGTGACATTTTTGTTGTTTTTTGTATGTAATAATGATGATTTCTATGCAATCAAGCACAAGAGAACAAAATGTGCCATGGAATCCTCTACTTGGACTGGATTTTTTTTCTCAAGGCGTTGAAAAAATAAAGCGAAGGATCACACGGAGAGACAGATAAATATAAGCAACACACCTGCTCTTCCACGCACACTAAAACAAATGCTTGCAGCTTGATAAGGCCCCTCGCTTTGTAAAGATGTAAACAACCTGATGCACTGCATTTTTAATGGAATAACGGTTTGTATTTATTAAAAAAGAAAGAAAATAAAAAGCTGGTTACTCAGTTTTTTTGTCTGTTTATTTGATAACTCAGAACTGTGTCCATACATACACACAGTATATGGAAGGTCAAACTTTATAAGGCATAACTTGCTCCAAGGACTACATTTAAGAGCATAAATGTGGAAAAAAGGTATTAAATTACAAAAAGCAATATAAATTTCTTCTTTACATAGACTTTGCATAAATTAAGACCTCTACCTACAGAAGTCAACAAGAACTTGTCTTTTTACATATCTTTTACTTACATAATTTGTACAAAAGGATATTTGTCACAATAATAATCTTGGTTGAAATAACCTAACAGATGTGAATAATTGGGTTGCAAGAGGCCACATAGTCTTAAAATAGCATATATTAGGAAATGTCCGTTTATTTCAATTTTTCCAATAGGAAAAAAAGTCTCATACAAGAAAGAATGATGATGGTCATTTGATGATGGCTAACCCTAACCCTAACTATTAACAAATTAAAGAAAAACAAATCTGTGGCTTTCACCCAAATCTTATTATTGACTTTTCTGCAATGTCTTGTACACTCAGTTTCCAATCTCACTTCTCTCATGGTATTGCTCTAGATCTGTAAATATGTCATTGGGGTTCTTACAGCTCAGGTTGCAGAAGCAGGCGTTAATCCACATGACCTGCCAGGTGAAGCCGGATCCGTTCGGGCACTGAAAGTCGACCTCCACGGTCTTCGATTTGAAGGGGATGCAGCAGCGTTCATCAGTACACACGCCACAATATTTGGGCCAATATGTTTTTGTACTAGTGCAGCCAGACATGGTGAAGTTGTGTGGCCTCTCCACCCTGTAGATGTTCAAGCACTTCTTTCCAGGCTTGTGGAGAGTCAAAAAAAACATCCTTTTTACACTATAGTCATTCATATCGCTCTCAGTTGGAAATTTGATATTCATTATATAACAATAAATGTGATGTTTGTGCTCTTGCTGTACCTTGATGTGCTTTGTGATGTCCACTTTGCAAGGCCGGATGTTGCAGAGCCTGCTTTCTTTGGCCATCTGACACTGCTTGTTGTTGTTAGTTATGCGTAAAGACACTCCACGGCCGCAGGTCTTTGAGCAGGGACTCCAGGAGGTCGTCTGGGTCACACAGTTATTGTGCCAGCTGTCCTTTATACTAGACAGGGCTGTAAGAATGCAGAGAAAACAATGAATGCTTTCTTCATTCGTGAGATTTAAAAATTATTTTCCAATTATCTACCATTCAAGTTTGGGGTCAGTAATGTTTTTTTTTTTTTTTTTACGATTTTTATTTCCTTTCATTCAGCAAGGATGGATTAAACTGATCTAAAGTGACAGTAAAGACATTTATAATGTTACAAAATATTTCTATTTGAAATAAATGGTGTTAGTTAGAACTTTCTATTCATAAAAGAAACCTGAAAAAAAGCGTATCACAGACGGTTCCCTGCTTTTAACATTAAGAACTGTTTCTTGAGCAGAAAATCAGCATATTAGAATGACTTCTGAAGGATCATGTGACACTGAAGACTGGAGTAATGATGCTGAAAATTCAGCTTTATCATCACAGGAATAAATTACATTCTAAAATGTATTTTAAAACTGTGTTTTTGATCAAATATATGTATATGAAGCCTTCTGCAGACTTCTTTTTTTTTAAAATCTTACCGACCTCAAACTGTAGAACAGTGGTGTACATTTACATTATATTTAGTATAATAAATATAAAAAAAATTTAATCATAATATAATTAACTGATCAAGACTACAAAATGTATATTTACTATAGACATTTCCAGGTCTGGAAACCACAAATTCTGACCATAGAAAATCAGGCCAGAATACTTTTCTATCTTAATGTAGAAAAAAACAGCAGTTTCCTTGAAATATTCTGTTGGCAATATGTTTTAATATAAATAATAATAAAAATAAAAATCAGAACTGTGAAAAACATCGTTATATAGTGGTAGGCCTATATATTTTTTGGTAACTGATGCTAATCACAACACCACAAGTAAAAGAAGACAACATAAATCCCTTTATGTTATCTCTTAATTATGCAGATCAATTCTTATCTGCCCAGAATGAGTTTTCATTCAATTGCTGGAAGTACGGTAGACACCTGAGATCATAGACATCCATAATAAAGGCTAGATGTCTTACGGCGGAGTCTCTATCGTCATCACTGGCGGCCATCTTGTCACAGGCAAGCTTTCTGTCGGGCTCTGTGGTCCCTGATGTAAGATGAGTGATCAGCACGAACACAAATACTCTTATCTAGTTAAAATCTTGACGGATTTACAAACGGTTTGGTTTCTTACAAACGTTATTAACGTGGCTATAATTCTGGATGATTATTTATTTATACACTTATTATTCATAAGTGTGCAGTGTCATAACTACATCTCTGACGTTTATAACAAACCAAACCGTTTGAGAATCGGTAGAAAGTTGAGCAAGTTATGGTTATTTAAAAAGTACATGCACCATAAAACACAATGTTACGAGTGAGCGAGCTGCCTGTGACAAGATGGCCGCCAGGTGCGGACGTCGACCTCCATTGGCCAGCAGCGCGGACGAGACATCTAGCCTTTATTATGGATATCTATGCCTGAGATCATACCGGCCATTGTGTGTCGTGGCGCTGTCTTGCGCCCCCTCCTGGACTCGTCACAGATCCACAGCTCACAGCAGCGGCCGGGGATTTGAACTCGCCGTGGGTTCTGGCACCAGACCCTGGGGGGCTGAGACTCATTACACAGCGACACACATCCAATCGCCCCATTAACACACAGACACTGGTATTTGCAATTGGGCTGAAAGCTCTGGCCGTTGCGATAGATCACACCATTGTGCTCACAGCCAGTGCCTGGCAAATCTGGACAGCGAAAAAGAGCCAAATGAGTCAAGTCAAATTTATCACATCCAAGGTGGATACAATTCCAAGAAAAGCATGTGGTGTTTTATATGGAAACGTATGCTAAAAGGTGGAGAGAATGTATTCTGCTCGGTGTCCACCTTAATCCAAGCTTTAAATCTTCATCGTAATCTAATCTAAGAGCGGAACACAGTGTTAATAAGAAGGCTGTGTTAGTACAATGACACTTACACGCACATACTCCTTTTTCGTACCTAGGCTTGTCTGCACTGTAATCACAGTAAAGGCCACGATGATGGTCACAGTTTTCTTTCTCGTTGCAAACCTCCCCCACCTGTTTGGCACATGCTTGGCAGCAATCGCAGCCATCCGTGATCAGGCTAACACCTGGCGGACAGGTGGGGGGAGTTTCAGGGCATTCGCAGGGCCATTGGCAGTACTGGGTGCGGTTATAGGGCTCCGGGGACACGGACTCTGGTATGGACAGCATCTTAGGAGAATCCTGGGAAAATGCCCTGTGAATCTACAAGACACAAGTCCCAACAGATTCCTGTTTCTGACACATTTAGGCTTTTGTTTCTCTTTCCCTCATGTTCCCTCCTGGCAACAGACATTGTGAAAAATGGGTCGGAATGAAGCATTTATATGTCCTCACTACATGATTTAGTCTTAGGTGACACAGATAAACATCTTCATTTGTTGTTATTTATCTCAGACATGTAAAACATTTCAATTTAGCGTCTAAATGCAGTTTATGCTGCCATTTATAATTGGAATCTGTGTAGCTTCATTACTCGCCAATACATAAGATATATATCTCAGAGCAATGAACCAGTTCTAATTACACTTTCCTGCATGTATCAAATTATAATAGCAATAGACTTGTTGTCAGTTTATGGATCTCATTTTGTACTGGCAAATTATTGCACATCAGGTCAAGAAACAAATAGAGCTAATGGGTGGGTAGACAAAAATATGTATCATCTTATGGTAGCCACTAGCCAATGTCACTTTTTTTTGTACCCCATCAATTATGGTAGTCAAACTGATGTAAATAATGAGTTTTAAAGGACAGGTCATGATGATAAATGTCGACTGCTTTAGGCCCTTATGTTTGATTAACATGACTGATTGATATGCCAACACACACAAAGTAAACCGAACTGTTGGTTTACAGCTGTAGGGCTCCTTAACCTTTGACCTCTTATAGCGTGTGTGAGTTTAGCAGCAGATAGTTGCCATAGTTAATATAATTAAGGCATAAAATTGCTGTCAGTGTGGCAGTTCTAAGTATCTAAAACACAGAGAGTGGCTGTCATGTTCAAAGACAAAATGGAGGGAACTAAGCTTTAAAAATGTCAAATGATTCAAACCAATAAGAGTATTTCTCTGAATACTCGCTTTGCATCTTGACCAACATCTTCAGTCCACAGGGTGGCAGTATAGTCAGAGAATGTCTAATAGAATAGTCTCACACATGACAGTGTCATGTGTTGTCATTGCATTCCTTAAATGCGTGAAACATTAGGTCATTTGTTAAGAATGCCTGTCACATATTTAAAGCGCATTTCAATTTTAATTATGTGGATTCTTTTTTTTTTTAAATGTGATAAAAAAAAAAAAAGGAAAATAGGGGGATTAGAATTACTGATGCCAAAACTGTTACGTAACGTCTGATAATAAGGAAGGGGTCTCATTTTAAACACTTATTAGAGAGTAGAATATATTTGAGAATAATTGTAAGCTGCTCTAATATATTTATTTTTTATATTCATTTTATTTTACACAGAAAATAAGTAATATTATAAAAAAAAATGTAATTCAATTTAATCAGGTATATACATAGGTCAAATCAATTGTAATGTGCAGGCAGAACCTTTCTGTTAACACAAATTAAAATATTAATTAATATTTTATTCCACCGCGTGTTTGTTTTGTCTCCAAATAACAAATATCATCTAATCCAAATAATCCATCTCGTGGCTGATGGCTAGCACATATAGTCTAATACTTGGCATGCATGGATTTAACTGCATGCGTTTATTTAATTTCAATATAGGTTAAAAAAATAACCCTTAAATAAATAATTGTGTTTCTTACCTGTGGTACACAAGCGAGAAGAACCCACAACAGAAGCCAAGTCATCACTAATGACGAGTGATAAATGCATTGAATCCAAAGTTAGATGGTGCTTTAAAAATTGCCCATACACGAGCCGGATTCATTCATTTGGTGACCTGATCAGGAGTATAGCGCGCGCACACACACACACACACACACACACACACACACACACACACACACACACACACACCGCGTTGCTGCTGCTGTAAAAGTTTTCATACTCAAGATCCTTCATGACGTCAGAACCGAAATGCTCACGTGTTTGGCCAAACCAGCTTGGAAAATCTGTGAACTCATCCAAAGTGTTTCATCGCATCTTAAAAACATATATTTTTTTACGTGTTAGTATGTTTATGTGTGATAATGTGAACGATTTAGAATTTTGTCAATAAAGTGCTCGAGCAGCGAAATGTTGCTGTCTCATTATTGCAGCTCTGACTTGTACTTTCTTTGTTTACGGAAAATATTTTTTTACACTGTTTAAAACGGTTGAAACGTATATTTAAGCAGCCAATAAGGTGTTAAAATAAATATGATGCGGTTTTTATTATGATAACAACATAATATTTTAATGATATAAGTAAAATTATAATAAATATGTAATATAGTGCTCATATTTAGCAAAATACTCCTCTCTATAGCTAATTTTTCTAACAAAACTAACATGCTATGGTCATTAAAGGGCTTTTTCTGAGGTAAATGCGTCACGATTTTTCTCTGCGTGAGTTCTGGATGTGTGGCGTGAGAGCGTGTGAAAAGTGTCACGCTCAATGCTTTGAGAGTTGGCACTTGGCAGCCCTGTGCGTGAGGCTGTGCTGTATCGTGAATAAGTCTTATTAATACTTATTCACGATACAGCACTAGCCTCAAGTATCTCATTGCTTTTATAAAACGGTTACCACACAATATTAAGTCCAAAAAATATGTATTAATGCAACGTTCGTGAGTCAGTCAGAAAAGAAGAAAGGACTGAAACTTGTGATTGAACAAGGGTAAAAGCTAGACGCAACTGACAAATGATGACTATCCGTGTCGTCAGGGCAAGGGAAAACCCCTTAACTGTTAAAAGGACAAGATATCACAGCGACATTCAAACGGATTTTTTATTACGAATATAGGACTGACCTGAAGGAAAATGTTATATCTACTGTAAATGCAGGTACACTCACTAACGTTACTTCATCTCTCAAAATACTCTACTCTAAGCTTCAATTAACAATATCAATGAGAACTAGAATATACATTTCCTGAAGAAAATGTGAGTGGTTCTTGTAGTGGCAAAACTCGGCACTGGGCAGATGCGACGTGTTCTGCACGATTGCAATTGCAAGAGAGAAACAACCATGTCTGTACGATGATGTGGAGCTGAAATATGGCTTCTATATGTTGCAATATGGTTGCTAGGTGGCTCTAAACAGTTGTTAGGGTGTGGTTATAAAGTTACCATGGTGATATTTACAGACTGATTTCTCGCCCAAAACAAAAGAGCCCACCCCCATGTCTGTACAATGTTCTGGTGCTGAGATCCAAATATAAGATCTCACAAATGTTGTGCCGATGATGTCTCTAAATGGTTGCAAAGGTGTTCTGGGTAGTTGCTAAGGCATTGCTAGGCGGTTGCTAGGACGTTGTTAGGGTGTTCTGGCTGATCGCTATGGTGTTGCTAGGTGGTTGGTAGTTGTCACAGATGGTTACTGTGGAGCTTTATAGAATTCTTAACATGTTCTTAGCATGATTTAGCACTTAGCTAATTGCAATTAGCATGTAGCTATTCACTGTTAACATGTGTAGCATTATGGAAGTGCTGATTGCTAGCCTAAGTCAAAAGAGCCTATGCCAAACTCTATACAATGTTCTGATGCAGAGAAATGGGTCTTGCTAAACGGTTTCTAGGGTAATCTGTTTGGTTGTTATAGAGTGGCTTGGCATACTCCAAAGGCTGCTTGTCAGTATGAATGATATAAACCAACTCTATGACATTCAGATGTGAAGATATCCCTCTTTGGGTTTGGATTGCCTTTGGCAAGCAACACTAAGAAACATATGTGTAGTGATACATACACGTCACCGATGGATGGGTGAAGCGGTCATAGTTTTATCGTGATAAAACACAGCCATTGACCAATCAGAATCAAGGACTGGAACTAACCATTTTATAAGCATAATAATAGGATTAATTGATAAGGTAGGATGAAATTTCAGGACACCAGCCGTTGAATTATTAGAAAAATAATGCGTGTCGCGGCCGTTACAGTTCGGGTGTGCATTATTTTTCTAATAGGCTAATTCAACGGCCCGTCAATTATTCCACTTACAGGTCCTTCTAAAAAAATTAGCATATTGTGATAAAGTTCATTATTTACCATAATGTAATGATAAAAATTAAACTTTCATATATTTTAGATTCATTGCACACCAACTGAAATATTTCAGGTCTTTTATTGTTTTAATACTAATGATTTTGGCATACAGCTCATGAAAACCCAAAATTCCTGTCTCAAAAAATAAGCATATTTCATCCGACCAATAAAATAAGTGTTTTTAATAAAATAAAAAAAGTCAACCTTCAAATAACTATATTCAGTTATGCACTCAATAGTCAATACTTGGTCGGGAATCCTTTTGCAGAAATGACTGCTTCAATGCGGCGTGGCATGGAGGCAATCAGCCTTTGGCACTGCTGAGGTGTTATGGAGGCCCAGGATGCTTCGATAGCGGCCTTAAGCTCATCCAGAGTGTTGGGTCTTGCGTCTCTCAACTTTCTCTTCACAATTTCCCACAGATTCTCTATGGGGTTCAGGTCAGGAGAGTTGGCAGGCCAATTGAGCACAGTAATACCATGGTCAGTAAACCATTTACCAGTGGTTTTGGCACTGTGAGCAGGTGCCAGGTCGGGCTGAAAAATGAAATCTTCATCTCCATAAAGCTTTTCAGCAGATGGAAGGATGAAGTGCTCCAAAATCTCCTGATAGCTAGCTGCATTGACCCTGCCCTTGATAAAACACAGTGCACCAATACCAGCAGCTGACATGGCACCCCAGACCATCACTGACTGTGGGTACTTGACACTGGACTTCAGGCATTTTGGCATTTCCTTCTCCCCAGTCTTCCTCCAGACTCTGGCACCTTGATTTCCGAATGACATGCAAAACTGAGCAACAGTCCAGTGCTGCTTCTCTGTAGCCCAGGTCAGGCGCTTCTGCCGCTGTTTCTGGTTCAAAAGTGGCTTGACCTGGGGAATGCGGCACCTGTAGCCCATTTCCTGCACGTGTGCCTGTGCACGGTGGCTCTGGATGTTTCTACTCCAGACTCAGTCCACTGCTTCCGCAGGTCCCCCAAGGTCTGGAATCGGTCCTTCTCCACAATCTTCCTCAGGGTCCGGTCACCTCTTCTCGTTGTGCAGCGTTTTTTGCCACACTTTTTCCTTCCCACAGACTTCCCACTGAGGTGCCTTGATACAGCACTCTGGGAACAGCCTATTTGTTCAGAAATTTCTTTCTGTCTTACCCTCTTGCTTGAGGGTGTCAATGATGGCCTTCTGGACAGCAGTCAGGTCAGCAGTCTTACCCATGATAGCGGTTTTGAGTAATGAAACAGGCTGGGAGTTTTTAAAAGCCTCAGGAATCTTTTGCAGGTGTTTAGAATTAATTAGTTGATTCAGATGATTAGGTTAATAGCTTGTTTAGAGACCCTTTTCATGATATGCTAATTTTTTGAGACAGGAATTTTGGGTTTTCATGAGCTGTATGCCAAAATCATCAGTATTAAAACAATAAAAGACCTGAAATATTTCAGTTGGTGTGGAATGAATCTAAAATATATGAAATTTTAATTTTTATCATTACATTATGGAAAATAATGAACTTTATCACAATATGCTAATTTTTTTAGAAGGACCTGTATATTACGGTTACCACACCTCAAAACATTGGTCAGATGATGTATTTCAAAACGTTTGTCAGGTTTTTGTCTTGTGTGTGGGACTACATTAATTTCTTACGCAAAATCGTTAGAGCAGCGCTGAGAACATGGGAGTATGTGTCCAAACTGTATGTAGGCTAAGTTATGTGTGTTTGAGTGCGGGGAAAAGCGCGAGGAAGAGATATGTGCTTTTCCATAATACTAAATGCAAAATACACAATAAAACGTAATTTTGTGGCAATAAACTTTGGTCGTTTTTATCCTATCGTTTAGCCTATATTTGTTTGCTCGGTCAGTGTCACTGTGGGTTTTAGTTCTGTGGGCTGTAAAGAACAAATAACTGAAATCATTTGGCGAAGTGATATGGAACTGTTATGCGCCGATCGAGATCTGCCTGGAACTACTTTAGCCTGGGTTTCCCTGAAAATAATTGCACACATTAGAACGTTCGTCAACCAATCAGAATCAATCATTCAACAGTTACAGCCCCGTAGTATAAACACAAGACATATAAACATGGCTCAAGCCTCCAATTCCATAACTCCCTGAGAATAGCAGATATACTGAAGCACATTTTTGTCTTTCTCCATGAGAACTTTTTTCTTTTCTGAGGAAAAAGAAAAAGGGTGTGGGCTTAAACTGAAAAAAGAGTAAATGTTCCCTTGCTCTTTTCATACCCTGATATAATGGATTTCCACTTTGGCACAGTATACAAAATGCCAATGTGAAGTTCAAATATCACTCAGTTGTCCCTGAAGAGTGCTGTATTTCATGTTTCTGGGGAATACATTATAAAACATTAAGGTCTCTTATGGTCACTTTAAAGTAGACTTGAGTTTATTGGCACTTTATTCCACCGGATGGCCAGATTGGAACAATAACCGCACATTGATGATATCATTGTTCTATAGCTCAATAAATGCCTTAAATTAACTAAATGGAATATATTTGTTGCTTTGTCTTTGTAGCTAAAACTCAGTTATTGTGTGATGCTTTATTCTTGTGAGAAGTCCCAGAAGGAAAGACTAATGAACACATGAGAACAAAGAGACTGTTATTTCTAACACAGAGCTACACAAAGGTCAATTGCTGGCAAAGTCAGTGAAGTGGGTTATTTTTAAAGGGTAGGCAGGTGAGGACATGCAACTCAAAGATCTAAGATTAGTTGTGTTTCTGCTACAAAAGGAAAGTGCATTTTGCCCTTTAATAGGATGAACTGCAGTATATGGATGTAAAGTTCAACTCAATTCTCAAATGACATCTGACACCGCAGCCTTTGTCAGTGAGGAAGTAAAGACAGAAATGGTTTGTTACAGAAGTTAAATGAACACAACAGATAGTGATGTCCATCAGCTGACTCAAAACAAGATTTCCAATATGTTTTTTTTTTGTCAATTACAGGAAGGGAAAAGAACAGTTCACTTTAACATTCTTTTTCTCTGATTGTTTTTGATGAAATGTCCAGTCATATCTCATTTATTCTAGTGAAAGCTAATTTGTCATTCCAGCATGAGTAATGTGAACAATAACAATGTGTTCAAATTAAAAGCTCAGACTCCACTGAACATTGGCTTTGAGTCAAATGATTTGCCTTAATAAGAAAAAGATTAACATCGGTCATTAAACTGATCTGTTTGAGTTAAATTAGTTTTAATCAGGTAGCAGACTCATTCATTCTTATATAAACACAAAACAATTATTTAAACTATGAAACCAAAATTGTTGAGCATCAAATTATGCATTTCTATTAAAGACCTTAAAAAAACACCTATGCCACACCTTCACCCCGTTTAAAGACACTTAAAACATGTGGACCTGTAATAAGTTTAATTCAATTTGGGAAAACAAGCATCTGCTAAAAAAATTCCAAACAGCAAACATAAAAGTTGAATCTAATTGATTCTGATAAAAGTGAGTATAAAATACACATTTACGAAAAAATGCCAAAGGGCACTGGTGATGTGAACTTTACTTTTTGGCTTGCACCGAATTGCCAGGCTCAGATGAGGCAGAGAAACTAGGCTTGATGCCAAAACCAACAAAGCATGGGAGAAAGATGAGATAGTGCTGCTGGCACTGAAGCCATGATGGCATATAACGCCTGCATCCAAAAGAGAGTAAGAGCAAAACTGTACTTTTTGTCCTGACATGTTCGATTCTCAATTCTGCATTTCATTTGATAAATAAGGGAAGGTGTTTTATTGAAGGTTCCATTGTTTTTTTTATATAGAACTCAATAGGGCAATTCGTACGAATTTGACGAGGTGGCTAATTCGTACTAATTCATACGACCTCACTCGTACAAATTCGTACGATTTTTGCTAATTCGTACATATTTTACGAGTTACCAAATACGTATGAATTCGTACGAATGACCTACCCCTGACCCGCCCCTAAACCTACCCATCATGTGGGTTTAGACAAATCGTACAAATTCGTACGAGTGAGGTCGTATGAATTACGAATTAGCCACCTTTTAATCACTCGTACGAATTCGTACGAATTGGTTGTGAGATAGTGTCAGGTAATGAGAACAGGAAGCAAGATGCAAGTGAAATATTATTTAATATGAGGTATTGGGTAATGAGTCCAGAGAAGACAGGTTAGTGGCGCAGGGACCCCGATGGTCAGATGGTCTGGTGAAGACAGTGCAGCAGTGTGGTGAAGTGTCCAGTGAAGAGAATAATCCAACGAATCCACAGGAACAAAACAGGAACAAGGAAGGCACAAGACTTGAGACGCTGACTGGAACACATACACCGAGAAACCACAAACAACGATCTGACAAAGGAGATGAGAAAGTGATAAGTATATATACACATGATGAGATGAGCTGCAGCTGTTGACGGGAGTGATGACTAATCGGTAATGATTGCTAATGGGTAGGCACGCCCACCTAATCAGCACACACACACACACACACAACAACAGAAACACGAGACAAGAAGGAAGCATAGGATTTATAAACCGTGACAGATAGCGTTGGTTCTGCCAGACTATATAGGCTATATGTTTAACATATTTCTCAGTCAGTTCTGAAAATAAAAAAAGAGAAACTTAATTTCTTAACATTCATAAACATTTTTAGATCACTCAAGATTTTTTTTATGTTTTTAAAGAAGTCTAGTATGTTCATCCAGGCTACATTTATTTAATCAAAAATACAGTAAAAACAGTAATATTGTGTGAAATATTATTACAATTTAAAATTATTGTTTTCTATTTGAATGTATTTTAAAATGTCCTTTATTCCAGTGATGCAAAGCTGAATTTTCAGCATCATTCCTCCAGTCTTCAGTGTCACATGATCCTTCAGAAATCATTCTACAATGCTGGTTTGCATTGCTTTATAATTTAGGTTTCTTTTATTGTTTAGATAGTTTGAATTGTATGTGAGAGCTGTCCTTGCTCTGTATGCTCCCCAGAGAGTGTCAACATAACCAAATAATGAAGGTCTAGCTTTAGACACCTTAGAACTGAGAGTAATTGTTTTTGGTTGGCTTCACCGAATGAGTTGTCAAAGCAAGCATTTTAAAGCTGGGGTTCCATCATTCACTAGGATGTATCTTGAATTAAATTATAGGCTGTAAATTATCTTGTTTAGATCTTGATGACTGAAACAAGTCTCTGTTCTCAAGGTTCCCTACGTTTCTACTGAGTCAAGTGTTTGGAATTCGTGGAAAATAAATCAAGCTGTTTAAAAGTAGCACTGTCTGTGCTTCCAGTAACTTCGCCCATATAATGTTTGTTTTTACAAAAACAAAATAAATCACCCCTTAATAACGGCAATAACTGATTTGTTTGTGGAAATAAATATTTGGACAGATTGTCCATAGATATTCACATCCTTTTCCCTTTATGCCCAGCACATTAGTGCTGAATTGAACTGCTGAATGAGCTGATCTGCACAAAGATTAAAACAGTCTCTGTTTGTATTCATTTATTTGTACATTACGCTCCACAAACAAACATAAACAGCAACTCTTCAGTTTGTAGTCCTAAATTCAAAAGAATTAGCATTTGTAAGCAGTATGTTTTCTATTTTTTCTTTTTTAGAAGAGCGGTTTTCAAATTATGAGTAAAATAGGCCTAATGTCTGTAGTTAGGATTACCTCACTTACAATTACAAAAAAATGGGGACTAAAGCTTTCAAACTTACAAAATACAAAAAACATGGTAAAAAATCATAAAATATAAAGATATAAGTACAATTTGTGCACTATGCATCTTAAGTCATAGCAGCTTTGAGTGTGGAGCAGCTGAAATTTAAAGGTACATTATGTAACTTTTGGCCCTTTAGCGGTTAAAAAACAAAACTGCATATACATTTTGCGTAAGAACATTGTTTTGGCTTCGGTTCTGCATAACTGTGCAGATGAATATAACTCTTCACAATAGATAATGCTTTTCAATTAACTCTAAGCTACTTATGGCAATTTAACTGTTCAATAAAACAGATATGACTAGACACACATGGGCGAGTGATGTTTATACGCAATTTCCAGCGAAAACCATCCTGTCAGGTCAGGTCTAAAATATAAACACTTATGATAGGCTTACCATAGAGAATCAGGGTAAGACAAAAATGTTTTGAAAGAAGGATTGATGATGTATTGACCCTTATTATTATGTCGAACAAAAAAAAGTTACATATTGTACCTTTACTGTAAGTTTTACATTTATTTTGTGGGTAGTGTCCGCACTGTCTGGCTATATCTAAAAATGTAATCTCTGTGAGTCATGGCTTTGTTACCATCTAGGCTGATATTGTTTTTAAAAGACAACCAAAAGTGTTGAGAGGGGTGAAATCTGGTCACTGGTGACTCCCAGAGATTTGTGTAATTCGTTGGATAATCTTTGTAATGCTTATGTAGCAACTTGTTAGCTTCAGTTTCAAAATTCCCATTTGAGGTATATGACAGTTGACAATTATGTTTTCTCTTTAAGTAGCCTACAGTTTACCACAGACCTTTTGTACCACAGACCTCCTATTCTACAAATCCATTAGAAATTCCTGAGGGAACCAACGGTCAATTAATCTTCCTGGTTGGCCTACAAATTAACGTCCTGACTGAACAGCTCCACATGCATGCATCTTTTAATTGTTAGATGACAATGTAAACATATATGGTAATGGATAAATTATAACTATTTTTACTATATTGAAAAATGGCTGGAATGCAAGAATTGAGCTCAGTGCTTCCCTAGTCCGAGGAATTCACTCTGTCCCTCCATGTATGGTCAAATTCAGCCACATTTCCCCTTTTTTTAGCACACAATACACTTCAGCCAAATGACAGAGCTTGCTTTGTTTTGGGTCCTCGTTTTAGATCTGACCTGACAGCTGGCCTTTCTGGTTTTAATAGCCCTCAGAGCAATGCTTCTGTTTGGATATTTCCTCAGTCCAATTCCAGATGCAGAGTGAAATGTTTGGCCGGTTCTAGAGGACATGATCGCACAAGTGCGTTAGTGGTTTTCGCTCCCCCAAACTAAACAGGACAGCGATCAGCTCTTAAATACTGTTTAGTTGCTCATTCTGAAAAAATCACTATCTGTTTATACAGAGATTAAGCGCTAAATTTCCACATTGCCCAAAATAATTGAGAACACGGGTAGTACACTAGTTTCCCTTCTGCCATGTGTTTGCTCACAAACACAGAATACATAATGATATTATATAAGGATAATAATGTACAGCCAGTCAGTCATTATCACACAAATAATCCAGAGATTCCCGACAGAGCGTAAATGTCATCAGTGTTGGGGATCATGTCTTTTTTCCCCTGATACTGACTGGACATTATCCCACTTAATTATAAAAAAAGTATTGTGGACATAATGTATATCAAATTTGAAAAATATATAAAAGTTGAAATTATTATGTAATTTTAACTGTAGGCTATCGTATATTATAAGCTTCTGCTAAGTAAAAAAATGGAACATTAAAAAAGAAAAAATATTAATATTATAGCATGACTGATCAATCAAAATCAAGTATTCGAGAGCCGTGTAATAATAGTCATCAATATATGGTCCTTTTGTAATCATGGCAATAAACCTATATGCCATGTTTATAATAAATGCAAGTTAGCATGAAACAGACCATCTCTTGGATTGTAGGCCAGAGATATAATCTTAATGACATGTTGTTATTATAATAATCCTCACTTATGTGTCATTGAAATACCTGGAGGATCTCTGCACTAGAGAGTTTGGCTAATGTGACTCCGCTTCTGCAAAGCGTTTATTTGCTGCTAGTCAGTATTCTGGGATATTTAAAAACAATTCACTAATACATGTGACACGAATCCATCCGATTCAGCAGAAACATAAGCTATTGTAGATCAGAACTGAAAATTCATAATTTGTAGTTGCCCTTAATCCGTGGTGTCATAGTAAACTGTACGATGGCAGATTCTTGTTGCAAGTTAAAGAGAGGTGGACACACATAATTCAAATAATTTCTCTTCCAAAACTCTTATTCTGACCTCAGTGTTTAGGCTACAGTTGCATTTGGGTGGAATAGGCTACATCTCTTAGAGTCATTTATAGATACACAATTTAAAGCAGCACTATTATATTTAACGCATGGAGAGTCATTGGTCAAAAATAGAAGTGAAAACCAGCGTGTTGATTCTCAAATAGATGCTGCGGTCATTCCTGTTATGCAGTATCTCATTAATATATTGGATGAAATTGTAGTTTTATTCTATTACGATAGCATAATTATGTGGATGAGTTTTAAAAAAGCTCACTATTTGGTTTGAGTGAACGTTGCCATTTTGTTATGTCACCGATTGCTTCTAACATTCAAAATTGGCAGTTTATGACATATTCGTAGAACTTTTTGAAATGTTGCAAGGCGTGTTTTCTTGGAAATGCTGCTTTAGTTGGCAACAATTTATAGGTTTTTCCTGTGTCCTCAATTTCACTTTCCATCCTGTGAGTCTTTTGAAATATTGAATGTTATTACTATATCTATAATTGCCAATCTGCCAATCACTCACTAAGCAATTATTACCATCCTGTTAAGTTCCATCTTGATGTCTTGCCACTATGTAAATAATCAAGTTATAAATTATAAAGCTGAAGCATGCGAGTATGCAAAAGAGCATATTTCTTTAAGTCTGCCTGGTGTTTCACTATAAAAGCATATTAATTTTTATAAAAGTTCAAAGCTTGATACATAACAGGAATGATACAGGAAGTTAAAGTAATTTTAGTTCCATAATCAAAAAATGAGGTAAGGCTTATTTATATGTGCATGTTTTTACCATTTGCACAAAAAAGTTGATTACATGGGCAGTCTTAAATGCATGAACATTCGGGTATATTTGATGTGAATAACATGACTTTATCCTTTGAATCTAGCGTATTTAAAAACAGCTTCATTCACCACAGGATGGCTGTAGTTTTGTTTTTGCTGGAGGCAGCCTATTACTGTGAGACAGCTCGAAGTCATTAGACCTGGCCAACACCGAACTCTGCCACGTGTTCCTGCTTCAGTACTGCTGAGTTTCATCTCTGTGCAGTGTGATGGTATACCCACAATGCTTAATTTGCACTGTGACTTAATCACCCTGTTCTATGTCAGAGTTTCCACTGAAGTCTACATGCATTGTGGCCGTAGTCTCCGTGAGGGGCCGTATCTGCTGTGGTCTGCTTTGAGCTCTGCAGCCATTAACACGTCATATTAGGCCTCACAGGAAATAACAAAAAGACAAGATTAACATTGAAGCTATTTAAACTTCAGCCTGCAAAGTTAAAAGATAACTATAATGATATGAAGCTACTAGTTTCAATATACTAGCTATATACTCTTATAAAATAAATATTCTTTATTGGCATTGATCTATGAAGAATCTCTACCATTGAATTTTTCCATTGCCCCAAAAAAATACATTTACAAACTGTTTACTGAAAGGTTCTTATAAGAACCAAACAGGTGGGCTGAATAGATTTGCCATTCACACCAGAAGTGTTTTTGTGTCCTCATACTATTAGTTGTTTTTCTATGTGAAAATGCTATAAATGGATGTCTTTGACCGTAGGCCTTTACCGCGTGTCGTAAAGAATTTCTGCTTGCATTCCTGTGGGTGGATGCTAGAGTAGAAAATTCCACTCATTTAGTTGAACTCAACAATAAACGTAAATATTTAAAACGGTTTATTTAGACTTGCACGATACTCTACTGTTATGTCATCTTTCATTATAATGTGTAACATTATCTGAGAGATGCGATTGTCGAGAGATGCGATGAGATCAGTCATGAGATTAACAAGCAGCACGCAGCTCTTACTGCCAGTGCTTTAATTATATTTTTAATATCAATTTGTTTATTTTTGCATTATATTTATTATGATTAACCACCCATTTTTGTCTACAGCATAATGCTATCCAATCATTGCATTTAATTTTTTTTTTAAAGTTGCCAGCCACTGCCAGCTTTTTTGAGCATTTTCACAAAATTTTCATTGTCCCAGAATATTTTGTTGTATGAATATCTGAACATGATGAAAAGAAAGAACAGAGCCTCCGCTTTTAAACAAAAAACCCTGATTAATTGTAGCTTAATATAATCTCTTTTTTTAACACTTGAATGAAAAAGCTGAAAAAAACGCTTGTCAAAGGCTACATCCAGATCAGACCGATGATCAAAGACATAGATGGAGCAGATCGAGTCCATCAACACCCTAAAGCTTTACAATCCTATAGCTCGTCCTGGGTCGACATTTCATTCTGTAACATTAGGCAGTTTTTATTTATATGCTGTTTGATGATCACGTTATTTTACATATGCATCTGCTCACATGCTATTGTTTGTTTCTGCTTCTTCTTTTCTCTGCTTGTTTTTTTTTTCACAATACTTAATTAAGGATTCTAAATTTGAGGTTGGTGTCTTTAGAAGAAGTATCTGTGCTGAATTTTACATAAATAAATCATAACAATCCCGTACTATGAGCACAGCCATTGATAAAGCCTGCAGTGGAATATTTTTTACGCTCCTATTTGAAGCTTCCGCTTTTCGAACGTGGAAGTGCGATAAAAGGCTATTGTGTTGCTTTTTCCCGTTTTCCATGTTTTAAAATGTTTAAACGTGTCTAGAGACTCAGATGTACCTTTGCTCTCACTGATCATTTGATCTGAAGAGTCTCTAGTCTACATAGTGAATTCAGATTGATTGGGACACTTTTTTATCAATTAACCGGAATTCACCCGTAATAATGCTAGACATAGGCCTACTCAAGAAAATTACACCTTCTCTCAGAGTTGAATTATTAAAAATGAAATTCCCACTCTGTGCATACCCTCAGATGAAATCTTGCACTGCTTTGCAAACGTGATTGCCATTAAAAATGCTTTTAGTTATAGGTACTCTCCAACACTGCATTGAAAATAAAGAAGACCATTTGAATCACATACAGGAGAATATGTATTGTTTTTAAAATAATAGAAGGTGCTTTCATAGACACAACAGGTTTATTTGACAGGTCTGAGTTGTGTGAACTGTTTAAAGATAAGAATGCAAATGAAAATGTGATCTAGCAAAATGTGTCACTGCTGTGATTAAATAGAGAGCCATATTTGTGGTATTGGCATTAGCTTGTCTATAGCTTTTGGCAATAAATCAAGTTGAGAAGGGGTGAGAAGCGAGCGGATAATATGCAGTTGATCAGAAGAACAGCACTGATGGCTTTCCCAGACTAAGAAGATCACTCCGAACATTCTTGACTCCAATTGCCTGTCAAAAAGTAAAAAGTGCATTTGAGAGAAATATTTTTCAATGGAAAAAGACATTAACATGCAAGCCACAACTAAGCTTTCGACGTGAATTTTTAGGGTTTAAATAATCATGTTGAGCATAAAGAAAAGCAATGAAGCAAACCATGTGAATTAATTAACTTGTCTCCACGTGAGCTGAACTTTGTAATCCTTTTTTGCTCATCCAATTATGATGCTTTATGAGAGCTTTAGAAAAGAGAGACACAGCTGAGCTTTATTCTGTTAAAACATCACAGGACATAATATCAGTTTTCCACAAAATCGCAAGCAGCAATCGGCACAAATGATGTCTAAAATAAAGAAATGGTCAACTTGGGCTCATGCTGCTTTTGTGAAATGCAGCTTAGATCAGTCAGATATGTTATATTATATATTGTTGACTAAAGATATTATGATGAGTATAACGTTCACTGTAACAACGACTAATGATATAACAATGCCTATTACGTTATAAAGTTGACTATGATAAAATGTTGACTAACAATATAACGATTAGTAAAACGTTGACTGTAATGATGACTAACGATATAAAGTTCACTATAAAAATGACTTTAAAGCTGCTGTCCGTAACTTTTTTAAGTTAAAAATAATCCAAATTAATTATTTAAAAAAAAACATCTTCAGCCAGTGTTCAAAACTATCTGCTTGCCATAGCTAGATTCAAAACGGTTAGCTTGTAATAATGATTTTAATTCCAGTGGTACTGGTGGGTTTTCGCGGGAAATTCGAGCATGTCTTTGCGTCATTACGTCACACCCGTACACATAAAGAAGGAGTTTCGGCTAGCCGGCTATACTGCTGCGCGTGAGGAGATGTAGAGATGTATAGGCTTTTCTCGCAGCACTTTACATAATTAAACTTATGGCGGATCCAGAAAGATCCCGACAACAATCATCAGTGTCAACTGGAGATTAACCAGTTATAAAACCCAAAAGACTTCGTACTTCGGATTTAAGGTGGAAAGAGAAAGAAACCGTCTCATGCGAACACAAGGATACACATCGGTGGGGATTTTGAAAGGTCCGTAAACTCCCGAAGGGGTTCGAAACGGAAGAAGAGACAGCTTTTTCTGCTGAACAAGTAAGACATTTCAATAGTTCAATCGTGTAACAGTACGTTTTCTTAATTCACACAGTTATGGAGTTTCCTTTGTTGTGCCTTTCTCGTTTAGCTATTATGGAGAATATGAATTCTGAACTACACAGGTAATCATAAAACACATTAAATAACGTCAGTCACGCAATGCTGATGTTGTTAACATGAACAATTTGAGAACAAAGTAGGCTATGATTTGCACGGTTGCTGTAAATCGCGCTGATTAAATCTAACGATCGCTTGTCATGTCGAATGCTTTTCCCCCCTTAGTTGATCAGAACAAAAATGGATGTTACTTACTTGTTCAGAAGACATTTTCCACAGCGCGGTGATTGACAGCAGCACTCGCCTCAAAACACTGTGTTCATCCGCGCTGTTTCATGCCGATTTACAACCCACGTAAAGATGATAATTCCGCGAATCACTGCAGTTACAGATTTCGAACAGAGATGGCGACAAAAAGGGAAAAAGCTACGGACTGCAGCTTTAACGATATAATGTTAACTAATGAAATAATGATGAGTATAACGTTCACTGTAACGATGACTAACGATATAACGCTAACTATGACGTTGACTATAATGATAAAACGTTGGCTAATGACGTATAACGTCTACTGCAAAGATGACTATAACGGTATAACGTTGACTATACCTTTATTTATATAGCGCTTTTTACAATACAGATTGTATCAAAGCAGCTTCACAGTGATAACATGAAAATAATACAACAAAGTTTGTTTCTAGAAGAAAATTGCATCAATGCATACAATGAATATATAAACAGATACTTCTGGTATCATATCTATTCACAAATGTAATTCAATGAAAATGTCTTTTTTAGGCTTGTCAACCCAGCTCACATCAGTTCTTCAGGCCAGTTCCCCTGATCTGTTATGGTTAATTTAAAACTTTGATGACTGCATTGTCAGTAATGAATGTGACCTGACTAAAATTCTAATTTTGCATCAAGTATTCAGTTCACTTAAAAAAAAATATAAAAAAAAAAAAATATATATATATAGTGGAAAAATATTAACGTATTTAACTCAAGTTATTTAATGTACCATGGAAGTGCATTTAGTAACAAAGTTATGAAAGCACAAATAAGAGAAGTTAAAGCCTCAGACCCAGAGAAAATGAGGTACTTGGATCGAACTAGTCAGGTGAATATTCAGAGGGCTGCACAAGGGACAATCAGAAATAAGAAATCCCAGATATCGGTCACATTATTTTATTCATTTTGCAGTCCAAAGCATACAACTGGTTGATACAGTGGAGATTTTAACCCAAGGTAATAAAATAAATACCCACTTTTAAGCATTTTGCAGTTTGTATCAGCTGTAAGTCTTGATAAATGGATAATATTTCTCCAGAGGCATAAATCTATGAGGTTTGATCCACAACGGAACATAAAGATGATTGTGTATTGTTGATTTTTCACATGTATAAGTAGCACATGGAAGTGCATAAATAATAATGCATAGACAGTCACACTTCCTTTTTCTCTGGCTGTCTGAAAATGTATTCAATGGCCTCTCATTTGAAGGATAAATGATAAACAATTCTCAGTTGTGAAGGCACTTTTCATAGTAAATCATTTAGGTGGATCTGGGGTTGTAAAAAAAACTTAAATTACAAAGATAACAAAAACATTTGAAAGCCTAATGTTTTGCACTAGATTACATTTCGTGTCCTTAATGGCCTTTTAATGTCTAGATATAGGCGTTATGCTTCTGAGACTCACACATGTAGAAGCACTCACACCCAGACCTTCACCCACTAATGCCATACACAGGAAGTTGCACAACACCCATTTGAGCACACTATACGGAGCACACAGAAATCACATATTTTAACTTCAACTTAAACATTGCAGAGTGTGCTTATTTGCATTAAATAATGATTCGCTGTCCTGTATTATATGCATTAAGAATTTGTAATCATTTCGGTGGGTGCACGTTGAGGGGATGAAGGAAGAGATAGTTAGGAAACTCTTCCTCATTTTACCAGAGGAAGTATGTGGCTATGTTCTGTTTTCAGCAGACCAGCGCTCAGTTTAGATTAGCCTGCAGAGCAGTGCAGGCCACTCAGAACTCGACTGCTGTTACGGCTGGCCTTCGGTCGAGACCAGGGCAATATTTCGTTACTCTAAACCACTTTATTGAGAGCAGCCACCCAGAACTGAAGCTTTGCCCTCTGGAGGAAACATGGATGTTTAACTGCTTAAAGTGAGAGGTAAGAAAACTAATTTATGTGCCTAGCATATTTCTGTTGGTGTTGAGTGGAAAATAAAAAGGCATTTATAGGCTGTTTCACTGGAAAACGAAAGAGTTTCAAGTGTTATCCATTGAGATTTATTTACCTACAGTAACCTCCCCCTGTAAATCATATTTTCAATAAAAATAAGTGAGCAATAAAGATCGTGAACATACCACTTCGATGTTTTTATGTCAAAATTCAGCATTCATTTTGAGGATGGTTAAAGGGCCCATAATGTAAAATGGCCTTTTAAGTGACGAGTCTCGAGTAAACAGGTCAATCTAGGAATGGAGCATTTGTGACTCGCAACGTTTGGTTGCACTGTAGAAAAATGAGTTAAATATTTTGTGGGAAATAGTGTTAGACCTGCACTCTCCGCAGCTTCCCCGTTCTATTTTTTGACAGCGATAACACATTAGTTGAGAGGAAGTTGCAAAATTAAACCGGCTGTTTCGTTAACTTAGCTGTTGACTATCAAATGGGAAGCTCAAACTCTCCATTGTATAAACATGAAATATTCATTTAAGATTTCAGCATCTGTAGAGCTGTGGGCTCTATAACCTGCCATCATGGGCAATGTGATGAGGCAGGAAAAGTCAAACCCAGAGCCTAGCAGCATTGACACCATGTTTAAAGGTAAGCTATTGCTGTATACCTAAATATGTTTTAATGTGAGTCTTTGACATAACTCATATTGTTTACAGACTGCGACAGTCTTGTGGTGCTTGCTGATTATCCATGTCGTGACATAAGTGAACCTATCTTTAAGATCGGGGACAGACTCAAAGGTCTTTCAGAGTAAGTGTTCTTTTAAAGAAATATAATGTGTTTCATGCTATCTGACAACAAACACCTGTAATATATAATACATCAGCACCTTATGAAATGCATTTTTTTATTTTAACGTTCATGTGCATATACATATACTGTATAGTTTATGTAAACGCATACAATCTAAAAAAATGTCTTTTAATGTACACGTCAATGAATGCTTTACAGAGATGGTTGCTGGTGGAAAGTGCGTTCTCTTCAAACAGGAACTGAGAATTACATTCCAAGTAATCATGTGGCAAAGGTTTATCATGGGTAATTATGGACTGATTATCCTCACTTATGTACTGTATGTTTCATGATGATCCCAGAAATTCATTTCCAAATGCAGAATATCTGGACAGAATACAATACGTAGGCTACTGAATGATCAATGACATGCGAGACAATTTTGCTGCAACTCTTTCAGAACATTTCGAATGCGCAATTAATAGTGCAACACTTTCTAAACTTTCTACTATTAAAGGTGCTAAATGTAACTTTTCTTCTAAAATGAATCCTTTTTTTATTGGCTGTGTGTGAAGGGGTTGTAATCACACATTACAATGATCCACTTGTCGGGTTTTGCTATTACCTCTGAAGGCCAATATTCCTATTTGTATGTGAAGTCTCCGGGTCGGATTTTCTGCGAAATCCATCGGATGTGACGTGCATGCACACTCCCGAGCCTCTCTCCTTTTTACAGTCTAGACGCAAAAAAAGCTCTACACGAAAGCTCTTTTACTCGCTTACCTCTCTGCCGTCGTGCGCGTGCGCGGTTAGGACCGCACCGTTAGGCGCTCAACACATCTGTCTCGCATGCACGCTACCTCTAGAGATTACAGGATATTTTAACTAATTTGCGGTAAAACTATAGCCTAGTCGATCACGAATGGCTCAACTGGTAGATCTATAGATAAACTTATCTTAGTTTCAGGCATTTGACCGACTGGGTTGACACTTCAGCGTGAGAAATCGGGGGTGTGGCGTGAGAGCGTGAGAATTGGCTCAATTGCGTGAGTCTTAGGCTGAATGCGTGAGAGTTGGCAGCCCTGCTCCACATTAATATAAAAAATTAAACAAAACAAAAATGTATCTGCTGAAGCTCGTCAGGCCAAACGTGAATCGGATCGACTTAGGACGAAAACACGGATCAACATCGGCAGAGCGTTTGAATTATGGAGAGACCTCTGCTATTTTTATTGTGATTAATTACAAGATTTCAGATATGCTGAAATAAATAATGGTAAACTGTAATGAAATGGCAAGGTAAACTACAACATACATGAGACATGAAATGAATACAAAAGACTGTTCCAGGATAACAAAAAGTAGGTGCTTTAGGATGTAACTTTTATTTTATGTACTAGATCTACTGTCTAACGTCACTCATCCCACTACTATCATATTGTTTATAATTTTCAGACTTGTTCAGTACAGTAATGTTACTTCCTACGATCTTACTGTTACACTGGAATTGTTCAGTCTAGTTCACTAACCGTTTTCGTTATCATATTATACATTCACCTATGTTGAGATTGCTGCCTGATTGTGAAAGATACATGAATAGTTAGTGAAATGCCTTATTATGCTAACACCACATGTTGGCTAAAAGCAGTCAATGTAACGTTATCATGGTACGAGCATGGAACACAAGTTCAACGTCAACCTGATAAAAGTAGCCTGTTATTGTAACATTGCAGTGGGAGTTTACATGAGTTTCCAGCATGTTGTGTGATGCTTTCTCCGGTGTGTTGAAAGTCTCAGTGTGGCCGGTACCATGAGTGCTCGCTCTTGTGTTCGAGAACGCGCAAGAGCACGAGCGCTCTTGAAAAAATTTTTGCGATCTAAAACATCACGATAGAGGCCGCTAAAAAATACATATAGCACCTTTAAAAAGTTTGGGGTCGGTAAGATGTTTTCTAATGCTCACCGAGGCTGCATTTATTTGATCCAAAATACAGTAAAACACTAATACTGTGAAATATTATTACATTATTATTACAAATATTATTAACCTTTTTCTTTTTTAATATATTTAAAAATGTTCTAATATGCTGATTTGGTGCTCAAGAAACATTTCTTATTATTATCAATGTTGAAAACAGTTGTGCTGCTTAATATTTTTGTGGAAACCGTGATGCATTTGATTTTTTAGAAATCATCATTTTAGAAATGATCATTAGAAATATCTTTACTATCCATTTTGATTAATTTGCATTAATTAATTAATTTGATGATTTAAAATGAATGCATCCTTGCTGAATAAAGTATTACTTTCTTAAAAAACAAATTTACTGTCAAAACCTTTGAACGGTAGTGCACATATTTAGATTTTATTACACATTGTATGTAAACTGTGAAACACTGATCTTAGTTCTGATATAATAAGGACTAAAATAATCCATTTCTTTATTAAATTGGGAAGTCACTATTTTCAATTGGTAACATCATTTCCTCTTTGTCATTTCTTGTTTCTAAAGATGGCTGTTTGAGGGGGTTAGCAGACAGAAGGCAGAAGAGCTTTTGTCGTTGCCTGGTAACAGTGTCGGATCATTTCTAATTAGAGAAAGTCCGCTAGAGAGAGGTAAGTACCTGGAAGTGTCTTGCATGTATTCTTCTCGTCCACAAGTTTATATTGCAAAAATGTTTACACTCACACATATAAGTGCAGTCATGGCTGCTTCTCCCTGCAGGTGTATATTCTCTCTCAGTGAGACACAGGAACGTGAAGCACTATAAGATATTCCGGCTGACTAATAGCTGGTACTACATCTCACCACGGCTTACCTTCCAGTGTCTGGAGGACATGGTCAATCACTACTCTGGTGAGACAAAACGCTCATGCTCTGCTTGTAATGTAGAATGGGTGTGTGATGCATTCATGCTGATGTGTTTTGGTTTTCCCTCAGACTCGTCAGATGGTATATGTTGTGTTCTCAGCGCCCCGTGTCTGGCTCTATCCAACCCTGCCCCGAGCTCAACCCAGGAAGCGCCACCAGTGGTAATGCGTCGGAACTTGGATTGGAAGAAAGTGAATAAGTATGTCTCTGTCTTTTTTAGATCATGCTAAGTATTTCCTCCACTTGCTGAGCTTCAGTGTGAGCTGGGAATGATTGGTGTATGAATATGTCTCCACATGAATAGGTCTCAGCTTATGAGCCCAAGCGGACTGGATACTGTGGACAGCAAAGATAACATGATGAGCTACGGGGTGAGGAGCAGCATAGCCGCCTATCTGTCTTTATCATCCATACCTGAGCCAGAGAACGCCGCAGGCCGCAAGAAGAAGAGCAAGTCTATCTATGTGATGCCTGATCACAGTAATATGAATTTAGAGGAAAACTATTAGCTTATGACCACCATATGGTAACTGGTAATAGTTTTGCATTGGACTAGTCGAATCTTTCACATACATGTCCAGGTCATATTTCACCCTAAAATCAAATTGCATAAAGAAAACCTATTTTAGGACTATTATGATTTGTGTCTCTGTGTGTGTGTGTGTGTCTGTGTGTATCTCATAATTTCCTTGTGTGTATCTCATAATTTCCGTGAAATTTAGTTTGGATGTGTTTGGATGTTTAACTTTTTTCTTAATATTCCAATTGTTCTCAGTTGTTGAGTCATTAGATTCGTATAAATGTAATACAATGACTTTTTAAATATATAAAAGCTCAAATGAATGGCAATACAATATGTACAATTGTGATATGTAAATATTTTACCATTTAAATTCAAAAATCCTATTAGGACAATATAATTTATTTATTTGAATTTTGGGTGAATATGACCTACACATGCTACTGATGGGTGTTTGTGAGATTTATCCTATCGTAATTTCAATGTTTCAACTTCACTATTAAAAGTAAATCAAGAAAAATGCACACTACCTTTTTCCATGATTTACCTTTTTTTTCACCTACAGTGAAATTTAGGGGATGTGCATGCTTTTTTTTGGGTACTTTTGAACTTAACTATTAAGCACAATGTTTCTTCCTTATAAACACTGAAGCCAAAACATATATGTTATTGAATTATGCAGCAAAAGAATGTTCTGGAAACAAGGTTGTATTGCAGTACTTGACTAGATGTTTTATGGATATTTGTGTGTGTTTGTAAAATTGTAAGCATTTAATGTACATACCGGTATGTCTTTATCAAAGAGCCACTGCTATCTTTCATCAAACTAGGTTTAATTAAAGGAAGGAGGAAAGAGCTGTGAGACTTTCACTTATAATGCTTTTGCAACGTATTTTGTTTATTGCTCTTCAATGAAAAAAGAAAAAGAAACGGTTTAATATTTAAACTTCAGTGCAGAAACACATTGAGCCTCTATCCTCTATCCAAACAGCCCCACAAACAAACTCTCAATGTCATAGCAATGTTTGGCTCATGTTGTTCATACAGTGCATAATTCTAATGGTAACCATATGAAGTGTTGTTAATTAGAGACTTTTATTCCTATCAAACATTCAGCTCATGCAACACAAGCAATCCATAAAGAGAGCTGAATGAAAGACTAATGAATGATCATTTTATCATCTAATGGCACTGCTTATTGTTGCAATGAATTAAATAATTTGACATGTGACATTTAGATTCACATAAAATGCATTAACATTTAATATGCAGCCCAAAATAGATTTTGCAGTCAATTGTGACATTGACACACACATTATTGTTCACACTGTGATGTTCTTTCACAGAATGGTGTTTCAGTCAGACAGCCAAAACAGAGGATGATTTGGATCACACTGACAGAATGTGAATATCTAAATAAGCATTTTATTTGTTTATGAGTCAATCTGGGTAATTCCAGTATACAAACAAGTGGTTTTGCTTACTTTCTCCCAACATAATCAGAACCAACTCCCACCCAAAAACCAACACTATACCTGTCAGGCGTTGTGCAGGATACAGAGGACGAAAGGAACTCAATTTAGATGCTTTATTTACACATTTAGCTTAAAGAGATGAAGGGAAACATTCCAGGACTTCAGTTCACACAACTAAACAAAGACAACGACCGACAAAGACAAACTGAACTGAAGCAAACTAAATACAGAGACTGATGAACAATAATGAGGCGAAGACAGGTGAAACAGATGATGATAAACAAGACACAGGTGACAACGATGATGACGGGCAGGTGTGTAAACATGAGGGATGCTGGGAAGTGTAGTGCAGAGACAAAGACAGACTGGTGCAGACGATGACTGTGACAATACCCTTGTGTTGTACAGCTCAACTTGTTTTATGGAAAGATAACAACTTCTCACATGGTCAACTAAACGAGTCGTAGAAAGCCACATGCACCTAAAAATAGCCTCGCGCTTGCTGTTTTATCAGATTGTACTTGATTGGCTGAAGTATGAGTAAGCATTTTCAGTGTTTTGCAACATATAGGTTTTATGAAAGCATATCGAGCTCACATGGTAGTGCACACATGCTTGGTTTGATGTAAAAATGATTACAGGCTCTTTCTCCTGCTGCTACTCTCATGACATTGTAATTTACTGTTATCAATTCATCAGTTAGTGATCTCAACCGATGGGCTAAAATCATTGCCAGGCCCAAACTATAATCATTCAGAAGAATCAACTCAAAATCTGAAGTTGACAAAAGGCTCAAAATGCATATAACACGTGTTAAACATGCCACGGCAAAGGTGGTATCAGATCAAAGGTGCAGATCAAAGGTAAATCTGAAACCATAATGCTCATATAATTGCCAATGAACACAAAGCCAGAAGGATTCATGTCTGAGACAGATATTTCCCATAGCAAGCCAAATAAAAACTTACAGTTATCTTACAGTTAGGATGCTAGTTTAGCATTAGATATAGAAGTCTTCAGATTGGTAGAGCTGCTCCTGGACTTTGTTCCTAAACAGTCCGTAACTAGAGTTGGACCCCAAGGGCAGGTTTCCTTGAGATGGGATGGATGTGGTAGATGAAGATAAAGACTGTGGTAACATCTGTGTAATGATCTAACATGTCTCAGGATCAAGAAAAACACCAGAAGCAGTGTGTAGTGGTTTAAGCCTTTGATTATGAAAACATGCACATGTCTGCTCTTCCTTTGACTGTGAATAAGAATAGAGGAGGTAGTGTTGAACTTTGTGCCATTGAACATAATATGTTTGATGTAATTTAGCCTCCAGCCCAGCTGTCTAAACCATAGGATGGGCATATTATGAGAAATAAAAAAAGGATTGCTTCCTCTTTAAAGGTTCTTAGCCATGCTTTTTATGATACAGGAGTTCTCGAGTTTTAGGTGAGATTTGTCTAAAATATGATAAACTTTTAACTCTGGGAGATTTCAACGTGCATGTCTGTTGTCCATCTAACTCACTGGCTAATGGTTTTATGGACTATTACTTTTTTAACCTCACACAACATCTACATGGACCTACTCATGATCATGGACATACCTTGGACTTATGGCCTTTCTGTTGGGGATGTTGAAATTCATAACTCAGCACTCTCAAATAATATGCCCATTACCAGTACTGTAACCATTTCTTGTGTCATTTGCAATGCATGTTCTCCAGTTCGCCATTGGGAATTTAAAAAAGCCACTACTGAGCAGTTAAATATTCTTTGGGTCTGACATTACCTTTACTCTTGATAGCACTTCCCTGCATCTGGATGTGAATGTTTTCTTTTAACATTTTTAATTCTGTATGTTCCTCTGTCCTAAATTCCATCGGGTTAAGAGTGTTAGGCCAAATCAGAACCCTGGCTGTGGAAGAGGGAAGAATCTATTTAGCTGATTTACTCATAAAGTACAGTGGTGGTAATTCTAAAGTTATTCAATATTAACTCAGTGATTAATCCAATTGTTACATGTCCTGATCTGTCTGCTATTGTGTGTGATGATCTGTTGAACTTTTTGTTCAGAAAATTGATATCAGGTTGCATATTGAACGTGGTTTGTAGAACCCCTTGCTTTCTTGTACCATTTCTGCTGTGTTTGATCAATTGACATCAATTTCTCTACAGTCTTTAGCTGAGATAGTTGGCCAGTTGAAACCTACACATTGTCGCGATGTTGTTCCATCAAAATTAGTTAAGCAGACTTTCGATATCATTGGTCCAAGTCTATTGGTCCACTTTAATTAATAGAAGTTTTACAACAGCAGTAGTTCCAATGTGTTTTAAGCATGCTATTTTACAGCCCCTTCTGAAAAGTATTTTATCTAATTACCGGCCTATTTCGAAATGACAATTTTTATCTAAAATCCTAGAAAATGTCGCTTTAAGTCAATTGCAGACTTTTAAAATTTTCATTTAGGGTTTAAAGCAAATCACAGCAGAAACGGCCTTGTTGAAAGCTCTAAAGGAAATTTTGATTTCGATTGATGTCTCTCGCCTTCCTTCTTAAGTCCTTCCCTTTTAATAGGACTTTCTCAGTTAATTTGAGATGGTCCTCACTGCAGAACACGTAATCCAGGGGGATCCAGATCCAACTCCTCCCACCTTACATATACCTAAACCTACCCATCTCCACCCCCTGATCCCTAACCCCACCCCTAATCCTACCCATCTCCACCCCTTAGATCTGGATCCAACTCCGCCCCCTGGATCTCGTGTACTGCAATGAGGTGCTACTGGGTTAATTTTGGTCAACATTGTTCTAAAACAGCCCCATTGTTTAGTGGGGTTCCACAAGGAACTATTCTTGGCCCAATCCTGTTTTCATTATAAATGCTACCTTTTCATTGTTAAGCAGATGACACTCAGGTGTACCTTTGCGGAAAGAAGTTAAGAGTTCAGTTGAGTCATTATTGAAGTGTTTACACAAAGTTAAATCGTGGATATAAAGGGTAAAGAATATTTGTGTACAGTTTGATAATTCTCTGAAATTTAATAAACAGATTAATTATGTGGTCAAATCTTTTTTTTTTTTTTTTTATATCTGACATCAATTGCAAAGGTTAAACCGTTTTTGTCTTTTTGGGATTTTTTAAAGATTATTTATACTGTATGGGTGTTAGCCAATCATTGTTAAATCATCTTCAACTGGCGCAGAACGCTGCTGCCAGACTTTTGACAGGTATTCGTAAGAAACAGCATGTAACGTTTCTTTTAGCCTCACTGCATTGGTTGCCAATTCAATTGATTTTAAATGGTTGAATCTTGTATAAGCATTACATAACTTGGCACCTGCGTATTTAGTGCATCTTCGTCACATACATAAACCACTAGGACTCTCAGGTCAGAAAGTCAGTTGACTTTAGACATTTCTAGGACAAGATTGAAATTAAGTTGTGACTTGGTATTTGCAGTGGGGGCTTCGAAGCTCTAGACTATTTTAAATGAAATATGAAATTACATTTACTTGCATTAGCATTTGGTTTAACAGGTTAACTAACTGCAAACTGCTCATGTCTGTCATTGTGTGTGTCATGGTGTTATTAATTATATTACATTATGTCATGGTGCTATTATTTATCATTTTATTTAATGTTGTAATTGTTTGTAATGTTTTAAGAGTGCTTCATAAATAAACAAACAGAAACAGACAAGATCTCTTTTACACATATCACATAAAGCTCAGGTGTGTATTTTTCATGTTAAAATATTTTAAAGCTTAGACAGGTAAGGCAGGTCACAATAAAGATTTGACATATTAGGAGAACAACTTGAACATACGGGTGCGATAAATTGTTATATTTACATACATGTCTTTGTGTGAACATAATTCACTTTCAAGCTTGTGTCTATTTGCCTCCGTTTCCGTTTTTGTCTTTGTGTAAATGAGAAGGAGACAGTCATGGTCAGTCAACAACACATATCACATCAAACAGTCAATCTTTTTTTGGAAAGCTACAAATACGTGTCTGTCTTGCAACACCTTTAAAAAAGTATCATGGATATTGCTACAGATACTGTAAGTCATGTCTTTCTTCTGCGAGTAATAGATCACAAAAATCATAGAAACTACAGTCTGTTTAGTATTTGATCTGTAATTAAATGATTCATATGTTTTAAAATGAAATGTTAATTTAGATAAAAGCTGAATGTGATCAGTGAAAGCATTTCCTATGGTGCTTCCATATAGTTGTCCAATTAATCTCAACTGTGGCATGACCTAACTGTCTAAACATTTCCATTATACTCAAATTGCTTGCAGGCTTCATTCACTTAGTGTGAGGCAATAAACTAAGACTATATTGAACATTACCAAAACATGCTATTCTACAAATAATTTTTAATCTACAAATAAGAAGGACTTTATCAGAGAAAAAGATAATTTCACTATAGGAGCATTTTTCACTCCTTTTTCTGACGTAAATAAAGAGATATGATTTTTATTTTTAATGCATTTCCGCAACCATTTGTGCTTATTCAAATTTCAAGATAGGTAAATCAACGGAGGGCTTTCAGGGTTCAGTCTGAACTCTGAAGATTATAATCAGTCATATGAGAGTGATGACTCTTCTCTTAAGAGAGCATGTACTGAGAAGTATGCACTGGAAAGGCACATTTAAAGACTTTTCCTCCCGTTTGAGGAAGCAGATGTGTTCCAGATGTGCTCCGACAAAATCATTCTGAAAACAAAAATGGGTGCATTGCTGTACTATACCAGCGCCATATTTATATATTTATACGGTAACACTTTACAATAAGGTCCATTAGTTAACATTAGTTAACTACATTAGTTAGCATGAACTAATAATGAACTGCACTTATACAGCATTTATTAATCTTTGTTAATGTTAATTTCAACATTTATACTTTATTAAAATCTTGTTCACATTAGTTAAAGCACTTTGAACTAACATGAACAAACAACGAACAGCTTTATTTTTATTAACTAACATTAACAAAGTTTAACAAGTACAGTAACATTTTATTGCTCATGGTTAGTTAATGTTAGTTAATACATTGAACCTTATTGTTAAGTGTTACCATTTATTCAAAGTCAAACTTACCCATACATATTTATAATGCATTACTGACCCAAAGTTATTTTTCCAAAACAGATATTTCTATAAAATTTGAAATTTAAAATTGGAATAATTAGAGTGATTTTGCATTAAAAAAAAATTTTTTTGTCTTGGGCAAATAACACGTTGGTGTTGAGAATCAACAACATTAATCAATTGTGCATGTTTTTTAAAGGGATAGTTCAACATGAAGATTTTGTCATTATTTACTCATCCACGTCTTTACAAACTGATGTGCTCATATTTTGTCTGTGATGAGTAAACAATGCTCAGAATTTTGAGGAGAATTGTAATTTTTGGGTGAAGTACTCCTTTACGACAATAATTTTACTAAGCATCAGAAGCTTGCAAACACAGGTTGTCACTGCAGCCACATATGCAAGTAGTGATGCAGGGTTTATGGCAGGCAGGTGGGATTCTGTTTGGGCCAACAATCTGTTCTCTCTTAATTCTTTCAGATTTGGCCTGTGTCATTCTATTCAGTTTATCAACAGTGTTTCCGTCTCGACAGGAACTCAAACTTAAGGAAACGTCTCTCAAGTGTTTGGAACCATTACTCTTCTTCATGAAAGCTTCTGGAAATTTGAATAATGCTTTAAACAAATTTAATCTAAATATAACTATGGCATTTTTGTTATTTATTTGAGAGCTTGATTTATCATGTAATCAATGTATAACAGAGTCAACTGTATTCACCTATACAGTGGTATTTTAAATAATGGAAACTTTGTGGCATCTAAAACTTCAGGGCCAGAATAGGTATTTGTCTGTCTGATTATGAATTCTATATCTATGTCATAGAAGTGCTCTTGCTGTGCATGCTTTTTTATAGAATCTAGGTTAGATGGACTGTGGTGTTCACTTCCTTTAAGCATTTGTACTTGGCCCAGTCTTATAGGCTGTGTTGGTAGAGTATAAATATCAGTGTCAATGCCACTTTGCTTTTATTACTGTTAAACATTGTGTACCTTTTGGTACCTCTGGTCTAGTTATGATGGAAAAACATGATATGAATCTAACAGCATCAATCATTTTAATACAAAACTGTAAAATGCAGATTGTAATGATCTGATGTGATAAGAGCTTGATTTACCTCCATGGAGGTCGACATGACCACATTTCAGTAAATTCCTCAATTGCACTGATGAAATTTTTACCATCTTCAAAGAAAGTTTAAATGAAAATATTGTTATGAAACAACCCTAAGGCAGTAAGCCATGTAAAACTTGACTTTGGAAGTATCAGAGACAAGTTTCCACATATAACTTCACATTACTTATTTTCCAGATGGCAATGCTGTGTCATAACCGGAAACATGACAAGACATTGGAACGGCTCTATTAGTTTGCATTGGATAAATGGATTCTGAAATATTTTCCATTGCCAATGCTGTCCACGAACAGTCATTTCCCTTTGAGATCTGCTAATCGATCAATCAATCAATCAATCGATCGATCAATCAAAAAACAACAACAACAAACAAACAAACAAACAATCAAACATCCAGTTCACAAAACACAAGATGACATGTAAAATAAACATTATAAGTATATAAGTAAAATGTCAGGAAAAATTAGTCTAGCCTATAAACTCTGTTTCTCAGGAAAATAGAAATCAAGTTGCATAACCTGACTGAATGCATCAGCAAAGAAAATAACTAAGCCTATGTTTTAGGAAAACAGATTATTATTAAGAAGGGTAATTACAGCAGGCTATAAACACATCAGCATCTGAGTCTGTACTTGTAGCTAATGCTGCTTTCACGTGCTATCAGAAATGTCCTATAGGCCTACTTCCCACTTCTGAAGTTGTGATTAAGAGCTTGTCGCAATTACGTGCTTTGTTGTTGGAAAGATCAGGAATGACACCAGGATGACACCAGGTTTATTCTTGCCTGTTGATTGGGAAAATCTTAAGCCAAAATGATATTTATCATCCCATATTCATTGACAACCATATAAACATTCACCTCTCTATAGTCAGCTTGCTGACGATTCAGGAATTTCGGTCAAATACTATTTTTGCTGTATATAATACATACAATATGCTTCAAATGATTATTAATATAGCCTATGTAAATATGCACTACTTTGACGACAAGACAAGACGATGTAGCGGTTGTGGAAAAACTAATAAAGAATATCAGTCACCCACTGCAGCAGTCGTTCTCCCCTACGCAATGTTTTTAAGTAAAGTAACTTGGGTATCAAAATGATCTCAGAACTTTCCAGTGGTAAATACGACTTGAGAGGGCGTTCATGTCCAAGTGTAACTAGGAATTTTTTTAATCTATTTTTACAATAATTTCGATCACGTGAAAGCAGCATTAGTCATAGTTTTGGATATCCAAAACTAAGTCCAGTTTGTTGTCATTAGTTAATCTTCCATGTACAGGAAGATTAGGCCTACACAGTGTTAGTGAGGAAAATTGATAGGCTACTGATACATAGCCTACAAACATCAGCTCTTTATTTGTGCCATAATTTTGGGTTTACAACTTTACATTGTATTTCTTGACCGATATGACAGATGTTCTCGATGTCCTCGGACATTTACAGACACCTAGTGGCATGAATACGTTTTCGGTTAAAAATCTAAATGTGGAAATTAATGCACGATAGAACTAAATTCTCAGTCAGACATGATTATTTTATTGCACAAACGGTCAAGGTACAGGACAGTTAAAGTAATTTGGCTGTCGTTTGAAACCGAGTAATTTGTCATGTGACTTTGATCTCAACATGTCTGCCCCCGTAAGGTTACCCACTCCACAGCTTTTGATATAGGCGACCAGATTCTTCTTCAGGTGTGTGTATTTTTCAAAAGTACTTTTCATTTGTGTGTGTGTGTGTGTGTGTGTGTGTGTGTGTGTGTGTGTGTGTGTGTGAGAGAGAGAGAGATAACTGCTGAAATTGCTGATCTAAATCGAAAAACAAAAGTATAAATTATATCAGATAACAAATTGCTGTTATGAAATATAAAATGCTATATATAGCTTATCAAACACATCCTATACCAATGAAGCAACACTTACAGCTACAGTTGAGGCTTTATTTGACTGATCTTATTGTAGCCTACATTCTGTCAAACTTGATTTCTAATTGTGACTAGTGTAACAGTGACACTATGTGGCACAACTGGACAATTGCGCAATTAGCTATAGCACATTATCTTCTTAACAAAATAGTGTGACATTACTAAAATGTGAGTATATATTGTGGATTTTATTAATTTATATTTAAAAATTATTTAGTCACCAAATCAATTATGTACAGTAACCTATTCTATAAAAATAATTTTATTCCCTTTTTCTAATCATCAAATGGATCAGAGGTTAAGTACTGGCCACTACACTTAAGCAAAAGTTTGTTGTGTATTACATGTTTGAATGAATATTTTAAAATGTCTGCATGACTGCATGCATCTAACACATTTCCTTTAGGATAAGTACAGTGATGATGCGACAGTAATAGTACTGCATCACCAGTAGATGGAGCTAGATATGTTATTAACTGAGCAGTGATTCTCAAATCAATCTACACATGTATTTCATAACCTGGTGTTTCATAACTTCCATCTCTGTTATATTATACCAACGACCCTACCAGCTGCTCTCAGACAATAAAATAAATATAATTTTACAAAGCACACAAGACAATAAATCTAAATCTTATCTATCTGTTGTGATTTGAAACTATCTTATGCTAGTGTCTGTCTGTCTGTCTTGAAATTCTCTTTGGTGCAGATGTGCTTTAAATACTTTAAAGGGAAAGAAGATTATAACTGAGCCCTCTAGTTATGAAGATCCCAGCCGTGCAATAAACCTGTCACATCCTATTTTACAAAGAAACATTACTTTACACCTTACAAGGATCTAATAAATGACCATGTTTTATGCAGAACCATATAAACTGTCTTAGATGTGTAAATTAAGTTTGGTTGCACTTCATAGATTTCATTTATTGACCCGATGTAAAGCACCATCACCAGGCGTCTCACTTCCTGTCTGAGCAGCTCGGCTGTCAGACACGGGACGATCCAAAAAGGGCTGCCAGACATCAATTGCAAAGGCTCTGTGACAGTTTTGTCAGAAATGGTTTCCCGCTGACTGCTTGACAAGATCATGAACAATAAGCTATGGTTGATTCTGAACCTTTGAGACGAGATGATTAATGACAACAGGGCAAGCGAGGGCTGAGCTGCAGTTCTGAAATATTCGTGCTCTGACTCTTTATTATCAAACACCTTAAGTGAAAACCACTCTCTACTTTATGTCATGGAGATTTCTTGGCTTCTGAAATGAGGAACCCGCACAGAATTTGTTTCACTCAAGAAGGATTATGAAGTATAATCCCTGTGAGAATGTAGAGATTTATAATTGATTAACTGAAGAGGGAAATTGGCAACAGATAAAGGAACTTTTAAATAGAGAACCTTTTTAAACCTTATTTGCAGGTCTAAGAAAATAACTAAATGTTTTTTCTTTAAAAAGACTAGTTATTTATACAATAGAAACAATATTTATATTTGATTGTATTCATTATTATATTATCGGTATAATTCATGTAATACATTTTAATAGGTATTTTGGTTGTTCTTGTTAATTATGATTCTGTCTGACATCAATTTGACCTCTGGGGGTCAAAAGGTTATCTTCAGTTCATTCAGATCATTCATTATCTTCAGATCATTTTTCTTCTGGCTGTAATTGAAATACTTTACATAGGTTACAAGCTTGCGCAACCATTTTTACAATGGAATGCTAGAAACGTTCCTTGCGTTCCCGAACATTCTGGACTTAAAATAATCATCCAGCATCTTAATCTGTCACAAGCATACAAGCATTAGGCATCATTTACCTGTCCCTCACTTTCATATATGTTTTCTTCTTTTGTCACAAAACCACATGACTTCTCAGAGACAGTAGTGTAATTATCTTTATGGCCCAGAATCTGGGCGAGCAAATATGTGAGGTCAAACTCCATACACACAAATACACAGTCCCTCCAGCACATGCACACACGCACGACACACACACATGCACACACACACACACACACACACACACACACACATACTTGTTTTTGCTACGTTGTGGGGACTCATGACTAGAAGGTGACACGTGGGGACAGCAATTTCTAAATACAATAAAGCCATCATTTTAAGTCAGAAGTGTCTGGGGGAATTTTTGAATCCCAAAAATCAACTTTATTATCATAAATTCTTAATTTTAGAAAGCTTAATATTTGTCAGGTTTTTCTATTCTGGTGGGGACGTCCCCATTGTGTCTTACCACAAACCACCACTGTGTGGCACTATTATGAGTTATCTGTAGATTAACGATTTTTTTACACAAATTTAAACCTGTACCAGATTAACAATAAATATTAAGTTTAGATAATCATTAAAGAATTGTTTAAAAGGGAGAATTGTCTATATTTATATTTGTATGGATTTTTACTTCATTTTACAATTCACTAATTCCCTATATTTGAATAGACCATTTGTATGGATGTAAAAAGTGACAACAGCCTCACCTCACTTCCTGATTAACAGGAATCTATTTTTCTTCAACTCTGAGAATCTGAAAAGGTCCACATTTTGATAAATAAGACAGTCATGTTGTATGACAAGCAGGAAATGGTCATGGGGCATTGACCCCACGGGTATAATTGTGTTTGCTGAATAATGATCTGCGCATACTGGAATCAACTCTGAATTAAAACAGCACATGCCTGGCATTCAACAGGGTTGCGAAATATACTGCTATTTGTGTTTTTCTTATTCGTAATACTACAAATTTGTCACGTACAGAAACCTGGGAAGCCCCATGAGTCCAATATGTATTAATTCGTTGTGGAAAAAATCGCCAAACAATACAAAACAGTCTTTAAGCAGTGAGGATGATTTTGTTGTCCTCTCTCTTCTTAAAAAGAGAAAAAGAAAAGAGGAAATCTTTTATCCTTAAACTCAACACAAAACTGTATTATCTATCTGTATTATCTATCAATCTGGCATCTGTATGTCTTTATATCGGTCTGTTTATCCATCTATATTTTTTATGCAAGTGTGCCACAATTTTGGGACCACACCGAATTCTTTTGAGTAGAAGACATTTGACGTAGAACCCCCATAAACTTCCCCAAGAGAAGTTTGGACATTTGGGCTATTACAAAAAAAAACAAGAATCTATGTTTTCTTAATGCTCTTGAACATTTATTTAAGTACCAGTGTTTTCACTTGAGTTTTGAAACACATTTTGAACTTGTTGCCCAAACAGAAAATAAACCCCCATCTAGGTAAAGGACTTTTACATTTTTCGCTTTAAAGCATACGATTTTTAACATAAAATTTCACCCCCTCCCAACTTCTCCCCTGAAGTGCTGCTGGTGACCTTTCAATGCACTCCATGCATTGGGCTTTACCAGGAACCTTCCCAGAGTGGATGTTGTTCATCAGAGTGTTTTCCACAGCCTGGATCTCCTCTTTAGACCACTTTCTCCGTGGGTTTTGTGAAGATACTGAATAAAATAAAAATAAATATTAGTAATTGTGATTGGGATAAAAGTTATTTTTATTTTATTCCCACACGACATGAACGTGAATAACATATCAAATAAATACATGGTCTTTGTTTTTTCTCTCATTTCTTTAGTTTTATACATACATGTTTGCTAAAATCTAGTTATCATGGTTGAAAATGTGACAATATTTAGGCTTTATTGGTCTTAACCATAAAATACTGCTTGGGAAATTGAAGAAGTAAATTCTTTTCTTTACATGTTTAAGCCTTTAGAAACTAAACATTTTAGTTATAGGACCTAACTAAAGCTGCCGCACCCCACAGTGTTTTCTTCTTGACAAATTGTGCAGTCTTTACAGTCTTTATCCAGGGGGGGGGGGATTTAATTAAAAAATATTTTTTTTATTTGATGGGGGAAGTTTAGACTTTTTTTTTAATTACTTTTATCTCCTATATGCTCACTCATTGCATTTTTACAATGGGGTATTTTTGTTCTTAAGAATTTATACAACACAAGGAAGCTTGATTTCAATCTTTGAATTAAATTGAAAAAAAGTAGCACAAATAAATACAATAGAATAAAGATACCTATAAAGAGAAAAGTTTTTGCTTAGGTCTGACACTAGTATTCAGAAATACTACAGAGACTGAATAAATTAATCAAATGTAAAATAACACAGGGTAGTATTTTAGTCCTGACTAAATTAAATACATAGGATATTAATCCTGATTCATTAAAATTAAAGCTATGTTTTGTTGTTTTGACAACCAAATTACTGACAGACTAGACATATGGCTGCTGTCACTGTGAGCTCGTGCACAGATCCTGTAGTACCAACATTATACGGTCACGTGCGATGTATGCTTATTAAGACATAACCGAATGTGTTTAGAGGATACTCACCAAGACCGAAATTGACATGATTTTCGCATGTTTTTGACTGTTAAAGTGATATAATCCACGAAAAATAAAGTTTGTTACCCGTGAGCTGTTTGTGAGGCGGCTTGTATGTGTGACGAAAAAAAACCCGACAGAAATCTCGACAGCGCACAAGTAGCCTACCGAATAGTTTAAGATCACGTGAATGTTTAAACTGGTGAGACTTAAGAAGACGTAAGAAGCCTTTTCTAGCTTTCTTATCATTCCCTTTCAGTAGCTATCTACATACCTGCTGAATCTGAAGGTGAAGCACCATTTCCAGTCTCATTTTCAGAGTCTGATCCATCACAGTCCATCAGTACTTTCTCTATAAAACACAGTAACCATACAGATAAAATTAATAGGTAACAAACTAAATATTTTTATATTGTCTATAACCACGGGTGCACATAACTGGTATGCAGCTATGCATGTGCGACAAAAATCAGGAATGCGTAATGCGACGGTTACTCCGCACCTTTGCATACTTAACCGATCTTCTCATCTAACCTTACACATGACATGTTGCTTGTCAACTAAGTTATACTGTCAGAGATGTCCAAAAAGCAACAGACATTAAGCAGCTTCTTTGGCGTTTCGCCACCTACAAAGAAACGCCAACTGGAGCCAGAGCCGAAAAAAAATACTTTGTTGCTTGAAGCTAACGATGAGTGCACTGAAATGTGGTGCAAGATTTGCCGATCAAGTCCACATCTAGCAGACAAAACAGGTGCGTTTTATAAAGGAAATTCTCAAAGAATTTCAACCATCCTTTATTTGACAAACATGAAAAGAGCAAGGAGCACACAAATGTGGCACAAGCTATTGTTAATAAACAAGCTAGCCGAGAAGAAATGTCCAGTTGCCCCACTTGCCAGATGGCGAGACAAGCTGAATGAAGAACAGCGGCAAGTTTAATGTTTTTCTCCTCACCTACTATTACGACGTGGTGCAGCACGATTCACTACTATTACGACGTGGTGCAACACGATTCACTACTATTACGACGTGGTGCAGCTTGATTCACTACTATTACGACGTGGTGCAGCACGATTCACTACTATAACGACGTGGTGCAACACGATTCACTACTATTACGACGCGGTGCAGCACGATTCACTACTATTACGACGTGGTGCAGCTTGATTCACTACTATTCGACGTGGTGCAGCACGATTCACTACTATTACGACGCGGTGCAGCACGATTCACTACTATTACGACGTGGTGCAACACGATTCACTACTATTATGACGTGGTGCAGCACGATTCACTACTATTACGACGTGGTGCAGCACGATTCACTACTATTACGACGTGGTGCAACACGATTCACTACTATTATGACGTGGTGCAGCACGATTCACTACTATTACGACGTGGTGCAGCACGATTCACTACTATTACGACGTGGTGCAACACGATTCACTACTATTACGACGTGGTGCAGCACGATTCACTACTATTACGACGCGGTGCTTCACGATTCACTACTATTACGACGTGGTGCAGCTTGATTCACTACTATTACGACGTGGTGCAACACGATTCACTACTATTATGACGTGGTGCAGCACGATTCACTACTATTATGACGTGGTGCAACACGATTCACTACTATTACGACGTGGTGCAACACGATTCACTACTATTACGACGCGGTGCAGCTTGATTCACTACTATTACGACGTGGTGCAGCACGATTCACTACTATTATGACGTGGTGCAACACGATTCACTACTATTATGACGTGGTGCAACACGATTCACTACTATTACGACGTGGTGCAACACGATTCACTACTATTACGACGCGGTGCAGCTTGATTCACTACTATTATGACGTGGTGCAGCACGATTCACTACTATTACGACGTGGTGCAGCTTGATTCACTACTATTACGACGTGGTGCAGCACGATTCACTACTATTACGACGTGGTGCAACACGATTCACTACTATTACGACGCGGTGCAGCACGATTCACTACTATTACGACGTGGTGCAGCTTGATTCACTACTATTCGACGTGGTGCAGCACGATTCACTACTATTACGACGCGGTGCAGCACGATTCACTACTATTACGACGTGGTGCAACACGATTCACTACTATTATGACGTGGTGCAGCACGATTCACTACTATTACGACGTGGTGCAGCACGATTCACTACTATTACGACGTGGTGCAACACGATTCACTACTATTATGACGTGGTGCAGCACGATTCACTACTATTACGACGTGGTGCAGCACGATTCACTACTATTACGACGTGGTGCAACACGATTCACTACTATTACGACGTGGTGCAGCACGATTCACTACTATTACGACGCGGTGCTTCACGATTCACTACTATTACGACGTGGTGCAGCACGATTCACTACTATTATGACGTGGTGCAGCACGATTCACTACTATTATGACGTGGTGCAACACGATTCACTACTATTACGACGTGGTGCAACACGATTCACTACTATTACGACGTGGTGCAGCACGATTCACTACTATTACGACGTGGTGCAACACGATTCACTACTATTACGACGTGGTGCAGCACGATTCACTACTATTACGACGTGGTGCAGCTTGATTCACTACTATTACGACGCGGTGCAGCACGATTCACTACTATTACGACGTGGTGCAGCACGATTCACTACTATTACGACGCGGTGCAACACGATTCACTACTATTACGACGCGGTGCAACACGATTCACTACTATTACGACGCGGTGCAACACGATTCACTACTATTACGACGCGGTGCAACACGATTCACTACTATTACGACGCGGTGCAACACGATTCACTACTATTACGACGCGGTGCAACACGATTCACTACTATTACGACGCGGTGCTTCACGATTCACTACTATTACGACGCGGTGCAGCACGATTCACTACTATTACGACGTGGTGCAACACGATTCACTACTATTATGACGTGGTGCAACACGATTCACTACTATTATGACGTGGTGCAACACGATTCACTACTATTACGACGCGGTGCAACACGATTCACTACTATTACGACGCGGTGCTTCACGATTCACTACTATTACGACGTGGTGCAACACGATTCACTACTATTACGACGTGGTGCAACACGATTCACTACTATTACGACGTGGTGCAACACGATTCACTACTATTACGACGTGGTGCAACACGATTCACTACTATTACGACGTGGTGCAACACGATTCACTACTATTATGACGTGGTGCAGCACGATTCACTACTATTACGACGTGGTGCAACACGATTCACTACTATTACGACGCGGTGCAACACGATTCACTACTATTACGACGCGGTGCAGCACGATTCACTACTATTATGACGTGGTGCAACACGATTCACTACTATTACGACGTGGTGCAACACGATTCACTACTATTACGACGCGGTGCAACACGATTCACTACTATTACGACGCGGTGCAGCACGATTCACTACTATTATGACGTGGTGCAACACGATTCACTACTATTACGACGTGGTGCAACACGATTCACTACTATTACGACGCGGTGCAGCACGATTCACTACTATTACGACGTGGTGCAGCACGATTCACTACTATTACGACGTGGTGCAGCACGATTCACTACTATTACGACGTGGTGCAGCTTGATTCACTACTATTACGACGTGGTGCAGCACGATTCACTACTATTACGACGCGGTGCAACACGATTCACTACTATTACGACGCGGTGCTTCACGATTCACTACTATTACGACGCGGTGCAGCACGATTCACTACTATTACGACGTGGTGCAGCTTGATTCACTACTATTACGACGTGGTGCAACACGATTCACTACTATTACGACGCGGTGCAACACGATTCACTACTATTACGACGCGGTGCTTCACGATTCACTACTATTACGACGCGGTGCAGCACGATTCACTACTATTACGACGCGGTGCAGCACGATTCACTACTATTACGACGTGGTGCAGCTTGATTCACTACTATTACGACGTGGTGCAACACGATTCACTACTATTACGACGTGGTGCAGCTTGATTCACTACTATTACGACGTGGTGCAACACGATTCACTACTATTACGACGTGGTGCAACACGATTCACTACTATTACGACGTGGTGCAACACGATTCACTACTATTACGACGTGGTGCAGCACGATTCACTACTATTACGACGTGGTGCAGCACGATTCACTACTATTACGACGTGGTGCAGCTTGATTCACTACTATTACGACGTGGTGCAACACGATTCACTACTATTACGACGTGGTGCAGCACGATTCACTACTATTACGACGTGGTGCAGCACGATTCACTACTATTACGACGTGGTGCAGCTTGATTCACTACTATTACGACGTGGTGCAGCACGATTCACTACTATTACGACGTGGTGCAGCTTGATTCACTACTATTACGACGTGGTGCAACACGATTCACTACTATTACGACGTGGTGCAGCTTGATTCACTACTATTACGACGTGGTGCAACACGATTCACTACTATTACGACGCGGTGCAGCTTGATTCACTACTATTACGACGTGGTGCAACACGATTCACTACTATTACGACGTGGTGCAACACGATTCACTACTATTACGACGTGGTGCAGCTTGATTCACTACTATTACGACGTGGTGCAACACGATTCACTACTATTACGACGCGGTGCAACACGATTCACTACTATTACGACGCGGTGCTTCACGATTCACTACTATTACGACGCGGTGCAGCACGATTCACTACTATTACGACGCGGTGCAGCACGATTCACTACTATTACGACGTGGTGCAACACGATTCACTACTATTACGACGCGGTGCAGCTTGATTCACTACTATTACGACGTGGTGCAACACGATTCACTACTATTACGACGTGGTGCAGCTTGATTCACTACTATTACGACGTGGTGCAACACGATTCACTACTATTACGACGTGGTGCAACACGATTCACTACTATTACGACGTGGTGCAACACGATTCACTACTATTACGACGTGGTGCAACACGATTCACTACTATTACGACGCGGTGCTTCACGATTCACTACTATTACGACGCGGTGCAGCACGATTCACTACTATTACGACGCGGTGCAACACGATTCACTACTATTACGACGCGGTGCTTCACGATTCACTACTATTACGACGTGGTGCAACACGATTCACTACTATTATGACGTGGTGCTTCACGATTCACTACTATTACGACGTGGTGCAACACGATTCACTACTATTATGACGTGGTGCTTCACGATTCACTATTATTACGACGCGGTGCTTCACGATTCACTACTATTATGACGTGGTGCTTCACGATTCACTACTATTACGACGTGGTGCTTCACGATTCACTACTATTATGACGTGGTGCAACACGATTCACTACTATTATGACGTGGTGCTTCACGATTCACTACTATTACGACGTGGTGCAACACGATTCACTACTATTATGACGTGGTGCAGCTTGATTCACTACTATTACGACGTGGTGCAACACGATTCACTACTATTATGACGCGGTGCAGCACGATTCACTACTATTACGACGTGGTGCAGCACGATTCACTACTATTACGACGTGGTGCAACACGATTCACTACTATTACGACGTGGTGCAGCACGATTCACTACTATTATGACGTGGTGCTTCACGATTCACTACTATTACGACGTGGTGCTTCACGATTCACTACTATTATGACGTGGTGCAACACGATTCACTACTATTATGACGCGGTGCAGCACGATTCACTACTATTACGACGTGGTGCAACACGATTCACTACTATTATGACGTGGTGCAGCACGATTCACTACTATTATGACGTGGTGCAGCACGATTCACTACTATTACGACGTGGTGCAGCTTGATTCACTACTATTACGACGTGGTGCAGCACGATTCACTACTATTATGACGTGGTGCTTCACGATTCACTACTATTACGACGTGGTGCTTCACGATTCACTACTATTATGACGTGGTGCAACACGATTCACTACTATTATGACGCGGTGCAGCACGATTCACTACTATTACGACGTGGTGCAACACGATTCACTACTATTATGACGCGGTGCAGCACGATTCACTACTATTACGACGTGGTGCAGCACGATTCACTACTATTACGACGTGGTGCAACACGATTCACTACTATTACGACGTGGTGCAGCACGATTCACTACTATTACGACGTGGTGCAGCACGATTCACTACTATTACGACGTGGTGCAACACGATTCACTACTATTACGACGTGGTGCAGCACGATTCACTACTATTACGACGTGGTGCAACACGATTCACTACTATTACGACGTGGTGCAGCTTGATTCACTACTATTACGACGTGGTGCAGCTTGATTCACTACTATTACGACGTGGTGCAGCACGATTCACTACTATTACGACGTGGTGCAGATTGATTCACTACTATTACGACGTGGTGCAACACGATTCACTACTATTACGACGTGGTGCAACACGATTCACTACTATTACGACGTGGTGCAACACGGTTCACTACTATTATGACGTGGTGCAGATTGATTCACTACTATTAGGACGTGGTGCAACACGATTCACTACTATTATGACGTGGTGCAGCACGATTCACTACTATTATGAAGCGGTGCAGCTTGATTCACTACTATTAGGACGTGGTGCTTCACGATTCACTACTATTATGACGTGGTGCAGCACGATTCACTACTATTATGAAGCGGTGCAGCTTGATTCACTACTATTACGACGTGGTGCAACACGATTCACTACTATTACGACGTGGTGCAACACGATTCACTACTATTACGACGTGGTGCAGCACGATTCACTACTATTATGACGTGGTGCAGCACGATTCACTACTATTATGAAGCGGTGCAGCTTGATTCACTACTATTACGACGTGGTGCAACACGATTCACTACTATTACGACGTGGTGCAACACGATTCACTACTATTACGACGTGGTGCAACACGATTCACTACTATTACGACGCGGTGCAGCACGATTCACTACTATTATGACGTGGTGCAGCACGATTCACTACTATTATGAAGCGGTGCAGCTTGATTCACTACTATTACGACGTGGTGCAACACGATTCACTACTATTACGACGTGGTGCAACACGATTCACTACTATTACGACGTGGTGCAACACGATTCACTACTATTACGACGTGGTGCAGCACGATTCACTACTATTACGACGTGGTGCAACACGATTCACTACTATTACGACGCGGTGCAACACGATTCACTACTATTACGACGTGGTGCAGCACGATTCACTACTATTATGACGTGGTGCAGATTGATTCACTACTATTACGACGTGGTGCAACACGATTCACTACTATTACGACGCGGTGCTTCACGATTCACTACTATTACGACGTGGTGCAGCACGATTCACTACTATTATGACGTGGTGCAGATTGATTCACTACTATTACGACGTGGTGCAACACGATTCACTACTATTACGACGCGGTGCAACACGATTCACTACTATTACGACGTGGTGCAGCACGATTCACTACTATTACGACGTGGTGCAGCTTGATTCACTACTATTACGACGTGGTGCAACACGATTCACTACTATTACGACGCGGTGCTTCACGATTCACTACTATTACGACGTGGTGCAGCACGATTCACTACTATTATGACGTGGTGCAGATTGATTCACTACTATTACGACGTGGTGCAACACGATTCACTACTATTATGACGTGGTGCAGCACGATTCACTACTATTACGACGTGGTGCAGCACGATTCACTACTATTACGACGTGGTGCAGCTTGATTCACTACTATTACGACGTGGTGCAGCTTGATTCACTACTATTATGACGTGGTGCAGCACGATTCACTACTATTATGAAGCGGTGCAGCACGATTCACTACTATTATGACGTGGTGCAGCACGATTCACTACTATTATGAAGCGGTGCAACGCGATTCACTACTAATGATGTTTCCTAACAAAGTTCGGGAGGAGCATGTTCAGATAATTAAACACATGTGGAGCACATTCAGGTAATCAAGCCTAATTAGACACGAGTGGAGCACACTCCCAATCAATGAGGTAAGAGGTATATATTCAGCAAACTTAACTCAGTTCATTGACAGTCTAACAGCATCCCTCCACCACCCCATCTCCTCACTTCTTCTCCTAAATACTCTTACAACAAGGGGGGAGCACTCTGGGTTCGGGCAAAAATTTCCGAGCTCGGAGCCCTCCCCCTGGACAGCACGCCAAATACGCATAATCTTTACTCTGTTTAATTGATGTAAATGTGAACTCGTGAATTACGATAGTGGTTATTGCTTTATCATACAGACCCGCGTCAACGCGTCTTTACATTAACGGTATGTGACGCTCAGGACACGCCTCGCACTCTGTAGTGTTGTAATCCGTCATATTCACGTACAGCAACGTCAGCAGTGGTGCTGAGAGAACGCTCCAGCAACAGTTCAGAAAGGAGAAATCAATCTAGTCGAACTGGACGCGCGAATGAGGCGAAATCGCGTCTATCCTCGCGTCTATCAGGACCTCCAGACCCGCGTCAACGCGTCTTTATTAACTTAACATGGAAGTCACCCACTACAGACGCTCTATCCGCGTCCGGTGTGAACGCAGCAGTTACATAATAAAATATTGGTCACAAATGATTGGTCACTTTCTAAATAGTAAAAGTATAGCACATCTACTAATAATTATATATGAACAAATAGTTTTTTACCAATGCAGATATGTTAGAAATATACATAGAAATATACATAAAGATACATCGCGATACAAATGCCAACTTGTATCCGATGCATACTTATTTAAATCGATGCATCGCATTGTTAGCTTTTATGTCGATGCACCATTGCGAATCTGTGAATCTTACCATCCCTAATATATATGTTTATCTGTGGCAGGGTTCCAGACTGCGACCATTTTTTGAGAATGTGCGAGTTAAAATTTTATGTGGTCGCATTTGTGCGAGTGCATGGTCATGTACGACTCAGTTAAATTCACGCATGCGCAACAGAACGCCGTTGTATCAGCAGCTGCTGCAGTCCGTAACTTATGTTCAAAATGAACGAGTACATCATGAATCCATTTTTCAAACCGTGTTTTTGACTTATCCTGAATCACTACGGTACGCCTATAATAAGTGTTTATATTCTGACTATTTTATCCCGAGGTCGGCTCAGCTGCGGAGTTGCCCAGTGACTGCCTGACTCGACATAGACATTGACGGAGAGAAGTAGCTAGTAGGATTGTAAAATGTTTCGATGTGATTAATAATTAAATTAAATATTTAATAATCAAATATAACGACTAATAGAAAGTGTCACCAACGCCGCCTCAGATTTGTGCTTGTCAGAATGTGTGACTGTTGTGGTCGTGCTCTTCCTGGAACAACGCTCTGAAAACGGCAACTAAACCCGGCAACTAAACCCAATGAATTCACAATGATTTAATAAAATAGTGTTCTCATGTTATGTAATATGACAGTCCCAAATTACTCATCGTTATTATTAGTCGTGCATTGCTGCTTGAGTGGAGCGCGCTGAATGAATAACCGTTGAGCACTTTGCTAGCGTGTTATTTAACTCAAAGAAACGCATCCTATATGAGATTAATCAGACAAAATAAACATAATATTACAAATCATATCTGCACAAAATGACGTGAATCCACAAGTGAACTTGAACTAAAGCCTAGTTCACACTACGTGATTTTAAGCCCGATTTGAGCCCGATTTGCAAATCGTTGAGCTCGCCGACAGGTCAGGGTGCTATCGCGTGCAAATCGCGGGTGATTAGCGCGCGATGAACGCTCGCCAATCTGTTAGTATGAAATGCATCAAAGACGCTCGCAGACGCGTCACCGAGCCCAGAAAAATATCTAGCATGCTAGATATCCAGAGCTGTCGCGCGACTCAACCTCACGTGATGTTGAGAGCTACAGCCAATCAGAGCAACTAGAGATTAAACATACAAGTATGTGTAGACATAAAAATATAATTACTTATGCTTTTCGGGAAGAATATCCCTGTTTGTAATCATAGGTTTTACTAAAATACTTTTAGGAAAAAGGAAAGTCAACTGTATATTGCCGATGTCCACAATGTTGATGTTCTGGGTGTTCTTTTTTAAAATGAAGTTGTAGAGTGTATGTTTTTTTTTAGAGCAAATTATCGCGCAAACAGTTTGCAGCTTTAGTTTCTGTCTGACGCCCATACGCGTGTTGTGCTCTTCTTCCCTGGGTATTGGCGCGCGTGCTGTTTCGCGTCATTTTCGGTTCATTTTATCGCGTGATTTTTCGTGAGAAAACGTGGTTTGTGGACAAGATAGAATCGTTGGGTGACAGAGTTGTTGTCAACTCGTGTAGAGCGTTACCTCCTGTTGCGGATCAATCACGTTGTGTCGTGTGGTGTGAACAGCTCAACAACTTGAACACTCCTGATTTCACAGAGAGCAAGTCATGTAGTGTGAACCGCACAGTTCAGCCCGACGTTTTAAAATCATGTAGTGTGAACTAGGCTTAATACGTGCCATTCAGAATGACTCGTGTTGTGGACGCTCTTCCTGGAACAACGCGACACGGCAAAACCCAAATAATTCACAATGTTTTATTACAATATTGTTCTCTTTATAATATTACGTAATATGACAGTCCCAATAATAGTCATTATTAGTCGTGCATTGCCGTTTGAGCTGCGAGTGCTAAAGACAACGCTTTAGTAAAAAAAAAAAAAAAAGTGCGACCAAATCATGTGTTGGTGCGACCAACTGAGAAAGTTGGTAGCACCAGTGCAACCAGTGGAAAAGTTAGTCTGGAGCCCAGTGTGGATATAGCCTACCTTTCTCTTCTCTTCGGGGGCATCTGTCACATCATCCACTGAAATGTAAATTACAAAGAAGTAAATTTTCCATTTTACTTCCTCCTAACTATAGTTCTAGGCTTAAACCCCAAGATAATCACCAGAATTGAATAACGAACCAATAGACTTAAAATAAGTATCAAAATAAGGCTGACATCAATGACACCATTTTGGCAAAACCTGTAGTTACCTTAAATTTAATGTGATCTGTGACTTTTAATTTCATACAATGATAAAAAAATTACAACAAAACAAACTTAACTACAGTATCTGTTGAAATTGACAGCACACAGGACAACATGTTGTATTTACTCAGCACGTACAGTTAAGTAATTATATCTTTGTCCAGTTACTGAACCATGTCAGAGTTTAGGGATAATTACCCAAATTTATTTAGCCATTAGAAATTAATTTTCACCAACGATGAATGCATGTTAAAATAAATGTAAGATATCAGCGAGGTATTTTTTATCTTTATATTGAACATGAGAAGTACACTTTTGGTTTCACAATAACATGATCATATGGCTAGACATATTTATATTGTTCAATGTAGGGCTGGGTACCGAGTTCGGTACTTTTTAGGTACCGACCGAATTGCCTCGATACTACCGAGTATCGAAACATGTCTTGTTTTTCGGTACCACATTTCGGTACCTAAGTGGTTAATCTCGTCAACGTCAGTGAAACAATAAGCATGCAGCATGATTGGCTGTGGCGGAAAAACACTAGTTTACGCGGCTGCCCAGCGACGCGGCTCGTCGCACGTGAGGCTGTAGTGTGTGTGTGTGTGTGTGTGTAAGCGTACGTCCCAACCCAGATAGATAGAAAATATGTGGAAATGATCCAAAGTGTACCTATGTCATGTGCCAGACTCGATGCCAGATGCACGCGATGCAATATTTTCGACAAGATCATTGCTGCCAAGATCGACCAGCAACATGGTAAATCTAGGCACTGAAGCGCACAAAATACACTTGAGAGTAATGGTGTTCACATCGAACGCGAATAGAGCGTCAAATACGCGTCTATCGCGTCTAGTTCGACGCTTGAATCTTCAGCTCGAGTTCAAATTTTTCAACTTGCGCGGAAGACGTTCGCGGCAAACGCGTCGCCCAATTCGCGTCATTCGCGACGCCCGGCGCGAATGATGCGTCTATTCGCGTCTTTGCATTGACTATGTATGTAATCTACTCGCACAAATAATTAAATTCGCGTTCGGTGTGAACACACCATTAGTAAACACTTGTTCATTATTAAACAATTAAAATATCTCCTTGCTATTGTTTCCACATCCATAATCATTAGGCTACTTTTGCCAGTGCTTTGCAGCAAGCTTCACGTGCAGGTATATATCCCGCCCCCCAGTAGCCTATATTTAATTTAATTCACATTTATTTGTATAGCATTTTTCACAATACATATCGTTTCAAAGCAGCTTTACAGAAAATGCATGTCTAAATTACAATTTAGAGTGATCTGTTATCAGAGGTGACAGTGTAATGCATTTCAATTAATTTTCATTCAGTTTCATCGTTAATTAATGCATTAAGTTAAAGCAGAAACAATGAGCTCATTGAAGTAAAGAATACATGTTGTTAAATGATTAGGAAACATAGACAACTTTAGCATTGGTGCTTTTTTACATACTCAAAATATGAGTGTAAAAAAGTCGACAAACTGAAAAAAAAATTAGGTAATGTTATATTGTTAAACCTGGTTACATAAAATTGGTATCGAAAAAAGTATCGTTCAGGAACCGGTATCGAAGTCAAGGTATCGGTATCGGTATCGGTACCGAACATTTTGTTACGATACCCAGCCCTAGTTCAATGACACAATACCAAACTTTCTGTCATTTGAAAGCGTTTCAAATGTTTAACAAAAAAGTAAAAATACTGGAATGTTTTTTTAAATGAACATTTTCACTAAAATATGCAGATATAATCACGTTTTTGCCTTAAATTCTAACAGATGATCTGTTTTCTTTTTTAATAAAACCGTAAAGAAAAGTTACAGATCAAGTTGCAACAAAAAATTAAGTTTACATAGATTAAACTTAGATTGTATTAATTACTACAATCATCCCTTAATTACTTTGTAATAATCTATTGGCCTCTAAACTTCTATTTAAACTGACCGGTTATTAATTAAAACATTATTTACCTATAAACAAAAGATAGCAGATTAAAAGATTAAATTTCATGCACTACCATGAATTTGGCATGGTGTTGCAAGAGAATGAAAGGAGGGAGCGTGGCTATGTTTCTTTTTCTTCAAGATTGTGCTTTTAAAAACCTCGGTTACTCGGATTCATTAAGCTATGTATATAAGCTTTAAGAATTATTTTAAGTAATAAATGACGCACACGAATTTGACATACTACAAATGAGTAAAATGTGTTTTGTTTGATCTTCTCATTCTCACCTGTGCATCCAGAGCTGCCATTCCTAGTTTGATCTTCCTGCAAGCACAAGTGTCATAGACAGTCAAACATCATAGTCTAACATCACATGGCACTGTATTTAAAACTGTAATGGTACAATTAGGCAATATATTAAAGTAATTGACATTGTAACATAAGCCAATACAATTTCATACCATTTTGACTGAAAATAAATGCCATTTATTGTCTGGTCTTGAAAGCTGCATTACAGAAGTAGAAAAAAACTTGTTCTGAATTTATTAAACTTCCCTCTTGCTTTGTTGAATCACATTATTGGTGTTTAGAGTGATAAAACGTCATGAGTCCTGCAGGCCTCAGACTCACATGGCTGCACGTGTAGGCCGCTACAGATGCAACTCCTGGCAATCTTTAATTAATGTTACCAAAATTGAGCTAAACATCTAGGTGAAGTAACAGGGACGCAAAATATGTCTTTCAGAAATAACATAAAGACAACAACATTTTAAATTCGGCGAAGTTTAAAAGCGGATTACCGCTAGAATGCAGTCACCTATGCAATCCTAACTGTGGCCTTAAAACAGCTTAAGACTCTTAGGAATCTAAAGCCCTAATGGATATATTATTATGATCATTACTGTCATTTTGGTACATTAATCTATACTTTCTCCAAAGCTGCTTTGTGGTTATGCTTAAGGTGAAAAGTGACGTGACCTTTACGTTACGATATATGATATATAATACGATATATAGGTTGCAAACAATATGCAAGTTAAATAAACAGCACCATATTATATTGAGAGCCTTGCACAAAAAGTCAAAAACCTACTTTTTCGTCGGCCATCTCGATCCCGTCTCCTCCGCGCCGAGTCTGCAGCATCTGTGACTCGCAGGTGAGAGGTCCAGGGGTGGGGGAGGGGCGGGGAGAGGAGGCGATAGTCGCGGTGGGGACTTAAAGCCTCAGGTTCTGTGTGATGTATCAGCCATTACTGACACTCACTCGGCGAACTAAGGCTATATTAATATTACCCGCGCTTTTTTTTTCTTTTTTTTTTTCTTGTGCGGTTTTTGTTTTCTTTATAAAATGATGTATGGACATATATGCTCTGATAATATGCTCTGAAATAGTGTAAGCTATATGCTGTTATAAAATAAATAAATGTTATGCTCAAATTCAGATAGCCTATGTTTTTTTTTTGTACAAATAAAATGACAGAGTGTAGATGTAAAAAGACATTTAGGCCTATATTATATTTAATATTAAAAAACAACACATTAATGAATGAACAAATTTGGAACTATTAAACAGCTCACAGAGAGATTGACATTCATAAAATAAAAATAAACTATTACAAGACCTTGTAATCAACAGAACAGATATTATGTTTACCCTCTGAGAGCCGAGGAGATAAAATAAATAAAATAGATTTGAAAGAAGTGAGGCATGAGACCAAACTCTGGATATGAGGCCTCCACACAAGGCCCGCCATGCTTCTTTGTTCTTGGATGGTTTCTTGCATTTGAACTGGGTGAAACATGTCAAGACTGTGGTGTCATAGATACAAGACCCCGCTTGTTTACAAAAGGTACAAAACAGAAAGTGAGTTGGGCTGTTGTTAATGTTACCGTCCTTAGAAATTGTCTATATTGATTCTGAAACTCTTTAACTGCATACTCCTAACTATTGTTAAAATAAACCATGTATTGCTAGCACTTTTCTTGCTACAGACAAATTGCTTGTTGTATTCCTCATTTCATTTGTAAGTCGCTTTGGATAAAAGTGTCTGCTAAATTAATAAATGTAAATGCACTCACCAAGACAGCAGTTCGCCAGTTAGAGGAGAATGGGAAAAGACTATATTTGCAAACTATATAAATGAATTGTCAAATACTAGCACATGATTTAATTTAGGGTAAGAATAACACATGGTAAAAATAATTCAACAAATGATGATGCAGTTTTTCCACACTGGACACCCTTCTGGCTTAGCTACTGGTTCAGATTCTCCCAAAATGACATGAAACTATATACAACACCTCACTTAAACAGAAATAAGTGTTGTGGACATGCACGTACATGTAGCCTACGTCATCCATACATTGGCATGTGTTAGACTAATGATTATGATATACTGTAGTGCTCATCATTTCCAGGATTTGAGTTCACCTTGTCAGAGTAGCCATAATGATTTGGCACTTGTTGTCACCAGCATTTGGAACCACAGAGGTCAATGTGCTGATAGATAGGTTAGGGTTAGTGTTAGGAGCTGCTCTGAGAGGTACTGGTCCACCACACTCAGATGCTGATAGATAGGTTACATTTACATTTACATTTAGTCATTTAGCAGACGCTTTTATCCAAAGCGACTTACAACTGAGGACTAAACCAAGCGAGTCATCGTGAAGAGGCAAAAGCAACGCAAGAAGTGCTCAAAATACAAAGTTCAGACATAGCTCGGAGTAGCATAAGCCAGGCAAGCGAGGATTTAGAGGAAAGGATTTTTTTTTTTTTTTTTTTTTTTTTTTTTTTTTTTAGTTAAGTTAAGTGCTCCCGGAAGAGATGAGTTTTCAGTTGTCTTTTGAATGCTGTCAGGGATTCTGCATTCCGGATGAGGGTGGGGAGATCATTCCACCAGCATGGAACCGTGAATGAGAATGTTCTGGAGAGTGATTTTGTGCCCCGCTGTGATGGTACCACGAGCCGTTGCTCATAGACCGATCTTAGGCTTCTGGTAGGGATGTAGACTTGTAGTAGTGACTGGAAGTAGGAGGGAGCTGAACCTGTGGTCAATCTGTAAGCAATGCAAGCGTCAAAGCCTTGAACTTGATGCGAGCAGCGAGTGGTAGCCAGTGCAGAGAGATGAGCAGAGGAGTGACGTGGGCCCTTTTGGGCTCGTTGAAGACCAGACGAGCTGCAGGTTAGGGTTAGGTTAGGGTTAGTGTTAGGAGCTGCTCTGAGAGGTACTGGTCCACCACACTCAGATGCTGATAGCATTTCTGCTTCATACCATGCTTGCTCTATTAGCTGCTCTGCTAACATGACTATTGGTGATGATCAGTGCTCCACTGTGGCCTTTAGCTGTTCCTGGTGTGACACTGTGAACTGGAGTGCATACGCTGGCACATGCTTACATCAGCAATTACACAGGCATTCGCCATGTTTTTAGAAAGTGATCATTGCCCCGCTTCTACTTCACTAGCAGCACATCTGATGCTGGATCAGGAGATTATTTCTTAACTTTTGATCCAGCATCTGTTTCTCTCACACTCTGCACTGTTCACTTCCATTAGCTTCATGAAAAGAGGTGTATCTGGTCCCATTCTCCCACAATGAGCTCTCTCCAGGTCCTGCTAAAGCAATATCAGTCTCTCTGTTATCTCACAGCATCTGTAGGGTACAGGGTATTGGATGGCTACTAAACTGTGAGATATGATGTATGATGAGGGTATAATGTGCTGCTCTGTTAGCCTAGCGGGTAGCATTTACAAGATAATAAAGTCATGAAACATTTATATAAAAATAGTGTGTTAGTAGTTCACTTTTAAGGCTTTTGAGAGAGCACAGAGCTTTGTAGAATGTTTGTAGTTATCAAATATTACACCATTTGTGCAAAGGAATGACTAAAAAAGATGACCAAATCTGTTGAATCTCATTTGTATGTAGTGATATATTAAAAAGAAAGCCAGAAGATTAAAAAAACAGCAGCTGCCAATTTTAGAAACAAGATTGTATATAGTCAGGGCCTGTTCATTTATTAATTTCATATGAGTTTATTTCATAAAAGTTTATTAGTGATCTGTTGAAAGTACATTCTTTGAATTCTGTTTAATGTATGCAGAAAGGCTCTGTCAGAGGGGTAGCCCAGAGTGAAAAATCTGTATATCATTTACTGATCATGATTTAATTAGATTATAATTAAATGATAATAATATATTAAAGTAATGATATAATAATGTATTAATTACTTTAACAAAATCACTTTGAAGTGTTTTTAACCTAAACTGACAATTAATTCATGTAGATTTTGTAGATGATCCTCTCACATAAACCAGTCCCCACAGAAGCGAGACTGAAACACCTGGAGTTGGCTAACCTCGTTTAGATTTCTTTCCTATTGTCATCAATAATGACTATATGAATATAGACAGATCCATGATAAATTACATAAATGGCATTTTTAACAGATCAGTTTTATTCTAATCATTTGATGCCTTACGATAAATAAAACAAAGAATTTGCTAAAAAAAAAAAAAAAATTCTCTGTTTGTGGCTCAGTCTTTCCAGAATTTACATTCTAGTGCACCAACAGCACATTTATTTAATTCAGTTTATTTTATAAAGTAATATAAATAACTAAATATTATACTAATGTATAAATATAAATAATTAAAAACCCTATTAATTCATATCTTACTTTAGTAAAAAGACACATTTTTGAAAAAGATTGCCAAATTGTAATTCTATTATTGACCAATACCCCCAATAGGGAGCTAGAGAGTGCCGCACTTTTCCGGAACAATGTGACTTGTGGGGACGGCAATACTCTGTGTGACCACCAGGGGCGCCTAGATATACACTAACACAGATTTTTGTCTTGAAAATGGCCCTCATGAGGACTTCAAAAAAAACTACATGGGGCGTGTCCAAACACTGTTTGGGAGGTGCCTGAGGGGCTTTGCCCGTGGGGACCTCTATTTAGGTCCCCACGGTGACACGAGTCCCCACGAGTCTGTGTGCGTTCAGGTTGAAGTCCCCACCGGGATAGAAAAACAAGAACACACACACACACACACACACACACACACACACACACACACACACACACACACACACACACACGTCAGATGTCTGGTTTATTATCTTTGTGGGGACTGTAGACGTAATGGTTTTTATACTGTAAAAACTGTATATTATATCCTCTTACACTAACCCTACCCTTAAACTTACCCGTCACACAAAACTTTCTGCATTTTTAAATTTTCAAAAAAACTAACTCTGAATGATTTATTAGCTTGTTTCCTCATGGGGACCTCAGTTTAGGTCCCCACGGTGACACATGTCCCCATGAGTCTGTGTGCATTCAGGTTGAAGTTCCCACAAGAAAAACATGTACAAGCACACACACACACACACACACACACACACACACACACACACACACACACACACACACACACACACACACACACACACACACACACACACACACACACACACACACACACACACACACACACACATTCCAATTCACCTATACTGCATGTTTTGTTTTTGTTTTGGATTGTAGGGGAAACTGGAGCACCCAGAGGAAACCCACGAAGTTCTGTTATAATCAATGAAGCTTTCTACACTGCACAATCAATCTCTTATTTACATGGTGTCTACTGTTTGTTTATTATAATGAGAGGATTCACAAGCGTTCAGAACTCAGCACTGAACAAAGATTTCAGAGTTTTGAGTGGTGAGTGGATTCTGACTAACTTAAACACCTCTGATTGGCCACTGCGTTCAAGAAATCAACAGATATGTCTGTGATTGGCTACACGCTGCAAAAACACTTTGTAAATAGAAACCTTTGACGTTCTCCAGAGCACAAACACAAATACGCACTTGAGCGTTTGCCAAATACGTTTAGCCAAATCAGATGGCCCCGATTCCCTGGGGCCCTAAGCAGCCGCTTACCTCGCTTATTGGTTAAGTCCACCCCTGATTATGTCCCATTAGAAATGTGAAACAAAAAAAGAGCTTACAGCAGCAAGGTTCTTTCTGACGCCTGAGGGTTAAATAAACTTAAGGTTTTATGCTGACACTGCTAAGGTGAGCCACTCATCTTCCAGTCTGAGAAGGCCTTAAGACATTTGCATTAACCAACATTAGTCAAAACACTTCATCAGGGTGGATTTTCTTTAGTGCAGTATAAGCAATTTACATTCACTTAAGTTTTTGAATATCAGATTGTCTGCCAGCAATGACCCACAAATGACAGGTATTGTAATCAGTTTGACTAAGGCGTAAAGAAGGGCTTAGAGATTCACTTTGGATCTGACACTCTGCTAGAATGCAGATCCATGTTTCCAGGGTGATGAATGTGCTCACTTTGCACTTTCCTTTCTCTGTCCTAAGTCCCTTCATTTATGATGTCTACATTCTGTACATTGCCTCATCTTGTGGCACTGAGCAACACAGGGAGCTCTGGAGGGAGAAAATGCTGTCAGCATTTCTAAAAAGAGTGAAGGAAGTGCAGAAAGAAAGCAGTCTGTTCTACTAAACATGCATGCTCAAGTACAATGGTTCAGCAATGAGCAAATGTCTGGGGAAAGATTTTAAAGTCTGCATGAAATGGAAATTCACCCTATTTTCTAAATGCATTTTATTGATCTTTTTGTGATCGATTCATCCATGAATATGTTTAATTTTTTATTTGTTTTGAGTTCGTAATTTTTAATAAAAATATGAAAGTTCAATCATCCAGTGAAACGTCAGACTTCTCCCTGATGTAAAGTATGCAATTATTTAGTCCGCTTAAACCTTTTCCCTTTCTCACAATCGGCCCAAGCTCACATTCAGATCTGCCTCCAATCAATCAACAACTGATTTATATATATATTTTTTTTTTGGATAATTCGTTTTACTCAGATGTACATCACAATATGGAAGAATTTTTTTTATACAAATTTAATGGTAAATACATATAGAAAATAATTGAGTTTAATTTCTGTGTAACAAAATTCAAATGTAATGTTTTTCTGACAGGTTTCTATCGATCTGCCTTTTACACGTTTGTGGGGAATCAGCCTTTTGAAGTTTTGCTTGCGTCTCTTTTTTTATAATGCAAAATTCATAGTGCACATAGAGAAATATAACACTTCAGATAACCCTACGAAATTCTGAGAGAGAGAGAAAACAAATTACCTGAATAATGTATCTAATTTCACTGTCACAGATTTTCAGTCTTTTATCAGATACCATGCAGTGCATATGCAATCCTGAAGAAAACATGATCAGATCACATTTTAATTTTAAGCACCGTAGAAAACGTTGACATTGTTGTCAGCTTTCAAGATGTTGCACAGTGGTGGACCTCTGTACTTGAGCTGGATAAGGACAAACCACATTTTGGTTCAGTGTGGTTCAGTAGTCGAGTTTATTTGGCCACTGCTCTAGCTGCACTGGTTTGAGGAAGTGTTCTCATGTCACCTGATACTCATGACTCAGAGGAAACACACACACCCCTGAAGCTTGAATTACTGCCTTACACTTAAACAAAGCTGTTACTTATGCAAGAAGATGACACAAACAGCTCAGATCACACATTTCAGGAACATTCGTGGATTGAGGCATGAAGATGGAGTTCAAAAGAAGATATAGTGAAAAGTGTTTTTTGTCCATACAGTGAAAGTCAATGGGGTCCAAAACAACACTGGACCACAATGTCTTTCATTGTATGGACAAAAACATCAAATCTTCTTTTGTGTTTCACGGGAGAAAGGAGATTGTGACAGAATTCTCGTTTCTGGGTGAACCATCCCATTTAATAACCTTTCAAATATACCTGAAGTAACTTTGTTAATCTCCTGAGAAGTAGGTCAGTCTCAGGGGGAATCATTTTATAACCATCTGAACACCTGAACACATCTAAGCTTTCACAGCTTTTGTGAATAGACTGTCCTGCTTAAACATAATGTACATCCCAACCTTTTAAAAATATGTTGGCAGAAGAGTTTTACAGCCCACTGCAAACAAGAAACGCTGAATCGCCTCGTTTCATTCTAAAGAGACTGAGAAAATCACAGGCTGAGACATTTGGGGCACGGTCTGCATTTGTGATGAGATTAGTAACTTCAATTAGCATTTAATAAATGGACTATTGTTACTTCAGCAGCACCACAGAAACGCACGGGCGTGAGATGGTGAAAATACATTATGCACCTTGGGAATAATAATTCAGATCGCAACAGTTGCAGCATGTTCATCGTGTTACAATTTTTTTTTGCAAGCAGTGAAACCCTTCAGTTTAAACTGCTCAGTGATTTCAGTTTATCGTGCTGTAAATAACAGTACATTTATATTAGGCCTACTAAAGCTTTTGCAGCTTTTTTGTGCAATGAATGTATGTGCTGACCAAAAATTTAGCAATGTTGTCATGTTGTGTGGATGTCATTAGATTTTATTGGACAAACATTTGGAAATGCCCATACAAGATGTGTCTTCTTCAGTTTGGTCTATTTCAGGCAAATTCCATATATGTTTTTGGAAAGATTTGAATCATATTTTGTTAAATGAGAAATAGAATAACTTGAAAAGTGCTAAATAAGTAAATATGCTATATAATATACTGTTTTTTTGTTGTTTTTTTCCCCCATATTTTTTAAAGATTATATTTTATAATAATATAACAATATAATTTTAAAATAATATAATATTAATAAAAAGTAATTAAAATATAACTATGAGGTTGTAAGATTAAGGTACAATCATTATTATTTATGGTTAATTAACTTTTAAGGAACAAGATTTAAGATTTGTTAATTGTAATAGTTTAAATATTATAATTTTGTCATTTTAATGTTATAAAGCCTACAGTACACTTTATGCGATTAAAGTGAACAGAGATATTGACTAAAAGCTGCACATGAATAACTAAAAAAGGAAGATGAGAAGCGAAGGTAAAAGTGAAAAAGGCAAAAACAATAATGAACAGAAAGTAAAATGAATAGTTGGGTGAGATAAAGACACTGTCCCTCATAGTGTGCTGCTGCTTGCGCACAGTCTGCTTGTGATCGCGCGCACGCACGCACACACACGCTCGCTCCCTCTCTCTGACGGTCTGTGTCGCTCTCGGAGACGCACTCTCCAGCGGTTGCCTGCAGCAGTCAGTCAGTCAGTCAGTCCTGTGCTTGTAGTTTGCTATATTGCATGTAGCCTACATGAGCAGTCCGTCACTTAGAAGCGAGTGCTTGTGGATTACAGTGCAGAGCCACACGCTGCTTTTAAACTAAACCAAACAAACGCTTGCAGCATTGAGAGACTCCAAAACTCAGTGTTGTCGTGAGCACTCGTGGGGGTCGGATCGGGTCGGCGGGAATGGCTTCGTCTCCGTGCGGCGGTGGGAACTTCGATTGCGGGCTGGAAATCCAAACTCGCTCGGTGGAACAAACACTCATCCCGCTCGTGTCTCAGGTGAGTCCGGATCAAAGAAACTTCTCGGCGGGGTTATTAATCATCCAAAACCCAATGTGGGATTTTTTTTCTTCTTTTTTGAAAAGTACTTTTCCGTTTTATGTGTAAAGGTTAACCAGAAGTACACTGTCTGAAACCTCAACAAATACAACACTTCACCATGGTAACTAGAGTTTTCGTCAGAATACCATATTTGCTACAGTTAAAGTAAAATAAACTAATTTGGGTGCCCGTTTAAACAGCGTAGGCTACTTCAGTAAGTATATTTAGCCTATGTCATTTAAGCTTCTGTCATTTTGATTAATGTATTTTTTAGATGGCAATGATGGCAAATTAAGTTGCTTCAGTTTAATTAGAGATCATTGTAGTAATTATGGTATTTTTCCGGGAACTGTGGTTGCCATGTTAAGTTAGTGTAAGGGAAGTTTGTTGTTTTGTATTTGGCAGGGTCATATTCTGATGAATGAATAGGAGTGAAACTTTGTTTCATGTTATTTGAGAGGATGGTGTGCAAGCTTCTCCAATTAGTGTAGAACAATTATGAAAAACTGTTTGGGTTTAACCAAATCCAACATTAATTTAGTACAATAAAATACCTTTTTACTGTAGCCTAATCAATGCAGGCTGTGGCATTTTCTGTCATAACACAAGAAAGGTTGAATAGGCCTATGCTTACTTTTTTTTTAAACTTTTTTTCTAAAAATGTGCAAGTTTATGTATGAATTACATTGTACAAATTCGAAATCGCCACCTCAGTTTGTATCTTTCTTCAAAAAAGAAAAAAGATACAAGCCCCCCGGGCTTTACATTTTCTTGCTTTCCGCTCACTGGGGAGAGAAACCCTTTCTGGGGTGCCTTTCCCAAAAGCATTGTTAGCCAACATTACAAGTTCTGTCATTAGCAACATACACTCACCTAAAAGATTATTAGGAACACCAATACTAATACGGTGTTTGACCCCCTTTCGCCTTCAGAACTGCCTTAATTCTACATGGCATTGATTCAACAAGGTGCTGAAAGCATTCTTTAGAAATGTTGGCCCATATTGATAGGATAGCATCTTGCAGTTGATGGAGATTTGTGGGATGCACACATCCAGGGCACGAAGCTCCCGTTCCACCACATCCCAAAGATGCTCTATTGGGTTGAGATCTGGTGACTGTGGGGGCCATTTTAGTACAGTGAACTCATTGTCATGTTCAAGAAACCAATTTGAAATGATTCGAGCTTTGTGACATGGTGCATTTTCCTGCTGGAAGTAGCCATCAGAGGATGGGTACATGGAGGCCATAAAGGGATGGACATGGTCAGAAACAATGCTCAGGTAGGCCGTGGCATTTAAACGATGCCCAATTGGCACTAAGGGGCCTAAAGTGTGCCAAGAAAACATCCCCCACACCATTACACCACCACCACCAGCCTGCACAGTGGTAACAAGGCATGATGGATCCATGTTCTCATTCTGTTTACGCCAAATTCTGACTCTACCATCTGAATGTCTCAACAGAAATCGAGACTCATCAGAGCAGGCAACATTTTTCCAGTCTTCAACTGTCCAATTTTGGTGAGCTCTTGCAAATTGTAGCCTGTTTTTTCTATTTGTAGTGGAGATGAGTGGTACCCGGTGGGGTCTTCTGCTGTTGTAGCCCATCCGCCTCAAGGTTGTGCGTGTTGTGGCTTCACAAATGCTTTGCTGCATACCTTGGTTGTAACGATTGGTTATTTCAGTCAAAGTTGCTCTTCTATCAGCTTGAATCAGTCGACCCATTCTCCTCTGACCTCTAGCATCAAGGCATTTTTGCCCACAGGACTGCCGCATACTGGATGTTTTTCCCTTTTCACACCATTCTTTGTTAACCCTAGAAATGGTTGTGCGTGAAAATCCCAGTAACTGAGCAGATTGTGAAATGCCACGCTCAAAATTGGTTAAATCACCTTTCTTTCCCATTCTGACATTCAGTTTGGAGTTCAGGAGATTGTCTTGACCAGGACCACACCCCTAAATGCATTGAAGCAACTGCCATGTGATTGGTTGATTAGATAATTGCATTAATGAGAAATTGAACAGGTGTTCCTAATAATCCTTTCGGTAGTTCAACGATTCTTTGTGAAGTTGTGTGGTTGGAACTTGCCGCCATTAACGACAGTTGTATTGCGGTTTGAAGAACAGAAGTGAGTCAAATTTACTAGTTGCCTACGTAGTAGTTTTGGGAACAGTTGTGTCTAACTTTATCTTCTATTCTATATCTATTATCTTTATAAAATAAAATAAAAACATTAAACTGGGAAGGGTCATAGCACTTGCATGTCCTATTGTTAGTTTAACTGCTTCTATTGTTCTCATTTGTAAGTCGCTTTGGATAAAAGCGTCTGCTAAATGAATAATGTAAATGTATAACTAGGCTAGGTAATTCCTCCAATGATGGTAGGTGTTACGCAGTTGTACAAGAAACGGCTACACACTTTCATGGCAATTTGTAACTTTTTTTTTTTAAACTAGTGGCTAATTTGGATGAATTTGTACAATATCATTCATACATTTTCGTACGATCTGCTCATGCCCCACTGACGGTTAGGTTTAGATGCTTATATTTTTTTTACTCAAAAAATAATACCTTTCTATACAAATCACATTGTACAAATTCATGTCAAAAAGTGTTACATTTTATTCATGAGATTGTAAAAGCATGCCTAAGTGATACTGGAGAGAGAAAAAAACAGACTCTCAGGTTGCATTTACACTGCAGGCCTTGATGCCCAATTCCGATTTGTTGATTATATCGGATTATAAACAACCAGCTTACATCGTATTTTAAAAGTGACCCATAACAGATATACATATACACTATAGGCCTACTTGGTGAAACAACCCAAGGTAGACGCACTGACCCGGAAAGGAATGGATTCAGACAAAATGATAATACAAGCTTTTGCTTTCTGCACCATCTTTAAAGGTCAGCATAACATCTATCTCTTAAGGTGGAGAAAAAAGAGAAGAGCCCTTGCTGCATGTGAGTTGACGTCACAGTCGCTTTTTCAATGGCGTACGACTCGCATTGATGGGAATAGCCGATCTGTCCGCTACCATGGGAGACACAAATGCACGTATATGATTCATATCAGATTTATTTCCCACATATGAATGAGGCCTGAAACAGATCTGAGAATATCAGAATCCATGTGCTTTTTTTCTTGCTTACAACGTAAATTCAGCCTCCGTCTCTCTTTCAAACAGTCCTTTGACTTTTGAAAATACCGGTATGAGAAAAGCAGTGAAACATCCCAGTGCTGTTATACACTATAGTTGCTGCTGTCTGATCTTAATTTGTAATCTATTATAGTACAGCATTAATATAATCTTACTAGGTAGGTTCACAGCTAACAGCTGCTGATTTCCATTCGTCATTAAATAACAGGATTCACCTAGGTAATGGTGGCACAACACATGTGCTGTTCTGAAGAACAGTGTTTTGTTTTAAAAGCATGTGAGAAATTGGTTTTCATGTGATTTTCACACAGATAACAGCTATACTCTCAAAACCCTCCCCATGCACTTTGGTTAAAGACAAGCCTTTAGATTTGACGTTATTAGAATTCCTATTGCCCAATAAATTCTATTTCACAACCATACAGAGGACAAGCAGTTTGGAGAATGGGTGGATGTTTGGATGGATGGGTGCTTCATTCTAATTGAAGTTGATTTTGAATTGTGATGGGAATTGCTTAAACGTCTTTTGAAAATGTTGTTTAAAGTTCTCTAGTTAGCAGGGATCACTAGGATGGCTGATGGTAATGAGGCTGAAAGGTCAGTGTTAGAAGACATGCTAATCAGCCATTCAGTGGACATTTGGGTAATAGGACCTCTTTCAGATCTTTACAGATTCTGGACAATAGGTGGTCAAAGTGGCTTTAGTCACAACCCTTCCCCCAACCTCAGTTTTGTCAAACATGATTGTGCTCTCTCTATAAACAATAATGACACAAATGTAAAATGTTGTCTTGCCTGCAACTGCCAAGTTTTCTAGATTGTATGCACAAGTCTGGTAGTTGCAATGTGATAAGCACAGTTGGAGACCACTTTGAAATTGTTTCCAAAAAAGAGATGGTTCTTTGATTTGTTCCATGGGGATTGGAGCTGAATCAAAAAGTACTGGATAGCCAACATTCATTGTTTGCGTGATGTTTGAATGTGAAAGTGCCATTATCATCTCAGGTTGTAAGATTGTGTGAATGACAGGAGGTTGAGTGCAGAGGTCAGATGTGTGCCCTCTCTGGGGGGCTGAGCATGATAATGGGAGGAAATGAAAGCTTCATGTTGGTGAGAAAGGGTTTTCAGAGCTTATTCAGTGACTGACACACACACACACACACACACACACACACACACACACACACACACACACACACACACACACACACACACACACACACACACACACACACACACACACACACACACACGCACTCAGGCACTGATCTCCCCCAGTTATCCTCTCTGATATCAGTCTTACATTCACATCTGTGTAATTACTGCTGTTATCCTCCCAGGCCAAGATCAGTCTTTATGTGTTTTTGACTGTTGGCCCACTCATGCGACACATGAGACCTTGTTGACAATAGCTTTCTCTGTTTTTATTTAACTACAATTTCTATATTACCATTGATAATGGTGATGGTCATTCTTTGGTTCGGATATAATAATTTATTTAGAAATACATTAAAAATACTGTTATTATTACAAAGACTTAAAAATAGTTCTATGTTGAGCATGTTTTTAGTTTCTGAATTAAAATTAAGTTTAATATAAATATGTAATTATATGCATGAAGTAAAAAATGTGATGTAGTAGGGCTGTAACGGTACACAAAAATCACGGTTCGGTACGTACCTCGGTTTTAAAGTCACGGTTCGGTACGTTTTCGATACAGCAAAAAGTAAGAAATGCCAGAGAAATTTCCTATTTGTTAAAAGAAAAAATATTTTTTAAATAAGTGAGTTTTCCTACATCTTGAAACTTTCAGGTTTATAAATGGGTGTCATCTTTGAAGGATGAACAAATAATGTTTTGGTCATCACATTAAAAATAACATTTAAATATATGAAGAGTTTAGATGCAAAAGCCATTTGAAATTTTCTTCTAGAATGATAATTTTTATCAAGCTTGTATATTTAAGTTCAGTAATTTCACTTAAATGGCAATGAAGATTGCCTATTAATTGTCATTTGAGTGAAATTACTGAACTTAAATGTACAAGCTTCATTAAAATTATCATTCTAGAAGAAAATTTCAAATGGCACTTATAGAGGCTTTTGCATCTGAACTCTTCATATAGGCTATTTATTTATATAATATTTGAGTTTTGAAGTGCTGGAAAAAGATGTGTGAAGTACTTGAAAGCATTTCACTATTCCAGCCAAACTGGTTACAGTTAGTGTTACTATATTAAATCCATGGTGAATGTTGCTGGTCTGTGGACGTAAAGTATTACTAGTTCATTCACGGCACAATGTTTCTCCTGGTGTCCACGTCAGCGCTGTTTGATCTAATAGAGATCTACGGTTAATAACGGAGAAATTTGAATGCTTCTCACTAGATCTCGCAGCGATGTTATTACTTCAGTGGCGAACTCAAATGTTTTCTTTACTGGATCTCTTAGCGCTGTGTTGTAACGGTTGTAACAGTGTCGCTTGATCGAGATCAGCTCCCGCTGCACAGATGTTGCTGCTCCGAACTGATAAACGATCCGTGAAGCAAATGAGTAGCGCAGTTTCGTTCCGCTATCATTACGCTTGCCATTTGATGTTGCGCAACGTTGTGGTGATCGCGCCAGCGCGAATTTTGTCGGCAGGAAAAATGGTCCAAGGAATCGTTCGGTTTGTATGCGTACCGAACCGGAAGCCTCGAACCGAAACGGTTCAATACGAATACATGTACCGTTACACCCCTATGATGTAGTAATGAAGAAGAAAAAACATTATTACAAGAATACATTTTTGTAAACCTTACAAAGTAGTTTGTCATAATCATTTATTGTTAATTCCTTTTTATTGATTTATTATTAAATTAATTATTATTCCTTAGAAATGTTTGCGCACCAAAATAACATCATTCAGAAACATGCATAAAAATTGTGGTGCGACACTCCAAAAATGTAATGATATGAAATAATAATGTAATAAATACTTTAAAATATTTTAACTTTTTTAACTTTCTATTTAGGCCCACACTTGAAACTTTTTGAACACTCTAATTTATAGGCTGAAAACTGCAATTAAGTCAGCTAAAAACACACCATAATAACAATGATAATAATTTATTATGATTCCATTTAACTATGGTCTTGAATTTTGAGCCTAAGCCAGGACAGGATTTATGAAATTACGAAGTCTTTGATCTGATCAGAATGCTTTTAAACTCCCGAGACAAGAAGGCTTGTTAATGCATATTTGTGCTAGCCGTGTCCTTATTCTGAAGGACTAAGTGTAGTTTCCAGAAAAGATTTCAGCGATAATTGGCTAAAAATACTTTCTCTGCTTTAGTATATTAGTTTGAGCCCTCGTGCTTTTGTAAGCTCTGTGCAATCTGCACTTTTGTGAACCTCTGAAAGGTGGTGAAAGTGAGAGATTTTTTTTGTGTGTGTTCAGTTAAGTACACAATTGGGCCAAAGTTACATTCCATATGGAAAGCCTCGGCTACCCCTCATGACCTAGAAAATACATTTTGTCAGGGATACAAAGCTGTACTGTAAAAACATATGTGCCCTGTATGGAGACATCATCAAAACTGAGACACTGATGGAATCACAAGATAACTTCTGTTGGAGGAAATTACATCACGGCGAGCATTGTTAGGATAATACACCAACTAGGAGCAGAAAGGGTAAACCAGTATCTCCTGTAGAGACGGTGACAAGAAAGATGAATGTGTGCTCAGTGTAAACTGCCAAGGATTACATGGCCAAATACCCTTCAGTGCCTGAACAAAGCAAACTTCATGTTCGGTATGCGTAAACTTCTGTGTGTGTGAAGGCATGTTCTCTGTGTTTACTTGACTGCATGTAGTCCTTTGTGCTCAATGTGTTTGTCTAAATAGTGGAGGTGTAAAAAAAGGAAGCCAGAACTGATAAGAGCCGTATTGTGAACTACAACCTCCATCCAGAAACTTTTGTAGCTGTAATTGATCTAACATACCGTTCATACCATGGCAAATATAAGTGACAGTGAATATTTAACTTAATTTACTAAGTGGTATAGGGCTGCATGATTGAGGTAAAACATTTAGCAAAAAGTGTTTGCTAATGGTTTTAAATCCATGGTCCTCTAGAGGGGACGAGGCCCACTAGGGAGCCTCAGCAATGAGGGGGAACACAGGATAATCAATAAATCGTATGGATGGTCGATTAAGTAAGGTCATCATTAGAGTGCATAGACACCCGAGGAAAAATGAAGCGAGCGCGCCGTAGTTAAGTATTACGCCATCTGCTCTCTAATCGCTCTTGTGGTACTTTGATTTCATACACCAATCGGTCTGTGCAGCGCCACTTCAATTCGAACACACTTAAATGTCTTCTAGCCATGCAATGGATCAGGTAGGCTAGCCATTTATTTTGAAACATAATTAACCAAGGGTCCAAAAAAATCCTCTCAAAAAGTGATTTTACTGAACGTAAGAACTAGCCTACTTGCTGTAAATGCCACAGTAAAATTACATAGAATAAACAACAACAAGCAATAAGATCCTGGTGGATGAGTGATGCTGTTCCAGCTGTGCGCTCCTATTCTATGGCGCATGGTAAATCGAGATGTGCCAATCTGAGCGATCAAACCAATCCAAGTGCGACAGCTGTAAAACAGTGTCCGATTGGTGTCTACACGTCCCTACCCACCACACCCGAGATCCAGTTTCCATTGGTTCAACTTTCATATGACGTTGGAAAACACTTCGTCATCATGATCGCGACGCGATCGGATTCCTGAGATCCAGTTTCCATTGGTTCAACTTTCATATGATGTTGGATAACACTGCGTCATAATCGTAACTCGATCGGATCCCGGAAGTCCTATAGCTTTAGCCAAGCAGCATGTCATTGTCATGCCTTGTCTTTTTCATACAAATACTTGGTATACAAATACTTTGGTCTCTAACTGAAACAAATATGCTTGTTGTATTCTGCTTGTCAACGATATATGTCACATCTATCTGTTATGTATGATGATTTTACATGACAAAAACGTTTGTCAGGTTTGTTGTAAACCTGAATGATTGTATGAAGAATGGATTTTTTCCATATAATGAAAGATATTGGACCCTGTTGACTCATTGTATTGTATGAACACTTTAAAGTGTGTCTGAAGTGTCCAAATACACTTTGGCACTACCACAAAAAATTCTCAAGCCTTAAAAAAAAAAGTAAGATAATCCACTCAGGGCTCCAGACTAACTTTTTTTACTAGGAGCGCTGTTGCCTCTGACTGAAAATTTTAGGAGCACAAGCAGAAAATTTAGGGGCACACCTTAAATCAGCTTGCAATGCAATTATTCAAATTTCCCCCAAAATAACTGTAATATTGACAAATTCTTTAATAATAAAGAGACTTAACTTACAGATATTATGATATGCAGTTTTATTTTAAGTTCACAGGGCTCCAGACTCAAATTTGAGTGCAGCATCACCTCAAAAAAAAAATTCTGGTAGCACTGGGGCTGACAATAAATCACGAAGCTTAATTTAGGGTGTAGATGAAATTAACTTTTGTTATTATTATCATTCATAATGTCTTAATATTAATTAAAAAACAAAAGGAGTGAAAAAATGTATATTAAGGAGTGAACATAGCCAATAAACATCCTACTGTTTACAATGGCATTTTTTTTTTTAAATAAGTGTTTAAATAAGAGTTATCCAACATCTTAAAATGTTTAGTTTTAGGACAATCTTTGAAGGATGAACAAAAAATGTGTTGGTCATCACATAAAAAATAAATGAAAAAAAACATTTATATGATATTATAGTTTTGAAGTGCTAGAAAAGATTTGCTGCGTTTGACTATTTCTGTCACATTATCATATTTATGGTTAGAGTTACTTACTACATTAGCCTAAATCCATGGTGAATGTTGCTGATTTGTGGACTGAAAGCCTTCTCCTGGTTTCCACGTCAGCACTGTTTAATCTGATATCTATGGTTTATAACAGAACTCTGCGCCGAATCGGAATGTTTGTCCCTGGATCTCGTGGCGATGATGTTATTAATTCTGAGGCGAATTCAATGGATTTCTTCACTGGATCTCCTAGTAACAGTGTCGCGTGAGCGAGATCGGCCCGCGACTGGCAAGTTCGGGTCTTTATTTTACTGTCAATGGTTCGGGGCGCTGCTCCATTGATATACATAAGAACGGCTATGCGCTGCTCTGTCTATATTGGTCCGGAATAATTAATGGTCCGTGAAGCATAAATGAGTAGCGTATTTTCGTTCCACTTTCATTTTGTTTGCATTCGCTGCTTGGTAACGAGTCGATAGATCGCTCATTGCTCAGACGCACATAGCAGCTTGTGATATTTGTCTCTGTCTCCTTCCCACAGACGTTTACGCGCGCTCTCTATTCTTGTCACACTCACTTATTCCGGATTCATTGACGGGCCCCTTCCACGCTTAACCATGCGTTTAACGTGAGGCAAATTTACTGGTCGCACACTCTCAAAATTTAGTCGCAAAATGTCGCAGTCTGGAGCCCTGCCACTAGTTTTAGTTTAGAGTATGTCTGTTCTTAAATCGGAAGAGTTTCCCGTTGATCACTCTTTGTTGAGAGACTATGATTCTGTTCTTTTCATGGTCATTCTGGGTTTCATCTGGTTTTCACAGCATTTGGTAATTCATAGCATAACCTTACCGAGGCAGCTCTCAGAAGTTGCCGTCTGATTAGAGGTGCGACATACCCCTCAGTTTGAGTTTCTGCATCAGTGACAGCTTGGCTCCGCTTCAGGCTGTATTTACGTTACATGGCTACGGGACCTGTCATTGAGCAGGAAGAGATCTTAATCACCGCAAGAGTTTGATGGAATTCTTCCTCCCTGAGCTCACGCTAGTTTCAGGGAAAAGTCTGGGAAAGAGGTGGGCTACCTCGGCCCCCCACTGTCTCGCTGTCACCACTGATCTTAGGGCTCACGGGTTGTACTCACGAACAAAGAAGCTGCCAGTACGAAGAACAGGTCAGCAACGTTTTGTGTTTCCTGTTGTTTTTCTATTCTAGCTGGGTTTCTGAATTGCCATGCTAACAATGTATTGCTCTTCAGTCTTTAAATTACATAAGCACATGGAGATAATAACTCTCTGCTTGTGAGGTTGGGCATTCACTGTCTTTCAGCATACATTGGCACAGGGACAGTGCTGGCTCAAGTTGCTGTGCATATGGAATGTGAGGGGCTTGTGACAAATACCCACTTACCTTAACAGTAATTACAAAAGGCTCATTATTCTACTGTACTGTACAATGGCTTGTATATTTTCTCCCTGGACAACAGCAAAACTAGAACAAGTACTCAACCTCCCCAGACAACAACAAAATCGACATAAGAAATGGTATTGTGCAGCAGTGCTGTATAATGATTTTGTAACAAAACACTGTAGTTTCTTGTCTCGCAGCTGAATGAACAGAGCTGAGTCCCCAGAAGTGGCCTGTCTCACTTTGGACAGAGGTTTTAATGACCTTAAAAATTTCACATGATCAGTTTAGGATATATCTAAGGTTACAGCCTGGAGGAGCCCAAAGGCAATGAGACCTCTTCTTTTCCAGTCACCCAACACCTGACCTGTGACATCCATCACCTGTCTAGGATTGGAAACCTTGAGGGGGAAACCATAATGTCAAGGTCATATTTCACCCCCCCCCCCCACAAAAAAAAAGGAAAAAAAGAAATTGACACTATTTTCAAGACAATTAAGCACATTGCCCCTTCCACCTTTCTTCATTTGTGAGTGATCTGCAGATGGCTTTCTGCAGTTGGTCTAGACCTCCTTTCTCTGTTCTCAAACCAGCATTTCTCTTACCTGTTGAGCTCTTTGTTCCTAAAGAAGGCTTATGATCTCAGAGCTAAGCTTAAATATGATGCCAACACTAGAGCTAGAGTCTTTTGTTAAAGCATTTACCTTTCCACTGTCTGCTGGGGAACTGAAGTTACAGACAGGCTTTATGAAAACAGCCATCATTTAAAGACATAGGCAAATGCCTGAAAAGACACCAGTGAAAAGTAAACCTGCTCAGTGGACCATACTGCTAGATCTCACTAAAACATTAAAAGATGCTTTCTTAACTACAAAAGGAGTTCATTATTTCATCAAAACCTTTTTGGAGCGTGCAGACAGTCATTAGATCAGATCTATCTTAAGTAGCTTTTTAGAAAACCGTATTAGAGTGACACCCTTAATCATGGCCTGTCATGGGTATGTTAACTTTAAAGTGGTTAAAATCACAGATACGTCACCTGGTCAATGGGAAATGCACGGCGAGTGTCTTTGAAATTAGACGGTGCATTGTAAATGCATGTTGACTCTCGCCAGAGCTCACAAATAAAAGTTCCGTTTTTGTGCACGGCTAACATGTGTTTGGCAGTGAAGAAACCAAACGAGAGGAAGCAAATCTTTTGGCATGATGTTGAGGAGAGTGCTTATCCTTTTGATTCTCTCAGATGGTGTATCCCTCAATACTCCCTCCATTAGGAAGATCTAAATGCAGCTCCTTGTGGTAATTACTTCCATCAATCACGTCACTGTTGAGCTGAAGGGATTTGTGCTGCACATCCCTACTGTTGTTGGCCAGATAAATCCTGATAATACGATGTTAATGATGCTACATCTAGCCATCACAGCTTTCTTCTGATTACACTCTGGCTGATCTTCCTGAATGTTACTTACACTTTGTAGTACGTAAGAAGAAGGGCTAATATACATGGAGAGCGCTATCCGTTCATTTATATTCATTTCAGTTGCTTGTCAGGTGCATGCAGCCTGGGAAATATATGACCTGGGTGTTGCCATCTTTGCTGCTTAGGCACACAGTTCCGGATACATTTGTTTTGTTTTTGAGCCAATCACCTGAGCTGTGCCTTGGATGCTGGTCCGCTATTTCCCCAACAAGGCTCGAGTAGCTAGCAAGACCATCTTCACTGTAAAGTATCAAAACGTTTTGATGGTAAACAAAGTGGCTAAACCAGCCTGGAGCAGCATTGAAATTCATGTTGGTTTAGCCTGGTCTTTTCAGCTAGGTGGTGAAACATCTGCTATAATTTAATGGTCAATGGATTTTCAATGGAAAAATTGGTGTAGTTATAACATCTACCAGCAGGGGTTGAATGTACGGGCAAAAAAGTCTATTGTTTATTGTGTGCGATGTTTGAGAAACAGCTCATAAACTAAGCAGCTTTCTGTTTGTCAACTTTGCGAATCCATGTGACCAACTTGAACCCATTGTGAAATCTGCGAGGGGAAATCGTTTGCCCTAACAACATTAAATACTGAACAAGGTTAAAATGAGTCTGCACCTTAACAGCCAAAGTTAACTAATAAAGTCTAAAAATAGTTGATAAATTAGAGGAATTGATGACAGAATTAAAAAATGAGAAGTCATTTCAGAGATGGAGCCAGGTGTTATATTTTTGTTTTCTTTGGAATAACGTGCCCTACTCTCAATTGTTCAAAGTAAGACCATGGAATGTATGTTTAAAGTACATGGTGCATTTTTTTTATGTTGATTTAAAGTTGTCAAGATGTTGGTGGTTGGGAATCTTTTCCCATCTCTTGTGCTTCATTGAGGGGATTGCCAAGGTTTTTTCCTGTGAGCAGACTGACTCCAAGATGACCTGGCTATGGTCACATGATACACATATTTACTGAGATCTTGTTGGTCCAGGAGGCCAGTTGTATATCTTTATGGCCTCTCAGGGTGACAGAAACTACAACTGGTGACAGGTGGGCCTCACATTAATGTGACTACAGGCAATGTTTTTTCTTTTTTACTCAAAAGACACATAATGATGCAGGTCAGTTACTCTTCAATAAAAAAAAGAAAAGAAAATGTCATTATTTATTCACCCTAATATCATTCCAAATTGTTATGCTATTATATTTTCCGTGAAGAATTTAAGAAATCCTTAAAAGTGTTATTAACAAGCTGTACAGCTCAGTCATTTGGATCAAGTCAAATATTGTGAATTCTGTTAAATGCTCTATTTTTAAGTGCGTTTATTGCAACACTTGGTTGTTCAAGCCTCTCATATGTTGAATGTCCCTGTTTCAGACCCCTCTGTGTGTGTGTGTGTGGGTAAGGTACATTTCACTGTGCAAACACTGGTGTGGTCACTACATTCCTCAATGAGGCTTATGTTTCATCACTCTCACTGGATGAACGAGAATGTTTATGTGTGGCTAATGGGTGTCTCACTTAGTGTTGGAAAGGGGAGAAACAGGACCATAGGTCAGCCTCTCCATGGCTAGATCAGGATACAGACTTGGTTATGTGTAATGAGGGATATATTGACACTGGAGGGCTACATGGACTCCCTGTGGTCTACCCACGACTGATACTGTTTTCTGAGGTTAGTTTGGTTTCTCAATGAAGGAGCTTTAGCTTTTTGCCTCATTGTCAATTTAAAACTCAGTTGCTCCTTATTGGATGCCTGTTTCCACCTCAGAGTCAGAATAGTAATAAAAAGATAGGGTAATTGTGATTTTATTTTTAATTACAGTGACTTTATTTACACAAAGGTGACTTTATACATCACAATTTTGACTCAGTATCTCTTTATTTTTCATAACTATGATGATTGCATATTTCACAATTTAAAATCTCACTGTTGTACCATCGTTTCTCATTATTATGACCTTATATCTAGTTGCAATTTTATACCTGACATATCATAAAATGTGACTTTATATCTCAAAACTGCAACTTTATTTTTCATAATTGTGCCTTTATATCTTTATTTATGTTTTACAATGTGGTTTTACTTCTTATTTTAGACTTCTCTTATTTACCCATTTTATTTTTCACTCGGAGGTGGAAACTGGTTTCCATAGATCCTTCAGTGGAATTTAATTTGTTTACTTGAATTTAAAGTCAACATGACATCAAAAATGACCTTATTTCCTTCTTTAATCATATTTCTGGTCTCCATTCTAGGATTGAACATCTACTTTTCACAACCCAATCAATTCCAGATAGTTAAAATCAAGTCATGTTCACTTTAAAAGCCCAGATATACTTCAAGCAAAATTGAATTAACTGGTGTGACGTCATTTCAAACAAAATCAGGCCAAAACAAAGTTAATTTTGGGGTTCATTTCGGGAGTTCGAAACAGCTTGCCAAAGTGAACTTTCTGGAAATTACATGGAGCCTTAAGAAGGCTTCTTTGACTTCCTCTCATGTATAGTTTCAGAACTGACGTGCAATGATTAATCAAACCATAGTACCAGCTGTCTCATTCAGCAGTGACATCATATCAATATTACATTTCCAGTTCAGGCCTATCAATTGATTTCTTAAGAGATTAGCAGATTAAAAACATTGGACTGAAATGAAAATCTGATTGATTGTTGGGGGCTTTCCAAGACACTGCCTTTGTCATCAGGCACAAGAGCTGCCTTCTTGATGGAGCTTAAGACAGACACCTTATTCACCAGGGATGAACTTTTTTTTTTAAGTAGACTTCTGCTGTCTTTTTCCAAAGGCGTGATAAAAACGAGGTGATAATTGCAATTCGGTGTTGTCTTCAATTAGACTCTGGGTGATAATGAATTAGACAGAAAGAGGTCCGTATTGACTTTCACTCTTAGCAAGCAATGCTCAAAGATTCAGCTAATAGTTGATGTAGTGAAAGTGATAGTGATTTGCCAAAAAGAACATGTTCCTGACTAACACCTCGCTCCTGCATGAACATTCCTGTTAATCAGATCATATTTTAGAGTTTGGTTTAGTGCTAGGTTTCATATTTAGGACTATATTTGTTTGACACAAACACATTGTAAGGACTAACTAAGATGTTGATCTAGGAACAACACATCCAGCTTGGCAAATCAATGTCACCCTGTCTAATCTCATATGAAGTTTCAGCACATTCATCCTTGAAATTATTCCTGCTTATTATGAAAGTATATTTTGTTGGGGTTCCTTTAAAGCTTTCCTCTATTTATTGATGTACCTCTGAGACCACACACACTGCAAAGAGATCAGCTTTCCTTTTTTCTATTATGGCTCTGGAGTCATTTTTAAAATTCAGGCCACATTAAAACCACACATACATCTTAGGTAACAGTATGCCAGGGAGAAGGTAGAATCTATATCCAGGACACACCCTCTCACATTTTAAAAAAACAAACCCATAACCCCTTATCAATTCAAAGACACAGCGTACAGTATTTCATTCCACAAATCTAGACACATATGTGATGGCGGCATTGGAACAATGTGCACATAAGCTTTGAATGAACACTTTTACACAGTGTTTATAGCAGCAATAAAGCAAATACAAAGAGAATAAAGGGCTCATTGTTTGTGGAAAAGCTGTAAGACCACAATAATTGCATTTTGTTAGGTTAAAGGTACTTCTTTGATGTGAGCTGTTCTTTTTTATCATACATTAGCAATAAACCCTCATCCTTCTCTTTGTAGTGGTACCATATCAGATGACAATTATATCACATGCAGATGGTTGTTATCATATGCCATGGTATTTATGTGGTACTCCTAGACTGACAAAGGATCCCATAAACGACCTAATAGGTCGTGTTTGGTCCACGTGATGTAATTTTCGTCAAGGTGTACAACAGCACATGCGCAAGGTGAATGTTGAGACAGAAGAGTCCATTAGGTGGCAATGCACAGTTGTAATGTATTGTGCAGTGCAGATTAGATGGGTGTGGAAAGAGGACAAAGCAAAACAAAGCAGCATTTTTCCATCTTTTTGTTTTTGTTTTTCTTCTAAACTTTGCATGCAATGGTGGATCCGCTACTTTTCTTCTTCTATCCTTCTGAGTGAATGTCCTGTAAATGACACGTGCTTCCCTCCGATGTCTAAAGTACAGAAAAGCAACTGCACTGCGCATGTGTCGAACTTGTCCAGTTGGGCTCATCCACGGTTGAGTATATTTGAAAGCTGTGTGAACATGACTGTGTCCACAACACGGAAAATGAAGTATACTCGGCTCTAGACACAAACACTGTACACGCTCTGTGCGGTATTGGTTTTTGGTATTGGAGCATTTTAACGAGTATAAATACACGAGCGCTGTATTGGGCCCGTACATGATACATTCATTTAAGCCATACTGACTGTGTTTACATAAATACTTCAGCAAGACTGTCATTTTCATATTGACTTGTTACTGAAGTACTGGTACTTTGGACATCCCTAGTCTCTTTGTTGTTAATGATTTGGTTAATTAAAATGGCCATGTTTTACAGGTATTCTGAGTCTGTTTTTCTGCTTGTGTAACACTCATAGATGCTCATTATACTGTACATCTCCATGTATCATTATACACAGTTAAAGTGCTGTTGATTCCTTTTATGGACTGTCTATCATTTCTAGCACACCCTTCTGACTTGTGGGCACAAGTTAAGCTTTTTTTCATATATAATTAATCGCTGGCATTAAAGATGAATGTGATGCTAGCTTATATGCGTATCCACTTATCAGTAACTGAGCAGCTATGCAGCTGGGCAGCCCTGTGCATTTCATACAAATGTTTCGATGGCAATGGCTGACTGCAATCTCAAAAATAAGAACAGAATCATTGAAAGATGCCCTCAGAACTTTGTACAGCTACTGCAAATTTGTCTCAACTGAAGTTTTAGCTACATAAACTTGGTACACTTTAGTGTGTCTGCAGTACCTTAACCAGATCAGTTGTTTAAGGATCTCAAATAATAGGGTGAATAAGAGTGTCTTCCTCTCCTCACGGCTCATCAGTCCGGGCAGATGATGGGGCATGACAGCCGAAGAGAATGGGCGAAGCACAAGTCCTTAAGGTCCCCTCCGCACTGCTAATACACTTTAAACAGAAATAGCCTGTACTCTTCCCACTCTCTGCAGTGAGTCACCAGCAAACACTCCAGCGTGACATTGTGTTATCTCTCCTTAGGAGAGACTGGCCATTGTTCCCAACATACACTAAAGGTGAAAGAAATTCACTTTTGTTCAGCAATTAAATTGGTCTAAAGTGACCGTAAATACATTTATAATGTTACAAAAGACTCTATTTTAAATAATGCTGTTATTGCTATTATATGAACTTTCCATTCATCAAAAAAAAAAAAAAAAAACCCTGAAAAAAAGTATACAGTTTCTACAAAACTATTCAATAGCATAACTGTTTTTAATATTTATAATAATAAGAAATGTTTTTTGAGGACCAAATCAGCATAGAATGATCATGTGACACTGAAGAGTGGCATATAGTGGCACAATGTAACTGTTTTTTAAAGTATTTTTTTTTTATCAAATAAATTTTGCCTTGGTGAGCATTTTTTGGTAACAATCTTATTGACCCCAAACTTTTAAATAGCAGTGTAGTTCGGCAAGGCCAAAGTTGACTCTTGTTCTATGTGCTTTTGGGAACTTCTCTGGGCTTCATTGTGAAATTCTCAAGCTAATAGTTTATTTGTAATTTAGCTTATACGCTTTTATCCAAATCAATTTATGGTACCCTTATTGCAGGAACATTCTGTGAGGTATAGAGTCTTACCCCATTAAGCATTGTAATTTTAAGTTGTCTTCTCAGCCTGGAGGCTTGACAAGATGGAATATAGCTGGCTGCAAATTAAACCGATAAGAGAACTTAATTCTTTAAGGAAACTTTGTCTTGGTAAGTAGTTTGTCTGATTGTATCTTGTCTGTTTAAGCATTTGTGATGGGGTTAGTGAAGATGGAAAGAGTGTGTCTTACATCAAATATTAAATGGGAAAAATATTTCTGGGAGAATTTGGTACAGAACTGGAGGCTAATCTTTTAAAACACTAGTCTAATAATAAACTACTTATTATACATCTCTTTTGTATACCGTACATTATTCACTTGTAACATTTAAAATTTTTGATTTTAGTTTTTAGTGTGTTGTTTTTAATTTATTTAGAATTTCAATCTCGGGCAGAACCAGTCAGACTGACCACTCTTTTAAATAAAATGAGAATTTCAAGCTCTAAATGACCATGAGCCACCATATAAGCACCATAAAAGTGGTAAACATGAACGTTTTTAGATTTTTCCAAAGCCATGTGATAGCTTTATATAATATATATAGACCAGATGTTGTATGGACTACTTTTATGATACTTTAATGTTACTTTTGCATCATTTTTGAAGCTTTAATGTGTCCATCCTCATTAATTTCAATGAAAGTCAAACTGCTTTTAAAACAACATGAGGGTGAGTAATTGATGACAACTTTAATATTTGGATGAAAAAGTCTGTTAAAAGCCTATTTTGAAAGCTCACAAGAGCATCCATGTGTTCATCATAGTGCAGAAGGCTATGAACATATGTTTTCATATTGTATCAGCATAGCATATCTGAATGTGTGGCTTCATGAACATGAAGATTACAGCTCAACTCATGAAAATGCTGCATGGCTGGTGTGCAATGAAATGGAAATTTATATTCATTTTCACTCTCTATTGGGACACCTGGTACATGAACTCTGAGGACTCGACTGTCATCTTTGTCAAAGATGGAGGCGAGAATGGTTTTATGTGTACCGTACGTGACCTCTCACTTTCTACCAAGCCATTAGAGGGTGAGAAGGAGATTTCTCGTGAGGATCACACCAAGGAAAGATTTGTTTTTGGAATATGTGGAAAGACGTGATCCGCTGGTCAATAATGGTGAGACATCTAATCTTCAATGAGATTAAAACATTTTTTTGAGAGTTTTAGCTCATTGCTTTATGATTTTATAGGGTGTTCTGGTAGTTAGGCCCTGTTTACACCTGGTATTAAGATGCATTTTGGTCGATCGGATCACATTGGACAACATTAATAAACGGGGTCTAAAACATTTTGAGCTTTTTTGACCACCACTTCCAGAGGTTGTCGAAAACGCATTAGACCGGATTGCTTTCGCAGTGTAGACACTCGTGTGGTCGAATGTGTTCGAAAAGCCACAAAACACCACCTACTCTCCGCCTACTGACTTGATGGATAAACATTATGTGAAAGGACGCTAGCCGGATGGGATTAAAGCTTTATCGGCTGAAGACCCAAGTTTGATTTGAAGACGAAAAACATACCAAGCACAATGTTCTCTTACCATTCCTGATTTCTAACACGCACTCACCGCGTTGGGCGTTGTCTTAAGGCTATCAGAGCAGAAACGAAAGCTGATTTTCTTTGTATGCTTTTCCGTAGTCTCTGTGCGCGTTATATGTCAATTACGTGAGTTTATTTCATCCATTTGATCGAAAGATCTAAAAAAGCCTATACATTTACCCACCCATAGACCCTCCCCTCGAAGAAATCAGGACTAAAGTGGTTGAAAGTGTACAAATGAGATGGATTAAAACACCAGTTGTAAATGGGTATGTGTCTCCCTCATCTACTTGTGATCCGATTGTTCAAAACACATATTAATACCAGGTGTAAACAGGCATCTTTATATATTATAATATAATATAATATATTTTATATAAAGGCGTCTTTAAACAGCCGAGTTAAGGCTTCTCTGTGCCTGCTTAAAATTTAGTGTAAAAGACGCAATGACGTATAAAAGCCAGATTCAATTATGCCAGCCCATAATATTAAAGTATACAGTTGTAATTGCTGTTTTAATGCATTTGTCTCCTCTGAGCAGCAGTGAAGAGTCTGTGTAAAGACACCTAAATGCCACTTTAAAAGCACTTCTGAGCCACCTTCGCAGTGTATATTTTGAAAAAATGTCACCAATTTTAGTGTCTGCTAGGCAAAAACAGCATTACAAAATGAAAACCAGAAATTAGTTTTTACATTTTGATGTTAAAGAATGAACTTGAGGATTGAACTACAGACCCAGCCCTTTAGATAAGTGTGGAGTGTTTGACCAGTCCTCCAAACCCATAGTGCACCTCAGGATGCTTGTTCTGTGCTCTCTCCGCCTTAATGTACCTCACCTTTGCCCTCTATTTAATGGTGTACTCTTACAGTAATGGCAAGGTCAGAGTAGCTGTGTGCTTTTGGTATTTGTGAGAGAAGTTTCAGTGAGCGGTCACGTTGCCAGCCCCCCCTCTTCTCGCGTCGGTAATCACGCTTGCGTCAGAGCTGCAGAATGAAAGGGCTTTATTGTGCTCTGCTGAATCCTCTGAATTAGCGTGCAGCAGTGAGGAGGACCTGCACTGCAAAAAGATCGGGAAGCTTTTTAACAGTCTGCCCTGGGACACATGAATTTCAGATGACTATACAGTATATTTGAACTAGTTGACCCATTAGAATGTGTTCACCTTAGTTTTAAAAGACAACATGAAATCTACATTTCTTATTAATGTCCTTGGTCTTAGTGTGCATGATTCATCATTATTTAGTGCACATTTTTGATGTAACAGATGGCGCATTTGTGGGAAAAATAATATTAAAATCAAATTGAAATGACATATGCAACCCATTTGACTTTTTTGTCATTTTCTTTTCTCCAAGTGAAACATGGTAAACAGAGAAAAGTATGTAGAATACATAGACAGGAAGACTTATACAGGATCTGATTGGTTTGTGAAAAGTGATATTTTTATTAAATATAATATGATCCTCTGCGAGAGACCCCCTTTATAAAATAGAAAGGCAGCAAGATATATTCATATATAAGTATTATATAAAGTATGATATATATATATATATATATATATATATATATATAAAATGTAATCTTATTTCATTGAGATGCTTTTATATTGTGTGAGAAAAATATTAAGTATGAGTATTTAAAATGTTTATTTAGCCTATATTATTAATTTCTTATGCAACTGTACTAAAGCCAAAACTAATACAAAAATGATATGGAATTTTTATTAAATATTTCCTTTTTAGTAAGTTAACATTAAATATATTTTTCCTGCTTACTGTTAGAGTAATTTGAATCTTGATTTGTTTTTATTCCTTGTTGTTAAAAACTAGAATGGCTATATAATAAAATAATTGTAATCTCATGATGGCAGGAATAAAATTGTAATAATAATATCAATTATGAAAAATGCTTTTAAAACCTAACCTAATTTTTTTTATTTTTTTTTAAGAATAAGGTGCATCATTATGTATCGATCACAATGAGACCAGGAACGTGTAAAGTTAAACATGTAATATGCAAATTTAAAAGTAAATAATTTTTTTACTTTATGTAATATCAGACTAATCAGTCCAGTCTATCCAGTCATATTCCAGTAGATTTCATCAAGTTCTCCCCTGTATAATTCCATATGTTATAGATTATTCCATCACTTTGAAATGTGTTGTGATTGCTGTCTTCAAGGATTTTGGCTGCTAATAAAAAAAAAGTGTCTGGTTCCAAAAATGTATGGTCTGGGAACTGAAGAGGAACTTAGGTCAGAAGCCTGATGTAACACCTTTGCTCCCTCAAGCACTTCAAGCCCCTTTAGTGTTATGTGTTTAGAGTACTGTAAGTCACTTTGGATGATGGCAAGTATTGGTAGGCTACTGTCTGCTGACTACTATATTTTAGGTGACATTTTAAGTTGTGCCAATCCAAAACTGTACATCTTGTTTTAACAGATAGTGTTAATGCAGAGCAAGTGTGACTAAACTGGAGTTAAACACTGGCCGTATAAAGAGTGATTAAATGGCTGAACAGTTTGACATCCATGCTGTTGTGCAGCCAGTGATTCTTGGCAGGGCACAAAGCTCACCAATCACTGGGTATTATTAGCCTCAGCATTCCAACAGCACTATGTACTTCGTCTTCCCATTGCCCTCCCCATCCAGCCATTCATCTCACTGCTAAGAAACATCTGCATTAAATCACAGTGAAAAGCAGCCCTGAATGTCTGCTGTATTGAGTTCCCAGGTACAAGAGTCCACGCTTTCCTGCCATCCATGTCATATCAGCTCAGATGTAGTCTGCAAACACAGATAAAAGAGAACTTTCCCCAATGTGCTGACTTTTCATTTAATACACACCTCTGTGATAGAAAGTTGGAACTGTATTATGAGTTAGCCTAACTGTATTAATCTCAGAATCGCACCGCATGACCTGAAGGTATAAAAGAAAACTGATTAATTTCTGCTCAATGGCTCTTGAGTTCATAGATCTGCTGTATCTGCACATACATTTTCACGGTCTTGATGTCTATTTAAACATGATGATCAAATTTCCAAAGCCTGGGAAATTGTGGTCCCACCTAATCTAATAAGAAGACCACAATCATATAACCGATCAGCCGTGTTAACGGGATAAAACACCAGGAATGCACACAAAACAAATGTGGTCTGCAGTGTTCATGTTGAGCCTGAAGATACCCTTTGATACAGTATGCTTGTTCTTTCATGCCAAGGTAGAAAAGCCACCCTTTTCTCATTAGCTTTTGTTTATATAGCAAGTTCAATGGCTGCGATGTACAGTTTTTGAGGAGCATGTGCTCTGGCTTCACGTTTGGCACTCTGCCTGCCACATTGTAATGTAATGAGTGTACGGGAATAGATCAGTGAGTCTTTGTACAGATGACCCATGGTACCTTATCTCAATTATCACAAGCCCTTCTGGTTTGATTTAGTACGGTCTGTATGGGAGAAGTGAAAGAATTTCTTAGTTGGGCCTGTGTTGTATGGGGGATCCCTGAGGTCCTTTTTGCAATTATAGGTGGAGGAAGTCTAATTGACTTTCTGGACAGACTGATGGTAATGTGATTGTAACAGAATTTACAAAATAATTAGCCGACAGCTTCACAATTTTAAAATGCTTTATTCAATGAGCATGCACTGTGTTCAGTGAAGAACTTATGTCTTGACTATTGATTAAGTGCATATTGTAGGTATGCAGGCGTTAGGACTGCATGATTAATCAATAAAACACAAATCGTGATATGGCTTAGTGCGATTATGAAATCACAAAGGCTGCAAATTTTATTAAATAGATATATTTGCGCTGCGTGTTTCAAAGTAGTGTGTGGCACTGTGTTCACAAGCAGCTAATGCTCCAGTGATTATTTTTCTTAAATGGTCTCTTATTCTTATTTACAGTGATATTACAACTGTCGAATATCTTTATTTAATAATAATAATAACACTAATTTATTATTATTTTATATTGTTATATAATCTGAAAAGCTTAGGACAAAATGGGCAGCCCTACAAACAAGCAAAACTTGAGTTTTTTGTTTTTTTAAATTGCAGGCATATGATTTAAAATAAATAAATAATGATGTGCACAGATAAATCCTTTATAATAAGCACTGCAACTTTCTGTAAAAAATAAGAATGGTCCATTTTGATTTTATGGCGACTTTAGGCAAGCCAGATCCAGAGGGAAAGAGATGTACTTTTCCACACACTGACTATGCCTCGGCTGGAGTGCCAATGTTCCAGCTTCCTCTCCAGACCTGGCACTTCTACTATCTCGTCTTAATTATCTGTCTCTGTCTTATTGGATTCCAACCAGAGAACCTAATGTACTTTCATCTAGCCAATAGCATTGCTAATTTTATCATGACCTCACCTTTTCCCTTGTGTAAAACTTTGCTTCAGGTAGTCCCACATAAAGCTCAAGAATATTGAGGTCTGGATAATTTTCCAAAAGCATAATTATATATTAGTGCTGATATTTGCACCATAATTGTGTGGTTGGTGAAAATGAAAACCTGAATAATCAAACTAAAAGATTTAATGGTGTAGATGTGAATTTAACTCTAGAGGTTTAAATCAGCCTGTACTTGTAATGATTGAACTTTGGTTCTGTCACCAATTAAAGCTGCAGTAGGGAGTTTTGAGAAAACGTTGACTTAGCCTGAAAATTTGAACAAGCACAACTTACAGGTCCCACCCCCTTGCTCTCTGCTGCGCTACAGCCCTCCCTCCACAGCTCGTCCTCCACAGCGGAGCCTGTCGTGATCGCGCAGGCTAGTAAACAGGGCCACAGATAACAGCGGATAAAAAGTTATATGGCACATTCACTAATAGGGACTAAACGTCAACAATATGCTTTACATTGACTATGGCCTGCCCATACTTTGACTACAAACTTGGTCTAATAGCCTACATGTAACTTTATAACGTTGCTCTCTTTCTATAAGTTATAAATAGCTAGTAAGATAACGTTCAAATAACGGTAACTAACGTTACAGTAAGTAATTATTCTAGCGATATATACACTACCGTTCAAAAGTTTGGGGTCAGTGAGAATTTTATTTTTATTTTTTGGAGGAAAGAAATCAATACTTTTATTTATCAAGGACAGTAAAGACATTTATAATGTTACAAAAGATTCTATTTCAAACAAATGCTGTTCTTTTGAACTTCCTATTCATCAAAGAATCCTAAAAAGAAAAAGAAAAAAACTGTACAACTGACAGACCAACAACTGTTTCAACATTGATAATAATAATAAATGTTTCTTGAGCATCAAATCCTCATATTATACTGATTTGTGAAGGATCATTTGACACTGAAGACACTGACACTGGTGATGCTGAAAATTCAGCTTTGATCACAGGAATAAATTACACTTTACTATATATTCACACAGAAAACAGCTGATTTACACTGGAATAATATTTAATACTATAACTGATTTTTGTTGTATTTTTAATCAAATAAGCGCAGCCATGGTTAGCAGAAGAGAATTCTTTTAAAAGTATTTAAAATCGTACCGACCCCAAACTTTTGAACGGTAGTGTAATGCTAGATAAGGTGTGCTAGTACATTATTTCAGCAACATGACAAGCCAGTGAATTAGAAGGTTTCAATTGTTGCTTAGCAGAGTGCGTGACATTTTATCTACATGTGAGTTTTGACACCGAGTCAATGGGCTCTGTGTAATTCTTTCTTTTTCGCTTGTTTATCGTCATCGGTCTTTTCCCTTTTACCTCTTTGTTTTATGAGCAGGTGTCACTCGAGAATTGGCAGTTTAGGTTGTTTCTCCGTCATAAGCACAGCTGCAGCACGCCGGCAATCTTGAGTTTGAACGACGGCTCGCGCTGTGCAAGAGAGGGGTGTGATCAGCGCGTACACGAGCGTGATTGACACTGCTAAGACATTCCTCCTGGCTCTGATTGGTTGTTTCTGACCGGGAGCGTGTATTTCTGCAAATGGCAATAGGACCACTGGGAGGAGCCAGAAGAGCTTGATTTTTTTTTTCCACAGATTATCTGTCTCATATTCTACTGTCAGGACATAATGATAGTTTTAACAAATATGTAAAAAATATTTTTTTACAAAAGTTACCTACAGCAGCTTTAATAGACCATCATTAAAATTAATCAAAAATGATGGATGATAATGAATTCATCAGTGTCAGATGAATGTTTAATTATGGTTTGTTTAAACGGCTATTGCCCCAATGCATAATTGAGTAAGCTGTCATATGTCACCATGTGTTTTTGATACAAATCTGTTTTTATAACTGATGAGAGATCACATGGATACTTTCAGAGCATGGCAAGATCTGTTAATATTTATTATTTTTTTAAAATCAGGTTTCTTTTTTTTTTTTACCACTTTTATCTTCTATCTGCTTTAACCCATTGATGGAGAGTGTGATAGAGCTTTCTCCACAGGTACGGCTCTTGAAATTAAAAGGATCTCTTTCATCTTTTACTCTGATAGACTGTAATGAAATGAAACGCATCTCGTTTTTCAGAGTAAATGTTTTTTGGCAGCAGAACTGTGTAATTTGTAACAAAGTGCAATAACATTGTGTTATGTCATGCCATTGCGATATCCCATTTCAGTCTTTTATTTAAATTATATTAATCACCCTTAAATAAGGGTAGAGCTTCTTCTTACAAGGGTAACCACTCATGTTTTAGTGTAGACTGGACACTAACAGGCATGCAAGACTGAACCAGTTCATTTAAAACAAAAACAAAAAAACAACACTGTTATTGAACTTTAAATGGACTAAGTCAAATGTATTTGTTTCGTTGTTTATTTCAAAAAGTAATTTAATATAAAGCTTGTTGAACCCACGATCCATCTGCCATTGTTTGGCATATACCTACAAATGATGTTGTGCAGTGAATTATCAAGGCTGTTTTTCATTCAGGGTTTAGTCATCTCGCTGCACTCATCAAGGCTTAGGCTTTTCATAGTAACTAAATCTTGTTTTGCTGGAGATGTCTTTCCAGAGTGATTTGTTTTATGAGGGTGATACGATGCATATGAAATATTAGAAACCATCCAACAGAGAATGGAATTGTTTCTGTAAAGAAATGAAATGTGATAGATGTATAGGGTGCTTGAGAACAGCTGTTATATGCACCTGATGTCAACATACATACAATCTGATTGTCGTTCACGTCTCCTTTTATAATGGTGCAGCTTTTTTGACTCCCCAGTAATATTTTATGAAAACGGGCTTTGTAATGCCAATATCTAGAAAGTGGCATTGCTGATGACTGATATAATGGGGCTCAAAGTCTCATAATGAGTCCAAAAATGAGATACAGAATTTCTGAAACCTGAAAATTACCTGAACATTTTGGGGCATTTTAGTTGAGTAGAGACAGGAGGGGGAACAGGATCAGGAAAGCACCTCAAGCCATGGATTTAACACTGCTGTGTGATATGTCAGAACACTACCCACAAGGCTAAGGTTCTGAGATAAACTACATTTTAGGTTTAAATGAAATAAGAAATATTTAAGATTGCCAGAGCCGATAGCCATGGGCAACCTGAGTTTGAGTCCCGGCTCGTGGACCCTTCCTGATTCCGTCCCACTCTCTTCATCTTCTCTTCCTGATATTTCTCTGTACTTTCCTATCTCAATAATGGCAAAAACACCATAACTTTTTTTTTTTAAAGAGGGGTTTCGAGGTCACTAATCTAACAAGCGCATTTTTGCATGAGAACACCAATGTTAAGTCTATGTATTTTTTTTACTAATCAGTTAAGCTGATAATATCATTTGTAAAAAAAAAAAAGAAAGAAAAAATGGTAATAAATTATAAAAATTAATCTTTTAGGCCCCATACATAGATTGTGTGAATACACTGAGACAAAACATTATGACCACTCTAAGGGGAAGCGAAAAATGTTGATCATTTCCTAACAAGGTCACATGTCAAGTTCTGAGTAGATAAAATGATTAGTGAAAAATCAATATTCTGCTGGGGAACCCTGGTCCTGCCATTCACGTGGACGTAAATTTGCTATGTGCCACCTACCTAAACGTTGTTGTAAACCAGGTATACTGCGTCTGTGGGATGTGCTGGACCAACAAGATGGACCACTGCTCCATCTTGCAACTTACAGGACTTGTAGGATCTGATGGTAATGTCTTCGTGTCAGATACCACAGGACACCTTCAGGGCTCTTGTAGAGTCCATGCCTCGGCGGGTTGGAGCTGTTTGGTGGCCCACGGATGTCCAAGACGCATGCGTATTAATGCGTACTATAGCACACACACGCAAGGTCTCTCGCTCTCTCCCTCTCTATCGTTCGCGCGCTACACGGGCACACACACGCAAGGTCTCTCGCTCTCTCCCTCTCTGTCATGCGCGCGCTACACGGTTTTGAACATAACATAACATACATATTCACGTAGCCTTTCGAAAACGAAACCTATAATATATCAAAATATATATTAACAATGAAATACGGGACAAAACATGATTTTTTCATAATAAGTCGGGACACTAAAATTAGAGTTGAAATACGGGACTGTCCCGGGAAAAACGGGACGTCTGGTCACCCTAACCTTAGCACACGTGTGGTTTTGTTTACAAATTTCGGTTCACTTGCAAAAAAGAGCAGTGTGAAAGCGAACCGTACCAAAAAAAAAAAAACAATTTATTTGGTCCGGACCAAAGCAAGTGAACTATCGGACTTTCCTGGTGTGAATACACCCTTATTTAGAATATATCAATTTACTGGACATTTATACAATTTTTACATACATGCTCAAGACTGTTGTTTCCGTATTGACTATACAGGAATGATTATTGGCCAATGTCGATAATCTCAGTTTGGTCAAATATCTACTGTTTTAGTTAGCCTGGCCAAATATATTGTTCTTTTACTAAAGCCCAGATACAGAAAAGGCACAGACACGTTGCCATTTTTTTTGTGAGCACTCACTCGTACAAATCGATATAGAGCCTAATTTAAGACATCTCCTTACTTTTTCGTTTTCTTTATAAACCCAATCTAACAGGAACCATGGGGGGTTTGTGCAGGCATTTCCAGCTTTTGTCCAATAGCTTGATCCTGTACTGAAATACTGGCCCTTAGAGAAATATATTTTTTTGTTGGAGCAATCGAGAGCCGGTCCACTGAAGACGCATTTAGTGCTCAAACAGACCACTCTGTGCACGTAATGATTAAAAGTATCAGTTTTCTAGCATCATTTTAGCTGGTTTGACATTGTCGTCAGCTTAAAAAAATCACGCTGAATTAATTTACAGCTTTCTGTTTTAGGTTTGTGTAGCACATTGTGTCATTTTATAAGCACACATTGTATAATGTCTTTTGAAATGCAGTTCACAGGAGTGACTTCTCTTTAGTTGAACAAATCTAAAGCTCCATACTGTGTTTGTTCAGTAAAGTTTAAAAAAAATAATTTAAACGAGTCAGTTTTGAGCTTTATCTTTCCACAAGATAAAAATAGCCTTCTGGTCTCTGGCTCATTCAACACTGCCAGTGGCGTTTAGACAGAAGCGATTGCTGTGCTGTGTCCCAGTGTTGAATCAGTGTGTTTTTGTTATGCAGTCTCTTTTCTGTTGACATAGCCTGAGTGGGCCATGTGCTAATCCAGCAACAGGAAGTTATGAGTGCCACCACCCTCTCCCTCTGACACATAAAAATACACATGCTGTTGGTCTCTAACTCTCTCTCACTTTCACCCAGCCTGTGCTTCTCACTCAGAGACACGTATGCCAATGCCTTGAACAGTTTGTGTGCTTAGACCTTTCTCATGTTTCTATGGTCTGACCTCAGTGAGTAAGACTAGAGCCGGTCTCGGGTCAGTGTCTCACTCTGGAGCACTGCCACTGCTGAAGGACATGTAAGTGTCACCACAACATTACCTTTACTGAGGCCATGGTGGATTCACACACACTTTCACACACTCCCTCACTCATTTACTCACATTACACTGGCCTGCCAACATTTCCATCAGCAAAATTAAGGGTGGACAGTATGACCAAATCTGTAGGCGGTATGGGTCATTTTATATTGTGATATATATACACCACTGTTCACAAGTTTGGGGTCAGTAAGATTGGTTTTTAAATGAATAGCCTACATTTATTCAGCAAGGATGCAATTGATCAAAACTGTGAATACACTGCCCAGCCTATTTAGATTTAAATAGGCAAATGCTTAAGAGTCTATGATTGGATCATTATTGTGATTATTATGTTTCTACACTGTAAAAAATAAAATGCCATTTTTACGGTAAAATACCAGCAGCTGTGGTTGCCAGAACTTTACCGTCAAAAATATGGTACAGATGTTATTGGTTTTACAGACTTAACTTAAAATTTACAGTAATAAACCGTATTTCATTATCTGACATAATGTTAATTTACCATTTATGTATTAATATCTATATTGTACCATTGTAATACACTGACAAACATCAATCATCACAGCAGTGATGAAAGTCACATGATAAATCAAAGCTCATCACAAGCAGCTCTTCCACAAGAAAGTTAATACTGAAATAAAGAAGCTGCACAGTGTCATTCGCACAAACACTAAACAGCATCATGGTAACACATGAAATTCTAAAAATGCAATAAACATTATTTTAACAAACATTAAATGTAACATAAAACTCTAATGTACTAACTGATAAGAAAAGAACTAAGAAAACTAAGAAGAAACAGTTATTTCAACAGAAATACATCAAATGTGAAGTGTCACGCAGTGAATTGTGGGAATGTCAATTTACGTTTTTTCACTGTAAATTATACAATGAGTTGTCCTTTTTCACTTTCAAAAACTGTAAATTTAACGGTATTTTGCAGTAAAATTACATTAAATGTACCGTTAGATCTATCACAGTTATTTACCGTATATAGTAAGGAAACTTTCTGTTAACCAATTAACAGTTTTTCACTGTAGCATCACGATCATTTTTTACAGTGTAGGATGTTATGTTTGACAACAGTTCTTCCTTAATTAATGGAGTCTGTAGCTTTTCCTTTCTTAAACAACCATATAGGAAGACACATCATGGTCATATTCCAGGATGACAATGTCAAGATTCATCAGGCTCAAATAGTGAAAGAATGGTTAGGAGGGTTACGAGAATCTTCACACATGAATCGGCACCTCTGAGTCCAGACCTTAAATTCATGGAAAGTCTTTGGGATGTGCTGGAGGAGACTTTACAGAGTGCTTGACTCTTGCATTGTCAATACAAGATCTTGACCAAAAATTGATGGAAATAACATTACAACATTTATTTCCACCAAGAGGTGCATACATTTTTGGTCAAGATCTTGTATTAACAATGCACTCAATACAGTATTAAGCACTCTGTAAAGTCTACTTTAGCACAAACTGCTACAAAAGATTTCTATTTCAAATAAGCGCTGTTCTTTTGAATATACTATTTATCAAAGAATCCTGAAAAAAGAATGTTTTCAACATTCTAAATATACTGATTATTATCTATGATTTTTGAATGATCATGTGACACTGAAGTAATGAGTGCTGAAGAGTCAGCTTTGCCATCACAGATAAATTACATTTTTTTTTAAAAATATATAGAAAAAACTTATTTTAAATTGTATTTTTTTCCCCTTTTTGATCAAATAGATGCAGCCTTGGTGAACATAAGAGATTTCTTTCAAAAACATGAGATCTTCCAGACCCTACACTTTTAACACACACATATTTATTTGCTTTTTGTTTTGTTTAATTTTTGCGCAAGCCAAAGTTAGGTTTCTGCGTGGTATATATATTTTTTAATCACACAACGGATCTACCGTTATATTATCAGTATAGCAGAATCATTACCAATTGATACTTTTTTTCATTGCACGACACATACCATCATACTGCCTAAGCCAAAGATTTTGAACTCAGAATAAACATTATTCGTTGTGCTTTTCCAGAACTGTTGACGTAATGTCAACGTTAAACCATTCAACCCTCCATTGTTCACAGCCCCCTCACACCCTTATCCTCCAACTGGATTTTTCCCCTTCCTCAGGGAATGTTTCATTTTTCTTCTCCTATGACTCATGAATGGCCCTCAATTTGTTGGCAGGACCAGGACGGCTCGTAGCCGTCTAATATCAGCGTAAGAGCAGTGAGGCAGGGACAGGGCCCTTTATCTCTCAGTCACCAAAGCCATCTTCAGGGAGATGTGTCAGAGACAGACCAAGCACTGGACCACAGGATGACGTAGAAACACCTCCCACTCGATTAATCACTCTCCCCTTCTGTCGGTGGGTGTCGACGTTCGACTGCATGGGAATGATTCAAAAGAACTAACTCCCTTAGAATGACAAATTATGACCGCATAAAGCAAAATTAACAGAGTGTGAAGTATCCATAGTTTAAAAGGGCCACGTTTTACACTTTTGCACCATTTATTACTTTCCCTCAAGTCCATATGTGATGAAATTGGATGTTTATTGTTGTTGTTATCAGGTTTTTTGTTATTTTTCCTCCATCTCCCTGACCAACTGGCTGTTTTTGCTGCTGTACCTTTAAGACTTCAGTATGCAAATGACTTCTATTATGACTGGCTAACGTCTTTGTATGTAAAACGAGTATGCATAATTAGAGGTTTTTAACTTCTTAATGTGGGAATTCTTGAGGTTAAGATGATGGCATGTGTAAACTTGGGTGATCATTCCTTGTGTTGATTTCTGAATGACCCCTTTTTGCTACTTAGTTTCAGTAAATTGTCTGGGTGGGCTGGGTAGGGTCTAGACTCTACATAGTACATTTCACCACCTCTTTTACTGCGAAACTGCAAGACAGATCCTGTTTTCTATGATACGTGAATTCGGAAAAGATAGATGGATAATGCCAAACGTCAAACCCCAGATGACTCACTCGTGAGGAATGTAAATATGAAGTGTTCGAGATTCATTCATCATTCACTATGCATGCTCAAATACACACTGCTGAGGAGGAGAAATCTGTCACTGATTAGAGTTCTAAGCTAAAATACGAAATATTGCAAAGGACATGCAAAATACAGAGGAATATTTTAGTATTTGCTTCCTTTTTAACTTGTCATATTACTGTTGACTGGTTGGCAAGACAGTAGCACATGTTTGCTCCATGCGGTCTGTTGTAGAGTATTATTCTCAGGCTCTTGTGTTGTCTATGCTCCCTGCTGTTGTACTCCAATTAAACGTTTCCTTTAGCAGGCCACCTGCCATTACCCATCAGCAGGAGGTGAGGGATTTCAGCTCTTGAGAGCGGAAATTGTAAAGGGCTCTGAGTAAATGATTGATGAAGTCAATCCTGATGCAGACAGAAGACCATAGCTTTGATTGTATCTTAAAGTATGAGAGCAAGTAACGTTAAACGTAGGTTGATGAAGAGGATAAGGAGGGAGTCGTCATTACCTCTCTTTCACTGCCGTTCACTTTCGTTCTTTTACTTTTTGTTATTCTATTTTCTCTCCATTGTGCATGTATTGTACTACTGTTCAACAGTTTGGGATCAGTAAGATTTTTGTAGAAATTAATACTTTTATTCAGGATACATTAAATTGATCAAAAGAGACATTAATAATTTGTTATATATATATATATATATATATATATTAGTGCTGGGCAAGTTAACGCGTTATTATCGCGTTAACGCATTTATTAATTAATGCCGACAATTTTTTTATCGCGCGTTAACGCAGAGGTTTTTTTATTATTATTTTGAAAGTCCGTTGCTCACTGCCTCTGAATACACATAGCCCTACAGTCAAACCATGATCACAGGAGGGGTGGGATGTTGGTCAGCCAGCAAATAACCCACCCAAACAAGCAGTGGAGGGGCTTTGGCAGGTTCTCTCAGGTGAACAGAAAGGGAGACAGCGCTCCGCGAATGAATGACAGGCGCTCTATGGATAGTAACCATGGCAACGGCTTCTGTGCGCTACGCAGCTGTAGCCTTTTTAACTTAAATTAAAATTATACATAACTTTACCTGATAGGCCTGCGTTTAGTTTAGCGGGATGCTCTGCCATGTGAATTCCCTCCTGTTGATGTCGTGATAACTATTTAGATTCTGGAAACTCACAAACAGCGAGCCGAGGATCAGTCTCTCTTCCAATGATTTGTGCTGCGCGTCGTGTACAAAAAAGTTAGACAATTCAACTTCGGCAACGCGCGGGCGCGTGCGTGAGGCGAGCATGACCGCAACAGTTTCACAGGAACGCACCCGCTTGTCGCTGCACCTGTGCTCGACCACTTCACCTCACTCTAGGCTGATTTATACTTCTGCGTCGGACTTACGCCGGAGCCTCTACGCTATAGACAACGCGTTGGTTTTCATTTATATATCTGCGTCGTTGTCCGCGTTGACGCGCAATTACACCTGAGGGAGAGTGTGAAACCCGGGGAGCGGTTCTAGCAATCACAGCGCTTGCGGTACGCGTAGAATTGACGTTACATTTTTAGAGAGATGCACGTCAGGGTACGCGCGCTACACAGCTACGGCGTGAGTTCGACGCAGAAGTATAAATTGGGCTTTACCTCTGTTTAATGTAATCTTACGTGGGAAACCATGGCATGCCATGACCAAACCTAAGCTGCTATCAGAGAAGTAACGTTGGTCGACTTATATCTGTAGTAGTGATCATGACCCTTTGACTACATAGACTGTTTCTGCTGCTCCCTGATACAAGATACCTGTTCAGAAAAACAACAACAAGAAAACTGGACTCGTTTTAACAAGCTAGATAAAAGGTAATGCCCTGGCAGTGGCAAATAGCTTTGTTTAAATATTTGATTTGATTACATTAATGTTTAAGTTGAGATTTACAAGAAATATTTTATTGATACTGTGTAAAGGGAATACTGCTGGTATAAAAGCACCTTATTTGTTTAAAGTTTTTGCAAACCACATGTTATTGCACTTTTGTAGCAGTACATTTAAATCAAAAGTGCGCAATACACTACTAGAATTCATTATTCAATTTTGCGCGTAACAATGCGATTAATCGCAAGAAAATCATGCGATTAATCGCGATTTAAATTTTTTAATCGTTGCCCAGCACTAATATATATATATATATACAGTGCCCTCCACAATTATTGGCACCCCTGTTTAAGATGTGGTCGAGGACTTCTAAAAATTCTCCTTTTTTTTAAACAACATAGAACCAAAATGCAAAAAAAGAGAAAAATCCAACCTTTTATTTCAGTACATTACTTTGGTGGTAAAAAAAAAATCACACATTTAGAAAAAATAAAACCTTGAAATCATGTGTCCCACAATTATTGGCACCCCTGATGTTAATACTTTGTACAACTCCCTTTTGCCAACAAGACAGCACTTAATCTCCTCCTATAACATTTCACAAGATTGGAGAACACAGAGAGAGAGGGATCTTTGACCATTCTTCTTTGCACAATCTTTCTAGATCATCCAGTGTCCTGGGTCCTCTCTTATGCACTCTCCTCTTTAGCTCGCCCCACAGGTTTTCGATTGGGTTGAGGTCTGGGGACTGAGATGGCCATGGGAGGACCTTGAGTTTGTGACTGCTGAACCATTTTTGTGTAGATTTTGCTACATGAAACAGGAAACAGGAAGTCACGAATTACTAATTAAAAGTTCTTAGATACCCTGACCAACTTTAGCAACTACAGAAAAATATATTTAAAAAAAAAATTTCAGCGGAATTGTTAGTGGTGCCAATAATTGTGGGACACATGATTTCAAGGTTTTTTTTTTTTATTACATGTGATTTATTTATTTTTTTACCACCAAAGTAATGTACTTAAATAAAAGGTTGGATTTTTTCTCTTTTTCTGCATTTGGGTTCTATGTTGTTTAAAAAAAAGAAGAATTTTTAGAAGTCTTCGACCACATCTTAAACGGGTGCCAATAATTGTGGAGGGCACTGTATATATATATATATATATACACTACCGTTCAAAAGTTTGGGGTCAGTGAGAATTTTATTTTTATTTTTTGGAGGAAAGAAATCAATACTTTTATTTATCAAGGACAGTAAAGACATTTATAATGTTACAAAAGATTCTATTTCAAACAAATGCTGTTCTTTTGAACTTCCTATTCATCAAAGAATCCTAAAAAAAACAAAAAAAAACTGTACAACTGACAGACCAACAACTGTTTCAACATTAATAATAATAAATGTTTCTTGAGCATCAAATCCTCATATTATACTGATTTGTGAAGGATCATTTGACACTGAAGACACTGACACTGGTGATGCTGAAAATTCAGCTTTGATCACAGGAATAAATTACACTTTACTATATATTCACACAGAAAACAGCTGATTTACACTGGAATAATATTTAATACTATAACTGATTTTTGTTGTATTTTTAATCAAATAAGCGCAGCCATGGTTAGCAGAAGAGAATTCTTTTAAAAGTATTTAAAATCGTACCGACACCAAACTTTTGAACGGTAGTGTATATATATACACTCACCGGCCACTTTATTAGGTACACCTGTCCAACTGCTCGTTAACACTTAATTTCTAAGCAGCCAATCACATGGCGGCAACTCAGTGCATTTAGGCATGCAGACATGGTCAAGACAATCTCCTGCAGTTCAAACCGAGCATCAGTATGGGGAAGAAAGGTGATTTGAGTGACTTTAAACGTGGCATGATTGTTGGTGCCAGAAGGGCTGGTCTGAGTATTTCAGAAACTGCTAATCTACTGGGATTTTCACGCACAACCATCTCTAGGGTTTACAGAGAATGGTCCGAAAAAGAAAAAACATCCAGTGAGCGGCAGTTCTGTGGGCGGAAATGCCTTGTTGATGCCAGAGGTCAGAGGAGAATGGCCAGACTGGTTCGAGCTGATAGAAGGGCAACAGTGACTGAAATAACCACTCGTTACAACCGAGGTATGCAGCAAAGCATTTGTGAAGCCACAACACGCACAACCTTGAGGCGGATGGGCTACAACAGCAGAAGACTCCACCGGGTACCACTCATCTCCACTACAAATAGGAAAAAGAGGCTACAATTTGCAAGAGCTCACCAAAATTGAACAGTTGAAGACTGGAAAAATGTTGCCTGGTCTGATGAGTCTCGATTTCTGTTGAGACATTCAGATGTTAGAGTCAGAATTTGGCGTAAACAGAATGAGAACATGGAACCATCATGCCTTGTTACCACTGTGCAGGCTGGTGGTGGTGGTGTAATGGTGTGGGGGATGTTTTCCTGGCACACTTTAGGCCCCTTAGTGCCAATTGGGCATCGTTTAAATGCCACGGCCTACCTGAGCATTGTTTCTGACCATGTCCATCCCTTTATGGCCACCATTTACCCATCCTCTGATGGCTACTTCCACCATGTCACAAAGCTCTAATCATTTCAAATTGGTTTCTTGAACATGACAATGAGTTCACTGTACTAAAATGGCCTCCACAGTCACCAGATCTCAACCCAATAGAGCATCTTTGGGATGTGGTGGAACGGGAGATTCGCATCATGGATGTGCAGCCGACAAATCTGCGGCAACTGTGTGATGCCATCATGTCAATATGGACCAAACTCCCTGAGGAATGCTTCCAGCACCTTGTTGAATCTATGCCACGAAGAATTGAGGCAGTTCTGAAGGCAAAAGGGGGTCCAACCCGTTACTAGCATGGGGTACCTAATAAAGTGGCCGGTGAGTGTGTATATATATATATATATATATATATAAAAGATAAAAGAACACCATTTATTTGAAACGTCTATATATATATATATATATATATATATAGACGTTTCAAATAAATGGTGTTCTTTTTATTCTGTATTTTATGCTGTAACTTTATATTCGTCGAAGAATCCTGATGTATCAAAATGTATCAAGTTTTCTGGAAAAATATAAAGCAGCACAACTTTTTTCACAATAATAAGAAATGTTTCTTGAGCACCAAATCAGCAAATTATAATGATTTCTGAAGGATCATGTAACACTGAAGCCTGGAGTAATGATGATGAAAATTCAGCTTTGTCATCACAGGAATAAATTATATTTTCCAATATATTCAAATAGAAACCAGTTGTAATAATATGAAACAATTTGAATGTTTTTACTGTATTTGTGATCAAATACTCAATAAATCCTACAGACCCCAAACTCTGGGGTTAAGGCCCTTGCACACTGAGTCCGAATTTCGCGGCCGAAATTTTTGCACGTTAAAAATTAAATGCGTTATGTCAATCACGCCTTGCACACTGCCTCCGAAACTTTCGTCCGTCATAAAAAAACAACGGATCGGGTTAGATTTTCTGCGTTTTTCGCATCCGTAGCAAGCAGTTTGAATGGGGTTTGATGGTGTTTTGACAATTCAGAACCACAGAATCACAAATACGAAAAAAACGCATACGAAAATTTCGGACTCAGTGTGCAAGGGCCTTTAATGTGAAGTGTACCTTAAGTGCGTTTAGTATTTTATGTTAAAGCATATTATAATGTTATTATGCTTAACGCTGACTTTTTTTTTTGTCTCATTCCAGATTACCACACTGATCAATCACAAAGACAAGCTCAAGAAGACGGAGAAGACTTTACGGGCCATCCAGAGAGTGGGGCAGGCGGTGAGTGTTGCAGTTGGCCGCTTTGTGGCGGTGGGTGAAGCCATTGCAGTGGAGAATGAAGACCTGAAGGACGAGATGGGACTGGCTTGCTTTGACGCTCGGAGAGCAGGTCAGTTTGACACTACTCAACTGGAAGAGCAATGACACATAAGCAGCTTTCCAAGGTAGAGTTACCAGGCAACGAGGAACAGGAAATGGACAGCTAGGTTAAACATAGTGTAACTTGTCAACAAGCTCTAGACAGCCTGTCAGGGTTGTGGACCATGCAGAATTGATTTAAAAAATTTAATTGGTGTAGCACCAGGATGCAGAATTGCATTTCCAATTTGAATTTGAGGAATTATAATTAAAATGGAATAACATTCAGAGACATCCATAACAGCTTTTCTAGTAAACATGTTACCACACGCATACGAGGTACTTCAAGATACATTAGATCATATTAATAATCAGCCTTTGAATAACTCCTAAATCAATGTGTTGTATACACTAGACGAGTTTGAGGTTGGTAAGAATTTTTTGTTGTTGTTGAAAGAAGTCTCTTACGCTCACCAAGGCTACATTTATTTGATCAAAAATGCAGTAATATTGTGAAATAATATTATAGTTTAAAAATAATTGTTTTCAATTTTAAAATGTCATTTATTCCTGACAGCTGAATTTGACTGCTCATTACACCAGTCTTTAGTGCCACATGATCCTTCAGAAATCATTCTAATATGCTGAATTGGTCCTCGAAGCATTTCTTATTATAATTAATGTTAAAAACGGTTGCTGTTTAATATTTATATGTAAACCGTGATCATTTTTCCCCCCAGGATTCTACTATAATTGAATGGAAGTCATAACATTTATCTTTATTTTAATGAACTTTTAACATACTGACCTGAAACTTTTAGTATGTTTCATATAAAAACTGTGTTGGACTAATTAAATTACAGTCTATCCAATTCAAATTTCATTTCAACAATTCTGGAGGATGTAGGCAATTGAAATCCAATTGAATCGAAAAGTTAACCTTTCAAGTTTTATTATGAGCTGAAATTAATATGGATTTGCACTTTGTAATATATTTAGAGCCTATAATTTTTATTAAAATGGGGCTTTCACATCCTTATGAATGCAGCTGTTTTGAGATGCATAAGAACCAAATGCAGCATTTCCTAGGCCTTGTTTCTTTGTGCGATTCCTTAATCTGTTCGTGTATGTAAAAGGGAGAGTGCTGCAGTTTCTCTTCTATTAAACTCTCCATGTCCCATCTGTCTCTGAAGAGTTTGGCTAAAAATACCCCACAAATGTGCGTTTCCATATCTCTCGTTCATGGTGAAGTGTTGCTGTGCTTGCTCTTAGAATAACCAACATGAGCACATAAAGATTTGATCTTTTCAGGTTTTTGTGCTACATTTCATTGAAATAAATTCCACTTGGTCTGATATTTTGCAAGTCCAAGTAATTTTTGGAAGACTGTATATTTAGTAGCTAAACAAGTGCTGTGTCAATCAAATCCATGTATCTCAAAGACTCAAAGTGTGTTGTGGTTTACATTTGTCCCTCCGGTCTGAAATAATAGGAGCTCTGTTCTGTATCTATAAATACTGATAGTTGGTGGTCTCTCCCGCCTCCCTTCCCATACCTCCCTGGGCAAAAGACTTGCAAAAACACTGGAATTAGATTGGCTTCAAGTTAGTTATCAGACTCCCCACAGTGTTTGAACGCTCACCCACGCATTTAATCCTCCTGATTATTACACGGGCCGCCCATGTGTGACGGGCAAAAGTTTAGCCCAAAACACATCGAGGCAGGTGGAGAAAAAAGTTACGTAGACTTGTCTCTTCATCTGAATTTAATTAATCAGATGTTAAAACTGGTGACATTTTTCTTTTGGATTTGAACATAAGTAGTTCAGCTGAGGTGTGAGAGCACATCATCTAAAGGAGATGAAAGAGAGGTTTCGTTAAAAAGGGAAAGCCCTGATTTGAGAAGTGACCTGTGACTTTGTGTTTAACCACAGATGTGACACAGTGGCCTGCACCTCTTTAAATCCAGTTTTTTTTTTTAATGATGTATAGATTACATTGCTGTGATTTGCTTTCACCGTCTGTGTGTGGTCTTAAAAGTGCACTGCATTTGTTCCAGTGTGGCTGTTTCTTCAACTATGGACACTTTTGGCTCTGTGTACTTTTTGAAAAATAAAAAAAACTTGTTTGCTTACTAAGAATATCCAGTAGTGCGTTCACAAGAGCACCGTGGCACATGCGTGTTGGGTAGATGCAAGAGCAGACGTTGAACGCGTGTTTGAGATTTATATTTTGGAAATAAAGGGGTAAATTATGTTTTGTTTTTTTCGCAAACAAAGCACTTTTTCACATAGTTCACCCAAAAATAAAAATTCTGTCATTAATTACTCACCCTCGTGCCGTTCTAAACCCGTAAGACTTTCGTTCATCTTCGGAACACAAATGAAGATCTTTTTGTTGAAATCTAATAGATTTCTGTCCGTCCATTGACAACTACTCAACTACCACTTTGGGGCTTCAAAAAGTAAATCGTAAAACTATTCCATATGAATTGAGCGGTTTAGCCCAAATTTTCTGAAGAGACTCAATCGCTTTATATGATGAACCAATTGAATTTAGGCTTTTATATTAACATTTATCAACTTACACATCAGTTGTGGTAACAGGAAGCTGAAGGATATTCCCTTGACGTGAGAACCACTGAGGTTCATTCTTGTGTGTTACGCAGCACGTTTGAGATTCTCCAAGAGGTTTGTTCTCGCGTGCCAAGCAGGTTCGGTTGAGATTCTGTTTATGTTTGCTGATCAATGTTTATACGTGAATAAAAGCCTAAATTCAATCTGTTCATCATATAAAGCGACCGTGTTTCTTTTTTGACTAAACTGCTCAATTCATATGGATTAGTTTTACGATCTCTTTATGAACTTTTTGAAGCATCAAAGTGGTAGTTGCATAGCTGTCAATGGAGAGACATCAAAAAGATCTTCATTTGTGTTCCGAAGATGAATGAAAGTCTTACGGGTTTGGAACGACACAAGGGTGAGTAAATGATAACACAATTTTAATTTTGGGGTGAACTATCCCTTTAAGGATTGCTTTAATGATGTCTTTACTACCTTTCTGGGCTTTGAAAGTGGCAGTTGTGTTGGCTTTTAATGAAGGGGAAAGAAAGCTCTTCGATTTTATTAAAAAGATCTCCATTTGTGTTCTGAAGATGAACGAATGTCTTTGGAACGACATGAGGGTGAGTAATTAATCAGAATTTTAATTTTTGGGGTGAACTGTCCCTTTAAACACAGAGATTCCAGTCATTTTTTCTTCTGAAAGTTTCCTTAACCCGAAGCTGATGTAGAGGTTGTAAACTCTAGATAAAGTTTAGCTGAGAATGCATTATTTTCTGTTTATCTTGCTGCTCAGGGACCTCTCGGCCTTATGCAGATAGACAGCTGCTTTTGAGCTAAACGATTCGATACTATAGTACTTTGAAATAATGAAGTGAAGTGCATTCAGAAGAAGCAGATGCATGCGGAAGACTATATGCATCGGTGCAGAGATCTCCGTGTCTCACCCTCTAAACAAGCCAAACGCCTGGGGCCATGGTCTCTTTAAAGCAGGAAGCTTTCTGAAAGGAGCTGGCTGAAAATGCCAGCCGCTCAGGACAGCGCCACGTCTCTGGTGCCGCTCAAGGGATTCAACTATAAGCTTCCACAAAGACTCTGCTTCAAAGCTCAGGAAAGACACAGAGTTAGTGAACAATCCCCTCCAGAAACAACAAGAATGTTTCAGTTTGGCCGCTACTAAGCAAGAGACTAAAACCAACAAAGCAGGAAATGTCTGCATTGTGCCCATTCAGATGAATATGGATAGGTGTGCACAAACTGGCAAAGTAATTTGCCCAACAATACAGCGTTCTGCACAAGGCACCTTGATTGTTAAAACCACTGTGAGATTTAACAAAAGAAAAGCTGTTAAATGCAATCAGGACGGTGTCTTCAGATGGACAAATGTACCGTTGAACATCTAACAGAGCTGTTTTCCTTCAGAAATTACTCCCATTCAATGCCTAAAACCTTACTCTGTATTTCTCACCCTCTCTCTTCTTAACTTTTCAAAGAGCCAGTCTTTCCGTCTCTCTGAATAACATTTCTTTATTGAGGCACGAGGCAGGGAACTGCCCTCATCAGGCGTCCTTTCAGCACGTTCCAACTGGGACATAACATCCCGTCCCTGCCACCCTGTCCCAAAATAAGCCAGTATAGCATTTGTGTCTGGACAGGTCTGTGAGCTGAACGCTCACTGAGGAAAGGGAGATGTTTATTGATGCTTTAAAAAAAAAAAGTGACCACCCAGTGTGATGGATTGCTTTGTAAATAATGAAATGGTCTGTGACTTGATGTCTTAATGTGCTTATTGAAATTGCATTTTTTTCCAGAGCAGTGACAGTTTTATGAATGGTTGTTTGTTTATCTATAAGGGATGAGAAGACATGTCATACAGTATTTATGTATTTGTTTTACATGAACTTAAGTGTTTCCCACAGGTCAGTTTGCAATTTCACTGCTGGTGAGGATTTATGTACAGTTAGGCCATGAGACGGGACCCCAAATTTGGGCTACCGGTACCATTTTGAGGGATTAAATTTCTTTTTGATTTTCATGAAGGTACACATCTCTAGTGTTGGAAAATGTGTGATAGCATCCGATCCATGGTAGCTTTCATTAGAAATCAACACTTATATCATCCTACCTTAAGGTAAGGTGTTCAGTGACTACAAGAGAGAAAAATGTATCCTTTTATAATTTAAAATTTTTTTATTATAAAAATTTATAAAATTTTATATATTTTTTTAAAATAAAATTTAAAATTTATTTAAAGATAAATTCATTTATCCTTTTTCTTGACATATGTTTGAAAATCGTCCTCCGTAACCAAAAACTACCTTGAATCTAATGCTATCACACAATTTTCAAATACAGGGTCATATACCTACACAAAAATCACCATGCGGTTTAATCCCTCAAAATGGTACCAAAATGGTACTCTGCCTCACGGCCTAAGTGGCCTCAATGGCTTTCATAAATTTTAAAGTGTCCCAAAAGTGTCCAAATACTTTTTGTGGCCTTTTCCAGCTTTATTTTGGGGACAAATTTGTAAAAAAGGTGCCTGAATCTCCTTTTCTGGGTGTCTTCTAAAGGAAAATTGTTCTTTTTTTGTTGTTGTTTTTGTTGGTAAAACTGCTTGAATAGGTTTCTGTTGCTTTGGTTTGGCTTTAGTAATTTTAACTTTGAACTTTCTGTTCATCAAATAATCCTGAAAAAATGTTTCATGGTTTCTAATAACATTGATAAGAAATGCTTCCTGAGCGCCAAAGCAGCATATTAGAATGATTTCTAAAGATCATGTGACACTGAAGACTGGAGTAATGGCTGAAAATTAAGCTTTGCCTGTTGCTCTTGTAGTTACTACTAGCTCAAGTCAGTAGAACCCACCCACAAGTCTATATATTATAATAGAGAATATATTATATTTTCTAGATATGGTTCAGTTAAAGATTTTGTCATCCATTTCATCATCCTCAAGGCAGAAATCATAAATCTGAAGTAACAGCACACCTCTCCTCAGCAATCTACATGATTTTTGAGGCATCATTCAGTCCATAATGGATGAGTTCCATGCTGAAGTTTAATACGTAGGATAGGAATAGGAGTTTGAAACAATAGACACCTGTGCACGTTGCTAAACTCTTGTGCGCACATCTTTTACATTCTGCTGTATTTGTCTTTTGCAGGCACTGCAATAGCTCAACTGACAGATGTGTCTGGTCTGGAGCAGTGTGAGGGTGACGGGCGCAGCACGGTGTTTAGTGACAGGACTGGCATGGTGAAAGCTGCTCGCATGCTGCTCTCCTCCGTTACCAAAGTCCTGGTGCTTGCAGACTGCATCGTTATCAAACAGATCATAAGCTCTCGCAACAAAGTACGTATTATTGTCTGCTGTGTCCATGTACTTGTGCACTGGCCTTTACAAGCACTCTTATTTTCCTGTCAAGTACACGAGTACACATGTGCACACAGGCTAGCCTTTGCTCTCTGATGCTATCGCCGCATGGCCACAGAGGAATACTTAAAGTCCTGCTGCTTTGGAGATAATTGAAGAGACACGGCAGAGGATAAATTAGGAGGCCTGTCTAAACATCCATGTCGGTGAGATGAGGAAGTGGGCAGTGTTTATGTGTGTGTGTGTCTGTTTGTGCTCTCAGATCTGGAGCTAATCATGTCCAGTTAGTGATGTTTGGACAGCCAGGCAGCAGAACAGCTCTCCATTACAGAGAAACACAATTGAATTTGTCCCTGACCATGCTTGATAACGCCCACTCCTAGCTAGCTAACCTCAAATTGAGGCTTCTCTTATCAATTTTCTCCAATGTGAGCGTCTCGGACTGCTTCCGCTGAGCTTCTCGGTACAAATAAGAGTTTTTTTTCCCCCACACTTACTGACACTTTGCTCGTTAAGGACAGTTTCTTCTTGTGTGACTCTTGTATGACCACTATTAATAAGCAATTTAAACATGGAATGAGATTTTAAGAGTCTAAGACTCTTTTTCTTGTTTAAGAAACGTAATCTCGTTTCAGAGTAAAACCAACTATTGTACAGAACTATTGTAACTCTATTTTAACTATTGAGACACTTAAAAATATGTCTGATGCTGTGTCCGAAATCACGTACTGTATAGTACGTACTAAACTGTAAAAAAATAATCTAACTTAAAACAATAAGGCAACCTATTACATTCAGCTTGTTAAGGCAATTCAATGAATTCGCTCCAATTAAAGTCAACTTTTGTTCAAATACTTTTGTTCCTATAATGAGTGACGGGTAGTCTTTTGGACTTTGTTTAGCATTAGCAAACAAAATTAGCAATTAGCACAGAAGATTGTTTAGCATTTAACAATATAAGGGGCTACAATCCTTGTTCTTTCATCTCCATGTTTGATTTTCAAAACTAACCACATGATATGAACATTATTTGCATATATATATATATATATATATATATATATATATATATATATATATATATATATATATATATACTATACACTCACCGGCCACTTTATTAGGTACCCCATGCTAGTAACGGGTTGGACCCCCTTTTGCCTTCAGAACTGCCTCAATTCTTCGTGGCATAGATTCAACAAGGTGCTGGAAGCATTCCTCAGGGAGTTTGGTCCATATTGACATGATGGCATCACACAGTTGCCGCAGATTTGTCGGCTGCACATCCATGATGCGAATCTCCCGTTCCACCACATCCCAAAGATGCTCTATTGGGTTGAGATCTGGTGACTGTGGAGGCCATTTTAGTACAGTGAACTCATTGTCATGTTCAAGAAACCAATTTGAAATGATTAGAGCTTTGTGACATGGTGGAAGTAGCCATCAGAGGATGGGTACATGGTGGCCATAAAGGGATGGACATGGTCAGAAACAATGCTCAGGTAGGCCGTGGCATTTAAACGATGCCCAATTGGCACTAAGGGGCCTAAAGTGTGCCAGGAAAACATCCCCCACACCATTACACCACCACCACCAGCCTGCACAGTGGTAACAAGGCATGATGGTTCCATGTTCTCATTCTGTTTACGCCAAATTCTGACTCTAACATCTGAATGTCTCAACAGAAATCGAGACTCATCAGACCAGGCAACATTTTTCCAGTCTTCAACTGTTCAATTTTGGTGAGCTCTTGCAAATTATAGCCTCTTTTTCCTATTTGTAGTGGAGATGAGTGGTACCCGGTGGAGTCTTCTGCTGTTGTAGCCCATCCGCCTCAAGGTTGTGCGTGTTGTGGCTTCACAAATGCTTTGCTGCATACCTCGGTTGTAACGAGTGGTTATTTCAGTCACTGTTGCCCTTCTATCAGCTCGAACCAGTCTGGCCATTCTCCTCTGACCTCTGGCATCAACAAGGCATTTCCGCCCACAGAACTGCCGCTCACTGGATGTTTTTTCTTTTTCGGACCATTCTCTGTAAACCCTAGAGATGGTTGTGCGTGAAAATCCCAGTAGATTAGCAGTTTCTGAAATACTCAGACCAGCCCTTCTGGCACCAACAATCATGCCACGTTCAAAGTCACTCAAATCACCTTTCTTCCCCATACTGATGCTCGGTTTGAACTGCAGGAGATTGTCTTGACCATGTCTACATGCCTAAATGCACTGAGTTGCCGCCATGTGATTGGCTGCTTAGAAATTAAGTGTTAACGAGCAGTTGGACAGGTGTACCTAATAAAGTGGCCGGTGAGTGTATATATATATATATATAGAAGTTCAGTAATAATAATTATTATTATAAACACAAGAACCAAATTTATTTATGAACTTGGAACATCACTGGTTGCATGACACTTTCTCATTTCCAAAGAAACAAATACAAACACTTGGAAAACCTTTTTATGTAATAATCATGAAGCCATAAGAAAGTACATTTACAATATATGTGATTTACTATCCGTGAGATTAAATGGAGCAAAATGAGTTTATTGCTTCTCAGATCCCTTGTAGTCTAAAGAGAGCTCATAGTGTCTCACATGCTGTGCTCAGATTTGCCACAGTGGCTCTATGCTCTTACTGTACATCAACAGTTGTCTCAGTCGGATCTATTTTTATTTCTTGTTGAGAACATTAGGACAGACATCTGAGATAAAGCTCATCCCTAAATAAAGCACAAACATCTGAGTTATGAAAGCAACCTTTACACAATTAATTTTTTTCTCTCTCTCAGGGCTGTTGCTTTATTTGTAAAGACGTGGGTTATATGTTTGTGTGCAGGTGCTGGTTACCCTGGAGCAGCTGGAGAGAGTCAGCACTTTTCAGGAATTTGTCCAAATCTTCAGCCAATTTGGGAACGAGATGGTAGAGTTTGCCCATCTCACGGGAGACAGACAGAATGTAAACACACACACACACACACACACACACACACACACACACACACACACACACACACACACACACACACACACACACACACACACACACACACACACACACACCCTCTACTCACCCTCCATCATTCCCTCACTTCACAGATAGTCAAACACTGATAAGGACACTTCCTATGGCAGATTTGTAGAGCTCCTTGTAGATTTACACAACACATGAGGGGTGAGGGGGAAGATAATGGAGGGATTTAACTTATAAGAACCGCACACTACAATTTTAATCAGCAGCTCTTAAACCCCATTGATAAAAACCTTTGGGGTAAGATACACTCGACCGCAGTGCAGAACCGATGGGTTTTGGCAAACGGTAGTGGTGCAATATTACTCTTATCAGCATGTGTTTGCAATGCAAACATATGCAAGATCGGGGAATTGTACTGTTTGTATGAATTAATACTAGAATCTTTTTATACACATAGCCTTCATTATCAATGCTCTGTTGGGAAAAAAAACCCACATCATACCTGCATATGGTCACGCTGGTTTTTTGAACATTGTTTCTGGTTTGCTGCTGGGTCGAGATTGTGTGTCATCTCAAACCACTTTAGATATGGGTTTGTCAAGGGCATATGCTGATGTTAATACATGGATAGATCAAAGGGTTTCAAAATGGGCTAAAGGAAAATGTTAATAATGTGAAAAAAAAAAGTAAAAACAAATTTTTTTTTATTTACTACTGTTTGCTTTCTATAGACTGACATTTATGAGATTAATTGCAATTAATTTTAAAGAATAATTAATTGCATTATATTAATTGCCTTATTTTTAAAGTAATAAAAGAAATACAAATATTTAGTTTTAGTTTTATGTTATTTTGATCAAATTATTTAGAAGTACATTAATTATTTTTAAAAGAAAAGTTTATATTGTGTACTATACAATTATCCAAATACATTTGAATGTAATTAAAAATATTTATTTTTAATACATGTCACAGTACTCTAATAGTCAATAGAATGAAGATACACTGCCAATTTAATTCAACACATATTTACCAGATAATATTTATTTGGTAAATATTGAAATGACAATATAAAAGACAGTTATTTCATTTTGCAAACAACATATTGTTTTTATAATATTGCTCTTACTGTTTTTCTCACACCGTATAAATGGGTCTTTATACATAAATAATATATATTTTAGGAAGTTGTTCCTATGCAAGGTCATCCAAATTTGTGGGGGGTCCTTGGCATCCAAAAAATTGAAAAGCCCTGTTCTATAGAGTAGGGTGCTATCCAAAAGTGTGCGAACACTGCTGTCAATATCAAATTGGTCCAAAATTAGCCATGTCCTGACAATTGCTCTATTACTGCGTGAAACCATATGAAACCAGCCACCAACAGAAACTGGTTTCTTTGATCTTTCCAGGAGTGCATGGCTGTTTCTCCTCCTGAGGCCCCCTCCGAGGTCCCATCATGATTAGGAAAGTAGTAATGTGAATACAAATGAAACCAAGAACTAATAGGAAAGGTTTTCTCATTTCAAACAGAAATCACTATATGTGCTTGATAATGTTTCACAAACACATCACGTTCCTATCTCTGCAGAGCTTTCCTGCCAATCTGCGGCCTCCATCTTTTCAGTTTTATTCAGAAGAACATAATAACAGATAATCACTTCTCCTTTTGTGAGCCCAGCCAGGGTGAGAGAGATCAGGTTCTTCTCATTCTCTCCGTCATGCACACACAGAGTCTGTCAGTCACAAATCCCTAATGCCTAACGCCGCGTTGAGTGAGCGCAGCTCTATTGAGTTATATTCCAGCTCTCTCAGTGTCGGTGGAAGGCATTATGTCAGTGCTATCTCTTCCAAGGACCAAATTTACCGTTCATTCTCAGCAAGACCTTGGTAAATGAACTCTTAGAATGAAGTCAGAGAGTTCTGTGGATCTCCTGACAGGCTGCGCCAAATGCTTAATATTCATGACAAGTGCTCTTGATTTGCTGAACAAATTTTAGTTTTATTAGTCAATGAAATGAGTTTCATAAGCACTTTGTGGGAATCATAACTGAACTTAGTTTGTAATACAGTTTAATTCCAGTCTTGTTTGTTGCAAGCAAACAATTTATTTTCTCTATAAAGTCAACTGAGGTTAAACCGAGATTTCAGAAAGCTCGAAAGCACTCGAGGCATTGCGTGTTTTCTCATATTTGTCTTGTGGATTCTTGTTTTCCTCAGGATCTGAAGGATGAAAAGAAAAGAGCTCGGATGGCCGCCGCACGTGCTGTGCTGGAGAAATGCACCATGATGCTCCTCACAGCCTCTAAGGTAGGATTGTGGAAGAGAGTACCATCTGCTGTCTAAAAGATGTTAATATAATATCAACAGTTCTTATGCAGTAACCACGCATACGCGCACATTTGTGCATAAAACCTGTTCTCAACAGCTTAAATCAGCAAAGCATTCCTGGTGGCCTTAGAAAGACTATATCAATTTGAATATACATATATTTATACATATACAGTACCTTTCAAAAGTTTTGGTTTAGTAGGATGTTTGTTTTTAAAGAAATTAAATTTTTTATTCTACATTGATGCATTTAATTAATCAAACGTGACAGTAAAGATGTTTACAGTGTTACAAAAGATTTCTTTTTAATTTATCAAAGAATCCTGAAAAAAATATCATGGTTTTCACAAAAATATTAGGCAGCACAACTGATTTTAACATTAATAATAATGTTTATTAATAACATTTATTAATAAATGTTTCTTAAGCACCAAATCAGCATATTATATATTATATATGTAATAATATTTCACAATATTACGGTTTCACTGTATTTTTTTTATCAAATAAATGCTGCCTTGGTGAGACTTCTTTCAAAAACATAAAAAAAACACGTACTGACCCCAAACATTTGAAAGGTAGTGTATATATAATAAAATAATGCAAAATGTATGTATTAAAAATGTTTATATACATTTTTTAATTTTGCATGAGAGTAAGAAAGTTGTATGCAATTATTATTGAATGAGAGCTATACCTGACTTGAACTGTTAATTGTTAACTGTTAATTTGATGGTTAATTGCTTATGAAAAAGCATAATAAAAAGTTTTCATTTAAAGTCATTAAGCTTGTTTGTACCTCAATATTCCTTTCCTTATTCTGAAAAATGAAGTGAAGTGTAAAAACACCCTGTTCACATGTCAAATTTGTCACCCACACTTCTGTTGTCCCTCTGCATTTGGAAGATAATTTTTGTCCCTCTTTTCCTCTCAGACTTGTCTGAGACATCCAGACTGCGAGTCGGCACGGATCAACAAAGAAGCAGTCTTCCAGCGTATGCGTCTGGCCCTGGAGCAAGTCATTGAGATTGTGACTGACACGAGGAGCGGTGGGGAGGCCAAAGCACTTCCTGTCAGCATCTACGCTGGGATTAAAGACTTTAAGGTGCAGGTGTAGGCCAAGGGCTCTTAAGTTTCTCTTTTAAAGTCTGACTTCTTTTAAAAGTACTGCTTGTTGTCCAATCAGTCAAACAATACACCTATAACAGTAACTGTTCAAAAGTTTTTTTCTTTTATGGAAAACAAATAATACTTTCATGAGCAGCAAATTAAAATGATTTCTTAAGGATCAATAGAAATAAAACAAAATAAAAATATCTACAAACAAAGCAAATATAAATGTTTAGCATACAACAATGCCATGTAAACTGCTATTCATATCACTAAGCAATACCTAAAATCCTAGTATGTTTATATATAATAAAATTAAGAATAAACTCTACCTAAAATGCATTTCATGCATTGCGTTTCTAATTGCTGCCGTTATAAAGAAACTGAAGTAACATTATTTTCTACATCGAGGAATCAGCCTGTTCTCTGACCAAGCAGAAGACATTTTGACTGATTCTCATAATTGTTTTAAAGGAGAACTCCGGCGCAAAATGAACCTTTGGTCTAATTACACATTGGTACCTAGTCAACCGTTATCTGAGATTTGTTTTCATGATTATCGAATGTAAATAGTTTTATCTCTAAAAACAGTTTAGCCTATAAAGCTAGTATAACGCTAGTATATTGGGCATAGATCAATGACAAATAAAAATCGCTTGTTAATACCACTAACAAGGCTCAAAATAGCCCCACACTAACACGGTAGCATAATGAGGGTCCCTACCTTCAAACCGAAGCATTGAGAACTTTGTCAGTGTCCAGACAGTTTAATAAGAAGATATTTTAAACATAGTCAACTTCGCGTATACAGGCAGGAGCCATCTTTGAAATACAGTCTTTACCAGTCGATCTACGAACGCCGATCCAAGCCTGCTGTTCGCGCTCACCTTATCACAACTTATAGCTCGTTCACATCTCACCAGCGCACTTGGATCGGCGTTCGTAGATCGACTGGTAGAGACTGTTTTTCAAAGATGGCTCCTGCCTGTATACGCGAAGTTGACTATGTTTAAAATATCTTCTTATTAAACTGTCTGGACACTGACAAAGTTCTCAATGCTTCGGTTTGAAGGTAGAGACCCTCATTATGCTACCGTGTTAGTGTGGGGCTATTTTGAGCCTTGTTAGTGGTATTAACAAGCGATTTTTATTTGTCATTGATCTATGCCCAATATACTAGCGTTATACTAGCTTTATAGGCTAAACTGTTTTTAGAGATAAAACTATTTACATTCGATAATCATGAAAACAAATCTCAGATAACGGTTGAATAGGTAACAATGTGTAATTAGACCAAAGGTTCATTTTGCGCCGGAGTTCTCCTTTAATGTTATGGATGGGTTGAAACAATTAAATATCTTATATAATATAAAGATGCAGTTGCAGATGCAGGAACTGATATGTCATGCAGCACTAATCTCAATATCTCACCAGATGTTGTTTGTGTGTATGTATGTGTTTCAGGTTAAAGTGGAGGGTCTGAGAGACTCTATGTACTGTGTGTCCTGTGAGGCAGTGGCGGCTCAGCTGGAGGCTCTGGTAGAGAAAACCGAAGACTTTACAGACTCTGCCTACACCAGCCACGAGCAGAGAGAGACAATCATACAGCTCTGCCAGATCACACGTCAGGAGACCAAACAGCTCATCAACACATGGAGACATGCGGTAAGACACATACGCACATTAGGGATTGCACCGACTAGTCATTCACCGCATGACTTGAGTCTCACTTGACGGTGACAGCAGGGGGGAAAACTTCACAAACTGCATCTCAGTTAGTGATGGGTATCGTAAAAAAGAAGAAGAAGAAACTAATTAAGAACATATTTAACATTGCAGGAAAATTTCTCTAGTACCGGCAGCAGAATCCGTTTAATAGCGGGTTTCGGTACCCATCCCTAAACCCAGTGTAGCTGTGCAACATGTTTGTGTACTAAACTTGCTCTCGCATTCATATATTAACGCAAAGTTTTCTCTTTGCTTGTATATCTGTCATTCACGTCTTTGTTGTGCAGTGTGTGAAGAATGTTCTGCATGTCTCCCCTCCTGTGGAGTAACTGTCCCTGAACCTCATACACTGGGAAAAAGCCCTGCGGTGCAGTTTCTTGAATAAGAATATCTTATGCCATGTTCTCCTTCACTGTGTAGCACACAGACAAATTGATACTTACATGATTTTCAGTAAGTTTTATATATGTTCTTTAAGATCAAATATGGACTTTGTGCATAGGTAGAGTTGACTCTAAATCTTCTCATGTCTTTAAAATATAGAGGGATGAAAAGAAAGAAAAAGTACACAAAAAAACGCACACTGTAATCGTTTAATAGCAAGGTTGATATTTACTAACAATGGTATTCATTGCTATACACTGAATGGCTTGTGAAAGAAAAACTGTTCAAGGAAAAAGATTTTTACAGGAAAATGGCAACATCTTTTCAACTTTACATTTTGAAAAATTGTGGTGTTAACTTTTCGTAATTCTTATGCATTTGTGCAAAGCAACTTCCTGTGACATTACTAGTATGATCTCACCAGAACACATGGCGAATGCTAAATGTTAAAAAGTAGCCCAAAATTATTATAACGCAGCGGTCCCACAGTCGTGGAAAACCTGGATATCAGGGAATTTAAAGTTATTATTTTCCAGGCCTAGGAAAGTTGTGGAAATAAATAAAATCATTAAAGTCAAGGAAAAGACCTCGAAATTCTAGTAGTATAATTTTTTTCTAGTCTTGCTCAAAACTATTTTGTATGCTAGAAATTTCTCTTGGGTATGTAGTAAAATTTGCTCATTTTTTAGTGTTTTAAAGTGAAGTCAAAATTTAAAATTCTCTCATCATTCACTCACCCTCATGTCATCTCCAAAGTATATGATTTTCTTTCTTCAGATAAACACAAATGAACATTTTAGGAAAACAATCCATTTCTGTGAGTCCATAAAATGCCATTGAATGGGTGCTGCTGGGTTGCACAACAACTAATGTTTCGCTTCAGAAGACAACCGAATTCAAATAATTTCTTTTTTTTACAAATTCAGTGGTCACAACTGAAAAGTTCATGAATCACTCATGGTAATGTATTGGTCAAAATGTGTGGGGCTCCTGAAAATGCCTTAGACACAAGATCAGTCATCTGGATTTTCAAAGGCCAATGCAATATCTAGAGAACTGGCAGATAATGCGCATACAAGTGTTTAATTACAAAAATGAGTAATTTAGACACTGTTTGATCTCATATTTAACGCTTTAGATTAGGGAACACATTCACTATTATTGAAGTTTTCCCTCAATAAACTCCTAATTACTGCTGCTTACTGATAGTAAGTAAGGTAGTTGTTATGTTTAGGTATTGGGTAGGATTAAGGGATATAGAATATGGTCATGCAGAATAAAGCATTAATATGTGCTTTATAAGTACTAATAAACAGCCAATATGCTAGTAATATTCATGCTGATAAACAACTAGTTATTAGTCAATATGTGTTCTCTAATCCAAAGTGTTACAATTTTTTTTAAAACATTTATTCGTTATATATTTATATATATATTTGTTTGTTTTCTCGTGTAGTTTTTTCCAACGAAACTGTTTCCTAGTTTTTATTAGTCTCAGGCTATTTAGTTGAGGCAAAAAATGTGATCTTCATCACAGCTGATTCTGGCCAAGAATCGCCCACTTGGACAGGAAGAGACTGTCTGACCAACATCCAAAGTGACAATTTGTTGTGTTTTACTTGCTATTTAGGGGGAGGGTTTATCTCAAATGGGTTATATCAAAATAATATACAATAATAGTGCGGAAATTTGAAAGAGTCCTTTAAAATTATAGACACGGATCATAATTACTATTTTCCCAAATGTAAAATATACAGTTTTTCCCCCCACAAACAACAAAGTGAAACATACACTTTTGCTTATGGATGACTGGTTCACTAGTTTTCAGACAAAACTCTAATGCCAATCTCTCAAATTTCAAAACATGTGATTCATTCTTCCTCAAAAGAAAATAGATTAAAACAAAAACCTGTGTACAATTCTGTAAGTTGCAGAAAACAAGCCAATCAGATTGGAACTGTCCATTTAAACAAACTCTTGACAATTTTGAGTGTACCTGTCAATAAACAGACCATGAGCATGAGTTTTCATCACTCAAGCACTGCAATTTATTTACTCTTTCTGTCTACCTAAACAGTCCTTGAGTGTTTACGACGGAGTACGTCTTTGCTGTCATCAGCCAAAACTTATTTGAAGACAGTGTTGTTTTTACATCATAATATTAGGGTTGTTCCCCACTTTACCTGTCCAACATTTCAGTGACAGAAACAGTAGGTGTGTGTTCACTGAAGTGCAATGACTGTTGCAGTCCCAGTGTGATGCCTCCGAGTAAAGCATGAAGATAAGAGCGCTTCAAACATTCACATGGCTTGTGTGCCGTGTTTGTGTTGACACCCCACCGTAATCCCGTCTAAAAGCAATCCCACCCACCTGTCTACCTGTCCTCTGAAGAGAAAACCGCAGATAAAGACTGTCATGTCTGTCTTTCAGGCTGCTTGAGCCACACTGACACTTGTGTTGAAACTTGACGGGCTCTTCAACTTGGCTGGTGGCTTGTTCACTTTCGGTTGGTTGAAAATCATTCTGTTTTGCAGTGTGTTAAGTTCTCTTTCTATCTTTGTTTCTGTTTCTCTTCCCTTCCAGCAGCAATTGCTTAAAGCCAAAGAGGCCACAGACGAGATGGAGCTCTCTATTTTGAAGACTTGTCAGAGTGTCAGCGATCTCAGACGAGAGGTGAGATTCTTGCGACAAGCAATGCGCAGGGATTGAATCCCATGAGCCAAAGCATCTAAAACTATCTTTCTTAAGAGGCGTCCATTGCAGTGTTTCTTATTGCGCCTCTGCTGAATTTACAGTGCCATGACAACTCATATTTGCTCAAGTTGTAAATTTGTAATTTGAATTGAATGTCATGAGTTAAGAATAAAATAAAGACTACATATCTTTCTATTGCATTGCCTAAACATGCAAAAACAAATCGGGACCCTGTAGTCTGATTCATGAACAAATGACTCTTATGAGCCAATTCTTTAATGAATGGCTCAAAAATACTGAGATATCAGTTTGTAATGAATCATTTACTGAATCCATTTTGATAATTGACAGATTTGAAGATGATTTGAAATGAAAATGGCTTTTTTATTGTCACATAACAGAAATTATATACAGCCTTATTTGTTGACAGGGATTATACAAACATAAAAGAATGCTAAACAGACAACAACAAAAAAACAAGTAGATAGTACAGATCAAATAGTTCAAAGAGGTTCCACAGTCTGTGGAAATGTTAACAGTCTATGTGTAATGTAAAGTACTGTGTTTAGGGTCTTATTATAACCTGTATATATAGGACATAACAAGACCCTATTTAATTAGTTTATTGATCTGGGGAAAGAGAAAAAAATAAAATTATTAATTAATTTAATAATATCAACCCTCTACAATGCGAGTAAATCACTCGCATATGCGACCAAATTTCACACTAGACGACTTAAAACTGTCTTTATTAGCCAATGGCTAGTAAATTGTACAATTTCAGCTACCTGTGATTCAGTTAGAGGCAAAAAAGAAGTTTAGCGCAGATATGATTTCATCGCCTGCCGAGCTTTACGCACCGTCGCTTTGCTGAGAGCGCCATCTGTCGCTTTCTCACACACGAGCACTAAACGTGAGAAAAAGGGAGGCGCACACATGAACTGACGCAGAAGTGAAGCACTGGATCTAAATGCAGTGCTCAACAAATAAAGACTGCCCGATGGCCAATAGTTGATGGAGATGGCACTGTCCCGATCAGGCCAGTGCTGCATTGTCATGAATGTTTATCATTTGCAAGTGTTTTTAAGCATTCAAGTGCAAGAAAACACAAAAGAGAGCTCAATTCGGTACTCGCTGTGTGAGAAGTTTCCGTAATGCACGCATACTGAATTGATTTCTCTTTCACGGCGTCTTGCGCTTGAATGGACAATTTCTCTCAAAATTGTCAACATGCCTATATTGGCATGTATCCATAGTGCACATAGACACGCATGGGCGAGTGACGCAAGTACACAATTTCCCATGAAAAGCATCCCGCTTGGCCTAAAATATAAACACGTGTAATAGGCTTACCGTAGTGAATCAGGGTAAGACAAAAACATGTTTTGGAAGAAGGATTGATGTTGTATTGTATTAGTTTTGAATTATTATTGAATCAGTACAGTTGCTGCCTGTTGTTCGTATAACAATAATGATTGTAAGTAAATAAGTGCTTTAAAAAAACATTTAGTTATGTTGCTAAAACAATATTGTCTTGTTTAGCATGTAATTAATACCAGTACTTGGGGGAATTCACTGGTCAGCCCACATTATTGCACATTTTCCCCTTTGTTTAGCTTCATAGGGTAGCAGTGGGGAGGGCCACTGAACTACTGAAGCTGCATTCAGATCATCTGGTGCTGCAGGCCCTGAAGGCCTCGGGTGGGGATGGAAACCTGGAGGCTGTGGCTGACTATGCCGGCACACTCACAGAACACAAAGAGCAGCTGGTGGAGGTGACATGATTACATTATGAAGCAATTCACTTTTAAATCATTTCTGAGGACACCAATGTAATTGCAGGCCCGATTTTTACATTTCACTATAGGTTCAACTTTTAATGTGGTGCCATTTATTCTGATTTCAGACTTGTCGTTTGCTCTGCCACATTTCGGGGACCGAGCCGTTGGAGATCACCTGCATTCACGCCGAGGAAACTTTCCGTGTCATTGGTCCGCAGGTAAACAAAAGAGAGGTTGTCTGCTATAAGAGTAGGAATCTGGCATCTCAGCTTGATATGTTACTTGGCAAGGCTTTCAGAGACTTTAACTATATAGATTTTGTTAATAAAAACACTGAATATTGTTACTCGCCTTTTTTTGTTATTCATGCTTATTTTTCAAAAATCAACAATGCTTATTTGACACATTTTGTGCTCTGTTGTTGACTTTCCGGCTCTGATTACAGAAAAACAGCCGAGGCAAACACTTAGACACGCAGGCAAGAAAATAACTAAAATTGCTAAAATAGCATGAAAATTGCAATTAAAATGCATCTTCAGCGCACAGAGTTGGATGGAAAAACTAAAGCATGCATTGGAATCATCTTTGCTGTTCAAGTTTCCCTTTTCAAAACAAACATTAAAAAGGATACAAACAAAAATTCCAATACAAACATTCCTTGAAAAGGAAAAGGTTAGATTGGGCCAATATGCAGAATACAATATTTAACAGAGTATATTTGCAGTGCATTTCATCAGCACGCTTTCATTAGCATATCTGATTGCATGCAGGAATGAGTGTTCTGAGAGAGGGCGACCTCACTCACCAGCCAATAATGATGAGGCCTAAAGATCAGGCAGCCAATAAGAGCACAGCAGGAGAGCAGCAGCTTCAGGGGTGCATGATAATGAGTTGCTTTATCAGTTATTCCAAAAGCCACAGGTAATTACCAGCTGAATCCACACCCTCAGCGGAGACCAGCTCTGCTTTGCTGTGTGTGTGTTTTTTTTTAAACGTCCTCCCAGTAAGCTGTAAATCATAATTATGCAGTTACCGACAGAGTTAGATGCTGCATTTATGCTGTGGGACACTGGAGAGAAACCAACAATGAATATTGATATTCAGATTTTGCACAGGAGTCAAATTATGCAGTCACAGAAAATTTACACTACAGTTCAAAAGTTAAAATGTTTGTGAAAGAAGTCTCTTCTGCTCACCAAGGCTGCATTCATTTGATCAAAATAAAGTGAAAACAGTAAATATGACTACAATTTAAAGGATCTGATTTCTATTTTAATATATTTTAAAATGACATGTATTCCTGTGATGGAATAAATTAATTCTCAGCAGCCATTACTCCAGTCTACACTGTCACATGATTCAGAAAAGCATTCTAATATGCTGATTTGATGCTCAAGAACCATTTATTATTATCAACGTTGAAAACTTGGAATAGGAACAGCATTTAATTTGAAATAGAAATCTTTTGTAACATGTAACAGATGTCTTTTGTTACTTTTGATCGATTTAATCTGTCCTTGCAGAATAAAGGTAATAATTTCCTTTAAAAAAAAATCTTACTGACCCCAAAATTTTTTTAATGGTAATGTATTTAAAAGTGGTGAGAAAGATCTTGAAAATAGTGTGCTAAAATCAGAGCGCTGCTTCCTCCCAATTTCTCCTCTCAGATCATCTCAGCGGCACAGACCCTCGCTCTGCACCCCACAAGCAAGATAGCCAAAGAAAACCTGGATGTGTTTTGCGAGGCCTGGGAGTCCCAGCTGTGCGACATGGCCATCCTACTGAAGGAGATCAATGATGTGTTTGAGGGCCGCAGAGGTACGTCAATCAAGCTGTTCAGTCTTATAGAACTACAAACTCGAAAAGGTCCTTCTTGCAGCTTCTTCCAGCCCAAGATATGAAGCGCCCTTATGTCTTTTATGTTATCTGCATTCACCACACTACCACAGTACATACTACAGTATTGTAATCTGCCTTCTAAGGGTGCTTTGATTCCATTTATCAGAAGTTATTTTCAGGTGCACAAAATGCATTTGCTCATGCCTATGGGCAGGGCAGCGATAACAGTTTTTAAAGGTCTTTTTCCTCGTGGCCAGATTGCTATCTTTTCCATCCGCTAAAGATGTGCGGCTTTGACATTTACACTGCATCCACATCCCTCACATGAGGTAATTGAATAGAGACTGGATAAACCTCTGTAGGCAAGGTTATGGGCGCACTGCAGCGGTCCCACTGAGATTACAGCTCTGTGAAAGTCCTTTCGCCAATCTGTATTTGGACATACCGCTCAAGGATGTGTTTTGAGCGATGTCGAATTTTCAGAGTGAAACTGTGGTTTTCTCATGGCAGCGCATAAAACGCTTTATGTAGGAACAATATTTGTCAGAGTTTGAAGGAAGGCATCAGTAACATGACAGAAATCCGGTGCCTGGGGAGATGTTTTGTTCCAGATGAGAGATTCCCAGTCATCATCAGTGGCAACCAAGATATTTCCCAAAACAAACTGTCACCCCCCAAGATCATGCCTTTGTATCTGTTCATCCACATCATAATACACAGCCATTTTTAGACTCGACGTACATTTGAATCATGTTTTATAGGGTTCTGTTGAAATATTTTAATGTTATGGATATATTTGGTCTTAATAGTTAAAATGTCTACCTCATTTTAGGTGATAAGAAAACATTTCTGTCTCTTCCGAGACCAGGGGTGAGTCTCACAAGCAATTATGATTTTATTACAAATTTCTCTTTCCATATCATGTCCTTCATTATATTTATTGATTCATCTATTCTCTAGAAACACTCTGCTAACCTGAAGACAGTCAAGGCTGCCAAACTTGATGCTGAGGTACAATTTCTCATAATAAAATATTATGTGACCAGAAGTTGGATTAATGTTAATTAACTGGGTTGAAAATTTTCTGTCATGCTCTATTCTTGACCTTATTTGTAATTTTTGTGCTGCAAATTATATAGCGGTTTGTTTGCCATTCCATTTCTATATGTAGATTACAATATTTGCATTTTCAGTCCACGACCCCCAAAACCCAATAATTGTCTTTAAGTGTCTATAATGACCTGGACTTGACAAAACATAACCTACAATGGAAGTTAATTAAGATTTAAATAAGTAAAATGGACAACTGATAAGTATAAGTGTGATAAAACAGAATTATTTAGTTTTATTTAGGAATTTTGTCACGACATTATTTCATTTTAAAGTCAAAACTACAAATCATTGCATCTTTTAGTCTTAAAAGATGATATGCAGTGTTATTTTAGCATATTTTTATATTTAAATTATGTAGATACTATTATAGTACCTAATATATTGAATTTGCTTTAATATTTATATTTTCGGTTTCATTATAATTGTAATTTAAGTTTTACTACTTTTGATCTATTCAGGAGCAAACCACTATTGCTAAGCTGGGGCTGGAACTGTGTCTCCTCACCTCAGATGTGGACTCCGAGGTGGAGCGCTGGGACGAGCAGGACCATGAGATTGTTCGACTGTGTCAGATCATATCCAGCATGGCGTATTCCATGTACCTCTTCACCAGGTAACTCCCTTTTCATAAACTTTATAGTCAGATTACCAGATTGCCTTCGAGTAGTGCTATATTACACAGGAAATGAAGCACAGTGTGCTGGAAAGTTTAAGCTTTCTGAAAAATGCCATGTTGTTGTTAATCTGCACTCTCTGTCAACCTACACAATCAGTTTTATGGATCTTTAAGGATGTTTTATTAACTCTCTGCTGTTTTTCCATCTGTGATTTAGGGGGGAAGGCCTGCTAAAGACAACTTTGGATCTATTCCACCAAGCTGAGGTAAGCCAGCATTCATAGGTTTTTTAATTGAATCTGTTCGAGGTGTCTTTAGGAGCGATGAGTCCCCTGGAAAATATGGATCAGTATATTATTAGAAGGGCCAGCTGTCATTTGTCTGTGAGATACTGTGATCCAGAGCAGGTTGTGTGCTGTGAATGGGGAGGAAATGCTGATTAGGCAGTGTGTCTTTCTATCAGCAGAGGGTACGCTGACCTCCACCCAAACACACCACCTTCCTCTTAACACCCTCTTATCGGACAGAGCAAGCCTGCTTAACATCACAGTAGAACAGCACTGCAAAGTTCTCTTAAAGTGGCCCATTATGCTTTTCTGGATATATTACCTTTCATTTAGTGTGTAGTATAGCTGTTTGTGAATGTAAAAGGTCTGCAAAGTTTCAAACATCTAAGTGCACGATAAGTAGAGTTATTACCTCCCCAAATACATTTTTATAGAAAAAAAATAAAGAATTGATTCTTTGTAACAAATCTTCATAATGGCAGCCTATGGTCTTTATTGGCTGCCCGTGAACAACATCTACTTTGACCCGCCCTCGAGCACAATAGTTGTAGCTGAGGCCTGAAAGAGTTTGTTTCGTGTTGTCGACATTTTGGGAAAGACGCTGTTTTCTGCGCTGCGAAAGCAAATCCACTTTGCATGCACTTCCAAAGGACGAGGACTCGCGTTCGAATTGGTTCGTATCGCTGAGTATACAAGTGCTAATGAAACGTCCGTAGCTAAAATTCAGATATGGAAATGGGCGTTTGGTTTCTGACATGCACTGAAAGCTGTAGACCAATCACAACAGACTGGGCCTTCTGACCAATCAGAGCAGAGTAGGCTCTCGGAAAGGAGGGGTTTAGAGAGACTGAATCCTTGTTTGAACCATTTCAGACACCAATAATAGAGCTGATGCTATGATGTATAATATGAGAAAATTAAAGTACAATCTTTTGACCTTGGATGCATGTACATCTATTTTTAGGAGAAAAACAAAATTAGGAACCTTTAAAATAGCATAAAAGGGGCACTAAAACGTACCTCTTTTTATGGCCTTTTTTGTCTTCACTGAATTCACTTTTGAAATTGCCATAATTATGAGTTTTCTACTAGTAAACAGATCAAGTCAAACTCACAATTACAACTTGGAAACTCATAATTGAAAGTAACAAAGTCTCAAACTTATGGTCTGTCAAAACAGCGACAACCACACATTAAAACGTCTACTACGTGCCTCTATACATATATGCCATTTTGTATGACTGTTACCTAATTAGATTTGTTCTTTAAAACTGTGCAAGAGCATAAAGAGGTGATTTAATATAGCGATTAAGTATTTTGCTGTGGTAATTATGGTATTTTTCCAACATGGATCAATTTTGATGTTATGAGCATTGCTATAGTAACGACTAGTTTCCGAAGATCCGACCCGCTCTGAAAATAATCTTCTGGTAATTATTATAATTTTGACATGACACTAACCTTTGCATTTGACTCCTGAATGCTGCTTTTGTCATTCTGGCATTTTCACTGAGAAGTCAGTCTTCAATTTCAGTGCGGTAAATAATTTTTAATTTAGGTTTTGCTGGCTAAAACAGCAGTGATATTGGAGATTATACTGATGAAATAGATTTAATATCAAAGGCTTTGGTGCACTCATTACTATGAATGGGAGAATGTGCAACATGAAATATGGCGAAATGTAACCTAAATGTAAGATTTCTTTTATTATTTGAGCATAAGAAACAACATTTATGGGATGGTTGGTTCATGTCAGATTTTGTTGCTGATTTGAAATATTTTATTTAAATGCTAGTGAGACAAGTAGTTTTGTGAGATTTCAGGATTTCCCCATTTAAGTCTGGCCTTGGATGCCCTCATTAGCTGCCCGGAGGTATTGCAAATATGACCACGGAGTGAACTGACTTTCATTGAAAGTAACTTTGATACTATTCAGATGGTCATGTGATCTTAACAGGCCACTGAAATGACCTGAGTCTTGTGCCAGTGCACAGTGTAAATCTTTAACTGATTTTTGTGTGATTTTTAATTTCATAATCCTGTTAATCCAAATTGTGTAAATTTTACTCTGGTACAATCAGGGCTCACATTATGGATTGTTTTTTTCAGGTGTTGTCAGACCAAGGTCTCCAGCTGTGCCCAATCCTCCACTCTCTCTCCACACAGGTAACACAGCCGGCGTGCACACCAGTCCTTTATGTACCAGTTTAATTAGATACCTGTAAATAAAAGACTGTAATGACTGCCATCCATCTCATTGGGACCACAGAGACATGGCTATCAGTGTTAGTTAACCCCTGCTCGGCTGGGGCGGACAGGGGCCACACATCCATAATCACAGAGCCTGACACCTGTGGTACACCGCACGGTTTGATTAATAATCGCAAACATGCCTGACCCACAATGCTAGCAGAGTACAGCTAATACAAATTGCTTACGTCCACTTATTTATCCATCAGTTCAAATCCAGCAATTACCTCACCAAACCGCAAACCTAATGCAGTTTTGGGTGCAAGTCTCAATTAGGGCTATTAGATTGTTAAATTTGTCCTTGCCTCAGGAAACCCTGAAAGGGTCATAGAAAGAAGGAAAAACAATGCTATATGCATAGAATACACAGTATAAAATATAAATATATATAGCTGTTTCAAAAGTTATTTTATTATACATGTATTATATAAAATAAGTATATATAATTTATACAAATAAAATAACATCATTTGCATATATATATATATATATATATATTGTTTTTTTTTTAAATGTCAATTGTCCTATTCAGCCTGTCATGTTAATACTTTTGCTTATTTAAAGGCCATAATAAAAAACTGTCTAATGTAAAAAAAAAAAAAAAAACGAGTCTCCAAGCAAAACAGACAATGCGTTAGAATTTGTTTAGACTTCTCATCTCTCATGTGATCTGACAGTACTTTAAATGTTATGGCAATATATTGTGTCTGTGTTATAGCTGCTGGATGAAGACCGAATGCTGATTATATCTGAGACAGAGAAGCTGTCAACCGCATGTCAACAGCTTCAGGTCTGTGCCAAGACTCCGGTTCAGGGGAAGAGCGCCATCTTTCAGAAGGTAATGCAATATAACCGCAGGCCTGTGCTTGTGAATCAGTGAATGGAGCAGATGAGACATAAATAGGGATTTTGTTTGTTTGACTTGACAATTTAATTCAATAGTTCACTTTAATTTATAAATTAGAATTGGATGATTGATTCAAATTAGATAGATTCATCTTAATATAGGTTTTTAAAGAGAATGATTTAGACACAGGTCACTGCCACACATGATTAGATAATAAATCTGTTTCTCTTGCAAAGACCCTGACCTTACTCTATTGTGACTCCATTTAACCTGATAAAATGGCATGCTGTCTAGGGTCATCCTTCTGTTTTGATAAAGCAAAGGTCACAGCCAAAGGCAGGTTTATAGAGGCTATGTTTGTGTCGTGCTGTGGAACCAAGAAAACGATCTCCGGAAAACAAGCTCAATCAGAATCTCCCAGTATGTTTCGCCCTCGCATGGTTTCCAAGCATTTTATTTAGAAAAAACAATTATGTGTGAACCAGTCTGTTCCACAGATCGCCTGTCAGATATGTATAGATTTTTGTGGCAGCAAACTGATAGCATGACTGAAATGTGAGCCCAAAAAAGCAGCCATGTTGTACTTGTTATTTATTTTGGGTAGTTTGGTCTGCTAATGATGCATCTGTTTCTCGCATTGTTCAGGTCGACTCATCCATACAGAATACCAAAGGCATCTTGACTGTGGTGGTTTACTTACTGCCGATCTGTAATAAGCTCATCAGAAAGGTTGGTAGCAACATGAAAATCTGGGATTCATTTTTTTTTTTTTAAATGTATTGGTATATATTATATATTTAATTATGTTTGCTCATTTATGTATATTTTTATATTTATATTACCTATGATGTCATGAAATAAAAACTTATAGTTTTTTTTTTTTAAATATATATATCTTGGTATGCTTAAATTCACTTGTAGCATTAAAAATGATTGAGTTTAGTTTATAGTCATTTTTGAAAATTAATATAGACTAAATAGTATAGAATTTTAATATTGGCCATTTATTGGCTATCTATCAGCCATAATAAGAATAATCATCAGCTTATCAATTTCAACCTAAATTTTAACATTGGTTGTGGCTGGACAGGACAAAAACTTGACATGTAAAGGACACAGTGTTACACTATTATGTTATTATTAGAGATTCTGTCCGATTACATTTTACAAAGAGTGTTAGATGATGAACAGGATAATCAAAATGTAATAAAAGTGGACATGATCATGCATAATTAAGGTTCCCCTATTATGCTATTTTAAAGGTTCCTAATTCTGTTTTGGAGGTCTCCTACAATAGATTTAAATGCATTTAAAAAATCTCTAAATAAACTGATATATTGTGCATCCTCAAATATTATGTAATGTTCTAGTGTGATTAGATTTTGTTCTGTACAATCTATTTTAAATTCAGCATTAAACAGAAGTTGTGATTAGTCTTTTCTTCCCTATTGTGATATATAGCCGAGTGAAACGGCTTTTATAACAAGAAAAAAATGTTGGGCAGGACTTGATTTTGTCCATTGGGAATTAATTGGACCGTTGTATAGTTGTGGTTTGCTATTGGTTGATCTCATGTGAGTGACCGGTTGCCCCGCACTCACGTCACGTCATCAGAGAAGAGATTTCACTGCAAGTGGGAGGGATTACGATGGCGCATGGATAAATAAGACCGTCATCTCATGATACCCCAAATGGATTCTCACTCTACAGCAATGACCAGACTGAGACTATACTATCAAAGTTTGAGGGCAGTCCTCATTCTCATTTTATTATTTCTTGCATAGACAAAAGATAAATACACCTCTCTCTGCAAGCTGGAAGTTCCATGGGCCAGATACACAATTACATTTTAAGGCTTACCCTTTCTCTGTTCAGTGTATGTGTTCTTCTCTAAGAATGTCAGGTGTCTTCTCTTGATGTTGTGGTTTTGAAGCTGGCTTTTACTCGCTTGTATGCTCTCTCTCCAAAAGATCTTCCACAGAGAGCTCTGAAGGCCCCCTTATTATAATCACTTATGACGCACAAAATCTCTACATTTACGCACGTGCTGCTTATTTCCTGCGTGCGTTGTTACATTACTTGCGTCAATTGCTTTATTTACCTGCTTCAACACTTTTCAGTTTGCGTCAATGGGATTTGCAATACACAAATCAGTTTTCAACCTTTCCAGACATTTTATTTATGTCTTTATATTTGGCAGTTACACACAATGTTCTTGTCCCTCAGAACCCAAATTCACCCACACTCATAATGTAACATGGCAACAAGATCTGTAATTCTCTGCGTTTTATTATATCTTTTCTTATAATTTAGATCTTTATCTAATTGTTTAGAAGAGAAGACTCCATTTCTTTTGACACATGGTGACTTTAAAAAATGTATATGATCAAATCCTAGCATGTTTGTATTTAACTTTACCTTCTACCTTTAATTCCAGTGTCAATCCGAATGCAGTTGCCTGTCTTCTCCTCAGCACTGGAGGGAGAAGCAGCTGAGGACGCCTGTCAGCGAGGAAACTCTGAACGGCAAAGGCTCCAACGGCTTTGGGGTCAAATCCCTGGAGCAGCACATGGCCAATCTAACATTCCTGGAGAGCAAATAGATCTGAAAACCAAAGGCGATCCTGCCTGTTCTCCCATACACAGTGCATGGCAATGCACTCGCTCACAACGTGCCATTCTTTGTGATTCTGCTCATTCGCTTTGTGGTGTACGATGGTGTTAGCGTTTCCAGGCTCATTCCAGATACCAAAAGATATGGAAGAAAAACCCTTCATTGCATGTGTTGAAGTCATTATGCAACTGTTTCAAGTGTAATGGCTGGTAAATAAGCTACGGTTTTAACCCGAAACAATATTCAACGGCGTTTCTCGTGATTAGCCAACATTGAGGTGTACATTATAAAAAGTTTTGATGCAAAAAAACTGCACACTGTATTTAACATAACTGCCTCATGTTCAAGTTGATGCCAAATATATCCAGTTTTAATCATCTTCCTACACTGGTCTTGCCACATGGCAGTCTGCTCAAGGCTGTAAGACACAACTTCAGTGACTTTGGATATTACTATGAGAAATTAGCATCTTGGTGTTCTGTTTGAGAGTTTACAGCAAGGGAAGTTACTTTCCAAAGAGGCATTTCTGAAGGATGTTAAAGAAAAATACCATTTCCACTTTTAGAGACAAGTTCATCCTAATTTTTTTTTTTTTTGTCACCCTCATGTCGTTCCAAACCTGTATGTCTTTTATTCTGTCAAACACAAAAAAAAGATACACTGCCCGGCCAAAAAAAAAAAAAAAAAAAAGTCACTGTTTGGATTTAAATAGGCAAATAGCTTTTCATTTCTTAAACAACCATGTAGGAAGACACATCATGGTCATATTCCAGGAAGACAATGTCAAGATTCATCAGGCTCAAATAGTGAAAGAATGGTTAGGAGAATCATTTTCACACATGAATCGGCAGTTCGGATGTGCTCTTTATGGAAATAAATGTTGTGACTTGTGATGTCTGGACTCAGAGGTGCCGATTCATGTGTGAAAATGATTCTTCATGCTCCCTCCTAACCATTCTTTCACAGTTTAAGCCTGATGAATCTTGACATTGTCTTCCTGGAATATGGCCTTTATGCATCTTCCTACATGGTTGTTTAAGAAATGAAAAGCTACACACTCCACCAGTTAGGGTTAGAAGAACTGTTGCCAAACATATAATATGCTAGAAACATAATAATCACAATAATGATCCAATCATAGACTCGTAAGCATTTGCCTATTTAAATCCAAACAGGAATTTTTTTTATTTTTTTTTTGGGCTGGGGAGTGTATTTTGAAGTTCCAAATCCATATAATATAAGTCATTGGGTCGTTGTATGGACAAAAACAGAAACGCATTTTAAAAATATCCTTTTATGTTCCGCAGAAGATAATAAAGGTTTGGAATGACATGAGGGTGAGTAAATGATGACAGCGTTTTCATTTTCGGCTGAACTGTCCCTTTAAGTGTACTTTCTTGTTATAGTATTGACTGCCTTGTAGGTCACTGTGATTTCTATTTTTACTTCAATCCTAACAATGTATGTCAAGCTTTGGTACATTAACCTTAAAGGTTATAGTGAAGAAGGTATATAAATCAATAGTTTAACTTTAGGCTGTCGTGTACTGGAGAGCAACTTTTTAGCGTGGCACAGATTAAAAGGCTCTTCAGAATTGGGTTTCCACTCACACACCAATTGTAGTTGATACTTTGCTAAAATGTTCCTCTGATTTATACTGCAGTCAGTCAAACCATAAGCTTTAGAGATGATCGTGCAGCTATGACCTCAAGTTGTATTAGTGTTGGACCATTGAATGATTGTTAAATCAGAAAAAATCTAAATATACGTTATTTTTCTTAAAATATTAATGACTGAGTGATTTATTTATGCACAAAGCATTACATCTGCGGTTTTACACATTTCTTACTCAGTTTTACACTAAGGTCATCCAATTTATCTATGAAGTACTTGATGAAGTTAGCCTGGGAAAACCCAGACAACTTCAGGCAAATTTAGATTTGCTCTGAAAGTTAGTCTGGCAAAGAGCTCATTTAAACTCATTTCCAATCTGCCGAAATCGAGGCACCAATCAGAAACATTGGGGCGGGCTTTACACGATGACGACAGCGCTGGGATTTTGAAACAGATTTTGTAGCCTACATTACAAAGATGGATGCCGCCGTCGAACATCACTCGTTCGAATCAGCTATCGCGTCTGTTTTAAGCGATTTGAACGTTTCCTTTTTGTTAAAAACCGAGCAAAGAACAACACTCGGAGATGATTCTCCCCCCACTCTGCATACGTCATCTCCTTCATCGCTCTGATTGGTTTTAGGTCTATCCGCGACGTCCGCTGGTGACGCCCCTCTGGAAATGATTTGTCTATGACGCTTTGCCAGACCATAACTCAGTTACAACTGAGAATGGTCTGGTTTTAACCAGGCTATAATGAAGTACTTATTCTCCTCAATTAACATTAATTAAAGCACATACTAACTTCAAAACTATTAAAGTGTTCTCTGTTGGGTACATGTTCAGCTGTAGACAGAATCCTATTGAAAATACATGTTTACACACTACTGATCACAAGATTCAGTAAGTTTTCTCTTATGCTCAATGCTGCATTTATTTGATAAAATATTTTAAAATATAATTTTTTCCTGTGATGGAATAAATTAATTTTCAGTCATCATTACTCCTCATTAGTCCTTATCGTCACATGATCCTTCAGAAATATGCTGATTTGCTGTCAAGAAATATTTATTATTATAAGTGTCGAAAACATTTTGTAATATAATGTTTACTGTCGCTTTTGATCAATTTAATGCATCCTTGCTGAATACAAATATTACTTTTAAAATATTAGTGTACATTTTGCTTGTGATGTACTGTACGTAATTTGTTATCTGTATAAAAAGTGCTAAATCTTGTTTGGGAAAATTACAAAACGTTCACATGGCTGTTAATTGTTTTGAGAGCACTGACCTTAGTTTGGGTTAATGTGTAAACTTGATGGATTAAAAACAAAACATAACACACATGGCATTTGAACGGTGCAATAAATGAACATATGAGAGCCAGTTCAATGGGAATCTGCCCAGAAGAGATCTGTTCCTTTATTTAGCATTTGCTCAACTACAATGATCTCCAGCATTTTTATAGCAACCAGAAGGAAAATAATGTGTCTGTGTGGATATAGACTTGTTCCTCCTAAAATGAAAATAGTTCTTAATGAAACAAACTAAACAATAACCATGAAAATGGCATCTGGTCCAACAAAATGCAACCCAGTGAAATCCAAGACTGTTCTGGATCCAGCAGACAGGTCTTCATTCCTTCCAAGTCGTCATTTTCTCAAGATGTCTTTTTGAAATTTAAGTGGCACAAAGCCATGATGCCATAGACGTTCTCACCTGCTTGAAGCAATTATTCCTCAAAGGAGACTCAGCAGTTTCAAAGTGCAAGTTGATCTCAGCAAGGCTCTTCTTGTTGGTTTCTTTTCACAACAACCTCCTCATATTGTTCTCTGGTCAGAAGGCCCTCTGTGATGCTCTTACTCTCTTCAAATTTAGGTAATATAACCGCAATGTATCCTTCTGTGGAAGGCTGTGCCAAAAATAATGAACGCACAAGTCACATGTGGTCTAAGGTTTGAAACAAGGAGATTTTTTTTTCTTTTTTTCTAAAAGATGTACTATGAGTTATGATATACAGATGCTCACCCTTTCCAATAACAGATCCGGCTTGTTCATAATGGCTTCATTTACTTCTAGGAGACGTCCTCTGATACAGCTGTAAAAATATAGTTTGAGTTGAGATCATTTTATGATTATAGAAACTGAATGTGGTATATATCCAGAGGCGCTCTTTATAACTGACCTGTATATGGTGTATTCCTGTTCATCTGTACACGTTATTCTACACAGTGGTGCAAACTCTGTCAGGAACTGACCACCCTGCAGAATAAATTGTACATATTAATGTTCAGGAAAAGAGTAAATTAAGATATATTAGTAATTAATCACAATTATCAAAGGTAAAGGTACCCACTCGTTTTGACTTTCCAGACACCTTGTTCTTCAGACGGCTGCATCCATCACTGATCTGGTAGTTTATGTTTTTAATTTTTCGTCCATTCTGAAGGATAGGATGAGACTCTGCAAGTGTGATGACGCATATTCTGATGAGAAGAAAATGTGAATTTAGAGATAATGGACACGTATAGCCCTGTGGACTTAAAAATAAAGTGGACATGTCATGTATGCATCACGAACATTTCCAACATGGTGTCATTTCAATCCATATTGCCTACAACTATGTAGCAACTGTAATTTCTGTAAAAAATAAAATGTATATAAACCATTTCATACAATAAACATGGTTGATTTTTATAGATTAAGATTGAAAGACTGGATCTGGGATTTATGTACAGATTTGAATATACATAAAATGTATTTGTTATGAGTTTTGATATTCATATAACAAAAATAACCATTTAAAAGTGTAAGTAGTTGAAGAAACACTAACAAAACTTAACAGTAAAGAGGGAATAAATATAGGCCTAACGTTACCTGTTGGAGTGCTGTAGAATGCAGTGATCCTCACATACTTTTCCCTTCAGATCTACGTCAGCATTTACACCAACACAGTAATTAATCAACATGTTTAAAATGCAGTGTATATATTTAAAGAAAATCACGCTTCAAAATGCTAATCTGAACATGCATTAAGCTAATAATATCAATTGATAATAGCAGACAAAACTGAATTGACAATACAGATCAGCACATATCACCTGTTCTATACCAGCGTGTGAAATATCGCTCGATTACTGATGGGGCTTTCTTTTCACTGTCTTCCATGTCAATATCCACCGCTTAAAACAGCGATTATCTCAAACAGAAAGAAAAAACTTTAGAGAGGTAACGTTAGAGAGTCTGGTGGTGGTCAGATACAAACAGAGACGCTTGAAGCCGGACGACAAATTAAGCTACACAAAAAAACCGTCCGGCGTCCGCTCTGAATTTACATCCGGTTACACTAAAGTTGTGGTGTCTGCCGGAATTTTGCATCACTGTCTCGTGCATATTTACTTTATATAATAATAAATGTATACCAATTGTTTTTCAATCCCATTCAACTGTATTTTTAGAGAAACCTATTTCTACTAAATATTTCGGGAACTACTATCATGGCATATTCTCCCGGTTCTTTTTAACTGTAACACACAGCAGTGTCGAAGATGTCAGCGCCTGTAATGGACACATGTCATGTCTCTTGTTGTGCTAATCGCACTCCCAATGTTGTGTCTTGGGGCAGAGGAGGTCTCATCGCATTTGGGACATGCAATTCAGTTGCCCTTTATAATCCACAGGTACCGTCTGAATGATTATTTACTTTAGTTGAAATGATGTCGCATATTATTATTACACTTACATTACTACGTTACTTACACATGTTCCGATTCTTTAATTCAATGATGTGCAAACTTAAAACTCAAAGCTATGTAAGTGTACCTTCTGATAAAGCAGTTTAACATTAAATGTGTTTAGTGAACTGTCACATAAGATGTGACAGGTCACTGATACTGTGACAGGTTTGTTTCACACTAATTTGATTTATTATTGATTGTCATCAGGAAATAAGGATTGTCGAGTTACTTAATAAACATACTGGAAGGGTGAATGCTGTCCAGTGGGTTCATAAACAGGATTGCAGTAAGTCTTTGACTTTAACCATCATTAATACATTATCTTTATGCATCTTTATTCAACTTTCTGTCATGGCCATACACAATAAAAACAAAAGAACTTGTAGAAATGTAAGCTGTCTGTTTCTTTAGGTCCGGAAACCCAGCTGGTATCTGGTGGGTCAGATAATAATGTTATTGTTTGGGATAAGCAGGATGGGAAGGTATGTGTTTACAATAACGATAAATATAAATACTAGGGCTGTCAAATGATTAATCACGATTAATCACATCCAAAATAAAAGTTTTTTTTACATAATATATGTGGGTGCACTGTGTATAATTATTTTGTATATATATAAATACACACACATGCATGTATATTTAAGAAAAAAAATTATTTATATATAAAATATTTATATATAATATAAAATTAGATATAAATCTATATACAGTATAGACATGAAAATATTTCTTAAATATATACAAGCATGTGTGTGTATTTATATATATAAAATAATTATACACAGTGCACCCATATATAGTATGTAAAAAAACTTTTATTTTGGATGTGATTAATCAGATTAATCATTTGACAGCCCTAATAAATACTTTTGCTGACAACATAATTGGGTCCTTTCTGTTATGCAGTACTTTTTTTTTTTCATTGTACAGTATTTTCCTAATATATTATAAAATATCAAATCAACAACCTTTAAAAATATTTATTTTTTCATTTCTACAATAATATTTGTTTTAATTTTACATAAATTTACTAGAACTGATGTTGCCATTTTGTTTTAAAACCATGCACTCTGGTTCTATGTATCACTTTCCATCTTTAGTGTTTTGTAATATCTTTGGAATAACAGCCGAATAGAATAGAATAGAAAGCTTTTATGTCAATATACTTACGTACAATGAAATTAGTAAGTGCTTTCCTTGGTGCCGGAAAAAATATAACACAAACAATATTACATATGACACAAAATATTAAACCTATTGTAAAAAGTAAACAATTATGTAGTCAAATATTTATAAATATTGCAACACATCCCTTGTTTTAAGAAATCCTTAGTGATGCTAACACCCTTACTAACTGTTAGGAAACGGGAAAGTAAGTGGAAAATCCTAGAGAAAAACTGTAAAAAAGAAGAAGAAGAAATATTACGAAAATAGTTAAATTAGATTAGATATTAAATAAATATATAATCTATTAAATAAATTAAATTAGTTTAAAATACATAAATATAATTGATGAATATAAATAATAATAAAAAAAATATTACAGGAAAGGAATGACCCAGCTGTGTCAATTATATATATATTCTGTGAAGGAACTTATCTTCTAGTATATTTGTCTATAAGTGGATAATCATAAAAGCTTAATTAGTGATTTGAGTTGAGTGTGTCCCTCTTCTGCTCAGTTCACAGCATGTGCAGTGTGTTCAGGACACTCAGGGCCCGTGTGTGCAGTGGACGCCGTGTCTCTGTCCTCCTCTCACTTACTGGTGGCCTCAGCTTCATCTGACTCCACTGTTAAAATCTGGACATGCACCTCTGATACAGGTAAAAGAAGAAGTGAGCTTTCAGTTCATTAGAGTGTGGATTGAAAGTACTCAATCTATTAATGCATTTTTTTAATAAGTGTTTGAGGATTTTTCGAATTCTCCAAGCCTGACATCTGCTGGTCGATTCTTGTAAATGATAACTAGGCCTTAATTCAAATTTATTACATATACCCCGGTAGTTCAAAAGCTATTTATTTTTCATCGTAGGGAAAAAAGTAGAATTTGCTATGGATTGTGACCAAGAACAACAGAGATTAAATAGTACATCAAACATAAACATATCTGTTTATATTTAATGTTATGGTGGATTTTTAATAGATAAGATTAATTATGTTACTAACCATAAAAATCTGATTTTAGATTTTATCTTATGATAAACTTTTATCACACTTCCCATTTTTATGTCTGATGGTGACTAACTTTCCATTCTACATCTAACAATAAAACAAAATAAATCTTACTTCCTTTTATTTAGGATGTAGCCATCAGACCAACTTTCGATATGATCTAACCTTCTAACAAACTTTTGACTCAATGTAACCTTGGTCAATGGAAAAAATCTACAACAATGTACACTACCATTTAAATGTTTGGGGTCAGTAAGATTTAAAAATGTATTTGTTCAGCAAGGATGCATTAAATTGACAGAAATAATTTGTAACATTATAAAATGTCTTCACTACTAATGTAACTTTCTGCATAACTTTCAAATAATCCTGAAAAAAAGTATCTCAAACATTTTAAGCAGCATAACTGTTTTAAACTGTGATAACTAAGAATAAGAAAAGTTTCTTGAGCAGAAAATCAGCATATCAGAATGATTTCTGAAGTATCATGTGACACTGAAGACTGGAGTAATGATTCTGAAAATCAGCTTTGCATCACAGGAATAAATGACCTTTTAAATTACATTAAAATAGAAACCAGTTGTTTTTAATTGTAATAATATTTCACAATATTACAGTTATTTCTGTATTTTATTATCAAATAAATGCAGCCTTGCTGAGCATAAGTTACTTTTTTTCCCCCAAAACATTTAAAAAAAAATCACACCAACCCCAATCTTTTGAATGGTAGTGCATTTTTATATATTCAAAATGTTTAATATGTCTATATACATGTGAGCATGTCATGTATTTAGTGACTTTAGATGAGTCACATTTACATAAGTAATAAGAAGAGGCTAATCATGAAGGAAATGTGTCTTAACTTTAAGTCTCTCCCTAAAGATCAATGAAGATTAAGAATTAAGAGCTCAAACTATGAATGAAAGCTCATGCATCATTTAATTGATCCTACTGCTTTCTTTCTGATGTCCATTCTTACTGTTCAGAAAGAAAGTGATATTTCAGCGGCCAAAGTTTGTGATGAATTCTTTGCAGAGTGTGTGAAAGCCATGTATGGTTGGGTAAATGCAATATTTCTGTATTGTTTTGACAAAATTTGAGTCATGCGATGATGATGATGAATTACATCATTCCCCTAACATTCAATTGACAGTAATCTAATGAGTTATCATGCAGAACCCAAACTTCTGAGTGCATTATTAGGTTTTATGGCTAATTGGTCTTATATCAATATATTTTTTTGGTTATCAATACCCTACTTTAAAATAATAAGTTGTTATTTGTGAGTTAGACGGGTTGATTCTGGTGTTTGTGTTCTCTTCATTAGCTGAATGCCTCCAGACCGTATCTTTTGGCAGTGGGTTCATGATGGATGTGTCCTTGGTGCTGTTGCCAGGCAGCAGAGGTAAGCTGTGCCTGGAGCTCGTGTTGATTTGCAGGTCTGTTCATCCCTATCACAGGTTAAAATCTCATTCAGTGCTTTAAAAATGTCCTGGGGCGACGTTAGCCTGCCCTCTTACATTATTCACAACTGGACTGTAGCTGTATTTTACTTCTAGATGGCGTGAATAGACTTAGTCACTTGTCTGCCTCGTATGTCCATGTGAATGAGGAGGATAACTCCTTCTCTTGCAGTTCCAGTGCTCGCCTGTGGAGGAGATGACAGCAGAGTTCACCTGTACGTGCAGCTCAGTGGACAGGTAAGACTGAGGGGTCTGTACTTTATATTAATGCTGTATAATCTGTTCATATTTTGCATGTCATGTGGGTGTGTGAATGTTAACTGTGGTTGTGTTTAGTTTCAGAGGCTTCTGACCCTGACGGGACATGAGGATTGGGTCCGATGTGTGGAGTGGGCCACGAAAGGTAGGACTTCTGAATGGAATAAATGTGCTTAGGAAAAAAATATTAGGTCCCACTTTATATTAAGTGGCTTTAAGTACTATGTACTTACATTTAAAAATAAGTACAATGTACTTATTGTGTTCATGTTGTATTGTAAAACACATTGCTGCTATTGAGGTGTGACACGGGTTAGGTTAGGGACAGGTGTGGTGGTATGGGTAGGTTTAAGGGTGGGTTAAGGTGTAAAGGGAGGGTCAACAGTGTAATTACAAATGTAATTACATAAATTAATTACAGCTGTAATTACATGCAGGTATTTTACAAATGTAAGTACAATGTAAAAACATGTATGTACACAATACATGTACACAATCCATTGTATCAAATTATTAATGTTAATGTTAGTACATAGTAGTTAAAGCCACTTAATTTAAAGTGGGTCCAATTTAACCTTTGTAGCCTTCTGTCCTTCAGAACGAGGTCTGAACAATGTTTTTTTTAAAGACATTATTACTTGTACTCAGGAAGGACTCTTAAATTGATCAAAAGTTACAGTAAAGACATTTATAATGTTACAAAAGATTTCTATTTCAAATAAATGATGTTTATTAAAGAATCCTGAAAACATGTATCAAGGTTTCCACAAAAATATTAATCAGCACTGTTTTCAACATTGATAATAAGAAATGTTTCTTGACCATCAAATCGGCATATTAGAATGATTTGTGAAGGATCATGTGACACTGAAGGCTGGAGTAATGATGCTGAAAATTCAGCTTTGCATCACAGGAATAAATTGCATTGCAAAATAAATAAAATACAATATTTAAAATTGAAAAAAGTCGATTTCCCAGCGATAGTGTTTTTACTTATTATTATTTTTAAATAAATGAATTCTTGATGTGCATAAGATTCTTATTTCAAAAACATTTAACACATCTCTTACCGACCCTAAACTTTTGAACGGCAATGTCTGTTAGCTGTTAGGTAATGCTAGCTAAGATATTACAGTAACTGATAAACATATTTAAAATTTAAAATATAGATGACTCATAACAGTGCTTTGTAGACTGTCCCTTCTATCCAGCTACCTACCAGAAGTTGACCAAATTGACTATTTAGTTGCTACTTGCTAACTAAAAATTATTTTTTTATTGGCTATTTATTCAAAAGAAATATGTCCCATCCAAATCAAAGACCCATTTAATACATATGATACAGTTACGGCAGTGAAAACAGTCCAAGGATTTATAACGCTCTATCCTAAGGAGACGGTATTGTCATGTGAAAATAAGGCATTTGCTTAAATATATAACCGGGAAAGCATCACATACTACTTTCTCTACTAATTTTACTACTACACATACTACTTTTACCTTACTTGTGTTTCAACTGCTGAATGTGTAGATGGAGAGCTGTGGCTAGCCAGCTGTTCACAGGACTGTCTGATCAGAGTGTGGAGACTGTTTGCCAAGACTGTGGCTGAACCGGACTGTCAGACTGACGCTGTTATTAAAATGAAGGAGAACATCTTTCAAGTGTCTGGAGATGGTGAGGCTGGAGGCTTTGCGTGATTGTAATTTAGTTGTGTGATCATTTATAGAAATTGGTTATTGTTCAGTTGAATAGTCTTGGTTGTCTTGGTTTACAGATGCTTAAAATCAAGGATTGCGTAAACATTGTTTTGTAATCAGAGTCCAAAAATTAACTGGCCAGGACCTAAATGCAAAAGCTAACTTATGTTTATTTCTATGTTTATGTTTGTGCTCTAGAATTTGCTGTGAGTCTTGAAACGGTGTTGGCTGGACATGAAAACTGGGTTTATGGAATTCACTGGCAACCTCCATGTGTCAAAGGTATTCCTGAATGTTTTCGTTTGATTTTGTGTCTTAATTTAACTGTAATGTGCTGTAAAAATTAATTACCTGTTGACATTGTATTATTTTGTTTGTATTACCTTTTTATATTTATCCCGTCTCTGCCTGTGTTTGGTCACTTGTCTCCCCCTGCAGGTGACTCAGTGGAACAGCCCCTGAAGCTGCTCTCTGCCTCAATGGACAAAACCATGATCTTATGGGGGCCAGAGGAGGATTCAGGCGTGTGGGTGGAGCTGGTAAAGTCACCTTGTTTACAACTAAATAAATACTGTCATTGGGGAAACAAATTAGAAGGTGGATTGGAAAGCATTCTCACAGTTTGACATAAGAAGGTGCATTTTTATGTGTGTTTATGTAACACATATGAGACAACATTGCTGGGTTTTTTGTTAATGTGTAATGTCCATAGTGGTGGATCCTGGATATTGATAATGAGACCAGTTGTGAATGGAAAGAAACTGTTCTTGTTGCGTGAGGAATTAGTCTTGATGGACCTCAGCCTCCAGCTGGAGGGTAGTGCCTCAAACAGTTTGTGCCCGGGGTGAGAGGGGTAAAAGGGCTGCCCGCTTCAGGGTCCTGGAAGCGTACAGGTTCTGAAGAGAATTGCAGATTTCCTCCAATCATTTTCTCAGCAGTGCGAATGACACACTGCAGCCTGCTTTTGTCCTTGGCAGTGGCAGCAGTACCAGATGGTGATGAAGGAGGTGGGTATATGGACTCTGATGGAGGTGTAGAAGTGCACCATCATTGTCTTTGGTAGGTTGTACTTCTTTAGTTGCCGTAGAAAGTAAATTCTTTAATCAGAGAGTTGATGTTCAGCACCTACTTGAGATCCTGGGTGATGATGATTCACAGTATGGACTGGGGAGTCACACTCACACAGGATGATAGGGCAGGGTTCTTCCTGAAGTCTACCACCATCTCCACTGTTTTCTCAGCATTAAGCTCCAGGTTGTTCTGACTGCACCAGGTCACCAAATGGTCAATCTCACACCTGTAGGCAGACTCATCCCTCTCAGAAATGAGCCCAATGAAGGTGGTGTCATTCGCAACGTCAGTAGTTTGACGGATTGGTGACTGGAGGTGCAGCTGTTAGTTAAAGGGGAAAGAACACAGCCTTGGGGGAACCAGTCCTGACAGTCCGGGAGTCAGAGACGTGGCTTAATAACTTTATCGTATTAACAAAAACTAGTTTGTGACTGCTATTTAAAAGCCTTACCTTATAATACTGTTTATTCATCGGTGTTAGGGAAATTCTTACAATTTATGTGTATGCTAAGTAAAGCGATGGTACTTGTGTGTGTCAGCCATTTTAGAGAAATAAATGTGATTGGTTCAAATTCTTAAAAATTTGGTTCACGGCTTAATGACCATGGGGAAATGTGGGTTCCATGGCCAAACCAGTTGAGAACCACTGTTTTAAACCACAGTGTGCATTGTTGTTATTTAACATTGTTGTTTTTAAGTATTTATATAGCAACTTTCAAACAAATCCGATGCAATACAAAGTGCTTTGTGAACATATACAAGCAATGAAAATGTTATGCTCTCTGTTCTGGGTCATGCAGGATATATCTGCCCTTTTTCGGCTAACTGTGAGGGACTGTGAATGACTGGCAAGTTCCTCTCAAAAATGGGATGGCGATACTTCAGATAACCTTAAATCTGGACATCTGTTGTAATAAAAGGTTTTGATTGGCATAGCCACAGCAGATAACCGCATCGGCTGTGTGGTTTATTAATAAGAGGTAGTCACTTTGATCTTGGCACACAGACAAAGGTCTCTGGGTTCAGATCAATGGCTCCTCCTGATTCTGACACTTGGAGCGGTTTAGTATGATGATGATGCACGTGTTTTGTCATACTAAGGCATGTCCAATTAAAAATGAAAGGCTGTAGTTGTAAGAAGAAAGCGGTTGATTTCAAGTCTTGTGTTGTACCTGGATGCAGTGGGGTTGTTCCTCATCTGTTATTTCTGCACTGCATGTGTCTTCTGTATTGAGTCGTAAAGGGCAAACGATATGAGGTGGGTGTGAACTGGGTTATCAGATGTGGATGAGAGCCTTTGAACTGACAGATTCATGGAGACTAAGGAAATAAATGTGGGTTATCGTACATCCTTTCTGATTTCCACCTTCTGATCCCCTACTTCAGCTTTAGCTCAGGCTAAGAGATAAGTAACAGAATAAACAGATTTTATATGTGCTCACAAATAGGGATTCATATTTTAATTTGTGCACTTGAAAAAACAAAACAAAAACTGATAAGGTTGTAGCATAAAGGCCCTTTCACACTAAACATAAATATTTGTCAAAATAGATTTTGAATAGACACAATGGTTTAGCAATTTACACCAAGAGTGAACATTTAGCTGATGACAAGCAACGATTTTGTGAGTGTGTAGAATTAATAAGTCATCTAAATTAATTATTTATTAATTTAGATAACATATTTTTATAATATACTCTTTATGCAAACCTCCAACAATTACATAATAAATGAAATAAAACAGAGGCATTTTATGGACTTAATCTCACTTTATTTACTGATTGTTTTTGCTGCTGATCTTTGATTAAATTCCACTATTCACATTAGCTTTGCTTAGGGCTAGGCGGTATGTTATTATATATATATATATATATATATATATATATATATATATATATATATCGTGGTGATACTGATAATAAAGTCTTATCGGTTCTATCATTAAAAATTTTGCTATATAGTTTGTGTCGTGGTATGTAAATATATCACCTTGATCATCATCAGTGACAAAGAAACATATATGAATTGACAGCAGCCTAATATTCCTGTGTTGCAGTCTGTGTCATTAATGTTAATCAAACAACAAAAGACAAAGAGAAAATCACTCTCTGCTCTTGACTGAATAAAGAATAATCTGAATCTTTAATAAGAATCAGTTTATATTTAATCATACAGTGAAGACGTTGCAGCATATTTCTTACTGTATTGTATTTGTCCTATTGTTTGTAATTTGCATATTTATTCTTATATTTAATAACAAAAATAAAATAATGAAATTAACTGTTTTGTGATATGTATTGTTATCTTGAAAGGAAATATCATATTGTGAAATAAGATTTTGGTCATACTGCCTAGCCCTAGCTTTGCTATAGTTTTGGTGCGAAAAGGCCTGTGCTAATTAAATATCCATAAATATGGCAGTTTATGTTATCTAAAACTTGCCTTCGTTGCACAGTTATTGACTGACTGCCAGTGCCCTACTAAGCAGAAAATGACCAACATCGCTTTGGCTAATTAACACATCTACAAAGAAGAGCCTTCTCCATAATGATTAGACTAATTGGTCAGATTTAGTAGAGAACTGCTTTGCTGTGGAGTGGCCAGGCAAACCGCTGGGTAAAGTACACCCTCCTAATAAGTCATGAACGGTGTGGGGGGGACTGAGACTCTGTTGTGCTAATGGTTTGTTCTCTCTGATAGACCAGAAGGTGGAATGGATGGATTATGATGATAGATCTTTAACCTCTAGACCTCCTGACCCACACACACCTCCAGTTGGCGTACTATTGAGCTGCTCTTAGTATCCATAATTGTTGCATTGCTCACTTTCAGCTTCATGAATCTCTCATCTATACAGGAATGAAACTATGAGTAAAGCATTAGTTTGTCCGGTAGCGATTACCTTTATCTTGTAAGATAAAGTGCAAGATAATCCAAGTAGTCATTTAGCAAACGCTTTTATTCACAGTGACTTGCAGTATACTTATTAAATCAGCCTGTAACAGCTTGCGCTAAGTACATTTCATGGATTGCTTCTGGTGGGCTTCAAACCTACATGTACCCATTTCTCACTGGTTCTGTCCAAAGTGTGTTATTATTATTTTTTTAAACGTTTATTAGTATGTGTATTCTCTGGGAATCGAATCTGCTGCCTTGCCGTTGTTACCAGCCCAGATCTTTTAACTTCTAGGCCACAACATTCACACATGACCTGATGTAGTACTGAGAAGCTGTTCATTTCCAGAATATCAACCTCATGACGAGTTTTGTGGTTCCCCGCATTGTTTTCTTTTGTGCCATCCCAAACTCTGTGGTTGTGTTACAACACACATTTGTGCCACCGATCCATATCAGTGTTCCATCCCTAAACAAGAGTGATTGCACATTTTACCCATGAGATTTGGCCGTGATATCCGAGTAGCCATGTGGATGGAATTCAAAATCAATCTGGTTAATGTTGCATCACTCTTTCCAGAATGGCTCGCAGAGATCCGTGCCATTCAAAGTGAAGGGCTCTCTTTATCGCAGTCATTAGTTCCGCCATATTCACTCCGTAGCGTAGGATATGCCTGTGAAGGGCATGCCTCTCTATTGACGTATACCGAAGCATTGATAGCCCTTACGTTTGGTGGTTTGTGGATTTAGGTTTAAATCCGTGTTTTCCAGCCAACATGGCTCTGTCTGAACTGTCCTGCATGCCTTGTGGGAGTGTTAAAATCTCAGTGTTAGATAGCTGATTTGTCCATCTAGTGTTGTCGTTTTGATGAAGAGCTTAAGCTTGCCACCTGATCTGGCAATATCTTTGAGACATGCTCTGCTGGGCATGACAAGAGACTGTGAATCATTGAGCGGTGACACCCCTGAACGCGAGGGATCACCGGTGCTCTTAACACGGCTGCTGGAAGTGTCTTGTCCTGCTCAAGGTCAACAGGATACACCATTGTGATGCTTGTCAAGTGTCAACTGAAATTTTCATACCTGCTTTTCACAGCCGTAAGTGTGTTTAGATAAAACTACTAAATTATTATTGGTAATGCAGATGTTGAGGCTGGAGCATCAGTCTTTGCTTGCACACAACCATAAATAAATGTAGAGGCAGGTTATCGCTGATGGCATAATCATGACTAATTATCTTGTTTTATACAATGTTACCACTTGCTCTGTTGCACGACTCGCTTCCCCTATTACCGTGAGACACTCGAGCTGCATTAAGCATGTTAGACACGGGCCAGACAGAGGGCAAGCCGCGCTACAGTGTGCTGAAAAACAATTACAGTGCTTTGGTATTCATAGCCCAGCCCGGTCAGGGGAGTTTACACGGATTCATTCTTCATGTGACCATTTTGTCTCCTAGCCTTCCGAGGCTCATATTTGATTTAATGTGTGCGTGATTACGTTTAACATCACATTAATGCATGCAAAGGAAGCAAACACGATTTATTTCTCATTTAATAGTCTCCTCTTTGCATACATTGTGCTTTTCGCTTGTCGGCCTGATTAATTGGTGTCCTCAGACTGTTACTTAACGGAGATGGAGCACAGCTGTAGACTCTCAACTCAGATTGCTCAGGATTCATGACTCCTAATTAGCGTCCTGCTTGACCAGCCGGTTTATCAGGGGCAGTGACACCAGCAAAGGCCTCTTATACAACACTCACCATCAAGAACGTGACAGAGAGAACAGAGTGTAGTTCCCAGGTTTTTGTTTTCCTATAAAGTTGCTCTTTGGGATTGAATTTTAGTCACCCCAGGCAATTAACTCATAACAGCTGCAACACAATGTCATTCTCTCTGTATAATCAATTGAACAAAGAACCCCAAAAAGAGTTTATAGTTCTAATGAACATTTGTGAACAGCATTGCAAAGTTATATGGTTGGAATTACAGCTCTCAACCTGTAGTTAGTACCATAGTTTCTTGTTAGTATGACATGGGCTTGAATAGCTCATACTATTGAACGAAATAAGCACAATCTATATCATTTGTTCCATATGTACAAATTACATTCACAGTTTAGTTTGCCATTTTTGAATAGTGCCCTAGTACCCCGAAGGAACTCCAGAATATGGCCCCTGATTGAATCAAATATCTGGGAATAAGGCAAAACAACAGAGAACAAAAATAGTGAAGTACTTCTCAGATGCATTGCTTATTTACAGAAATAATCTTTTACATTTTGCCAAAATGATTCATTGGCAGTTATTACCACCTTTGTGACGTCAACTAACGTGATTGAACGACGGACATGTGACAAAGTTACTATGGTTTTGGGAAACAGTCATGACTAGCTAGTTAATTTCTCTAACAGTCCATCGCACTATAGTAGTTATGCAGCAAGCTACAGTGATGTATGGGAAACATACAACCAAAATGTCTTTCAAGGGGTTACCAGTCCACTATGGCATCCTTGAACAAAGTGTTTAACCCTAGTTTTTTAGTTTTCCAGAGATATTGTGTAATATGTTGTTTTGGATTGAACAAATAAAATCAATAATAATCATTCTTATTTAACATTTTTAAGTAGTTACAAGAACCTTTCAGTTTTGATGTGTAGTACGGTACACTAGAATATGGATAGGTTGAATAATTATTTCTCCATTATTTCTTGTTGAAGGTTCGTGTTGGGGAAGTTGGAGGAAACACCCTGGGTTTCTATGGATGCCAGATGAGTCCAGACGGCTCTATGATTTTGGCTCATGCCTTTCACGGAGCGCTGCACCTCTGGCACTGTGACAGAAACCAGGTCAGATGTAACTGACAACAAGCTCTTTATGCAGACATTGCTGTTTACCTAAGTCTATTATGATTTATAGTAAATGGGGTAAATGAATATGGAGATTTGTGTGTTGCACAGGGAGAATGGAGGCCTAGTGTGGTCATTTCGGGTCACTTTAATGCAGTGCAGGACTTGAGCTGGGACCCCGAGGGAGAGTTCATCATCACTGTCGGATCAGACCAAACCACTAGACTCTTTACACCCTGGACGAGAAAAGGATGCTCACAGGTTTAAACAACTATCAGCACTTCAACCTGTTGATTTTTGATTGATCAAACACTGTCAGTTTATTTTTATCTGGTGAAGATTGATCGACTCTTTCTGTGTTTTCAGATTACTTGGCACGAGATCTCGAGGCCGCAGATTCACGGCTTTGACATGCAGTGTCTGGCTATGGTGGGGCGTTTTCAGTTTGTGTCCGGTGCTGACGAGAAGGTCCTGCGGGTGTTCAAGGCTCCACGGAATTTCGTGGAGAACTTGGCTAACATATCATGCACCTCTCTGGAGAAACTGCTGGGCTGTAATGTAAGTACTTAGAATCATCTCATCTTCAAACTTTAATTAGTTACGTCAAATAAAACCTCGGTTTTAATTACTCTTTGCGCTGTCTTAGATCATCAAGAGATTTTAAGATGAGTCTCACATTTTTCCATTATACTAATGCTAATGTTTATGCAAATGCTCTTAGATGTATAGATAAATGAGTTTCATTTTCTGTAACTTGAGGTCATGGTAAATGAGACGGCATAAATGGCATTCTCCATTCAGGTTGATCTTCTGTGTCACTCGTCTCGTGCTGCCAAACACAGTCCTGCTCGTATACAGAAAAATTGCAAGCATTTTGCTTTCATACAACCGTATATACAAAAAGTTATTGCATTTCGGACAAAATTTTACCCATTAGTAATATAATACGAAAAAATGATTGTATAGAAGGGTTTATATAGAGAGGTTTTATGGTGTAGCTCTGTCTCCTGGGTGTTCAGGATATAGCAGACCTCCCAGAGGGAGCCAGCACTCCTGCCCTTGGCCTGTCCAATAAGGCAGTGTTTCAAGGTATGAACCCTTTGAAATCGTTTACCACAGGAGAATTTGCATTGTGCGGATCCCAAGAGAGTGGTGAGGCAGTAACTAACCTTTATTGTGGCGTCTGATCTGTTTACAGGTGACCTCGCATCACAGAGCCCTCAACAGGACAGTAAAGATTTCAATAGCATGTCCGACCAATATAAAGAGTCCTACTTTCATCCTGTCAAGCTCACAGGTACTTACATTTGTATACACTCCAGTGTTTCTCAAATGGTGGGTAATGTTACAACACAGTAAAAAAAATGTTTGGTTTTAGTTCTTTGCCAAAACAAAATATAATATACAAACGGCTTTATGGCAATAGTCAAAAGCTTGTGAGAATAACATCACCGGTTAGACACTGTATGTGAACAATTCCTGAGTTACTCCTAGAAAACACTACATCTGTGACAAGCAGTTATTAAAAACAGTTTTCTCTGATTTATTAATGTATCTGGGGCATGAATCAGAGATACTGGAGACAAATGAGGGGGATGGGTGGAGGGTGAGTGTTGAAGCAGGGGGGTTTATGCCTCTATTGCTCCGGGCAAACAGTAGCAAACATTGTCAATTTGATTGAAAAAGCTCCTTAATCTGGAATCATAATTAGAAAGAAGGCTTATATAATTGCAAAGTTAAAATATTGATGACTCTGGGCTATGGGGAGCGCAATGAGGCGGACACAGAGTTGTTAATGGAATAATACCACTCTCTCCATCTCCCTTCTTCTGGAGGGGCAGAGAGGGAAATAATTAAAATAAAACTGCAAACCAGGGATGAATTAAAAAAAAAAACGCCTGGTCTCCATTCCATTTCAATTGGGGCATGTGTTGCATAAGTGTCTGTGTATCTAAATGAGACAATATTATTTCAGGCTTGCACAAAGAGAGCTAAATTTGATTTACACCATGTCGTAAAGCTAACGGCCATTGAAAATTGTAGATAAAGCTGCTGTTGTTCCAAACAGTTTTGAGTAAATTGCTCGGCTGTGTATCTGTTGCTAAATGAAAAGATGAGCCTTTTGAAAAATACGTCTATAGGAGTCTGCTCATTTCTCATAATAACTATGTTTATATTTTGTGACTGTGTGTGTGTGTGTGTATTTTCAGAGCCTCCGACAGAGGACGACCTCTTGCAGAACACACTGTGGCCAGAGGTACAGAAGCTGTGAGTCTCCCATCAATTCTCATTTGTGTGCGTCTGCCCTCATTGGATGTTTTGCAGCAGGCACTAATTCTGCACCACATTATAGTTTAAACAGCTTGTGTGACATAAATAATGCAGCATAATAGGTATTTCGAGCTCACAAGAACAACCATTTGTCCTGTATGTTGACACTAAACAAGAAAAGACAGAATTGTTAATTAAAATCTCTTTTTTTCTTTCTCTCTTCAACTTCCTACATTGAAACTAAGGCAGGAAACATACTGTATGCAAGTATGTGAATAAAAATGATTCAGGTTATGCAAGTTCGATGTTCTGAAATGTCAGACTACAGTTTGTTGCTTTCTCGAGTTTTAGCATAAACCAGATATCAGCTGATATTATTATTATTATTAATAATAATATAAAAAAAATTAACAACCAGTAGCAATTATTTTTAAATGTCTAGTAATCAATATGTAGAACTAATATTTAACAATTGTTTCATGTACGTGTTTTCGAACAGTGGTACTTTAAAATAATCATTATGCTACAAAAAGCTTTAAAAAATCAATAGTAATTATTAATGTTGAAGAATAATATAATAATAGCATACATAATGTCATAAGCTCTTAAACAACACAAAAGACACTTTAGACAAATGTTTATCACACCAAAAGTTACTTTTCCCTCAAATTTCTTCTATGATCAGTTTAGTCTTTCAGGTCCACTATTGTCATGGAACAACAGTTCGGTGTCATTTTAGTATTATTTATATGCTGCTATAGAATTTATTCATATTTTTTTATTTTTTTATTTTCAATTTTCGTTTTAGTAGTTTTGTTATATGCTTTTGTCATTTTTATTCAGTTTTTTTTCTTTCTTTCTATTTATCTTTAATTTTTATTTCACTTTTAGTTTTACTCATTGTAGTACTTAAACTTATTTCAGTTAGTTTCCAAAGCAAGCTGCAGATTTGCTTGGTGTTCAAATGTTTATTAGCTAGCTACGTGAATAGCATCCAGTTTAATAGCAGAGACATTTGAAGTCTCTATCGAACCCTTACTGAGGTTTGTTATCGCCACAGCAATGTAAAGGGCCAAGCATTTGATCCTGTGCGCACTTAGTATTTTCTGGCCTAAGTTTCCTAAACTTTTACTAGCAGAGAATAATGCCATAAAATGACATACGACTCTGACATTTGCTGAAACTGTCTGCAATGTATTAAAGAATTGGTTGCTTAGTGGCATTTTACACTGGTTGGTGGGAATAATGGGCATATTATTCAAAACAAGATTTGTGAAATTGTTATTAAACATTTAATGGGGTACTTTTCACAATTAAATATGAAATTTCCCCAAGGCATTTACATTCAATTGAAATGTACAGACTTGCATTATTTCAACATGCTCATAAGAATTCAAAGCCGGTTTCCCTGATACACAGGCGGCACTGGATAAACTCTAATAATTTGCATACACAGCTGTAAGCAGCTGAAGGCTTTGACAGCCTGGCTTCACAAGCTATTCATCCAGTGCTGGAAATTACTAAGCAGATCTGCTAATGGCTGCCAGAGCGCACTGCTTTCTTCCACTCCCATAAGCACAGGAGAGAGCTCACGGCAGCCCTGACACACAAATCATCCGTCGTGTTTGAATCACCGCCCCGACTGTCTCTGTGAACCTGTCACGGCGCTCAGGCTTTATTTGTGAGCAGGTACTGACAGAGCCCTCATTAACATCCCGTATCTCCGTGTCCTCTCCGCAGGTACGGGCACGGCTTCGAGATGTTTTGTCTGGCGTCTGATTCTGCGAAGACTGTGGTGGCCTCGGCATGTAAGGTACATTCACACGGGTGAACAGATGGTCATTAGTGTCACACAAATGTAGCCGTGGACTGTAATAACAGGAACAGGACACAGGAAAGCATGCATGCATGAAGCTGCACCGATCCTTAAGTGGTTTGAAATATTTAGTCGTTTGCCTTTTTAACAAGCTCGTGTCAGTTTAGCCCCTGATGTCCACGTGCAAGTTAATTTTCCTTCTCTTCGATGTAATGAGCCGCCTATCGTATTAAAAACGGATTGAACTCTCATGAGCAGGGCTGGTAACTGGCCTTACGTGCCCTCCGGCCGCCGTGACACACATTCTGAGACAGTTGAAGGGAGATCATTGGTTTGTGTCCTGGTCTGGCCCCCGTGGTTCTGCAAAACCCACACTGATCGCACACAAAGCCCTTCCGAATGAAAGCACATTCTGCGTGTCACCTGCCATTGTTCACGCTCGAGCGGAGCCTGTGAGGTTTATTCAGTGGGGCTGAAATGGAGGTTCTGCAGGCTCAGAGGACTCCGCTGTGGACATCAGGTTCATCCTCTAGCAGTGCTGGCTGAGCTGCGGCCGCTTCATGTGGGTTTAGAGCTCTGCTGAAAATGATCTAGATGTGTCTTATGCCACAGGCCTCTAAAGCAGAGCATGCTGCCATTCTCCTGTGGAGCACAAGTTCCTGGAAACAGCTTCAGTCGCTGCCCTGCCACAGCCTGACCATCACTCAGATGGCCTTCTCCCCAAACGGACGCCTTCTGTTAGCGGTTTCTCGAGACCGCACCTGGTCGTTATGGAGACGTGGAAACCCTGACTCTGATACAGGTGAGCAATAATTTGTCCATAATTTTAGGGATTAAATGTTGATATGACTATATAATAATAATAATATATTTTATTATCATGATAATATTATTAAATATAAAATATGAAACAAAATAATAAATATTACCATATTATTCACTGCATTTAAGAAAACTACTATAGTAATAATAATCAATACAATTAGATTTTACCACCTGGTTTGCTGTGCTAGTTTGTAGGACTACAATTTGGCCCAAAAAATTGTGATTATGTCAAAATGACTGATTAATAATAATAATTTTGTATTATTATTAAAGAAAATATGAAACAAAATTAATTCACTGTCATATAATTGAGTGTTTAAGAAAAAGAATATCGTAATGTTTTAATTTTACAGTACAACTAATGTTTACGAACAATACTAATGTTTATGGCTGTCTTAATTTCTTTATTGTCAATCATTAAACCAATGAGCTTTTAATTTGGTGAAAACTGCAGGGAGCCCTTAAGGCATTTCTTTTGTTGACAACAGCTTTTCATTACAAGTTTAAGGAGATTGTTGGTGCATATTGCGTTCCCAAATGCACTTTATTCGGTTCGAGTGAACCAATCCGCTCTGAGACCGAGACTGCAGATCATGAGCTCCTCGCGTACTGTTGTGCTTCACCCTGAAACATGCAAGCAATTCAATCCCAGCCCTTGCCATTTCCACACTAAGCCATATTGTGATTTCGTTTTTATTTTGATTAATCGTGCAGCCCTACATAAAACCCCTCAGAAGTAACGTTCAATAAGATGAATGTGAATGCTAACAGATAGCTTCCTCCAGGGTTTATAGACCTCCTGACTCATCGACAGCTTTTACCTTCCTCCATTTCTCTTTGTCAACACTGAGATTGCGGACTTCAGATGTTCGCCCACTAAGATTCTCCTGGCGTTTAGCAGCAGTTGTCTAGCGCCACCCGATTCATCACGTGTATCCTGAGCATACGGCACACGGCTAAATCACTGTTGACACAAGGTAACCAGAGGAGCGTCTGCTTTCCTTTCTCCATTTTCTGATGTGTCCGAGGCGTCGCCGAGACATGCCGCAGTCTGTTCTCGTTGAGGCTGGTATTACTCAGCCTGTATGCTGGAGACGTGGAGAGGTTAGACAGTGTCACAGCTGATCAGAGAACAGGCCAGTATGGCGGTCCAGCTGTGTCATGTATGGAGAAATCTATCCGTTGCTGCCTGACCTTAAATTAGCAGTGTTCGGTTGGTGTGTTCAGGGCACCCACTGGCCAAAGTGGCATCATCAGAGTGTGATGACCTCGATAGCTGGACTTTGGGTGACCACAAATTCAGTCTAGAGAAATTAGAGCAAACACAGAGGCTAAACGTTACTACATTTGACTATTTTGTGAATGTTAATTTAGTAATGATACAGATGTGAAAACTCTTGTGTATATCACATCACATTTGTTGTCTTTTAAGGTTTACCTATTTGTTTGTTTTTTTCCAGAGACAAGCTTTTCTCTCTACGCAAACACTAGCAAGGACACAGCGGTTCACACACGCATCATTTGGTCATGTGACTGGAGCTCCGACAGCAAGTACTTTGTGACATCAAGTCGAGACAAGAAGGTAGGTCCAGATTAACGTTGAACTCAGCAAGTGTTGCGCTAGTCCGCATGGCAGTTGTTTTGAAATTGTACGGCCACAGTTGTGTGAATGCAGCATTATGTAAAAGTTTTCAGTAACCAATATACCTTTGTAGAAAACTAAAATGTCAAATAATGGAGGGACTGGCGAGTCAAAGCGGGTAATATTGTGTGCAACAGTCCGGAAGTAAAATCTCCATTGAAAATTTTTTAACGATAGCTTGTAAACCTTTAAAGAAAGACCTACAGTTAGTTTCACTTCACCAAAGGCATATTCCATTGATTCATATTTTATTAGTATATCTTAAAGTCCCCCTGTGGTGAAAATCAAGTTTTTATTGTTTATATGGCTATGTGGTGTTTTTAATATGCTTTAAGACAAACCATGTGCAAATTCGTAAGTCAACACCATTGCTTAGTATTTTCTCCTTAAAACTGCAGTGAACCAAAGACAGTCTCAAAAAGGCGGTTTGAAATCGCTGGTGTTTCTGACATCACAAACTACCTTGTAACCAATCACGTCAAGGAGTGGATCTCTGAGCTGGTGTGAGTGAGTGGAGGCGGGGCTAGTTTGCATATTCATAGAACAGCGTATACTAAATGAGGCAAGGTGTAGAGTTACAGTCAAGCTATTTTAAGGCATGAAGGCATGTTTAAATATGTCATTTTGGTGATCAAAGATGAGCTTTAGGGGATGAAATTATTGATTACAGGGGGACTTTAAATATCTTATATTTAAAATAATCAGAATCACTGCAAGCAAATTTCGCCAAAAGACCTGGCAGCTGTATTCAGCTGGTCATGTGATCTCAACATGTCCACCCTGGTGAATGTGATCTCACCAAGTATAACATGTTCCTGGATCAACATCTTTTTTGATCTTGGAACAACTTTCCAATCAACCAATCAGATTTGAGGGACAAGTTTACAGTTTATGTCAAGTTTAGGCTTATCCCTAAAATCAGATGAACAGATAATCCTGGTTATAAGTCATGGGTAGGGTTAGGTTTAGAGGTAGGGAATTTTCAGACAGGAATGTTGATCCAGGAACATATGTTATTTGGCAAAATCACAATGACCTGTCTGCCCCTATGAAGCGACCTGCTCCATGTAGAACAAAACTACTGCTATTAGGCTACTGTTATGATTGGAGTTGATTTTTCTGAATTATTGAATCCTTTTTGAATGAGAGTGAAAAGACTGCATGCAACTTTAAATAATTGAACACCTCTCTCCTGCAGTCTGAGCTTTGACATTTGACCTTGTGTGTGTTTATAGGTAATCATCTGGGGTCCTGGTGTCGGTGAGTGTGAGGGTGTAAGCGTGACTCCCTGCTCCTCTGTTCTGGATGTCGGAGATTCAGCCACTGCCGTGTCTATCTGCCCATTTCTCTGTTCAGATCAGAGGTGACCATTTTGTAATGATCTTTATGTGACGCCATCATTAGAATTAGCATCATGTGTCTGAGACAAATGCTTAATTCTACGTGTGTGTGTGTAGTTATTTGCTGGCTGTAGGTCTAGAGAATGGGCAGATCGTGCTGTATAAATGGAGGCCATCAGATGATCTGTCTTCTGGATCAGACTGGAGCAGATGTGGAGAAACTGATGCTTGGTATCCTTTTTTCTGCGCATATTCTTACCTCCACTTTTTTATACTCTTGAAACGTCCAAACTAATGAGAAACGTGCATAAACCAGCTTTTGTCAACAAGAGAAGCTTCCTGCATTTTCCCACCCTAATAAAAGTGAGAAGGTTTAACATTTTAAAAAATCAGAAATTAGGATAGCCATAAATATTATTAATTTTATAGTTTTACTGTAAAATTTGTATTATATTATTTTTCTTAAATATATATATTTATTTTTACAGTGAAATATTAGAATAGTTATAGTTCTTATTTTGTTTAAAGTTTTTATTCGGTAATAAAAAAAAAGTAATTATTGTTATTTTATATGAGATTATATTTTATTTATTGATTTGTAATCATGATTTTGTGGCCAAATTGTGCAGCCCTACAGTCGGCACAGAAAATTTGACAAAAGTGAGCAGGTTCTTCAAAGCTGTTTAGCCAAAATAGACAAGCACATTATGCCTCATAAGCCCCTAAAAAATAATCTCACAGTTTCTCAGTCTTCAACTTACCTTCTCAGACCTGATCTCAAATCAAACAAGACAGTCGTACCTCCTCCCAGAATCCAGTGCTGGTGGTGTAATTGACAGCAAAAGGGCCTGGTGTATCTGAGCTGGCCCACGCTGCTCGGGAGAAGCTTCAGGTTGATACGGGGGCTCCCGTGGGCAGCTTCCGCATTGATCCGTGAAGAGAGGGAATGAGGTGTCAGAGAGAGGCCAAGCCGTGTTGTGCATTCTGTTTCTCGCTAGCTATCTCTCTCTCCCCCACAGCGGATTGAGTCCCGACTGGCTAAACTCTCTTTCTGTAGGTGTAATTGATAAACCGTCTGTGTAGGCACTTACACGTATCTCTTACCTAGAAGTCACTCTCCTTAGAAGCTCAAGAAGTCAAATTTTGCCTTGCCTTGCATTGCAGTGAGTTCTGAAAAACAAGATCGATTTGTGTGTTTATTCGTCTGCCTGTATTATTTTTTAAATGACCCAGTGTATTATAATCATCATAATTGAAGTATTTGGACTGGCAGAGCTGAAGTGAGACATCCAGACATGTGTGTAAGGGGTTATTTGGGTTGCCTTGAATCAACGTCCTTCCATGCTTGTGGCTTTCCTTGACCACCCGTCACAGTCAGAGTCACACGCTGGTGGTGAAGAGGCTGCGCTGGAGGCCAAGGCCGGGCCGGGCAGGACATGGGGAGCAGGAGCAAGGAGCTTGGGTCCAGCTAGCCAGCGCTGGTGTCGACCATGTCGTCAAAATCTTCAACATCAAAATCTCAGCGCTGTGACGTGCACTCTGGGTAATCTTCAGCGTGTCCAGCTGGAAAACGCAGTAATGAACTAGTCGCCTGATCAGCGGGCCTGAATGTGCTGTTTTTCATGGGGGATGATGCTGGGACCAGGTTTCTCGTTCCCTTAAATCAGCTTCTGTTCTTTGAATTTCAGCACTATTACTTATGACCTGTAAACACAAACTAATATACTATTTATGATGTATAAAAAAAACACATTGCTCTGTATTACAATAAATGTCTCTTTTCTAGTAATGAAATGTCACAGGAGTGATTTATCTCAAGCTAACTATAATTCTTTTATTGGCTTTTTAAAGCGCCCACATTCCATGAAAGGCAAATCCTCTTGTAATAACCTACAGCCGTAAGTGACGGTGAGAGAATAGGAAATCTGGCTCACATCCTCTCGTTTCCAGTGCCTGAAGGACAGATGAGCATTCGGATAAGATGTACAATGAGCCGTGAGGGCCATAGACTCACCAGGCGTGAATCATTCACAGGAGAAATAGTGTGTTTCATTTAGGAAATGTGCTCCTTTTTATTGAGCGCGTCCTTTATTGAAACCAATGACATTCATTCTTGAGACATTAAAGGAATGTTTTCTGGCTTCAATTCAACTTAAGTTGTATCGACAGCATCTGGGACATGCTTTTGATAACCACAGAAAATAATGTAGACTGCAAGACTAAAATGCTAAAAATATTCAGGAAGTAGTTTTTTGAAGTATAGCTGCAAGACTTAAACATTATGTTAACATGGTGTAATAGAATCACTTGCTAACTTGGTTTTCGCAAGGGTTATATGCATTTGTCAACCAATCATGACGGTAAACCCTGTACATTTTCTATTATATGTACAAGAACACCAGAAACGGACACCATGTGAACACTATACTTGCAAATACTGACTGTTTTGGAAGTGCAGCTGCAAGACGACAAACAACATTAACACATTGTGTAAAATAAAAACTTGCTAACTTGGGTTTTTGCAAGGTTATATGCAATTTGCCAACTTGTCATGACAGTAAACCCTGTACAAGAACACCAGAAAAGGGTTTTGTTATTTCAGCTACACACATTGACATGTTCATAAACAAAATCACCACACTTGACCAATGCCAAGCCGTGTTCAACATCTAGTGGAAAACCTTCAAATGTGTCAAAATGATTTTCTGTGGTAAACTTTAACATTTCGAAACTTTATCTGTTCTATTGACGCAATTCACTGAGTTCTATTTTGAGGACACCCGCTGGCCCATTTCTGTGTTGTGCTGTTGTGAGAAGTGAAAAGGTCTTCTGTGTCCTGTCTAGTACTGACATGTTAAATATTTGAGCACTTGATGGAATGGGAAAGCTGCCTGTGACATGAAGGCTTCATCCTCCACCATCCAGTTTGTCATGAAGTCCCTGCGCGCTCAATAATTCATTATACTGAACGTACAGAAGCACTCGTGACAGATTCATCCGCCTTGCCTTTCTGTTTGTTTTATAAATGTGTAAAAGTGTGTGTGAGAGAGATCAAAACATGGGCTCATTGAAAACTCTACACTGCGCAATGCAGAGGTGGACAGTAATGAAGTACATTTACTTGAGTACGTACACTTTTTGAGTATCTGTACATTACTTGAGTATTCTTTTTTTCTGGAAACTCGTTACTTTAACTTCACTACATTTGAAAGACAAATATTGTACTTTTTACTCCACTACATTTCTGTCAAGGTCATTGAGTAGAAAGTTAGTCAGGGCATGATTTTTTCCCCATCTCCAAAACGTGATTGGATTTTTGCGGGTGACAGACAGCCTATCAGCCTCTTGTAGGGGCACGTGTCGTGAAGTTCGGCGATTAGTGCGATTTCTTTCTACTTGTCATCTGCGAGAGACCGTATCGTTGTCAACTAACGATTTGAAAGTTTTGTTTTAATTGCAAAAAAAACATGTAAACCCTGCATGTGGCTCTCTGGAATGCTTAATTATGATTGGTCAATCTCAGCATCCAACTGTCTGATATAAGCAACACTGTACTATATCTGTCCGCTCTCTTGTTTCAATCACTTGCAACCACTTTTTTTGGCTGCCAATGCGCATGTGCAGTCCTAAGCTCGAGCCTCAGATCAATGACTGTACGATCAGTGATTGGCTCTTTTACTTAAAAGGCATGACGTATTCCGCTGTGTTGCACGTTCGTTGCAGTGTCTCCCATTCATAAGTAATCGGAGTCAGATCGGAGTGAACTGTCTCTACCGAACTAGTCTTTGATATTATTCAACATGAAATTAACTTTTTTAATGGAATATTGCAGTATTTATTATAAATGATCTGTGCACGTAATTATTTATCCCCCAAACAATTCCCGACAAAATCAAGTCCCGCCCTATTTTTCTTGTTCCACATGGAAATGCCAAAAGACAGAAAAGACTATCGCAACTTCCGTTTCATACCGAACTTAATGCTGTTACTGTATGTAATAGTGTATGTAATACCAAATACATTATACAGAGTCTTAAAGGGACTTTGGTTCTGCTGCAGTGTTCGTCTTGTTGCTTGGCTGACTGTTATGCATAGAAGGCCTATATTATAATCGACTAGTTCTTAGCTGAAGCTTTAATTACAGTAAGATTATCCACATTTATTTGGTTATTAGCGCCATATTTAATATTTTAACAGGAATGAAAATGAGGCTGTGAGGTATAGAGGTGTGTTCAATGGATTGTACGCCAGTTGTTCAGCTGACGAAACCTCATTCCAAAAAACATTTTTAGTAGACAAAAACTCTGTTTAGAAAGCGACTTGTAATTCCTGACAACATTTAAACATGTTGCTACTCTGACAAAGATCTATTAACAGGAAGAGCACACTTGTACATAGTTTGTTTTCATACTGTATTATTTTTTTTAACATAAAAAAAACACATTTTGAAGAATGTAAAAAAAATGTTTTCCCATAATAAAGGGATCTGAAGAAAGTCATACAGGTTTGGACGAGTAAATTACAGAATATTCATTTGTGACTGAAATTTCACTTTTAAGTAGATTTTGGTGTATTTCCTGTCTCAATTTCCAAATGAGGTGCTTGATAAATAATGAAAATAGAATAATTTAAATTATTTTATTAATAAAACATTTTTTGCAATAATTTATTAAAAATGTTATGATTTCCATGCAGTTTAAGGGTACAAGAAATATGAAATGAACACATCCACTTTGATTTGTTCAAGAGCTCCTGTGTGTCTGTGTGTGTGCCAGTGCAAACACACGGGACGGTACCGCAGTGGAGCACACAAGTGTACACTTCCAAAAAGCACTGTATAGAAAAACAAAACAACAGATTTGTGGAGTTCCTCTTTTTTTTTTTTTCAGTTTTTTTTTTTTTGTTTGTTCTTGATGGGCAGTGATGAGTTTTCTGAACTCAAAAGAGATGATAAATTCAAAAAATAATAAAAAAAATAAAGCAAAAGGACAAAAAGAAAAAAAAGAGCGGTAAGTCTTCCAGCACAGAATAAATAGTTTGTATAGCAATGTGTAAACTTGTAGACAGCACGTTTTCACACAGTGGCAAACAGACATACACGCTCACTGCTAACATTCTGTCTTTTTAACGTCATTTGTAACACCCCCCACTATCATTGTATTGTACCTCTACAGAAAAAATAAGTTGTTTACATTATATACATTAGAAGTTATTCATTCTCCTGGGGTGATGACAAGGCCTTGCTATTGTTTGTTACATGATGCAAAGATAGACCAGTTCACACCAGAATACACATGGAGTCCAGCCCAAAATGTTCACAAATCTTGTAGACTGAATTCATGAATCTCTTTGCACAAATGAGTGTTTTCTTGCTTTAGAAGAACACAACACTTAGATCATTTTCAGTTTTTTTTAGGTAAAATCACAGATTTAAGTGACCAACAAATCAGCTCTTCACTTCATTTCCAAGGTTATTGCCAAGACGGTCATAAACAACCAGATGGGCATTCAATAGACCATGATGCATTTTCAAAAGCAACGCATTAACGGGTTAACCTTGTGTTTCGCTTGATTCACAAACACAAGCACACACACACAGTGATTTGAATCCACAGTATAGAACATATCCAAATAAAAATCATATAAAGCACTACCTTGTATCTCTTTATCCAGTTTTCCAGTGATTTCCTTAAAACGCGACTGTCACAAATTCACTTTTCCCATAAAGGTAATGACATGTTTACACAGACGGATCAGTGCTTACCGTTCCATTGTAAAAAGAACAGTTTGTGGTGCATGGTACAGTATGTCTTCATGTGGTGCTATAAATGTCTTCATATTTGTTTTTAGTACACTTCATAGTGTCAGACAGTCTTTAGGGTTGTTCTGAGAAGCATGATCTCTATGACAATATTTCTGTGCAATGTCAACATTAGTGTCATAATTATACACCAAAAGTACAGGTAGTGTAAAGGATATTTTGGATATGATTCTGCCTTCCAGCTTAACGTACCATCAAGAACATACTGTAAATATACTTATCTATAGTTATAATGAGCTAATTATTGCCACTTTCATAATTATTATAATTGTGCATTTGTCAGTAATGGAGTAAAATGATCTGCAAAAAAATTCAATCTATAATGTATGCATAGGATACCATGCACGAAAGATTAAAAAATAAATAATTCTTTTTAATCAATCTAATACATTCTTTGTGTATACATACTTTTACCGTATGACTACTCTGAATAAGAATCTCTTGATAATCTCTTGTTCATAATTACATGTCGCCAGGCTTCTGTTGCCTCAGCTAATTCATATTATGGTTATCATTATGATTTAAAAGTAGAGTACTGAATTATGCCCACTCCTTGAGCAGATGTTTGGCCGGATCACTTGTAAACATCCCATTCACTTAACTAGTAATAAAATAGATATTTGAGTTGCTCTTTTGGATGATTTTCTAAAAATTATTCTTTGAATACTAAAGTTCCTGTTTATGCTTGGAAGCTCATACAATTGAAAACTTCATTAACCAGGGGCCTAATTTATGAAACGTGTGTACGCAACGCACAGATTTGAACATAGTGTGTGAATGCTAAAATCCACGCAGACGCACACATTTCTCCTTGTGGCGGAGAGATGGACTACTGCAGGTATTTGGAAATATAAGCAATTCTCAAGTAAAGCATTTGGACGTCGACTGCTGCTCTTTTACATGTTAATGACATTAATGAGGCGGAGATCTGAAACCATTCAGCTGCGCACAATTTCAAGAACATTTGCTATTTATAGATTTCACATCTGGATCAAACATTTTATAAATCAGGCCCCAGCAACTTGAAGATCAAATTGGATTCCAGTATGAGAATCTACCCATTTTATGACAATTCGTAATCTCTTTGTAAAAGGTTGTAATAACAGTATTGACCGTATACTGTAAGTTTACATGTCAGATATGCCATATACTGTTTAAAAAAATGAAATGCAATATGTAAATGTGAGCTAGCCCTTTTACTTCTACTGATTCACCGAGCTTCATAGTTGCTTATCACCCTCCATCCCTCCATTAAAATATATTGTAGTTATAATCTATTAGGGACACCTTTAGCAGATGTTTGTTAATGACATATTAATAAAAGTTGTAGATCATTACCATGACATATTTTAACAGGAGGTTAAAAGGCGATGAGAAACAATGAACAAATAAAGCCAGTTATAACTTGTATATTGTTTTTTTAATGTCCAGTGTACACTATTCTCTTGTTGATGTTTTAGTTTATTCTCTAATATAGGACATTAAATATGATGTTCACAAGTGCCAACGATGATCATATTGTGGGATACTGATTGCTGAACGTGCCAAACTACATATAAACATTAAAGGCATTGAATAATAAACAATAATGTTGAAATGAACTTGGAAATAAGAGCTGATTGTAGTCAGAATGAAAACTCAGTCATAGTCATATGCTGCAAAAGTCCAAATGTAGACCAACCCCTCCGTGGACTGAACAACTCATTGTGTATTAGAAGCGTCAGTCTAGGTCGTGGCCGTCATGCTAAGACAAGCTCCCGTGGCGTTGTGGGATTTTTGCGTATCTGTGTTGTTTTATTTAAAGGTCTTTGTCATCGTGACACATTAGTGAGCGTGAGGTACAATGACAATCACTGTTAGCAAACACGAACCGTGTTGTTTCAGTCTCCTCTTTCTTCCCCGAAAAGTTGAGACAATAAATACCCACGAATGTTGCGTTATCATCAGACAACAGCCACATACAGAAGGAAGTCACGAGTTAGTGAAATTCGCAATGCAATGACTTAGGAATAGGATAATATGTGAAGTCACTGTTTTCGTCATCCGGTCGACACGATTCGGTCCGTTAGGCTCCCGTAAGACGACAGGCACACACGTACAGTAACAAATCTGACAGAAACTAAAACCAAGACACCGACGGTGAGATATCAGCCGAAACAAACTCTTGCCATTGATATGAATGATACGTAGCTTATTTCCGATAATTCATATTTTGATTACATTTCCAGATTTACAAAACAGCTTTAGCTGATGCTCCCTATCTCTGCAAGACATTGTGCAAAGTTCACAGCGCACAATAACATTTCTATAGCAACTATGAGGTCATTTCACTGTTGCTAAGAGCGAGGTGATGTATTTCACAATGTCACTCTGCCATTTCTCCTCTGGAACAACACGGCACACACACACACACACACACGCCTCAACCCGAGCCCTTTTAGCCCAAGCTACAACCGTAGAGGATTCACAAATGTTTTTTTTTTTTTCATCAACCAAAAAAAAACCCAAAAAAAAAAACCCAGAACGAACAAGAAACAAACAGAGGGAGGGTAAACTGAGAGACTGCACCAGAAAGTCAAAACGAGGCTTTGTTCTTACGTGACTCGACTTATTAAGTTAATTACACTTGTGCTAATTTTTCAGTCCCGCTGTTTAATACAATATCGTCCTTCTGTCTTGCTGCGTGGACCGCTTTTGTGTAACCTCGCAGCTTTCTGTGAGGATATTTTGGTTTTGCTCTGCATGGAGTACCACTTCCCTGTTATTATCACAATTTGTGAGTCTTCTTGTTCTGTAACAGCGATTGTACATCCGAAGCATGGGGCTGCATCTGTGTGTTTCAGTCCCGGTATGCAGGATCAACTTGCTCGGCTGTAATGGAAGACTGACTCTCTAAAATCGCCGGTTTTGTCTCTTACATCTCTTTCGGCTGGCCCTGTGGCTCTTCTGAGGTCGCAGTTGCGCGACTTCTAATGTGACATATGCGATAAACCAAAGTGGTCCTTTCGATACTCTGTTACCAGTACAGGCCTACATGATGCTAGCTGTTTTTAAAGACAAACAATGTGTGGTACACGTCTATCCAGGTGAGAACAGGTGGCCTGCGTTTACACTCCCTTGTTATCTTTAGTAAAAAATCGAGACACTAATAGTCTTATTTACCATTAACCACTTTTTCACACCATTGGGACACTGAAGCAATACAACAAATTCATATCGGTTTGCAACGTCGTACGTGTCTGTTCCTGGCTCGTTTGTAAAGTTCTACCGAGCACCAGGCCTCATCAGAATAATTCATTTCACAGCATAATCAAAGCTCACTTTGATGTTCAAATATGGTATTTACATGGCTGTTGACGTGTTGAATAAAGAGGAGGAGTCCTCGGTCATATCCGCTGCCCCCTTCCCGCAAGTTTCAGCAGAACCAATGTGCACGGATTTCGTGGAAAGGCTGCCGGCGGAAGCGTCTCTTTTTTTAGCAGCTAAGGCTACAGCGCCTGTCCTCCGTTGATCCACGCTGCTGTTTGGGGTGGGGGGTGTGGGGGCGTTGTTGAGTCCATCGAGTTAGGAACGGGAGGTGACGGGACATAGATAATGGTTGGGTTGCTGTGTGAGAACCTCCGGTCACCTCCCTCCTAGCCTGAAGATCAGTCCTGCTCTGATGTGGCTATGGATGGTGGGACGGGGGTCATGGATGGGTGAGGAGTCGGACCCCCCCACCCTGGGTTGCTCACACACTTCTGTTAACCGCTGATATTGCTCAGTCTGTCTTTTTAAAAAAAAAAGCTGATCGCTTCCTGGGAGTGCAGTGCAGGGCAGTGGTAAGGCTCACAGGCCGGACACCATAACCCTGTAGGAGGGGGGCATGTGTCTGTGACGGGGGCTGGAGGCCGGGCTGCTCGTGGGACTGCTGCAGCTCGCGTCCACCCCTCCTATGGAGGGTAGATATGCGTGATGCAGGATCGGCAGCTGCAGGGACAGCCTGCGCTGTATGCTGTGAACACAAATCACACAGACGAAAATAGTTATTATACATAAAATACCCAATTACCCATTTTCTTTAATGCTCTTTAGTTAATGTGTTTATTAGTGGGGAAGAACTCTTGTATGCCTGTAACAGACGTTCATCTATAATTATATCACAAAGCACATTTAAAGCAGACTTTGCCTCGTACATCATGTTTCGTTCTTAATCAAGGGTTGAAGGTTTAACACCATCTGGACCAACATACCAAAGTTTGGGGCCTGTAATATGTTTTTGTATGCTCACCAAAGCTGCATTTATTGGATTTATTTGACAAATACAGTAAAAACAGTAATGTGAACTGTTTTTACAATAAAAAAAAAAGTTTTCTATTTGAATATATTTTAAAATGTAATGTATTCCTGTGATGGCAAATCTGAAATGAAAATAGCCATTACTCCAGTCTTTAGTGTCACATGATCCCTCAGAAATCATCTTATTGTTATCAATGTTGAAAACAGTTGTCATTCTTAATATTCTTGCTGAAAACTTGGTAACTAGAAAGTTAAAAAATAGAAATCATTTATAACATAAGTCTTTGCTTTTAATGTGTCCTTGCTGACTAAAACAAAAATTAGTGTATAAAGCATCTTTCTCCATTTTTTGACAGCAACAATGAAATCACACATATTCCATTCCATTACAGTAAATATATATATTTCTTTTTTCTTCTTTCTTGTCTCATAGTCAGGATGATGGGTTTAGGACGGTGCTTGTTCTTTTGGCAGTGTGGATCACCTCATATAAAGTCCATTTCATACCCGTGTCTAGATTCAAACTGCACCCCAAGAGGCCGAAGCCCTTTAAATCGATTACAGAAACCAAATAGCAGTTATATAAAGTGCACATAAAGTGCACACACCACACCTCTCATGATTGCTTTTATGATTGGAGTCTCTTTGAGTTATTACTTTTTCAATCAAATATTAATTTCATACATCAATTAAGGAAAATGTCTTCTGTGTTTAGAAATAATTAACATTGATTAGTCAGATGTTGCAGGTTCACATGCAAAACAAAAAAATACAAAAATACTCTTTATGCCAGTGCTATTAAACTAAATATGTACTTGTTTATTCTTTACTGCAGACATGGTGAGCAGTCACAATAAATTAATTTGCCGCATATTCCCATGGCACAGTTGGTGTTATTTTGCAAGGTCAAGACTCCATCAGCTACTGGGGTAAGTGTGTGAGAGTATGTGTGAGTGAGTGTGTGTGTGTGTGTGTGTTTGATGAACAGTGACAGTGCAGAATCCCTCCTCTGTGAGATCAAACATTCATGTGCTGGGACAGCCTGTAGTCCTCTAATTCTACTCTCATGTCTATTTTCAGGGTCCAGTGCCTTTCGCTCTCACTAGAAATCACACATTATGTAACCACAGCCCCCCTCCCACGTCTCTCTCTCTCTGTCCCTGAACATCTACTTGCTTTCATTTACTTTTTTCCGCCTGATGTCTGTATTATTTCTTACCTTCATGTAAATGAGTCTTATACAGCAATGTATGTTGTATCTGTTCACCTTGTTTTTAATGCAAGAGTGGGCCTAGCCATTGGTATGTGGTATGTGTTGTGTTTACTCTAATGTGCAAGTCTTCCGGTGTCAATCGCTTCCAGATACTGTAGCTGTACAAAAACAAAACTGTCTGTTACGCTGCTTGATGTTGAAAACTGGTAATTGTTCAATTATTATTTTAATTCATTTTCACAATCATAAACACACCGGTTTGTATCACTAATAGTTTGACCATTTACGGGGCTTTGTTATTCTTCTACAACCCGAATTCCGGAAAAGTTGGGACGTTTTTTAAATTTGAATAAAATGAAAACTATAAGACTTTCAAATCACATGAGCCAATATTTTATTCACAATAGAACATAGATAACATAACAAATGTTTAAACGGAGAAATGTTACACTTTTATCCACTAAATGAGCTCATTTCAAATTTGATGCCTGCTATGACCTGCTACGATGTAGCATTTCAGCATTGCAGAACAAGTTGGACAGTTTCAACAAGAACTATTTAGAGAATTAAAACCCATAAAAAGAACTTATAGCTAGTCAGTACCAGGTGGTTTTGCAGAGATGGATATTCTCATTCTAGAGAGAAAAAAAAAAAAAAAAAATTAAAATTTTAATCAGTGTAACATTAGTGATGATCATTTTTTGGTCCGTTTTCCTAAGAAAGATGTGGTAAATAGTATACAGTATATATATATAACTGATGAGTTTATGGTCATTGAATGGCTTTTAATAGGTATGACTATGGGCCACAAGAAAAATATATAGAAAATAAATTTGATTAATCTCTCATCGTTTCTAAGAAAATATGCACCGTTAATGCAGCGTCAGATGCCAAAAACTCGTCAGTTTTTAGTTTTATTCTGTGAATAATTGACTGCCTTATGAGACTTCTTCACCGGCATAACTGTCACGCAAATTCTTTAACTTTTTTACTTTATCACCAGTTGCTCGCAAAATTGTAGACAATGATTCACATTTTGTGTGCGTCATTTTCCGTGATAATAAAATGAAGTTAATTATTAAATGAATAAGTAAATAAACAAGTAACAAGCAAACTTAAACTTGTGCTTAAAATATCTGCAAATAATTTGCTGATGCAGGTTCAAACAGACACTTGATTTTTTTCTTGCCCCTCCCCCAACTCAAGAGTTAAATGTCGCCCATGTATAGCTAAAAGCATGTCGAGTTTTCTCAGACTTATACTTTTGTCTTAATTACTGTCATTGTCTAACAAATCTTTCGTCAAATGTTATGTCTGGAAAGTTGGACTGATATTTTGTTCATACTGTAGATTCTTATGTGTCCAGAAACTTTTTTGGGCCTAAAGTGCATGCCGGTGTGAACTCACTGTTCTGGTGAGTTGATGTCTTCTAGTGGACCTCTGCTTATCCTAGAAGGATCCATGGATCCCCACTGAGCCTGAGGCTTCTGCTCTAAGTGGTTCTTCAGAGATTTCTCTCCATCTGAAAACAAAGACATGATGTTCAGAATGCTGCCTTTCCATCAGGATGTCAGTGGTGGATTCAGCTGAAGAAGATGCTGAGTCAGAACTCACACCTTAATGACACCTCAGGTTGACATGTTTGGGGATGAAAAATGTATAACACCAATAAATTGTTCTTCTTCTCTGGGTGACAGACTCAGGAACAGAGGAAAAGAGTTTCACATACTGAAATGAGTCACGACTGACAGCTGTGTGTGATCGACAGGTGAGGAACACAAGGTTTGATATCCACTTCTCCTACCTTTTCCATCAGTGAAGTTGCGTATGCTCAGGATATTGTTGACATCTTGGTAGTGGTTTTGTTTAATGTATGGAGTCTTTTCTGGAGTGTCCTGGAGTTGCATGGTAACCTCTTCCAGTTCCTTATCCAGCTGTAACACAAATTCAAAAATCCGATAGCCCTTTACAATAAGGTCCCATTAGTAATGCATTAGCTACTATACGTTTGTTATAGTATTTATTAATCTTTGTCAAAATTAGCTAATACAAATGCAACTGTTCATTGTTAGTTCATGTTAGCTCAAGTCCGTGAAATAATACTTTTGATTTTAATAATGTACTGTATTAGTAACTGCTTAAATTAACAATAGCTAAGATTAGTAAATGCTTTGGAAGTATTTTTCATTATTAGTACATGTTAGCTAATGCAGTTAACTATGGTAACAAACGAAACCTTACTGTAAACCAGTCATTTATTTATATAACAAATTAATAATTTGTCATTTAAAAAATAAAATAAAATCAAAACATACAGTAGTATGTTTCATTACTGTAAAATACTTACAGTAGTAAAAACATTTATTGATTTCACAAAACAAAACTCCATACAGTTGCTCCCAAAAATATCTATTAGTCTTGATATAATTATTTATTTGTTATTTAAGTATAATCATTTAGTCTTAATATGTATTTATACTTAATCTAATATAGATTTTGGTACTGTATTTTGATTTGCATAATATATTTTTTTGTTTACCTGTATTCGTTATTTGGGGATATAAATTACACTGTCATTCTAGGAATGTAATAATTTAGTCATTTATGACGATTGAAATGGGAGAAACTTCCATCACCTCTGTAATTCTCATTCGGAGGCGGTGGTTGTCCGTCTGTAGTCCATCCAGACGGGAAGTGTTGGCCTGGTTAACACTGGTTACTGAGGTGGAAGTCTTGGAATCTTCCTTCTTCTGGTTCTGGGTGAACTTTAACCTCCGGTTCTGTGTGGCAGCATCCGGGTTTGTTCGCATTGTTACAAACTAACAAACGAGAAGAGAACAAGGACATAATATTGAGATCTTTTGGCATCGAGTCTGCTTAGGATGTATTTGTTTAGAGGTAGAGTCGAATCTTTCAAATTTCAGTGTGTTCATTTCCAGAGAGCTCCAGGGAATGCAAAGTAAGCACTGTTCTCAATTATGTTCCGGTGAACTTGCTAGGGATTTGCACAAATCAAAATGCCAGAATGTGGCTTTCGCTGACCTCTACAATTCTTTCCCCATAGGGCTGGATCAGGCTGTACGTTGCAGTACTTACCTTTGGCACAAAAACCAGACACAGCGTGATGGTGCTGCAGAAGATGATGACCAGTGCCACGATGCAGAACTGCACATTAGGCTGATCTCGGGTCAGGAAGGACACTGCTGCCCCAATGATACACATGATGCCCACATTATACACACTCATACCGATGTACTTGCTGTCGTTCAGGGCTGGAATGCTCACATTTCTGGTCTCCCAGGCCAAAAAACACCCAAACAACTAGACAAAAAAGAGAAAAGTGCAATGAATTATAAGAGCAGTGAAATCTTAAGTTTTGCATAGACAATCATTTTCACTTTCATCACCGTGTGCAGTCCTCAGTTTACAGTGATGAATCATAAAGCCAGTGAGAATGAACTGTGGCTGACTTATTTAACACCCTAATTCCTCTAAAGGCAGCTAACAACACCTGTCCAACTCTCAGGAAGTCAGAGAAGTAATCAAAGCACCTTTGTGTGCGACTAGAGTGAACTCGGAGAAATATGACTCAGCTAACATAATGACGCACACTCGGAGATCTGATTCTGCACCCACTCGCCTCAAAGCTATTCAATCCTAATCCAATCACAGCCCGTCTCACTCTTTTTCCTTATTCACCCTCTCCTTCTCTCGTTCTACAGGAACACGTCGGCTGTAAGTGAAGCCACGCTGATTTAGCGGCAGGTTTTCATACATGACAAGAGGAAGGAAGAGGAAGTTTTCTGAAATGGCACATAGGCCTATAAGAGAATGTGAGTGTGATGGCATTGGCACTTGTTCACTATTATGATTTGATGACTTTCTTTCTAAACACATTTCGGCCTTGATTTAACATTGACACCTTTGCCTCCCCACAAACCTAGAGCTGTAGTTTTTAGAGAGAAGAGAGACAAAAGAGACTGGAAGAGATACTCTGTGGTCCACAGTTGACCTTTGACACGGATCGTCTACTGTAGAGCAGGGTAAAAACAGAGGTAATGGCCTGCCAGTCAAACCGAACCACCTGCCGCTATTACAGCAGCCAGAACAAGAGGACAAATCATTTCCACAGAGCACAAAGTGAGTGAGAGGGCAGATTTGTATTTGAGGATGTTGCCACCATTGACTCAGAGATTATGGTCTGTGCTATGGGCAATTAACTGACTGGGGGCATTTTGGTTCCTGAGGCACCTTACCAGTAATCTAAAGTGAGGTTAATTGGAAAGAGCAATCTTGCTCATATTATATCTCCTCCTTTGGTACAATGTATCAAAGTCCAGTCAGTGAGTTCGCTAGATGTGCATTTCCGGAAAAAAAGTTTACAGCAGTTTCTCAATCTTTTTGACTCCATTTCTAAAAACACAATATTTGAAGGTGCTTTAAGTGCTTCTGCTGTAATGTCAAAGCTGCTTATTTGCAAACTTTTTATTTATTTATTTATTTTTATTTTATTTATTATTATTTTTTTACAGAAATTGTAAAGTGGAAATATATAATATTTTCAGTTTCAGAAACTAAAAGTTCACTGGGGTTTACACTTTCACAGCAATGCATTTACATTAATTATTTTACTTTTTTTTTTCTTACAGATTTTTTAAACTCACAAATAGCAATTTCTAAACAATAACATATTTTAGAGCTTGACATAACTACAACAATTATATTCATTGTTAAAATGCCCAAAACTTTTTAGTATTTGATTAATTTCCGCTTTTCCAGGTCTAGAAATCACACTTTCAAAATTCTGTGGCAAGACAAAATGACAGTTGTAGAAAAATATTTATTAAAAAAAGAAATGAAATATGTTTACTTATTTTAATGCTTAATTTAAATCATTTTAAGCCATATTGCGCCCCTCTTTGCTGAAGCCCATTAGTTGATAACCATTAGTTTACAGTAAGTTTTGGTTTTAGTTTTTTAGTTCAGTGTAAACAAAATTTCAGCAATAAGCAGGGGGTGTTAATTTTGTCACAGTAAGAGCTGTTCTTAAGCCTAAAACCAGAGGTAAAATCATAGTAATGCAGACCTCAAGTGGCTTAGGTTTTTTGATTTGTAGCTTGTATAAAGTATGATAAGACAATATTGTTCCCTAATAAATCTTCATGTATTCTAATTTGTGTTTGTTAACACTTATACAATATTGTCTATTGGTGGGTCATGAACATTAGATAACTGTATGTATGGCATTTGTATTTCCTGATGTAACACAAGAGACTCAGAATCTAGTATTGCAAATGCATTTTCATGACAGTAAGATACTGTATAATAATTTACCAAGTGGCAGAATATTCAGACTCGGTTGTCTGCGGGAGCAGATGGCGATCATGTTGTTGCTCTCTAGAATGTTCTCACTCACCATAAGGAGGCCTTTGTAGGCATAGACAATCCCCAGCCAAATGGTCATGTGCGTGTTCTCACAATGCTCCAGGAAGGGCCGGATTGCGATGTCTCGTCCCTGAGGATCTGCCTGTGGAGACGCAGTGAGAAAACCAATGAGTGGAAATAATCCTGGCTAAAAAACACCTTTGTCACTAACAACAATAACAAAATACAGAGCCAGGGCTTATTTGCCTTGACTTAAATGCGTTTAATATGAAGGTTGATTTGGGGTTGACTTTAAGAATTTATTAAATACATTTGCATTTAGATCTAGGAGTAAATTTGCAAAATTGCATTTGCATCGAGTACCAATACTGAGGATGAAGGCATTACAGGAACTGGGATCATTTAATCTCCCATGGGAGACCAACCTTAATGGACTTTCTAGAGATAGTAACAATAATATAGTCACCTCTACGGGATGCCACCTGAGAGTTAACGATTAACAATAACTCTTTATGGCTCAGGCATTGATCACTTGATATTGATCGAGATATTTACAGTCTTTATATGCAAGACAGATCAGGACTGGACTGCGAAGGGGGTCTGCGAAAGAGAAGATCTCAACCGAGTTCCCCCTCAAAGTGCTGGGTCTAAAAGTAGCTAAGCTCTAACCCACTTTCTGCTGCCCCAGTTTGAAAAACCTTTAGCTTGCCATGCAACGACCCGGACACAAAGATAGACAGGGATCCAACCTCCAAACGCATTCCTAAGTCTTGCCTATTTTTCCCAGTTTAGTCACAGAGCGTAACACCCCCAGCTCTCATCCGTCGCTTGTGTGGATCTAATCAGCATGATTTGAGTTTGGCATTAAGGAGTTCACAGCACAGAAGACATCTTCACAAAGTGACGGTGCGAGTAAAGTGGGCCAGCCAACACAAGAAGTTCTATTTATAAACTACATATTCCAAGATGTGATGAATCCTAGAAGTCAAACAGACATTGTCAGACCATTTTTTAACTCAGCGAGAGAACAGATCAGAGAGGAACTGCTGATGATGTATAGTCTGCGAAAAATGTTGATGTGATAAAGTGCTTCTACAATCGCAACGAAAGAAATAGCAAAAAAATATCTTTCCCCTCACTCAAAGTAACACAATAATGCTTTTACTTCTCTTGTTAAACATTCAAGTGTTCCTTCTGACCTCAAAAACCCAGAAATGAAAAGATAAAACTGAAATAAACTGCTTATTTCAAACTGCACAACAACAAGAGCTCTGCTTTCCTCATAGCCTGAGCTGTAGTTAGTGGAGCTGTGTGGTGTTGCCGGGCAACAGTCGGTGGGTTGGGCTTAAAGAGAGTGCTGGGTGCTCAGTTATTTCTCACTGCATTAGGCGTCTAATGTAATTGTTCACTGGAAGCTAGAAGGATGTGTGACTGACAGAGTGTCTTTGGAGAGACGGTGACAAGAGGGATACAGTTAGCTGAGAAGAGAGAATTATATCCGTTTATAGACTGGAATGAACCATATGGACACTGAGAACTGCAAACAGACAGCCATCAGGTGTGTCTTCTTGAGTAGTACAGTAGCAGGTTTAGACATACAGATAACCCTATAACTCCTGCCTGAGACTTTTCACTTACAAATGTATTATTAAAGCCTAGCTTACTAAATTGTGGAAGATTGCATACGCAAATTATATATATATATATATACTTTAATAAATTATCTACTTTATTTATCATAAATTGTGGTCCTGGATGAGTAAACATTTTTCTATTTTAATTTTCTATTCCCCCTCCCCCACCCCCGTGGCTTTTTATCTCACAATTCGGACTTTTTTTTCTCACAATTGAGAAAGGTGTTAGTCGACTCACTCCGAGCGGAATTCGAATCGAGGGTCTCCAGCATGAGAGGCGGACACACTAACAAGGACGTTAAAGACGTCAGTCGCCAGTCAGCCTCTTGAGGCCAAGGGAGTGAGATTTACCAGCACAGCTCTTAGTACTAGCTGGCCGATATTACACACGTGTATTTGATTGTAGCTAAACTCTACAGGACAGTGGGTCCCCAGGAAGACCTATAGGCATTAAAGTTTACATGGTGTGATCCTGTCCTCCATGTATCTCAATCTGAGCATGAAAAAAATGAATCAACCCAAATAGACGGGAGAGTGAAAGAGAGAGAAAGAGTCATGGACTTCAGGGTTCTTTGCCTCAGTCATTTCTCCATGAGCATATATTTTATTCCATTGAGAGTTTAGTACAGCATGAATGAGATTTCTATTATCCAGCTTCTTTCTAAGACCTTTGATTTTGAGCTAAGCTCTTGTTTAAGAGAAATGATAGTTATAATACTCATTTGTATGGGTCAGTCACCCTTCTCTCCGTCTGTTTCTCTCTGACATGGCTTCTTGTGACCACAATCTCTTATCTGTAGTAATCCTTTTACATTACACCCTGTGATCTCTGCGTGCCACTACTTAAATGTAGTATGGCGAGGCAGATATTGTTCAATGGAGCTGAGAGTTCTTTAATAAAAAAGTTAAGTCAATTATTCAGCCATCAAATCTTAAGGTCAACTCGAACGATACTTCACTGACCTAATCCCACAGCAAAGACATGACACACATCAAGGTTCACCATGGTTCAAAACCAACACTCGCCAAGCACCAAGTTCAAATAAAAATCAGCTCAGGTCAGTAAATAACACACTAACTTTGCCCATGTTTGCCAGAACTGCAATATATAGTACATTATCTAAATTAAAAATGATAGAATGACCTCACATGAGCGCTTCAAATCGAAGACAATTTATCTAGGATGTGGCACAATGTGGAATATTCATTGCAATAATCCACCAAAAAGAATATAAAAGAAAAATATAAGGAACAAAATTATGATTTGTGACAGTTTGCCTATATATATTGAAATTGATGCAATTGGCTGCACGGCATGCTATTACAAATGTTAAAAAAATTAAAATAAAAAAAATAAAAAATAAATTTGCTATATTATATACTACTATTATTATTTTAAAAGTTTGGGGTAGGCAGCATTTTTTTAAATTATTACTTTTTCTTAGACTCTTATGTCACCAAGGCTGCATTTATTTGATCAAATTATTCAATTTATTATTCAATTATTGAATTATATCAATTTATTCCTATGAGGGCAAAGTCTTCAGTGTCACATGATCCTTCAGAAATCATTCTAATATGCTGCTGATTTGCTGCTCAAGAAACATTTCTTAGAATTATCAATGTTGAAAACAGTTTTGCTGCTTAATATTTTTGTGGAAACCGTGATGCTTTTTTTTCTTTAATAATTCTTTAATAAACAGAAAGTTCAAAAGAACAGCTTTTATTTGAATTAGATTATTGTAATCCAAAATCTACTTCCATTATGCCACTTTCTCTAATCACTTGCGTTTTGCAGGTGTGGCAAATGTACATTTTGGACCATGTTTAGCACTTTCCGGCTCGCTGACTGCATCTCTGTGTGGCTCCTCCAGGGTTACATCTACCTGCTCCAGTTTGAGGATGAACCTGCAGCTGTACGCTGAGGCTTTGCAGATCTGTCTCCCTCTGGTGTGTGCTTATTTTTGGAGTCCACTGCTCTAAACTCCACTTCAAATGCAGTGACTTCAAAGTGGCCCTGCTGCAGTCCCTGCGGCTGAGCCTGGGAGCTGCCATCACTGATTCATTACAGGCTAAATGCATCATTAGACCAGGAATCAAACCCCGAACATCAAGCGCATTTAAATATGCAAATGAGAACTTGCAGTGGCATGTTTCAGATTGCCTTTGTTATTGCAGCCTAAAATGCTTTTTATTGACATCATTCTTTAATCTAATGCTCCAGAATATCTCGGTTTTAATCACAACTCCCATCTGCTCGCTCTCCGCGAGTCTCCGATGCAAATGACTTTCGCTATGTTGCCGTCACGTGACTGCCGTACCGCGCACCCTTCGCCCTACACAAACACACTCACTTATAAACATGCAGCTAATTTGCGAATAACAACCTTCATAAATGGAGTTCGAGTGCTCGCTGTCAAACGTTATTAGAGCTCACACATGGGCAAACATTTGAATCTGGTGACTACTGGGATTATACTGAGGTATGCACACAGATGCACTCTCAGTATTACGGTCACGGACACATAAACAAACGCATACACTCACACACTCGCAAAATTGGAAGGCCATAACGCATACAGCATGTTTTCTTTTCCGGGGGACAGTCGCGATTTGTGACTCGGGTCATCTATACATCTTTGTTGAGTCAAGGACACGGAGAGGTCCCACACACGATAAGCCATCAGTCCTGATAACTCATTAGGACTGCTGTTTTTTTCCTCCATGAGGGCAGGCATAGCAAACTGTGAGTGATGGAGGATGGCCGCTCTCCATCATAGTGCACTCTGCTGCCCCTATGATTACTGAAGCCACAAGCACCTTTCTGTGCTGTGGACATCAGGGTGCGGAAAAGAGTAGATGGGTGTTTGTGCGACTGTCCTCTAACCATGACCAACATTGTTTACAAATACACCACATCTTAAATTCTGTATGTGTTCACATTCGGTGATGGGAATAATAGTAGTGGAAACCAAATTTGAAACATTTTTGGAATGAAATGGCTGACTTCCCATAGTATTGCAAGTAGCATAGCATAATGCAAGTATGGCTTAAAGAGGATCTATTATCCCCCTTCTCAAAGTCTTTAGGGTCTACTAGAATAGGTTTTCATGCTTGAATGTTCAATAAACATTATTTTTCTCATATTTTACATTATTTCAGCACCTCTTTTCCCAGTCTGTCAGTAACGCTCTGTTTTGTTCCTGTCTCTATGAAGCCCACCCTCCCGAAAAGCGCAATGTGCTCTGATTGGTCGGCTGCACCAGTGTGTTGTGATTGGTCAACTGCTTCAAGCGTGTTTTGGAAATGTCACGTTCCTTACCTTAACCGTGAGTTTTAACACACTACTAACACAACTCAACCAGGCCTCGGCTCCTTTTGTGCAAATGTCTTGGGTGGGAATTATTTAAATGAGGAATATTGTGATGTGTAGCCTACATTCCCGGAAGAAAACTCAATAATACAATCAAGGTGTTTCGGGGAGTTCAGAAACAGAGAGCACTGATATAGAAAATAACTGCCATTAGAGTGACTTTGTGCTTTGTAACTTTGCAGACCTTTTTCATGCTCAAACAGCAACATTACACACTAAAAGTTGAAAACCCCCCCCCCAAAATAGGACTCATTTAATTGATAGCTAGAACTTTATGTAAGCTAGGTACACGCTGAGATATTTTCAATCTTTTTGCATAATAAAAAGAACATAACCATAAGAAAAGAATCAAAATCAACCCTGGGACATAAAAGTGCACTGTATGTAGCTGAAGAAAAATCCATATAATTACAAAGAAAAATGTCCTTCCAGTAGTAAAATTTAAGAGATCTTTGAACCTATTGGTGAAATGTCCAAAATGGGCGGCAGTAATCCACTGCATGTGAGGTCTGAACTGACCCAGTGCACTTCACATTAAACAAACTCCCAGCATACTTCAAACACTGTCTGATCTAATCCTCGAGGTAAAGTCCCACTTGCGTCTCATTTACTTTATCATGCCTGGGATCATCCGCACCTCATTTTCTCTTGTTCTCGGTTTACCTCGCCTTCATTGACTCCATTGAGGTGCACGTCCTGTCCAGGATATTACCCCTTGTGTTAACATTAATTAAACATGATTATAAAGCTCTGAGTGAACGTGATATCTTTTGATGATGTTAATTTCGTACAAGATACGGAATGTTCCCGGTTGTAATAACAAATTTGTCGATTATTATGTGCACGGCTACTGTCAAGATCTGTTAGGCTGGTCCTGCTGGAGTTGAATTTAAACAGAATTTAGTTTTTAGGAAAGTTAAGCCAAAACTTGTGATTCAAAAAAGCTATACTTCCAGCAGTGAGACAAAACTCTCTCTTTTTTCTCTTTTTCTGTCTTTGGTAGACTCAAACGTGTGCATGCACATCATATTCCTGTCATTGCTAGCCGAGATAGCAGAAATTGAGTCCTTGGAGGCTCGACGGAGGTGTTGTGATGTGTACTGGGCTGTATTATGCAGACTAAAGACCGTACAGATTGGCTGCTTAACAGCAGGAGAATTTTGCTCTATAGTATTCATGGGTAAGACTGATAACATTTTATAACACACCTCTCCATGATATAAGTTTTTTTTTTAATCTGATTTTCACTTTAAATAAAATGCCACCATTCGCACATTTCTACTTTCCAAAGACAATTCTGAAAGAAAACATGACGGGAGACTATTGCTTTAGTATAACAAAAGCAACTTCAATGCGCATCTGATTGAAAGATAAACTGTGCATTTTTATTTCAGTGTTATTGTTAACATTGTGGTTGTGTAAGCAGACAGTTTGCTCCGAACATTCAATTTAACAGAATTAACAGCAAGCCAAAGATGGCAAGGTTTCAACTGAACTACACATTTTAAACACTTACAATATTGCTTCGTGTATACAATAAATGCATGTTCTTAAGTAAGCAAGGTTTTATAGCGTATTTAATTCAACTGCTCAGGCAATTGCAATGGTATAACCCATGTTAGGGGCGGACAAATTACACTTTAAAATCAGCTATAGAAATGTTAATATTTATCTTTTTTTTACTGAAAAATTTCAATTGCTGATTTTAAAGAGTCATTTGACCGCCAATGCTATCTTTGCCTAAATTCTGATTGGGTGGGCGTCTGCATTTCACTCCATTCACAGCTCACAATTACCATGTTAACACCTGTCATAACATGAGCAGACTATGTGATTCTTCCTTGCTGTCTTCAGGACCGGGTCACCTGACATGGCCCCCAAGTAGGGAAACGTTGCTAAGTGTGACCATGTGACCGCCTCTTTCTTCCACTTGTCTGTTCTCCTAGGCAACCCTAAAGCTGTGAGCTGCATGACAACTTTAAAGAGTGTTATGACACAAATATAAAGTGTTTCTTAGGACCTCAACAACATGCTTGCTCGAGCAAGAACACAGTAAATGACTACAAACATTACCGGACAGATGGACTACATCAAGGACAGGCGTACTGTAAGTGAAAAACATGAACACACTGGAGAGTTTTTAAGCTACACTAACCATAATTTAACCATCAACTTCAACAAACCATTCAACAAACCATTAACCATTCAACAAAAATTATTATTTGTAGTAAAATTGTAGTTATACAAATTGTAATCAACCACACTTTTACTATAATAAAACCATGGTTAATTTTCGTTAGGGTAGATGTTTTCTTAAGTACCCCTAAGTGAAGAATGAAAAAGAACGTCTTAAATATATCGGGGCCTTGATCAAAGACTGAATAAAACATCCAATAATAGGAAGATCCATCAGTGCTTACTGTAAATTACACAAGCTGTCAACGCTCCTTAGGGATAGTTGATGAAAAAAATGAAAATTTTGTCATTACTTATCCTCAAGTTTTTCCAAACCTGTATGAATTTCTGTCTTCTTTTGAACATAAAAGAAGATATTTTGAAGAGTGTTGGTAACCAGACAGTTGACGGTAGCCATTGACTTCCATGATAGGACAAAAATACTATGGAAGTCAATGGGTGCCATCAACTGTCTGGATACCAACACTCTTCAAAATATTTTCTTTTGTGTTCAACAGTAGAAAGAAACTCATGCAGGTTTGGAACAAAATGATGACAACATTTTCATTTTTGGGTGAACTATTCCTTTAATACAGTCAAACAACTGCAATGCCGTTTGCTCATTGCTCTAATCCGTACGATTTTTCAGTTCCCACTATTATTTTAAATAAATAATAAAATAATATTGCATATAATATTAATGCATATTATTGAAATAAAATAATGCATATTGTAAAATATGTTACACAAAACATATTGCAATGTAATGGTGACGGAATACTGATGGACGTCAGGGAGTGGCACGTTTCTGATAGTCTCCTGGATTATGTGCCAATGAAATTCACTGGCTTCAGGAATACTGATGCACTGCCACACTAAACTGCTCTTTTCTGCCTACTGCACATTGTCCGGATGTGGACAGCTCTTGGTTTTTGTTCCCTAGCTCGCCTCAGTGCCAAATTGGATTACTGTGATTGTAGGTGGCCATTTGAACCAAATACTTTGCACTGACTTCAGAGGGACTCGAAGATAAAAAAAACTAAAAGAGGATACACGCTTGGCTTCTGCACCTCTGCATTTGGAAGCATGTTAAAAAGGAGCAGCCTATTTGGATTCCTCTGAGCGGCAGCCATGTTCCCCTCCCATCGGCCCACTTTATACCAGCCAAGAGGCCAGCAATCTGTCTCTTTAACTAGGAACAGGGAAAGGGAACTGCTTTTGGAAGGACTGTTTCTTTTGCATTCTGATGAGGCGAGTAAATCTCACGGTAAGAAAACAGAAATGTGATGTTGTAGAACATCATGAAGAGGAACAGACTGTGTTTTTTGCAGTTGACGCATCTCAGCCTATCGAAAAAGAACAAGCTTTTGAGGACATTTTGATTCTCCAATTTTTCAATTCATCTACTCAGCGTGTGTGCACAAGAAAGAGAATGGGAGAAAAATAGAGACAAAGAGAGATCTTAGCCTGACAAATGACTTAATGATTAATAGTATGGAACTCTATTAATTTGTTTCCATGGATACAAACGAGCAGCTCAGTTCCAAGTCTGTTGGAATGTTCTGCTCAACAGTGATAACGGGTCTCTCCAAACTTCACTCCTTATGATACATCAAACTGCACAATGTCAGCCAATGAAATAATCCCGCAGTCACGCTCCGCATATGCAATTATGCATATGACGGGATGTCTTCTCATTTTATACTCGTTTCTTTCACTCACACTCCATTTGCATTCACGTTAGTCACGCTGTTGACAGTGTCACATGACTTCAGATCTGTGGAGTATGCTGAATGTGGATGCACGCATGTACCTGTCAGATTTTTGCAGGTGTGAAAGAGTGTGCATTGGTGTATTTTTGTGTGCGTGTGTGTGCGTTGGGCAAGGGGCACTGATGTCCGCCTGACTTCAGCTGGACGCTCTCCAGGCTGTGGGCTGGCAGGGTTTCAGGGGGTGCAGTTGAAATCGAAGGAGGGGGGCTCGACTCCATCCGGCTGCCAGGCAGCCTGTCTCACTGTCAGATGGTCAGAGCTGGTTTGTTATCGGGTCTCAGCTGCTCAGACTGAAAACAGTGTCAGTCGGCAGGCCGGTGCCACGGGCGGTCATCAGCCATCAGGGGCGCTAGAGAGGTTGAGTTTGAAAGCATTGAGAAAATGTTCTGTAACTCTAGCAATGGAGACACATGTCTGTTGGGCTCAAGGCTCTTCTCATGGGGAGCTACTGTATCATATTTGATACGCAAGGTCTATAAATTATCGACATGATCAAAACTTTTCTAAAAAACCTGTTGTACACGATCTACTATGTGCCTTCTGTCATCTGATTGATCGTTTATACTTTATATAAAAGGCCTTTTAGTATCCTTTTGAAAATGTTCCTCTTAAGTCGTGGTTGTTTCTTGTTTTGCTGAAATGGAACATGATTTTCAAAAATCATAAAATTTGCGACATCTGAATGTAACATTTTTGACAGGCCAAACATGTCAGTAGTCTTTGAGTAACATGTAATTAGTTAAGCCATGAAATAAACTTCCATAAAATTACGTAAAATAAGTATAATGAACTACACAAAAAAGCATTTAGAATGTCTCCAGCTGGTTTTATAATAAGTCAAAAATCTAATATAATTCACCCTTCACACGTTATCTTGTCCGTCAAAAACTTAGGCTGACTGTCGGTTGGAATATTAGAACTAAAAACATCGACATAACCTTATGAGTATCAATCACTTCACTGAATATTTGCCAGCTAAGAAATAAACAATTATTATCTTACGATCCATTTGTTTTCAAATCCACATAATTTAAAAGCACGACATTGATATCCGTCAAAAAAAGCGAACAATACACGGTAGTATTCGCGTGAAACAGAGGTCCAGCGAGTACATGCATTTCCTGGAAAACCCACACTACTGATGTTTTTGAACTAAAAATATTTTATCATCATACTAATTTGATTAAAAAGAGGAATCGAAATTCATAGTATTTGGTGCATTCCCTTTTTGCTTTATTTTTTTTTTTATTCAAATTCATCCTAAATAAACAGTTTATTTTCAGGTTTAAATAAATAATAAAAGATAATCTCAGATTTTCAATGTGGTCTCAGACTGTCAGACCCCACTGTATTTCACTCCTACATCATTGCATAAATTATTTAACAATTTCTCTCAAAGATGAATCTAAAAAAAAAAAAAAAAAATCAGCTCATTTGGAGTCGTGCGGTAATGACGGACCACCTGCAGCCCATCACATCGATCCAATCCCTCAGATCGGCCTGCAGCACCTGCCTCTCATATCGGCCAAATGACACATTTCATTCTCACGGAGACTCGAGTCTTATGAGAGTAATGAAGAGCTGTTTGTGGCTGAGTTATCTGGCTCGGGAGGTCTGTGCGGTGCCAGCGCCATCGACCCACGCTTCAAATCAGCTCTCTTTCACACACAGAACCATTTTGGGGGTGTGAGATTCAACACACGGCTTCATATTAAGACTGGAGAGAGCAAGGAGAGAGAGAGAGAGAGAGAGAGAGAGAGAGAGAGAGAGAGAGAGAGAGAGAGAGAGAGAGAGAGAGAGAGAGAGAGAGAGAGAGAGAGAGAGAGAGAGAGAGAGAGCGTCTTGTGTAAGGAGTTTGTTCTGTATGATCATTTTCAGGGCCAATAGAACACAAATAGCTTGTGTTCACATAAAAGACAATGTCGGAAAAAAAGCCCATTAAATAGGTTAATCAAGAAGTTCCTGCAAGTGGATCTGAACGATCCTGGTGAGTGGATCCTGGCGCCAGTCAAGATGATTAAAAATACATGCGTTCTCCAAGCTAATTCATCATGAAATCTTAACGAGAGCAGACAAAGTACTGTAGCATCAGCAAATAGAGGAAAACTCTGAACCTGTAACCAAAAAGTATATTTTAAAGATTTATTTCATTGTACTGCAAAATCTTTCATCGCTTAGTGTTCAAAACCTGTATGACTTTCTTTCTTCTGCAGAAAACAAATAAAGAAATTTAGAAAAATGTTCATACTATGAAAAGCAATGGGGTCCAAAACAACATAAGAAAGTTATACAAATTTGAAACGGCATGAGGGTGAGTAAATAATGATGGATTTTTTTTTTTTTTTTTGGTGAACTATCCCTTTGCATAAGGTACAGTCTGACATCGATATAGCAGACTTTGCCTTGGCTTTTACAAGATCCCTCTGTGTTAATATAGTACAATCGGACAAGCAACAAAGATAAAAGGCCGGAAAACTTGAACCGTGTGCACCGAGCAGCACCATCAGATCTGGATCCCAAAAGGAACGAAACCCACTGCGGAGTATAAATTCATTACAGCTGGTCTGATTGCAGGCCAAGTCTGTCGAGATCTCAGAGCTGATGAGAGCGGGAGGAGGAACGGGCAGACAGTCTGTGTGGTTGCATAAGAGAACAGACTGATAAAGAGAAAAGACACTCTTTAACAGAGTAGCTGTAGCATTCTGGCCTATGTATTATATGATTTCAATCATCGTTCCAAAAGCGACCAAATTCAAATCGCCCATTCAACCACTCTGTAGATAAGGATGGGCCATATCGAGATGGCAGTGTGGAACAAATTACAGTCAGAATCAATACATGTCAAGCTCTGATGTGAATATTACAGTGTGTGCGGATGTTACGGGACCGTTCTCTCCATCCAGCTCCTGATCATGGCTGTTATTAGAAACAAATTACAAAACTAACCATATACAAAAATAAAATTTGATCTTCTGCTCTAATGTGTGGGTCTCCACAGCACATCCTTTCTTAATTTAGTCTTTTACTCTATGGGCACGTTTTCACAACAACGTTGTACTAAAAAATAGATTTTCCTTTGCTTTTTTTGGTGTACAGAAGACAACGTTGTCAAAATGATCTCTGTTCAAACGGATCAGCGAAAACAGATGCGATAACACTTTGTATAGAAACACTACGACCCGTAGACTGAACAAATTAAAAAAAATTCACAAATTCAAATTTTTGTAGTTTACAACGAAGATGAAAACAAAATCGTTTTCAAGAATGTGCACTTTGGAACCCGTTTTCAAAAGCTTGCATTTTCAGGCCCCCGTTGTTTTGTAAATTAATGGCCAAAACGCATAAAAAGTTTTCGTTTTTTAGTTGAAAACGGTGGTGTGTTAAAGGCCCCTATGTCCAAACTGTGTTTCCCCTAAAAAGGGCAAAGTTACAGTACCAGATGCAACATCACTACTCATCCACACCAGCAGAGAGCGAGACTCAAACACATTAAAATTAAAACATGCAGCTGTTAATTACCACATAAATAAGATAAGCAGTAAAACTGCGCTGCATCCGAAATCGAATACTTCCCTACTATATGCGAAAAACAGTATGCCAACAGAGTACTATGTTCGAAATACATAGTATTCGAAAAACAGAAGTCGAAAAGTCCCTGGATGACCTACTACTCCGGAGAGATTCTGAAGTGTGCATTCGATGGCATTACTATCCCATGAGGCCACGGGAGAGGATTTATGAATGGAAGTGAAGCTATGCAAATGACGCTGGTAGGTCACATGATAACATGGTGAGTGTAGTACGTCCGGATTACATTCATACTATATAGAACTTACTTTAATGTTCGCAAAGTAAGTTAAAATTCAAATTTGGTACCTACTCAGACAGTACGTGATTTCGGGCGCACCGTTGGTCTCTTTAAACCTTATTTTGCAACGCGGATTTAAGCTATATTCTGTGAATTTGCGCGACATCCGATTCATTAGAAATCTCGCACATTCACAGGAAATAATTTACTTCAAATTGAACATTTTAAGACTGGCTACTTGAATCAAAATGAAAAGATAAATCATAAATAGAAAATTAAATATACACTTATACTACAGGGCTATTGAATGCTTGATTCTGATTGGTTGAGAACATTCTAAGGTGTGCAATTATTTTCAGGGAAACGCACGGCTAAAGTAGTTCCAGGCAGGTTTGACCGCATTACAGTTCCATATCACTGCGAGTAGTTAACTGTAATAACGGAAAATAGGATACAATTCATAACAAGAAAAAATATGCAGCCCCATGCGCTTGATCTGCAATTTTCGATGTCTAACTTCTTAATAAATAAAGTATGTAGTCCTATCTATAGCCTAAATAGAAAATTAAATTGAATAGGCTATATAAATAAATTGATAGTCCTGCTGGGTTTTCGTAATTATTCCAGATAATATAACAAATAAATAATTATTGATAGGCCTAATTGTTAAAAGGGCTTTGTGTGTTTCATTTATTGGGTTATCTACTGTCAATTATAGAAAACAAGAATGAACGAATTAATTAAAACAAATTTAATTAATAAATAAATAATAATATTGACGCACATGCTTTTCTGTCTCATTATTGCAACATCTCTCTCTCTCTCTCTCTCTCTCTCTCTCTAATAACGGCATTAATAACTGCATAAAGCCGGGACACACTGACTAAGGCATGTAATTTGATACTTATGACTGATCATGCCTAAACGCGTGTTCAGTGCGTTCAGTCTGTAGCCTATTCACAGTCTGTGTTTAAGACCTGCTACAGTCGATGGAAACAGTCAGTCTTCGAATGTTTCAGCAAGTCGTAAGTGTGTCCCCATCATTAGTCTGCTATCAGTGGCTCAAACCTCCGTTACTAACTCTAAAATGACGTTTTGGAATTAGCAACGGAGGCATGGGATTAGATGCGTAAGAAATTAGTCCTACATACAAGAGCGTTTTAATGACAAAAACTTGACAAACATCTTGAAATGCATCATCTGAACAATGTTTTGAGGTGTGGTAACTGTAGTATAAGCGGAATAATTGACTTCAGGCCGTTGAATTATTAGAAAAATAATGCACACCCGAGGTGTAACGGCCACTCCGCTTCGCGTCATGACCGCATTACCACCTCGGGTGTGCATTATTTTTCTAATAATTCAATGGCCTGTCGTCAATTATTCCTTACGTAACAAATGTAAGCAACTGTCTCATAAGAAGCTGTTTACAATACGTTATTAATAGGTGTTTACTTCAAAGGCCCTTTGAAGCCCTTTGATGTGGCCTTGCTTTGGCCCCGTGGAGCTGGATATGTGAAGGGCATCAGGGGCCACAGACCTCTCTGATGTCTCCTTTGCCCTGCCCACTTACTTAACACAAACATCTCTAACCAACACAAAATGAATTATGAAAGAAAAGACTAATCACAATTCAGCACTTAAATAAGTCATAATAACAGTTACAAACACAAACTAAATCATCCGACATCATGCAAAACCGTTAAAACACTGTCTTTCTTTGTTGTTCTGAAATATGTACAGAGATACAATCTTAATTATAGATTTGGTAGATGAGCAGAAACACACACACACACACACACACGCATGCTCCTGATTGGCACGTCCCATCGCAGCAGTCTGTTGTGGCATGCAGGTTAATGAATGTGCAGATGGCGGTCAGGAGGGGGGCTGTGCCTACAGTCGGCTCCATCTCCCCTCTTCTCTCATTCTTCACGTCTCTCCTTCTCCTTTAATATCTTATTTACCTACGTTATTCACCACATGCAGCTTTACAGCTCTCTCAGTGATCACCTGCTGCGTACTGCCGTTTCGCATGCAAAAGTGTGTGCATCCCGTGAGCAGAAAGCTCACTTGATTTCACAGCTTTCCTAACAAGGGATTCGGCAGGGCAATCACAATAGCGTTATTACTGCCTCCTCTAGCAGCAGAGAGCTGTAACTGGGGACAAAGGCGGGGTTAAATATGTTCGGCAGGCACCTGCGGCGTGGATCGCGGAAGCATGAAATCTCAGGCTAAACATGTCCTGAAGGACAGAGGCTCCGTGCGGGACAGGGCAGGAGGGCGGGGTGAGGAGCGGTGATTAGGAAGGCAGCCGTGCATGAGTGTGTCGAGGAGAACGCGGGGGAGAGAGCAGACTTGTGTACGGACTCCCACGGCCTGCTGCACTAAGTGACTGTTGTAGGGTTTAATAGTGCCATATGGTTTACATCTCCACTCACACCATGCCTTTCCTCCAGTGCTTGTGAGCGTATTGATCCTGAGGGCGCTTTCCTTCCCCTCCTCTTCGCTCTCGCTCTCAAATCTCTCGGTTTCCGGACCGCAGAGAGGATGGAGGCCTCCACAGCAGACTGATGGCGATAAGAGCAGGAAGAAGAAGCACTCTGGGCAGAGACAGTAGACGATGTTCCCACCACACTGAGATTTCCATCTGTGATGTGCATTGAGTTCCCCGCAATGCTGCTAGATTGTTTTTAGGGAGTGAACAGACTGATCACATGCAGCGATTGCTTTAAGACTACATGGGTAGCACAGTTTCATTTGAACATATTTAGGGAAAATCCCACAAACAAGTGCTACAAGTGCTATTGTGAAATTCAGCATGTTCCACCAATGAAACAGTGCAGTGGATTAATAGTACAGTGTTTGAAAATAAAAACACAGCTTGTTTTTAGTCATACACAGATTGCTGTGATGTTCTGGGGTGCGTTTCCCAAAAGCATCGTTAGCCAACTATGGTCGCACGTTCCGCCGTTATCAGCATATTTCAACGAGTCGGTGTTTCCCGAAAACATAGTTCCAACTAACATTCGCAAACAGCATCGCAAAGTTGTGTGTTTGGAACGGCAGCTCTTGAGCTGTGGTTAGAAGGATAGTTCCTTGTTTGCATGACATGTGGACTCAAAATAAGCCAAATAAGCAAGTTGACATTCAGTACAATCTATATCTTTTATTTAGAATTCATATGTCATTTACATCTTTTAGTTTGTCAAGAGATTTAAAGCGTTGTTTTGAATAGTACGCATGTGTGAACGTGCTCTACTACGTAAGAACCAGCCTATGATTGAATCTGGAAATAAAGCAAAATAACTGAGAAAAATGAGAAATAGTCCTCAAATGCCATGTTTGTAATTTATTGAAAAACATCTAGCATTAATTCGATCTCAAACAGATACATTAAAAGTAGTTATTACTCCACCACCTGTGTGAAATCATAAACCAAAGTGGTTGAACGACCAATTTGCTACAATACGGTTTCGGGAAACGGTCGTGTCTAGCTAGTTGATTTCTTCAACGATGCATTGTACTGGTAGTTAAGCAACGAGTTACGTCGTTGTACGGGAAACGCACCCCTGGATGGTTGCTAGGGTGTTGCTTACTGGCCCCAAAACTCTATGACAGGGCCCCTTAACTTTCACTATCCGGCAGAGTTTAGGTTAATCTCCAAACACACCTGAACCATCTAATCAAGGTCTTCAGGATCACTGAAAGTTAAGAGCAGGTGAGTTTGATCAGGGTTGGAGTAAAATTATGCAGGACAGAGGCCCTACAGGCCCTGCTCTCTAATATTCTAGATGTGGCTTGGGTCCCTCCATTGTATTGGTCTACAGCAGGGATGGGCAACTTCGGTCCTGGAGGGCCACTGTCCTACAGAGTTTAGCTCCAACCCTGAAAAAAATCACCTGCCTGTAACTTTCTAGTAATCCTGAAGACCTTGATTAGCTTGTTCAGGTGTGTTTGATTAGGGTTGAAGCTAAACTCTGTACAGGACTGAAGTTGCCCATCCCTGGTCTACAGGATATTTTTTTTTCCATCTGTGAAGTGCATCGAGTTCCCCGCAATGCTGCTAGATTGTTTTTATGGAGTTAACAGGCTGATCGCATGCAGTGATTGCTTTAAGACTGCATGGGTTGTGCAGTTTCACTCAAACATGTATATTGTGTAGAAATATTTAAGTAAAATCCCACAAACAAGAGTGCTCTTGTGAATTTCAGCATATGCCACCAATGAAACGTTGAGGTACCAGACTTACAATGTTTAAAAAAAAAAAAAAAAAAAAAAAAAAAATAGCTCAGAGATACAGATGTGGTTAGCTGCTGTAACATTTAGCTTGGAGTTCAAAATCTTGTCTCTTGCCTACTGGCATTTAAAAAACACACTGCAGTTCTGAGCCTGGTCAAACTTTTTCAATAAGACCAGTTTAGTAGCAGTTTGCGAAGCAGCTTTTGGGAGCAACTACATTTTAAACTGATAAGCGACATCTGTGCTTTTCCACTCTGGATAAGCACCAGCCGCCACTGCACACATCTGAGTCTTAAGGCCTCTTAAATGTAATGCCGTGTAATGAACTGTGGGGCACAAAGAAACACACGTTCCCTTCACAGCTGCTGATAGATTATGAGTGTGTTTGAGCAGCAAATTTTCATTTTCTGTTTCTTGGACTGGGGATTGTACAATTAAACTAGATTTTCGCATTTTCTGTAGAAAATGTAAGTGTGGAAAACCTGTCCCCACAATGCTAGATTGTTCTGGAAGATTGCTAGGGCATTTCTACGCAGATACCAGGGTTTTCAGAATGGTTGCAAGGGTGTTCTGCATAGTCTCTAGGATGGGCAAACTCTGTCCTGGAGGGCCACTGTCCTGCAGAGTTTATCACCAAGCCTGATAAAACTCACCTGCCTGTAGCCTTCTAGTAATCCTGAATAAATCGATTAGCTGGTTCAGGTGTGTTTGATTAGGGTTGGAGCTAAACTCTGCAGGACACCGGTTCTCCAGGACTGAGTTAGCCCATGCCTGCTCTAGGGTGTTGCTGGGTGATTGCTTACTAGCCCCAAGTCTCTATGACAGCTCTTCAACTTCAGTTCTGGAGGTCCACTATCCTGCAGAGCTTAGCTCCAACCCTTCATTAGACACACCTGGATAAGCTAATCAAGGTATTCAAGATCACTAGAAAGTTACAGGCAGATGAGTTTGATCAGAGTTGGAGCTAAACTCTGCAGGACCAGAGTTGAAGAGCCCCGGCTCTGTGATATTCTGGTCTCTAGCCCCGGCTCTGTGATATTCTGGTCTCTAGCTATTGTTTGGGTCCCTCCGTTGTACATAGGTCTACAGTATTTTTCTGTGCCTGTTTTATAGTCTGCCAGGTGAAAGTTATAAGGGTCCTTTGCTTTGAAAAGTTATAGCACACTTTTCACAATAAGGCACATGATTTGAGGGCGCATTCAAAATTCATGTCTGTTGTGGGATGAGTTAGATGGCAAAATGCCTTAACAAGCACTATTAACATTTCAAAGAATATAACATATCATTTCAAGGCTGCTAATTATGAAGCTCAGATTACGGCCATAAATCAGAGCAATAAAACCCCAAGGTCGGCATCTAAACCCTCTCCCAAACCTCTTACCTAGACTGCCACTTCCAGAGAAGTGAGAACTGTTTCCAAATCCAAAGCAAATATAATCAGACGATGCAGCAGACAGGATCACAAATCAACCTGACATCCCATTCATCATTGTAGCCAAATAAACCAACACCCACACTACCACTGTTATTTACAATCACATGATGTATGGATGAATATATAAGTGTCTCGTTGCAGCATTGGACTCAAGGGACGATGGCCACCAGTGACTAAGGAGACCGTGAGCAAACACTTCTTTATAAGATCCGCTGTGACTCAGAGAGGGCAGATCATATGAGTGCTGCTCTCTGGTTTGTGTCACCAGCTGTGTGCGTCATTATGCCCAGGTGGGTTGGAAGCCAGCCAGCTCCCCTGCCACCGCCGAGGGTTTAATTAGCCGAGCCTCAAGGCTGCGGAGTCCCGGATGCCTTGGGGGACGGAGGAGGGTGATGAATGTCACACGCGATAGCGTGACGTTACCCAGACATGACACCGTCGCTCTGTTCCATCTTGCTCAATATAGCGTATATCCGTAGCAGGTGAGTTTACGGAAGAGATCTGCCTTGAGCGTCGCCTTTTACCCATGGGACGAGGAGAGAAAAGCATCTCCTCAAGGACTCAAGGAGTTGATGCAGCTGTGCGCTCAGCATCTGTATGCATCCTGCCACCGCACTGCTGATGCAGCAACAAAGATGTGCACACAAGGGAGAAGAACATTGCTGCCCTCGCTCCTCCACACACTGATGAACAGCAGCCAACCGTCCATCCACTCCACATGCAGGTTATTCAGAGCCCTATACCAACATTTTTTTAGATGTATTATAAACACACACTTACTTAAAGTCCCCCTGTAGTCAATAATTGTATCCCTTAAAACTCCTCTTTGATCACCAAAATGACATATTTAAACGTTTTTTCCTTGAGAAAAAATAGCTTGAATGTAACTCTACACCCTTGCCTCATTTAGTAAACGTGGATCAATGAATATGCAAATTATCCCCACCTCCACTCACTCGCACCCGGTCAGAGATCCACTCGATTGGTTGCAAGGTAGTTTGTGATGTCAGAAACACCAGCGATTTCAAGCTGCATTTTTGAGACTGTCTTTGGTTCACTGCAGTTTTAGGGAGAAAATACTAAGCAATGGTGTTGACTTATGAATTTGCACATGGTTTGTCTTAAAGCATATTAAAAACACCACATAGACATATAAACAACAATAAAAACTTGATTTTCACCACAGGGGGACTTTAACAATTTCTAAATAGTAGTGTGAAAAGACCCAACTGTGACAATCATTTGTATTAAACAGGCCCAAAAGTAAAATTTCATCACCTCATCATTCTGTACCACAGCAAATTAAATAGTATTTTCCCAAAAGTTGTGAGCTTGCAGCCTGAATGTGCTGATATAATGTATAGACAAACATTTCTAATGCACTTGCTGCACAGTAAACATGCAGAGAATCAATATTCATGAATAGATGAGTCAGTGCTTCTAATGAATCACTAAAAGTTGAATCAGTCTGACGATCCTTCTCTGAATAAACTGGCATAATCTATCAGAACAGTTACTGAATTACCATCGAAAAGACTCAGAAACTAAGTTATTGGTTAGAATTAGTCTAAAGAATCCTTCACTGAATTAACTGATTGAATAGTAATCCATCAGAATTGTTATTAAATTATCATCTGACTCACTGAACCGCAAATCTTTCAGTCATGTCTGACTTGAAATGAAACTGTTTTGTTCACTTAAGGTCTGTGAAACAGTATCATTATCAAACAAGTATTCAAAAGTATTGTAATTACGGAATTATTGTTTATGTGTAGTGTAGCTTTGTCCAAAATTACTACAAAAAACGAATTTCTTTTTTAATGTATTAAAATATTACTAGATTAGTATTTTTATGTACACAAATTGGTGGGGGGAATGGGATGTATTTGGCTACCCAGAATTATGAAATTTGAAAATTCTATAGATTCACACTAAACTATTAAGGGAAGGAAATAATCCATTTTTTTTGTGATTTATCTGTAGGTATTATGGTTTTACTACAAATACCAATGTGAAACAATGGTCATTATCCAATAACTACGGTAAATGCTTCCTGGTAAGAGCTACACACACACGCACACGCACACGCACGCACGCACACGCACACACACACACACACACACACACACACACACACACACACACACACACACACACACACACACACACACACACACACACACACACACACACACACACACAGTGTGATGACAATGCTTACAACACCTGTAGTGGAGGCACATGGAGGACACAGAGGTATTGCAGCTATGCGTTTCTCTCTCTATTTTTCTTTCTATTACATGCCCTCATATTCGCTCTCTCACTCTCAAACACACAGACTAATGGATTTTCTTCTTTGTGAGGAGCTGTAGAGTTGAGTGTAATGGATATGTCTGGGGCAGTGATTGAGAGTGTCTGTTCAGGACCAGAAGAGAGCAAGAGAAATAGAGACAGAGCGAGAGAGAGCGCGAGGGTGTGTGTGTGAGAGAGAGAGAGAGAGGGGAGGAGTTCTCTATATTCCTCAAGAATGCTGATTTTTTTAGTCATTCAATCATTTTGTTTATTTTTTTGTTTACATTATTACTCTAGTAGCATAAGACAAGAAATAATGGGGTTTCGGATTTTGTCACTGTAGCAATGTTCAGGGAAGGAGGAGGCGGGAACCGGAGAACAATCAAATAAAACTTTATTTAAATAAAATATAAATACCTGCCAGCAGCCCCTCACGGATGACTGCTGGCTACCAAAATAAAGCATAACAAAATACAAACAAAAGCAGGCTTGTTCCTCTCTCGATCATCCACTCCGTCGCTCCCCCTTTATGCTTCCGCTCCTCCGTGAGAGATGCGAGACCGGTGTGCTTCACAGGTGTTGCTCCAATCACAAAGCCTATGAAGTGACGACTCAACACGGGCGATATGGACTCTCTATGGTGGACGGCACTGATCCTCAACAACTCGTCTTAAGACCGGCGTGCATACTTGGACTTCCAAAAAATACTCTAAATGTTCCGATCCAATTTGACTTGTAATGCTGCCCGAATCATGCACTGTTCTTCCGTTGGCCAGAGGAGAACTGGCCCCCCGACTGAGTCTGGTTTCTCCCAAGGTTTTTTTCTCCATTCTGTCACCTGATGGAGTTTTGGTTCCTTGCCACTGTTGCCTTGGATTTTGGCTTGCTTAGTTGGGGACATTTAACATTTAATATTCAATAATATTATTGATCTGCCTTACTTAAGGTGGACGTTGACGCAATTTCTTTTAGAAACAAACTTTGTTATATTGTTTTTGTTATATTGTTTTCATGTTATCACTGTGAAGCGCTTTGATACAATCTGTATTGTAAAAAGCGCTATATAAATAAAGGTGACTTGACTTGACTTGACAGGTGCTGCTCATTAGCAATCACACCACCGGCCTCGCGACGTTCTCTCACGTCCCTCGGCCGTCCTGTTCACCACAGTCACATTATTACGTCATAGTGCGACGAAAGACTGCCTCCGTAGAAGATCAATGCCTACTTCTACATCATTGCCTCTTTAGCCCCGCCCACCAATTTGCACACATCATGTAGTAGTAAATACGAGACGGACACAAACACAGGATTACTCGAGCAACAAATCGATAGAGACGCCTCTAGTGTCAAGTTGTGGAAAAACACTGTCTTTGCATTGCCATCCTTGTGATCCTAACATTAAGAAAGCGTGGATGAATGTCAGATCGTGACACTGATCGCTAGTTCGCTTCATTTTACTGTGGGTTTATTCTTAAACAAGACATTCGGCGCAGGTTTTTCAGAGACAAAAATAAAAGATGATGCAGTGCTACATTGGATACGACAGTAATGTCGCAACACAAGTGTGTGTAACAGTGTTTTTACCATGTGAACTATTGCTTTGTCTGTTACAGAACGTTTGATATGTACTGACTATTTATACTGCAGCGCTGCAGTCAAACTGAATAGTTGTGATAGTTGCGATTTGCTGTTATTTCCTTTTCTTCTGCATTTATTGGGTTAATGATTTGGATTATCGGATACGGAAGAGAGTATGTGGAGAACTGCTTTTGTTATTGTTTTGATCGAAGCCATTCGCTGTAATCCTGAATAAAAGCTTCAGTGAGACATTACAACACGTTTCATTTGTTTAAAACATGACACAGCAAATGACAATGTATACGTTTTACACTATCGAAAAGTATGAACGATGAATAGCCTATAAGAACGAATTTATTCATAATTCCGTTTACATGAAACACCACAAGTTATCCTGTCAATTATAACTGTGGTAACTCCAAGTACTTACTGATTTTAATATGCATAACTGTTACCCAATCATAGCAGTGGGCGTTTACTTCCATGTCTTGAAAGTGGCATGCCTATCAAAATGGGAGTGTTCGAAGGAGAGGGTCAAAAACAGGACAGAACATAGCTTATTTACTTCTAAATCTTGATAACATTATAAGTGGACCTCAGAGAACATTATAAAATAAAACAATACAAAAATTCAGTTCATGAAAAATTGCACTGACCCCAAACTTTTGAAAGGTAGAGTACAGTATGCAGTTATCCATGAAATTATACTCAACATCTATGGTGAATTGATGAAAAGTGGGCTCCGTTTTGCCATTTAGACATCAAAAGTGACCGAACTGACCTGAATTTACCCCATCAGCATGTCAGTGCATGATAAATGGGCTTCAGAGAGCTCCAAATCTCTTGAAATAGCTGAATAAACAATATCATATTCAGCTGCAGGGGACTCAGACCCTTAACAATCTGTACATCAGATGGCCCTGATGGACAGCGCTTCTTTCTAAGTACAGGAACCCTTGACATTGTCTTTAATTTAGAAGGCCTCTAATTGGTAAATTGCATCCCCCTTATGCTCAATCAGCAGTCGCATAGCAACAGTAAGCCCAGAGACAGAGTCTGCTTATCCAGACCACATGAATGCAAGAGACAATGGGAAGACAGGAGGATTTAAGTGAGATGGAGCGAGAGACACTTTCTTGGATCATGAGGAGCGAACTAGATTTCATAAAGCTTAGCGGTAAGGCCAGAAAAGCACGCAACCAATAGGTAAACCCGTCCCATTAGACATTCAACAAAGACTCATTCAGGATTATGTTAAATATACACTTAATAAACCACCATCAATCATCTCTTGTCTACTACAAATACTGTATACATCTTTGGCAACATAAACAGAGCCCCAACAAACTCCTGTCAAAATGACTGATGTGTACGGCAGACAATAACCGTGTCCACATGATCCCGCTGCTCCTGAAAGCAAGGTTTTCCCTCCTGCTCCTCACACTTGATCAATGGAGGAGAGAGGTGGGTGGCTTTCCAGTCCTAAATGACCCAGTTTGTTTTGTTGAGCCATTGATTCCTGCACAAACCACAGCCGTTTAACATAAGGAGTCCTACAATGCCTTTCAGATTACCACACACACACACACACACACACACACACACACACACACACACACACACACACACACACACACACACACACACACAACATCTGCAAATGTACTGCATGAACATGATATACAAAACAAAAAGCTTAGGACACAAATGGACAGATGCATTAATAGCTCTACTAAGGCATTCTTACACAAATGCGAATACAAGAATATTGTTTAAGTGTCTATTAAACATATAGCGGCCCACCCACATTGTTGTTTGGCTTTAAAGATGCATATGTGGTAACCTGTTATAAAAGAGCAGAGAAAAACAGAAATAAAGACAGAAATACCTGTCTGGCAGTCCTGTCTATGCATGTACAAACTCCATTGGTTTATTAGTTGATTTTCTTTTCTTTTGATTTCTTTTGTCTACATTGTGGAGAGTGAAATCTCAAATCACCAGCATTTTGGGGACCAGCCAACAAACATGCTACTGCTTTAAATGTTTTAATAAAAATGCAAAAACGCATTTTGTGCGGTGGATGAAACCACAAGGATTCAAGAGAACTTTCACAAAATGTATGCATTTACAAAATGTGTCAATTTTAATTGCTTTCTAATTGAAGTCATGTTTAAAACCAAGTTAATAATTTGGCATACTGCTGGATGCATGCAATTAATGGAAATAAATGCATTTCAAAAATGATAAAAAATAAATAACTTATAGCCTACATTTAAATAAATGAAAATACATGTCTAATGGATTTTAAGTTAAAAAAAAGAGAATAAATAAATATATTATATATTTAATAGACGGAGGTTTTACAACTAATTTTGTTTACTTTTATACAATTTTGGTACTTAAGCAATGTCTCATATAAAATGTGGGTTTTAAAAGCAAATCCACCACTAAGAATAACTAATTTAGTTGATAGAAGGACATTCATTCTCTATAAAATGAATGGAAATCAATCAAATGTCCCCAAAATGCTAGAATATACATGGCTATTCATTAGATTGGTCCCCTGCCAACAAAGTGAATCATTCCAGCTGTACAGTCACATCAGACCCCATCACACTCCAGACCTGCATCTAAATCAATCCACAATCAAAGCGCACAAGTTTAGACCAATTATTTCATGTATTAAAGGCTCACCCTAAAATAAGCATTTGCACATGAAAAGACCCTGTGACTCACGAGGGCTGTCTGCCTGTCCTCAGTCTGACACCGAGAGTGAGGAAAAACTGCCATTGGAACACTTCAGACAATTTGACAGACGGCTCGCTTTCACTTAGGAAAATACATGAGAGAGTCCCTTATATTATATGAGCGTGTTCCTGTGTTTTTCTGTGTGCACGTCTGGTATAATGCTCTTCTCCATCATTTCATCCATCATCATGATTTGATGAATTACTGCTGCCGTGATTGATAGAAAATGCACTGAAATGCCTCTATTAAATAGTATTCGGTTTACCGTCTGCTTTCTAAAGGCAGGAGCAGCTCACCTTTAATTACGGCAGGTACATGGAGATGACTTTTGTAAATAAGATGCTATAATGAGCCTAATTTACATAGAAAGCAGGTATGTTTGTGCAGAAAAAAAAATATGACAGTGGCTTAATTTCAAAACTGACAGTGCAGCACTATTTCAGCACATTTTGTGACTGGTTAAACTGTATGGGTGATAATTGAATAAGACGTGGGTTATTGTGCTGGAATATTGCATGCAAAAGTGGCACAACTGTTTAGTGAATTAGCTCTTAGAGTAAAAGTACTGTATGCATGACGCTTCGTTGGATTATGAGAACAGGAGCATCTCAATGTACTCAAAATGTTTGCATTTTGTTAGTTTAAGATGCATCTTACACAAATTCTACATACTTGTCATCATGTGTGTGGTATCCGTCATTACAGCGCCTGTCCAAAGCCTTTCCCTGTATTTTTGTCTTGGGGATCAGCAATGACAGCACTGGTTTATGGGTGTCAGAAGCCTTGGCTGTTGCCATGGCAATGCCACACTGCAATAGTGTGCGCAGGCAGACTGCGCTTGCTGCAGCGTCGACACAAGAACAGGAGCGAGAACGGTGAGTGTTGCAGAAGAAACCTGCTGAATGCTAATCAGCTCCTCCACAGTTTGTCCTTCATCAGACCAGAGAAACACTCAAGGATCTACATTACACACTCTCTCTCTCTGTAAAAACTGAACAAAATGTTCAGTTTTACAGATATTTTAATGTTTCATAGATCTATAGATTTTTTGAATGAAGTGCTCAAAAATTCAGTAAAAACGGCATTGTGACAATTTTAATTGTCATTTCAATTTGCATTGAATGTGATGGCAAAGCTGAAATGATTCCGGTCTTCACTCAAAAAAATATTTAGGCCTACATTTAAGATTTATGTATTAAATTGCATATAAAATTTCCATCAATTTGGATTAAATAGTTTTAACATATAGTAATAAACTTAATGTCTAGCAAGTTTATCATACACAAATGAAACAGGTAACGGTAACAGTAACAGTAGGCAACTAATAAACTGAATGTGTTTTAAATATACACAATAACAAGGTTTATTATATATTTATCATTAATAAATCCAATTTGTTTCAATGTCATGCATTTTAACCACTTGAATATTGCTTGGTCTAGAGCTAGCACCATTTTAACCATGATCATAATATTTTATTTTAACTGAATAATTTTAATGGTTTTCACAATGAACAGATTTATGCTGATCTTAAGCAATTTGAATAAATGCATAAAAAAAATGATTATTTAAATAAAATCAAATAGATGCAAATCTTACCCGTTTCATTTACGACTAGCACATATGCATCACATTAAGATTATTAGCGTGTTTATATATTAAACGTGTAATCCAAACAGATGGAAATTTGATATGAAATTCAAATGCGTTTTTTTTTTTTAGTGTTCAGTGAAAACAGTTTTGCTGCTAAATATGCTTGTGGAAACCGTGATTCTTTTTTTCCAGATTCTCTGAGGAATAGAGAGTGCAAAAGAACAGCATTTATTTGAAATAGAAATCTTATGTAGCATTATAAATGTTTGCTACTTTTGATCAATTTAATGCATCACTACAGAATAAAAGTTGTAATTTCACTTTAAACATTATTTTGCTGTTCACTCAAAAATAGTTCTGAGAGATGCATTGTGAGAAATACATTTTAAATATTGAAATATTACAATATAAGTTCAAATATTACATTGCATGTAGTCTTTCAGTTCATATAAGGTCATACAAATTGACAAATTGACATGAATTAGAAAAAGATTGCTTAAAATAGTTCTGGAAGAAGTAAAGCATGTCACACTGCAGGGCACATTTAGACATGTCATGGCATGTCATGTCAACCACCCTCATATATTTTAGTAAAGAACAGGTATAAAACTTTAAAAATCTTCTGCATGTTTTTCTTTGTCATAATGCAGCACATATGGCCCAGTTTTTTTTACTTTTTACAGATGTCTGCAAAGTTTGAGTACTAATCTGGATCAGAGGAAGCATACACTGAGATGGTTTTCAGCAGAGCAGTGAGTGAAGCTCTAAACACAGAAGTTTGCAGCTCACATCAATGCTGTCCGCTGCACTCGGATCTGTTTACATTCCTCCGTTTCATGTCCCTGACAGACTGTCCACTGTAATTGTCTCCAGCCTCACAGACATTCATTTTAAATAAACACACACTCAGTGTCCTACAGCAGTCAACAATAGCTTATTCCTGACCCAAACATGATGCAGCGATTCTTCAAAATAACATCAGCCCTAAAGTTCCATTCACACTGACAGAGATTCAACTTAGAGGTTGCTAAATTGCTGTACTGCTGGTTACTAATAGTCATGCCTAGTAAACTCAACAAATAATTCAAGCTTCACTGTCTGCTCAACTTTGTTGCATCCCCAGCGGTCACTATCGAACATTGGCATCAGATGGCCAACTTTCATGGAAAATTAATGACTTTTAAACTCTTTCTTTCTAAAATTGCAGTTGATGTGAACGCCTATGGAATGGCTTGCTTGAAGCCCAAAGACATTGTCCATTCCCGATTCTTTGACCTTTGAGAAACGCTTATGGCCTGAAATAACTACATATACAGTAGAGGACGGGGGAAAGGAGGAAGGAAAAGCTTGTCTAAACACCCTAGAGTGATGGGAAAGTTAATGGGCCTTTTCCTAGCACCAATCAATCTGCGCTAATCTCCCTGCCGAGAGTTCTCTAGGGAGACAGCGGCCATGATTCCATCGGTGTGACGGCAAAGTCCACTCAGCCACATCGCCCGTTAGTCACCAGGCCTTTTACTCTTTAACACACTAAGTACAGGGATCATGCACCACAGGAATTGACAGACAGATGGAAAGGAAAGCTGCACATCCTTAAAAACATACATTTAAAGGGATAGTTCACCCAAAAAATGTAATTCTGTCATTACTTACTCATCCTTATGTCATTCCAAACCCTTAAGACTTTGGTTAATCTTTGAAACACAATTTAAGATTTTTTTTTTTTTATGAAACCTGAGAGGTTTTTATCCCTCAAATGAAAGTCCAGGTAACCAAAAACTTAAAAGCAATGTAAAATGAATCCATATGAATCGAGTGGTTGAACCCAAGTCGATGTGATCTCTTTATATGATGAACAGATTTAATTTAGGCTTTTATTCACATATGAACACACATAGAGCGCATCACATATGGTAAACTAAACACGAAAGCTGATGTGAGCGCCACACGTTAGAACAAACCTCATTGGTTGTTGTACATCACATGCTTGAGCTTCTGTGTTTACCGTATGTAATAAGCTCTGTGTATGTGTGTCGATCATGGTTTAGATGTAAATAAAAGCCTAAATTAAATCTGTTAATCATATAAAGTGGCCGTATCACTTTAAAAGACTTAAACCGCTCAATTCATGTGGATTCATTTTACGATGCCTTTATGACCTTTTTGGACCTTCACAGTTTTGGTCACCTGGACTTTCAAAAGAGGGACAGAAAGTTTCTGTCACAAGATGAAGATGGAGGAAGACGAAGGTACACAGGATCCAATACGAAGTGATTTTAATAATACAATAAAAACAGGAACAGACAGAAGTTTTAACAGTGTGTGTGTGTGAAACAGGGGTAAACACACACAAAACGCAAACATAGACCGACAACTGAAACAGAGCAACTAAATTCACAGTGATGCTGAGATGATAACGAAAAGGTGTGATGATCTGATAAGTGTCCATGACAACTGATGACTGGGGGCAAACTAAGACAAAGAAACACATGTGACTGAAAATAACAAACCAAAAGTCTATGAAAACAAAAACTAAGAACAAACAAAACTTAATAAGTGTGACAGTTTCGTTCAAAATCTCTTCATTTGTGTTTCAAAGATTAAACAGAGTCATATGGGTTTGGAATGACATGAGTGTGAGTAAATTATGAGAGAAGTTTCATTTTTTGGTGAACTATCCCTTTAAGTAAAGAAAACAACCACACACAAATCAAGGTAACTTTAATAGCTTTCCACTACACAATCAGGTCTGACATTGTCTATTTTTGCTTTGCTTTCAGCTAAACACGTCCAATCATTTGCGACAGCGTCTGACTCAAGTCCATGAACGCACATGACTAAATGCACATGACTAAAGCAAGCAGACGTTTAAAATGTCCAGCCCATTTTGAAGCCCTGCTACATCACACACTTCCCCTTATGTGTCAGCATGGGACGGGCTCGTAAAAATGCCTTTTTTTCCAAGCAATTGTGCCAATGTCCCACATTCCAGCTGGCCTATGTCCCCAACCGCCGTGGATGGGGGGGCAGGCCGTCTCACTTCCTGAACCAAAAATAACGCAGATGGTAATAAAACCTTGGCCGCTACGTACTCCCCGGTGATCCCAGCTCCCTGTGACTATGATTTAGTTGGGATTGATTAACCATTACTACCCGGTCGAGGGATTCTGCTGAATCGTTACATACAACATTAATAATAACCAATTGGACTCGCCTCCAAGCTGTACTCTTCCACAGTTCTCTTCAGGGGATCCACGATCTGCCAGCATATGAGGATGCACAAATCAATCAGCAACATCCCACCCACGATGATAAAGAGCTTCTGGTCCTTGATAATCTGCAAGAGAAAAAAAAAGAAAAGCAATGGATGAGGTGATTAAGGGATGAGAAAGAGGCAGAGATGGGCAGGATCCATCAATGGGCTGTTCGCTCAATTCAAACGCATGATCTTCTCTCGCATTCTGAACCTTTGTGGATGAAAGCGCTGCTCCTGTCTGATCTTTTTATCTTTTCTTCTATTTAACAGTGGTTGACCTGAACAGAACCCAAATCAAAAGAAAGGTCATCGCGAGGAGGCCTGCGTGTCTTCAGACGGCGGGAACGAACAAATTCTTCCATGATTCAGAATAAAAATGCTAACTCGTTTTGATCTGATGTCTTTTGATGGCTTACCAATAGGCAGAACCTTGCGTCGTGGGAAACAAGGAGGTTGTGAGCAACTCTATGACCATTGAGCGCCATACTGAATTCTATCAGAATGGATGCTCTTTATCTTCAATCAAACAGAGGTTGATGGTTTCATTAAATGGCCAGACATGTGAAATAACACAGGATCATGATGCTTCAAGATGCATTAGCACAATCACTGAAAGCAATGCTTGGCCATATGACCATAGAACTTCACTTTATTGCACAAAATCTCCTTTTATCTCAGCAAACGGAAGGTGATGATGGATCAAATACGAATAGCAGTCCTAAATCCCCCGCCCCACATTTTTACGGCTACAAATAGCACCTGAACTTAAAAATTAAGTTTAAGTTGTTTGCACTAACTGTTTTCAAACAGGTTTCCCCAAAAACGACTTTTCACCCCCATCTGCCATTAGAAATTTGCTAAAGTATCCCTTTAAACAAACACTGACGCATATGGGCTAATTATAGACATCTGTGCACATTTAACAGGGAAGTAGTGCTTTAACATCGGAAGAAAGACACACTTCACCTTTAATGGCGCTAATCATGAGCTTGTAAACCAAAAACACTTGGTTTTAAGACCCAATAGTTTAAGCTTTTGTATTCACAGTTCAAATTGCTCACCGTTTGTACAAGATTATTGCTGCAGGTCTACAAGAGCATGTGGTGCATTAGTGTCAGATTGTGTTTGTGCTCAGTCTAAGTTATGCAGGCCATCATGTGCTTGTGTCTGATTGAATTTACAGATGCACACATCTCTGATGCCATCTATTTGTGACGCTGTATGTTCCATGATGCAGTCTGAATGATGCATTATGCAGTATGTGGATGTGTATGTAGGTTTATGCCATAAAATAATGAATATTTTAACTTGTTCTGCACCCCCAAAAATAATTCGAACTGTATATTCAGATAAAATAAACAAAAAACGAGGAAGAATCAGACTTATAGACCAAAGAAATTGAAGGCGTAAAGGGGTAGTTCACCTAAAAATGTAGGTGAACTCACCATCAAGTCTTTCATGCTTCATAAAATGATGTAAAAGCACCATAAATGTATCGTAAAGTGTTCCATATAACTCATGCGTTATATATCAAGTCTCCTGAAGCAGGGTTATTATCGTTAACTGAAACTAAACCAAAAACAATAAATAAAAAATGAATTAGTTGAAATAAATGTTAACTAAAATAAAATAAAATATTAAAAAAACGTATTTAATTTCAGCAAGTTGACAAACATTTCTCATTTCCATTTACTTTACTTTAACACACTTAAATAACTAAAACTAAATACACTAAAACTAATAAATAAAAATGCAGACTATATACTGTAGTCATATAAAAAACAAATAAAAATGACAAAACACAAAACAAAATTACTACAACTAACAAAAAAATATGTAAATAGAATATAATTCAAAATATGAACAAAAACTATAACAATATAGCAATGATACTAAGCTTTTTCCGTCCAAGCCTACCTTGAGAGAAGCAACAATGTCTGAATCATGAAAGAACAATTCTTTAGAACTGAATCTTTTCACTTAATAAATTGATCTGAATGATTCGTTCAGTTCATCTCACTGACTCAACAACAGCTCTCTGGATTTTTTAATAGTTTCATGATAAAGTTTTTGTTGTTGTTGTTTACAGTTCCAATATAATTGCATGAAAAATGAAACGAGGAAGGATTTCAGAACCATATTTGTCTATGTAATGGACGTCAGTGGGGTCCAAAACAAGACTGGATTCCTTTCAGTTTCACTGTATGGATATAAAAACACTGAGAATCTTTTTTTGTGTTGCACAGAATAAAAATCATCCAACTTTGGAATGACATGAGGGTGAGTAAATAATGACTTTAAAATTAGTTTGACTACATATTTTTAGTCTTAGAGAAGATAAATACACCTACAATCAACTAAAAACATGTATACAAAAAAAAAAAGAAACAACTAAAGCAAACATCACTGTGCGCTGTTAAAGCACGTTTGTGTGTGTATCTGCTTCATCTCCCTTTGTTTCTTCACGGTCCACAGAGGTGATTGACTTAACCCTCGCTGCACCCTGAGGGAGAGACTGTAATAGACCCCTCGGACCACCGGACCCGCATCGAACGGCGGCTGATTTGCGATGGGCTGTCCGCGGAGTCACATACTGTGAGACTGCTTCTCAGCTTGATAAAGAGATGGCACACCCACATGCACACTCACAAAACACAGTCCTGACAGCAGCCATCGCTTCAGAGTGCCGAAGCCCAGCAGTCCATCACTGTGTGGAGCGGGAGTCCGCTCACTGCCAGCTTCCTGCACACTGAAGTGCCAGAGGGAATTAAAGCCCTGAGCCTGGGCATTACCTGTCTCTGAAATTATTTATATGCAGTGGGTCTAGTTAAGAACTGCTAATTGAGTGTGAAAGTGCAACTGAAGAGAAGACACCAGGGGGAAAAAAACTGACATGCAATGTATCAAGCTGGAATTACATCACATACTCCTTCTAAACCTTTGATTGGAGGTCCGTTATCAGTTATCAGGGATAACAGGATTTTTGTTGTTCCTTAGTTAAAATAAAAATAAAAAATAAATAGAAATAGATTTTGACATACTGTATTGCACTGTGTTCGACTTCATGAAGCTAGAATAAAACGTTTTTTTTTTTTTTTTTTAAAGCAGAGGGTCTGTTCTTTTTGTGAAAATGATCAAAAACGTAATTGGTCGTAAACGGTCAACGTTTTTTAAATACTGGCGGGAAAAGAGTTAATAAACACTACAACAGTATTAGCCTGACAAGCCAGACCCACATCAAGATGTTGGTTCTGGGAACACACCATTGGCAGGGCTCAATTCGAGGGGCGGGATGAACGGTTGTCTTTCAAATTCCCTCTGCACGCAATAGGATATCGCTACAACCCACCAGAGCAACGAAGAAGGTGACGTAGTCAGAGCGACGGAAATGAGTCCATGGGGGAGTGTTCCGCTTATGGTGTTGCCGTTTTTGCGAAACGAACATGAGAATGTGCTTGTACATTCATCAAGCATCTTCGAAAAACAGAAAAAAACCCCAAAGTATTGCCGAGAGACTACTGCATGTTGGAGTGGCGGTAGTTAAAACACCAGCAAAGTCGAACAGAATTTGTCAGCGGTGTCTCAACCTTTTATCCAGACTTGAACGTGACTTTCCAGTGTACTGGAGATGGGTGGAGGATGAAAAGAACGAAGCCTCCGCAGTTAGGGTTTTCAAGTAGCAGGGAATTCACACGGAGCCGTCGCAACTCTGCCGTCATGTTAAGCCCACCCACCGACTCTATACACGATGCGATTGGCCTGACTAGAGTTTGGCTTTTCCTGCTCGCAAGCCAACGGGGAATTGCTAGACGGCCCTGGTTGCAAATTACATTTGCTGCCGCTAGGGTGCGTCTAGATTTCTAGGCTACAACAGTATATAAATAATTAGGAATGTTCCGATCAAGTTTTTTCTGTGCTTCCGATCTGATCAGTCACTGAATATTGAGTTTACTGAGTCTCAATCCGATACTTGTAAGTGTTCGGTGCAATTCGAGGACATTAAAGTTATTAAAATCAATCCAATGTATACAGGGATGTGCAGAGAGTTCCTCAAGGGCAGGAGCTCAAATGTAAAAAAGGGGCATCTATCTAAGGGCAGAGTAATTCCAATATAACAATTACTACAGAAATTATATTTATAGTAAAAATATGATATATTATTTAGTAATTATATTTTAATCTAATAATAAGATACCCTCTCTTTCATTTATATTAACCCTTTGATGCATACGATCACATCGGTGTGATTTGAACGTTCAGTGCATCATGTGATCAACTGATAAATTCAAATGTGCTTTCGTGTTTTAGCTGGAGCTGAGTCACAGACGGATGCTCTCAGCGCTTGTCATATGACAACTATTCCGGGTTTTCAACCACATATGGTTTATTTTAGGTTTCAGACATTTAAATACACATAAGTACTAGCAAACCAATACATTTGTAGTTTGTAAAGTACACACTGATGTCTATGGAAGCGGCAATAATAATCCTTTGTATTGTAACTTGACAAAGTGTTTTATTCATATCAGATACACATTGTATAGGTAACTATATAGTTTACTCTATTCTTCTCCCTGTTCACCGGTCACTTACTTTCGTGTATTTCGGGAGAAGTGGATGAATTTATTTGATCCGATTCTCTAAATTGCAGTGCAAACTAACATGGCGGCGCCCATCGCTTGTCATAGATCAACTAACATGATCATTATAAGAGGTTTTTAATCTTTTATATCAGAATATCAGATAGTTCATGATATAGTTAACAAGTTTGTGAATATTTTTAATAAAAAAGGAAAAACGAATTAAAAGCAATACATCTGTTGTGGCTGCGGTGTGTCACATGACAAGCATGACGCGTCTCCATGGAAATAATAAGGTGACACATTCTAAAATAACGATCGCCTTAAAAAACTCACGCTGATTTTTATTTAAGAATTTAAATAGAATTTTTTTAACTTACGAGCGAAAGGGTTAAATAAATAAATAAATGACTTTGTTACAAAAGTGTGGATCAAAGATGCTAAACACGGAAGCTCGAACGTACATGTGTGACGTGTGACATATGAACAGACCTCATTGGTTCTCGCGTGTCACACATGCACATTTCCGCTTCTTCGTTTAATTTTAATGGCGGCTGCCAAACCCACTTGGATAGCCAATACCAATCAGTTAAAAAAAAACATGCTTAATCGGCCCTGATACCAATCCCTGAGATCGGCTCGGGACATCCCTATAAATAATACTAATATAGGAAGATTCCTTTGAAGTTATGAGTTCTCTCGGTTACCTAGTTTACCTGCAGCATTGTTTATCACTCTCTGTCTTGCTCTCTCTTTCTGTATAAATTCTGCTTGAAATCATGCCACTGATTCTGACTGCAGCAGTGGAAGCAGGCTGTGAGCTCTATAAATAAAGATGGCCAGCAGGGTGCTGGAGCTGTGGCTAGCCATCCTTTACATCACTGTCATACAGTATCAGCTGCCTCAGTCGCCACATTCTTACGCTGCATTGAAAAACAAGAGCAGGGAGAGAAAGAGCGTATGAAAGGAGGTCAGTGTGCATGCACAAATCTGTCGTGTTAAAGACCTGCATGGATGCGCTTGTGCGTATAGCTACAGTTCAAAAGAAACCCACTGCACTATTCCCCATAGTGTGATGCTTTTTCTTGCGGAGGAAATTCAAACGAAGGCTTGTGAAAACCTTGTCTAGCGGAGCAGGAAGACATTGTTCTTTAGAAGAGATCAGACATTCATTGGTTAGCACTGGCAGTTAGGGGTGTAAATCGGACAGTTCATCACGATACGATACGATATCGATTCTCTCAGCCAGCGATACGATTATTGCCGATACCTAAAAAAATTCCGCGATACGATTACGATTCGATTCGATTCAGGGTTATCAATCGATTTATCGATATTTAGATATTATGTGCCAAGTTTACACAACCAGTTACGTTTATTAACTCACAAATGCATCCAAAAATATATGAAAGTTTAATTAAACTCTTTGAAAATTGCACACCCTCTCCCAATTGGGACATTTACAAGTTGTTTGTTACAAGTTACAAGTAAAAACAGAGTTATCTGTTTTTGCAAATGAACTAACAGAAGAGGTTGTTTTGATTAAGTAATAATAACAAAAAAAAACAGGTAAATTATTAAATTAAAGTGCATTGAAAGTATTTTTTTATATATAGGCTATAGCTATATATTTTTTTGTGTGTGGCAAAAGCAGATAACTCCACATTTCATGTTTCAGAGTTAAACAAAGCCTAGTAATTGCTACGATACTTAATAAAACACTTAATCTTTGTAATGTTAATCTCCTCAGCTGACATCTAGACGCCTGTCAAACTTTGTTGTTGTGAATAACGTACACGCGATACAGAGAGCTTTTCCCTCACCACTAACCTGCTGTTTTAGCAAGATTCCGTGAAAAAGTTTCAGCTCTTATTTTCCTTTTACGCCATGAAGAAGATATCACGGGTTCATCAAGCTCGTTGAAATCCATCCTCGATAACTTTTAATCAGCTTTGACGAAACTCCTCTCAGCTAGCGCGTCTTTTCAAAGTGACTAGCAGGCTTGTCACCTGACCTGAATACTGCGCACTGTTTCACAAACAAGGGTCCTTGTCGTTTCTGCTGTAAAACATGAACTCGCGATGCCTTGACAGGAGATACCCCTCGCTGCAGACTGTAGCGCGGTGACATCACGTATACACGTCACGTATGTACGTCACGTATGTGTTACCACGCATGCGCAAAGTAGACGCATGTGCGCACGCGCAAATTATACGCATTTGCGCACGCGCAGTTCATTACAATCACTTCCGGCGATGGATTCGATGGCAGTAAGTCAATAAGGATTATTTATGCTGTTTTAACAATTGTTCTTTTGTGTTAACGCATCAGAAATGTTTTAGATTTGACAAAAAATGTTATGTTTTATGATCTCATATTATCAAAATGACTTCAGCGAGATTCAGCGAGTCTTAAAATGATATGTATAAGTCTTAATTCGCCTTTAAACAAATTAAGGTTTGAAAGATGTCTTCAAATAGAGCAGAAAGACTTATGTAAGTAATGTAGTTGATTGTTCCATCCATTGCAAAAGAAATGTTGTTCCTCAGTATCAGATCGTACTGTAAAAGTTACATTCGTGAATGTAGTGAGTAGTACACTTACAGTACGTAAGTTATGTTAAATACATTTGTGGTGAAATTAATTAAAGTAATGGAGTTGAACATTGTATTTTGCTCAAATAAGATTCATTGTGATTCTCCTTAGTTGTTTTTATCATTTAAACAGCATAACTTTTTTTTTTAAACTAGTTTATGTTGTTCATAAATAAATAAAAGTCTCTTAGGTACTTTACAGACAAAGCCAATAACTTTGTTTAAAAAAAAAAAAAAAAAATATATATATATAATTCCTTGTATGACTCTGTACTATATTAATGCCTTTCTTCAAAATGATCTATATTGTTTGTTCTGTATTTTATCTAAATTAGGTGTTGTGAACTGGAGTGCATTTTCCAGCAATACAAGCAAGAGTTCCGGGTGCCCTTCTCGTTAACTCTGTGCTTGCACTGCAATATACGAGGACTGCCCACCTGGGGCTGGGTGTGTGGGTGATGGCAGAAGGGGAGTCCTGCGTTGATTTTATTCTGATAAGGAGGTTGAGGGTTATGCTCAGTTGATTGTTTTTTCAATGATGGAGGGGAATTTCAAGCTGAGTGTGTGTGTGTGTGTGTGTGTGTGTGTGTGTGTGTGTGTGTGTGTGTGTGTGTGTGTGTGTGTGTGTGTGTGTGTGTGTGTCTGTCTGTCTGTATCTCTCTTTCTCTCTCTGTGTGTGTGTGTGTGTGTGTGTCTGTCTGTCTCTGTGTGTCTCTGTCTGTGTTTGTGTGTGTGTGTGTGTGTGTGTCTGTCTCTGTGTGCGTGTCTGTCTCTGTGCTTGTGTGTGTCTGTCTGTGTGTGTACAGATGTATGTGATTATCTGTATTTGTACATATTTCTTTTACACAATTATCTTTGTTTTGAAATAAAAGTTATGACTGTTATGAGTTTTTTTTTGAGTTGGCATGCATAATATCGGATACAGAGATTGACAATGTGCTGTTTAACTTCAATATTGGAATAGATGTTTTATGATAGCCTATATAATGCACAAAAATAAACAATTATTAACTATTAAAGGGGAATGATTAAAATAAGAAATATATAAGGTGCCATCAGTGTTTACAGTAATTTTGTAATTTACAAAGTGAAGTGCAATAAAAGACAGAATGAATCTAAGGCTGCTGGTGTCCTTTTATAAATCCACCATTGAGAGCATTCTTTCATATTGCATCTCTGTGTGGTTTGCTGCGTGTTCTGCTGCCGACAAAAAGGCTCTGCAGAGAATCATCAAGACTGCAGAAAACATTATAGGATGCCCTTTACCATCTTTGTCAGACATTGCACTTTGTCGCACTCTCTCAAGAGCCAAAAACATCATCAAGGACAATACTCATCCAGGTCACCTTTTGTTTCAACTGTTGCCTTCTGGTAGGCGTTATAGGTCTATACAATCCAGCACCACCAGATTCAAAAATAGCTTATTTCCAAATGCACTGTTTTAATTCAACTTTATACTGATTTTATACTGTTTTTATTTTTGATTTATTTATATCTATTATTTTATGTACTGTAAGGATTATTTAAATGTATTTATTGTATACACCAGTGGAGAGTGATCCCAATTTCGTTGTATTGTAAAGTACAATGACAATAAAGGCATTCAATTCAATAGAATGTAAAAATAAACTTTAAATAAAATACTACACAGATATTACACAATAATACATTCTAAAATTTCTCATAAGTTTACCTTAAATCAGGCATAGTTAAAACTATGGATGTGTGTTTTACTTCTTTTTGCTGCTTTCATTATTACTTTAGAGTTTTTAAATACATTAACATTTTTGTTAAATATTATGTCAAATTGACGCGGGACGTCAAAACACGTGACGTAACCGCGTAACGCGCATGCGCTGTCGCCGCGATATGGCGCATGCGTGGTAACACATACGTGACGTACGTACGTGACGTATTGTATATACGTGACGTCACCGCGCTACAGTCTGCAGCGAGGAGTACTTGCTTGACAGTGGAAAATACCGGCTTTTGTGACAAAGGGTTCAGTCAATCTTGTCAGGCGTCTATTTCAGCGGAGAAAAGTTAGGTGAGGATATGGAGAGTGTCAAAATAAAGGTACCGTATAATCGATATTTTATGTGTTGCATCGATGCATCGTATCGTTAGACTTTTGATCGATGTATCGATCCATATCGATGTATTGTTACACCCCTACTGGCAGTACCAGATGGTTCTTGATATGTCAGGAATCTGAGCATGGAGACAGCAAACTGACCTTCATTGAAGAGAGCAATCCTATATTTTAGCTTTTTGGCAGTTGAAAAATGAGACAGCTGACAGCCCAGTGGCAACATTGCTTTCCCATGATGCTTTAAGCATGGAACCTGTCTCTTCTTCTACAAATATCTCTCTCTTTCATTGTTTCTCCCTCTCATTATCTACATCTCCATTACAACATCCACGTATAAACTGCAGTATAATTTCATCAAGTTTTTTTTTTTTTTTTTTGTATCATAATTCTTCAAAAATAATAAAATATAAAAGTCTTACCATAAAACTGCAGTGAAATGTGATCATTGTAAGCCAGATGACAAATTATACCAGTTCCAGTGTGTTCTGCCACACTGGAACCCAATTAATCCTGCCATATGACCAAAAGTTTGGGGTCAGTAAGATTTAAAAAAAAGAAATGAATAGTTTTGATCTGCAATTACATTGATAAAAAGTAACAGTAAAGACATTTATAATGTTACAAAAGTTTCTATTTCAAATAAATGCTGTTCTTTTGAACTTTGTATTCATCAAAGAATCCTGTAAAAATGTATCATGGTCTAAAAAATATATACACTATATATTAAGCAGCACAATTGTATAATAATACGAAATGTTTCTTGAGCAGCAAAATCAGCATATTAGAATGATTTCTGAAGGATCATGTGACACTGAAGCCTGGAGTAATGATGCTGAAAATGCAGCTTTGCCATCACAGGAATACATTACATTTTAAAATATATTATTTAGAAAACAGTTATTTAAAATTGTAATAATATTTCACAATATTTCAGTTTTGTATTCCTTGGTGAGCACGAGGACATTTTCAAAAACAAAAACATTTACTGACCCCAAACTTTTGAACGCTAGTGTATCTGTTTCCAGTATATTATTAATGAAATTAAATAATTTTCATTGATCATGATAATTTGAAACGGTATATTTGTTTTTTCGCTGGTGTCATGTGCCAGTGTGACCTGGACCTGTAATGTTGCTTTGTGAGGTTTACTTTAAGATATAAATAGAGTGCTATGTTGTAACTGAAATGCTTTAAAAGTCTATTTCTCACCTTCTTCTTCATCTTTACATTCTTGAAGATGGCGTGCACTCTCCAGGTCTTCGCAAACATGGCGCCAAACGCTGTTGTGTAACCCACAATGAGGATCCATGTACGGACCTAAAAACGTTAAATGTGAAAGTAAGACATGGCTTGTTACAAACCAATAGTTATTATAATGTAGGCACTGGAATGCTACCCCAAAAACCAAGATTAGACTGTAACACCAGTCTATAGAATACAAAGCAGCAGAAACTGCAAAACCATAAAAATATAGTTACAACAAGTTACAACAATCTAATTTAGGTTTATAAAAAAATGTGACCATTTTTACAGCTGCAACTATTAACATATCTGACAACTATAAATTCATAATCACATGTTGAGTTAATTTAATTCTGTAGAATCCAGCGCAACACTCGATACATCACATAAAACCACATCAAATCTAAACAAAACAAGATGTAATGACAGTCCTGCCTTATAGATACTGAGAATTACTTTCCCAGAGGAGCTCAGAATAAAGAACACTAGATCTGTGGAAGAGGGTCAGAAGTTGAAGAGAGGACAAAAAGAAAAGAACAAGTCTTCCACAGAATTCACCCTGCCACCCGATTTGCTTTCTGATAGTAGAAGTGGGATCACTGTATTTATTGGTAAAGAAAACTTGGTAACCCTTTAGTTTAGGGTCCAATTCTCACTATTAACTAGTTGCTTAATAGTATGCATATTACTAGAATTTTGGCTGTTTATTAGTACTTATTGAGCACATATTAATGCCCTTTTCTGCATGGCCATATTCTACATTCCTTAATCCTACCCAATACCTAAACTTAACAACTACCGTACTAACAATTAATATGCAGTAATTAGGAATTTATTGAGGCAAAAGTCGTAGTTAATAGTGAGTGAAAATTGGCCCCCAATCTAAAGTGTGACCGAAAACATTAATTAAAAATAGAAATAATTAATTTCTAATTGATTGTAAATATAATAATGAATTTCTCTCTGACACATAAAAATATGTTGCTAATGTTCAAAATATATTAGCGGAAAAAGTCCTTATTGTTGAGTCCTAAACATTTGTCTTTGAGTCCAAGAAAAAAGATTATTAATTGCCCAAATTCACCCCATCCTTCAACAGGCCGTAGAGAACAGAGCCCGTCTCAGGCAGGTAGCATGTGTCCTGCTCAACACATTTGTGAGCTATTTCCCCTGTGACTGGAGTTACTGCAGTAGCCAAAGCCTCATAATTAAAAGGTGGATTATGGTCACATGCAAACAGACAGTGGAGGCGTGACGAGACACATCCAATCATGCTTACTCAGTTTGGTAATACAGCCTGAGTAGAGGTGAAAAGTGTTCGGATTCAAATATAGAGGAGACCAGGGACAGTTGTCCCCGTGGAGGTTGGCACAGGGGAAGCTCGAAATCTCAGAAAGGTTTTGAGTCAGATATCCAGTTGCACAAATGCTTGTTCCCTTTCAAGGGAACTTCGAGCTGCGTTTGAGACGCGGTGGGAACGCTCTGCGTGATTGCGTCATGAAGCACGTGTAAAATCAGTCCAATGGAAGCCCGATACGTCATGGGTGACGTCATAGACCAGGAAACTATAAATCACCCTTGAAAACAGACCACGACAGCTTCTGTAGTCTTCAGCAAGCGCTCTCTGTGATTCTGTCCTTGTCTATTTATTGTTGTTTGTCAAGCCCAATATATATATCACTATCTATCATTATGGCGAGCGAAGCAATATTATAGACGTTGTGTTGTTCCCTGCCCTCGTTACATCACGGGTGGGGACACACATCAGCTTTTTGTTGCTGTTTGGGAGTGGAGCATGCAACAGTCATTTCTCGAGGGATCTGACTGTGCATTGCGAGAAGCTGTCCGTGAGGACGCTCCGCTCTCGCCGGGCGTTCTTCGAGGAGGACGGTTCGGTTCGCGTTCCCCGAGCGGGTCTCTCTGTTGCCGAGGCTCGGAGACGGCTCGTATTTCGGGGTTCGAAAACGGATCTGACAGCGGGGGTTGGGACGGGCTCCGCCCTTTCTCAGCTTTCACATGCCAGATCTAGTGTGCTGCGATTTCCAGTTCCGAGGAATTGGTATCGTTAGTGTTTTGTTTAAAAAGAAAGAAAACAAATACAAATCTTTATAAAAAGGCAGATGTTTGAGTTTTCAATGAATACATTTTCCAGCTCATAACTCTGTTGAATAAAGAGGAGCTTTTTTAAAGAAAAAAAGGAGGTTTTATCTAGTGCTGTTGCCAGTTAAATATTTACTGGCCAGCTGAACATTATGAGATTGAAAATAAAGAAGAGTTTGTTAGATGAACTGTATCTTAAAACAGGAAAACTCTGTATCTCAGCCTCCTCGTCGGGGACTGTGGTTTTTCCCTATCTCCACACTGAGGTGTCGAGATCGTGGAATAAACCAGTTTGTATTTTATGTGTTTAATCCCCAGATGTCTGACTATAGTAATGTTTGGGTATTAAGTATCATAGTATGACATTGCCTCGGGTTAAAGAGACGCTTGCGAGCTTTCTCTCTCCCGAGTCGGCGTTATCGTTATTAACCCCGACGTTACCCACCAGCCATCTTAATAATGAATACATAGGCAGCGCTGGTGGGTAGAGTATATAAGGACATGGATGAATGTGAGGGGCGACTCTCTGAGGAGGGTCGCAGCGCTGCCAGTTCGGTTGTTTCCTGCTGGTGGCCGCAGAGTGATATATATGTATATATATATAAGTTTTTCTGATATAAAGATAAAGGAAAATAAAGATATAATTATGTCTGTTCTTCTGGACGCTCCGCTTTCAAGAAAACTAAGAAATAAACCATTCAGCGGCGTTCCAGAGGTTTCTTCCTCACCAATCTAATGTTCCTGAGAACTATTATGCTCCTCTCAGCACAAAGTGCAAAACAGAGCGTCGCCATTCGGGCTCCTCCGCAATTGAGGGGTACCTGGGTGGCGGTCGCAGTCTAGCCAGTTAGAGACATGCAAGATCTGAGGACTGTTTTATCTCTAAAATAGCTTTGACAAAGGAGAAGCCCTGACGCCGAGGCGATCTGGCTTCTAAGGGTGGTCCCCTCTGGGGTAGGGACGGTTTTGAGAAATCGTTTCTCCTCAGCACCCTTTGGGGTGCGACTCTCTGAGGAGGGTCGCAGTACTGCCAGTTCGGTTTCCCTGCCGGTTCGCCGTTTCAGGGCACCAAGGTGTCAGTGTCCCCAAACGAGCCTTCAAATAAGAAAAAAGAAGAGCAGTCAGTTCCGTTTCCCTGCCGGTTCGCCGTTTCAGGGCGCCGAAGTGCCTGCTTTTTTCAACGATCCTCCGAGGAGGGTCGTAGGAACTAAGCTAGTTAGAGGTAGGCAAGATCTGAGGACTGTCATCATCTCTAATAAAGCTTAGACAAGAAGTCCTGTCGCAAGAAAACGAAAAAGAAAAAAAAGGCTATCAGGCTTCTGAGGGCTCCTCCGGGGCAGGGACGGTTTTGAGAAATCGTTTCTCCTCGGCGACCTCTGGGGTGCGACTCTCTGAGGAGGGTCGCAGCGCTGCCAGTTCGGTTGTTCCCTGCCGGTTCGCCGTTCAGGGCACCGAGGTGTCAGCGTCCCCATACGATCCTCCGAGGAGGATCGTAGAGCGGTCAGTTCGGTTGTTCCCTGCCGGTTCGCCGCTTCAGGGCACCGTAGTGACTGTTCAACCAAGGGACGGTTTTGAGAAATCGTTTTTCCTCTGGGGTGCAACTCTTTGAGGAGGGTTGCAGCGCTGCCAGTTCGGTTGTTCCCTGCCGGTTCGCCGTTCAGGGCACCGAGGTGTCAGCATCCCCATACGATCCTCTGAGGAGGGTCGTAGAATGGTCAGTTCGGTTGTTCCCTGCCGGTTCGCCGCTTCAGGGCGCCGTAGTGACTGTTCAAACAAATCCAGAGGCCAGTCTTGAGAGACTGGTTCCCCTAGTAAATTTCTGGCAGCGTGGAAACTACTGCCACATATTTCTCAGTGGGTCCTGCACACTATAGAAAAGGGTTTCAGAATTCAGTTCGGTTCTCGTTCGCCCAGATTTCTAGGGGTCCTCCTCTCATTGGTGGACCCCGAGCAGGCTTTGGTTATGGAGCAGGAAGTACTGTCACTTCTGCAAAAGGAGCTGTAGAAGGGGTTCCTCCTCCCAGCAGACAGCCATTACTTCATTGTTTCCGAAAGAGGATGAGGGAGGTTCCCGAGGTTTGCTTTCGGGGGCGAAGCATACCATTATCGGGTTCTTCCATTTGGCCTAGGTTTATTACCCCACACCTTTACAGTATGCGTGGATGCAGCTCTGGCTCTTCTGAGACTCCAGGGCATTCGCGTATTATACTACATCAATGATTGGTTGTTCCTAGCTCAATCTGAGTTTATGGCAGTTCGGCATCGAGATGTCGTTCTGTCTCATTAAGGATGTTGGAGTTGCCTCTCAACGCCAAGAAGAGTGTGCTCTGAGGACCACTTTTCTAGGTGTAGCAATTCTTACAGCCGTAATGGGGTATATCTAGGCCAGTCACTCACTGTGAAACAGTTTCAGACGGGTGGGTCTCATGGCAGTTGCGTCCAACGTATTACTTTTGGCCTTCTGTTCATGAGACCCCTGCAGTGGTGGCTCAGGACCAAGGGGTTTTCTCCGAGGGGAAATACGTTTTCGCATGATCAAGGTCACGCGGCTATGCCTTCGTGCTTCGGTCATGTGGAAGAACCTTGGTTCCTCGCCCAGGCCCAGTGTTGGGGGCTTCTTGTCGACGCATATTGCTATCGACGGATGCTTCCCTCACAAGTGGGGGCGATCATGAGTGGTTGCTCGGCGAATGGCGGACAACACACTGATGGTCTCGTATATCAGAGCAGATATCCTGTTGAGGCAGGGGCTGAGGCCCAGGGGATTGGAGACTTCACCCCGAGGTGGTGGAGCTTCTTAGGGAGAACTTTGGTCTAACTAAAGTCAAGTCGACCTTTCACATCGTTTGTACAACGCATTGCTCTATATGGTTCCCCCTCACGCAGCCAGCTCTTCTCGGACTGGATGCGATGGTGCAGGTGTGGCCGAGGCTGCACCTGTACGCATTTCCCCCGATATCTATGCTCCCGGAGGTTCTGGAGAGGGTTCGCCGGGAAGGGGCTCATCTGCTACTAGTAGCCCCATACTGGCCGACTCGAGTTTGGTTCTCGGACTTTGTCTCTTCTGGACGGCTCTCCCATGGAGATTCCGTTCAGGAGGGACCTGCTGTCCCAGGCAGGGGGCACGATATTTCACCCTCGACCGGAGTTGTGGAAACTGTGGGCCTGGCCTCTGAGGGGGCCAGGCTCATAGAATCCAGTCTCTCGACTGAGGTCGTTGAGACATTCTCCATTCCAGAGCTCCTTCCACGAGAAGACTGTATGCACTGAAATGGAAATTATTCTCCACCTGGTGTGGTGAGCGTCAGTTAGATCCTGTTAACTGCCCTGTTGGTTCAGTTCTCGATTTTCTGCAAGACCGTTTCTCTGCTGGATTATCTCCTTCCACCTTAAAAGTTTATGTGGCGGCTATTTCGGCCTATCATACCCCTCTGGGGGGTACTTCTTTTGGGAGAGATCCTCTGATTACTCGTTTTCTCCGTGGTACATTGAGGTTGAGACCTGCACTGCACTCTAGAGCACCGGCTTGGGATTTAGCCATTGTACTTGAGGGTCTGGCTCTGGCTCCCTTCGAGCCTATTGAAGAGGTTTCAGAAAAATTCCTCACTTTGAAAGCTTTATTTCTCCTTGCTATTTCATCTATCAAGAGAATTGGAGATTTGCATGCCCTGTCGGTTGCTCCGTCATGTCTGGAATTTGCACCTGGTATGGTGAAAGCATTTCTATACCCTAGACCGGGTTATATTCCTAAGGTCCCAGTTAATGTTAGGGGCCCAATAGTGTTGCAGGCCTTTTATCCTCCACCTTTTAATACCCCAGATCAGGAACAACTGAACCTGTTATGTCCAGTTTGGGCATTGGATGCCTACGTTCACAGAGCTGCCCTGTGGCGTAAGTCAGAGCAGTTATTTGTATGTTTTGGGTCACTAAGAAGAGGGTGCCCTGCATCTAAACAGGTTATGAGCAAATGGATAGTTGAGGCTATATCATTGGCTTATGAAGCGGCCGGTCAGCCTTCACCTATGGCTGTACGGGCCCATTCTACAAGGAGTATGGCGGCCTCTACGGCCTTAATTTCGGGTGTTTCCCTTCTTGACATTTGTAATGCGGCAGTTTGGTCCTCTACACATACATTTGTCAGGTTTTATGACCTTGACCTCTCCACTCCTGGGGCGAGGTTGCTTGCTTCTTAGTGTGCGCAAGGACTTCACACAGAACGGGCATTTGTCACTATGGCGTAGTGGGTATGGGGTTCCCACCGCGTCTCAAACGCAGCTCGAAGTTCCCTTGAAAGGGAACGTCTCAGGTTACGTATGTAACCCTGGTTCCCTGAGAGGGAACGAGACGCTGCGTTTGCCTGCCATACTTCCTGCATGCCCTGATCGACTTGCTTCAGACTTTTTCAGAAGCTGTCGTGGTCTGTTTTCAAGGGTGATTTATAGTTTCCTGGTCTATGACGTCACCCATGACGTATCGGGCTTCCATTGGACTGATTTTACACGTGCTTCATGACGCAATCACGCAGAGCGTTCCCACCGCGTCTCAAACGCAGCGTCTCGTTCCCTCTCAGGGAACCAGGGTTACATACGTAACCTGAGACGTTTTCTCTAGCACTTGTTTGGCATGTTGGTTTACAACACCAACGGAATTCTAAATTAGAATAATTAACAATATCATTCAAACTAAAATTCCAATTTCATATTCAATTTTCATTTCAATTCAAATTCCAAATTTTCCAATTGTTTGCTTATCATTGTGACAATTTATCCTTTACAGCACATAAATGTACCCTCAGAAAACGTATGGGACAAAACAAAAAAGACAACTAACCCATGGTCTCTAGACATATTCATATCTGATTCACAGAAATCAGTCATTACTCACAGTACAGAGGGTCTCAAACTCCTTGTCTGACACAAAAGATCCATCCAGACCAAAGAGGAAAATGGAGGCGTACGATAGCAGGCCACCCAGAATGATCAGGTTGTTCATATAGGGACTCGACATTTTAATCAGCCTGCAGATGGAGGGAAGCACACAGCCGATACATTAAATATTCACATTTCATTTATTATTAACAACTGCAATTAAATGAGCATCTACATCCATGACTGTATCATATACTGTGGGATCCAAAAGCCCAAAGCCACTAGTAAAAATGCCTTTATTTTGCATTATTTCAAAACTTATGCAAAATATCCCATTGCAATTTATATTATCAAAATAATAATTGAAATAAAAGATTGAATGAAAGAGCATCTTCTGGGAATCAAGAATATCTGACAAAAATATCGAAACAATTCTCTCAAAAATGTACTGCAAAGCTGAATTTTCAGCAGCCATTTCTCCAGTGTCACATGATCCTTTAGAAATCATTTTGATTTGGTGCTCAAGATTTTTCATTATCTATCATCATTTTTTTATTTGACATTTTTCAAAATCCTAAAACTGAGTTCAACATGAAACGAAAGATCCCAGATTTACAGTGTGGTCTTAGACTATAGTCTCTCTCACTCTTGAACTATTTCCTGTCGTAGTCTCGCTCAGCCCTGACCTGTGGTTGCGGTTTTTGATGTTAAAGAAGAGGAAGGCTCCTGCCATGAGCATGCCCACGATAGTGATGGTGGACAGGATGCTGTAGAGGGGGACGTTTATTTGCCGGCGCTGCAGACGCACAAACGTCCGATCCTTCGGCGGTTCAACACCTACGAGAGTCATGATGGTTCACAGTCAGTTACTCTTGGAGTCATCGCAAAGAACGTCATCTCAGAGAAAGCTTTCAACATTTCCCTCTGTAATTTAAATGACTAAGATTGTAAAATGCCACTCATGTGACATACAGTTTTAGCTCTATTTCTGCACAATGTTACATAATAATATTTGTGGATGGGTTTAAAAACGGTGACCGTGATGTAAGATGCGATTACCGGTAGATCTCACATCATAATGAGAAGTTGGAAGACAGTAGAGCACTTAAACCAAATGAGTCACCAAAATGAGTCAAGAGTTATTTGCGTGACTTGACAACCTTGGTGATTTCAAGTACAACTGTGAGGCTTTACTGCTATTAGCTCAAAAGCAAATGGTTTACTCTTTTTCATTTAGAAAACAATCTCAGTTGGGGTGAGTGTTTGGGCATTTTTTTCCCTCTTAACTCTTTTCCCGCCAGAGTATTATTTTTCATTATTATTAAGTTTCCAGCCAGCGCCAGCATTTTTTATCATATTATACACAAATATTTCATGGCCCCCAGAATAATTTGTGTGAATATGTAAACAGTGAATATATCAAAAGAAAGAACATAGCCTAAAAGATTTTATTCAGCTTCATTCATATTTTTTTTTTATCAACACTTTGAATGTGGGTAAGTTTCTTCAAAAAAACATTTTGAACAAAAAGCTAAGAAAATTATGTTTTGTCAAAGATTTTGTCCAGATCGGATTCAGAACGATGATAAAAACATAGATTGAGTCCATCAAAGCTTGCACAGTCCTATACCTCTTTGCAGGTTTCGGCACTTTTCTCAGTAACGTTGGGCAGTTTTGATTTATATGCTGTTTCATGTTTGGTGATCACATTAGCTTACTTGTGCATTAACAACTTCTATCCGCTTCTTCTGGTTTACACAGATCATTTTCTTTGCTTGTTTTTGGATCCGGAGATGCTGTACTATTTCACAAGATCTGCGGCCCTACCCTATAACAGTAAAAACACGGTTTGCTGGAAAAACTCATCGATTGGCTGGGAAGTGTTTTGTCATAAATGATGGAATATCTCAACAATGGTGGGGAAAGAGTTAAGTATGCCAAATGAGTTCTTCAGATTCCCTCTTAACAAGTTCCATTAAAGTAAGACAATTAAACGTTTTACTTGCTGTCCACCACTGTGTTCCTCAGAGGCAATTAAAAAAAAACAACAACAACAACAACAACAAAAAAAACCAGGGAATAAGGAAAAAAAACAAAACAAAAGAATGTCAATGTGGGCAAACAGAAAAATAACTCTTGAATTATTCAGATGACCACACACAGAACAGTGGGTACACAACATTGGCAGGCGTGTGAACCTTCTGTCTCTCTCTCTCACTCAAACGCTGACCCGCAAACACACACAAACGGGGCTTTTCCTACCTTGGAACCTGATGGTGTTGTTGATAAGGTCCAGTACATCTGCAATGGCGTTGTACTCGCCCACCTTCACCTCTTGACCCTCTGTGAAAGACAACAAGAACAAGAGGATGACGGAGATAAGAGCAGTGTGTTCAAAGCCGGCGCCCCCAGAGAGAAACATAACAATAGACAGTACATTTAGTTTCTGTGCGCTCCACTGCAGAATCTGCCCAACATACTGCCCAGAATACTCAGGGCGATGTTGACCTCAAAAGTATGTAAATTGCAACCTCACACATTTGCACATCAATTAAAAGGCACCAGATTAGAGAGTCTGGAAAAACAATGAATTGAAACATTGATCTTATGATGAATAACACAGAAAACCTAGCTTTTCTAACAAGGATGCATTGTTGATTTGTACACACTTTTTGCTTTGGCAAAAATGTCCTTTAAAGGTGCAGTAAGTGATTTCTGGTAAGAGTTGTTAATATTTGAAATCACCAAAACAAACACCCCTACCCAAAAGGATCACACCCCTATCTTGATACCTCCACCCCCACATGTACACGCTATGTACACCACATGTACACGCTACAGGCAACGACTATGGTGGATTCTGCTGTGCCTGCCGCCCGAGGGTATGATGTCTTCAATAAGTGAAAGCAATTTGTGTTACTATGATAATTCAGGTCTAATGTCTAATTGTTGTTTAGCTCCTCTACTCCTTCGATGGCAAAGTCATCCCTTCCATCCCAGAAAATAAAACAGTTTTCATGAACAGCTCCATACATAACACGATAGTCCAAGTAACTAATATATTACAAATGTGTCCGTCCGATGCACTTTTCAACAATGTTTTTTTTTTTTTAATCGCTTACTGCACCTTTAAATTAAGTCAATATTTAGCCTTGCTATATATTAATTTTAGCCCATTTTACTCAGAATGAAATGGCACAATATAGTAAAAAATGTTTTGCATTTATTATTTAACATTTTTGAAAGTCTCTTATTCTTACCATGGACGCATTTAATTGATCAAAAATACAGTAAAAACAGTAATATTGTGAAACATTATAACACCAGTTTAAATATATTTTAAAATGTAATTAATTTGTGATGGAAAAGTTATATTTTCAGCAGCCATTACTCCAGTCTTCAGTGTTACATGATCCTTCAGAAATCATGAGGCTGTTTTTACTTCTTTCTTTTTTTCCCTTAGTTTTATTCCCTCCATTTATTTATCACCATAATGCATATTTTTCATTTTGTCTTTGTTATTGCTAACAAAAAACCCCCCGAAAAAACCCCAAACAAACACTGAACTAGGTTTTAAAGATGAAAACAGATGGTTGGTTAGGTATAACTTGAGGTTTTGTATCCAAAAATGCAATAAAATAAAGCTTAGTGTCAATAAATCCCCAGGAGAACAAGACTTACTCTCAGAAGGCAAAGCCTATTCCAAAAGCCATCTTAAAACTCAATATTTCTCCCTGGTGTTCGCTTTAAAACTACTTGTGTATTGACTGTCACACTTACAGGGAAAAATGCATTCCTTCTAGAGATGAAGACTAACTTTAAAAAAGAGAACATAGGAAATAAGATATTTATCATTTAGCTCCTGGAAGTATATAGTTCCCTTTCAAAGTCACTCCGAGTTACGTCGGATGACGGAGAATGGGGGTTTCGCCAGAAAGCCAATCCTCTTCGAGTATTAAAAAACGAGCCAATGGCAAAGAAATGCCATGGGTCTGCGGAATTTGCATAATGTATCTCCGCCCCACCGCGTGGGTATTTAAGGAGAGACACCTGCAACAGCAGATCATGTTTTCGCTTCGGAGCCAAGAGAACCTCTTCACTCCACAGCCACAAGACCTGAGTTTACAAGTGACTCACCTCTTCGAGACGAGCGAACTCTCCAGTGTTGGTGTGACGGCGGTACCCAGCGAGTCTTCACATTGCCTGCGATCTGTGCAGTGGTCTGCCTGACTTTGTGTATTCTCCCTGGTCGCCTCAGCATTGCAGAGTTTTTCCTCTCCTAAAAGAGCTGCACGTGGCACGTCTTTTTAAAGATGTCTCGCCCGTGTTCTTCTGGTTGCGGTCGATTTTTGTCATCTTCTGATGGGCACGAGCGCTGCTTTGTGTGTCTGGGCTTTGAACACGCTAAGGCAGCGCTCGTGGATGACTCATGTTCCTTCTGTGGGAACATGGCCATCGCAACACTAAGATTAAGACTCAATGATCTTTCAGTGAGAGTCCCCGCGTCCACCACCCGTTCTGCTTCCTCCACGAGAGGTGGTAGTTCGGCTGGGGGACAGGGTGATCTGAGGGTGACTGTGTGGAGCAATCCGACGATGCGTCCTCGGACCACGCCCCCCTCCGCTGTGTTGCAACCCGCGAGTGCCGCGGTGACTCAGGCGGGTCCTTTTTTGGAAGCCCCGCGTGTTTCATTCGGCGCTCCAGAGGATGACACGATGTCGATCGCGGCATCACAAGGTGGGCTCGATTCTTCGGGAAGTGAGGATGCGGCTGCGTTGCCTCCTTCGGGAGTCCCAGCGTTGCCCGTGTCGGATCCCGAGATGACAGCCATGCTGTCCCGGGCAGCCGTGAGCATCGGGCTAGAGTGGAACCCTCCGCCCTGTCCCGAGCGCTCGCGGCTGGATGATTGGTTTTTGGGTGCGGCTGCCGCCTCACGGCCTCAGCCAACCCCAATTCCTTTCTTCCCGGAGCTGCATGAGGAGCTGTCGAGATCAGGGGCGTAGCACAAGATCCCGGGCCCTATGTATAGGCAGTCCTGATGGGCCCCCATGTTCCAAATACAATATATTCCAGACTTTTCAAGGGCCCTCTCTCCCCTTGGGGCCCTGGTAATCAGTACTGGTTTTACCCCCAGTCCGACGCCCCTGGTCGAGATCATGGAAGGCTCCTTTGACCTCCCGTGAACGCTCGTCAGCTTTCTCCGCCTTTCCTCCCCTCGATGGCGCAGCTGTCCATGGGTACACTGGGATTCCCCCGGTGGAGCGCTCTGTTGCGATGCAACTGTGTCCTCAGAGCGCATCCTCTCGTGGTAATCCTAAGCACCCGTCCAAGGCCTGTAGATTCTCGTCATCTATGGTGGCGAGGTCTCACAGAGCTGCAGGACAGGCGGCTGCCGCTTTGCATGCGATGAGCACCTTACAGGTCTACCAGGCCCAGCTGCTCAGAGACATGCACGAGGGCAGGACTGACCCAGGGACGTTCGACGAACTGCGTGCCGCCACTGACATCGCTCACCGGGCGACGAAGGTGGCCTCACGCTCCCTGGGTCAGGTGATGGCCAATAATGTGGTCCAGGAGCGTCACCTTTGGCTGAACCTGGCCGATATGCGGGACGTTGAGCGGACTCGTCTGCTCGACGCCCCCATATCCCAGGCCGGCCTCTTCGGCGGAGCGGTTGAAGACTTCGCCCAGCAGTTTTCGACCGCACAGAAGCAGTCTGAGGCGATCAAACATATTCTGCCCCGACGGCCAGCTGCTGCCTCCACCCAGCCGTCGGCACAGACGCCTCAGCCTGCTCGCCGCCGAGGGCGCCCTCCTGCAGCTCCCGCCCCTCCCGCACGGCCCCAGCAGCAGCCTCCGCGTCGTGGAGGAAGCCGCAGGAAGGCGCCCCAGCCCCCTCAGGCCCCGCGCCCCGCTAAACGCCAGGCCAAGCGGCGTTCCTGAGACGGGCTGCTCAGTGATGGTGTCGGTTTTTTCCCAGGAGGCGGTTGCAGGCCCCCTCCTTCCCCCGGTGGAGGGCCGGGGGAGAAACTTTTGTTCTCCACTCCCCGCTGCTCACCCACGGGTGGGCAGCACCCTAATGTGGTTAAAGAAAGAACCGAAATGTCCATCACTGAGCATACAGAGCCGGATGACAGTGTGCGACGCCCCCGTGCCTCGCCACTCTCGTCCTGCTCTGTCTCTGAGGGCGAGGATGACAGTGCGTGCTGTCCCCGGACCACACCACTCTCATCCCCCTCTATCGCCAGACCCCTGGCAGAGCAGACCCCCGTGGAACGCTGGTCCTTCCCTGGTCTCCTCTGTCAGGGCGCGGAGCTTGGCTGTGCACACGCTCAGGGCCGCTATGCCACCCTTGCCTGTGCCGGTCACTCCGCTTCGCTGCCCCTCCGGGGGGACGTCTGTGGCTCGGATGATTCCACTGGATCAGTTTTTGGGGGCTTGGTTAGAGCTCCCCAATCTGTCCCGTTGGGTCGCCCGAACTATCAGGCTCGGCTATGCGATTCAGTTCGCACGGTCTCCTCCCCGCTTCAGGGGAGTCCACTTTACTATGGTCGGTGGCAATGCCCCGGTCATGAGAGCGGAGGTTGCTACCCTGCTGGCGAAGGGTGCAATCGAGGCTGTCCCTCCAGCCGAGATGAGGTCAGGGTTCTACAGCCCCTACTTCATTGTCCCCAAGAAAACCGGTGGGTTACGGCCAATCCTGGACTTGCGCGTCTTGAACCGCTCCCTTCACAGGCTGCCGTTCAAGATGCTCACGGCCAAACGCATTTTCGAATGCGTGCGGCCACAGGATTGGTTTGCAGCGATAGACCTGAAGGACGCCTACTTTCATGTCTCCATTTTACCTCGACACAGACCGTTTCTTCGGTTTGCTTTCGAGGGGCAGGCATACCAGTACGCGGTTCTCCCATTCGGGTTGGCTCTGTCTCCTCGCGTCTTCACGAAGGTCGTCGAGGCAGCCCTTGTTCCCCTACGCGAACACGGGGTTCGCATCCTGAATTATCTCGACGACTGGCTAATATTAGCTCACTCTCGAGATCAGGTTCCAATAACTCCGACCTGCCGTCAGACCTTCACCCCGTGGCGGAACCTCAGTTTTCTACGGGCCGGAGTTCCCCTAGAACGAGTTTCCAGGCATGTTGTCGTCGCCACAGATGCCTCTGCCACGGGCTGGGGCGCCATGTGACATGCAGCCGCGGGCTCCTGGACAGGACCCCAGCGCCTCATGCATGTCAATTGCCTCGAGTTGCTGGCAGTACGCCTTGCCCTGCACCGCTTCCACGCGTTGCTCCTGGGTCAACACGTACTTGTCCGCTCGGACAATACCGCGACTGTAGCGTACATCAACCGTCAGGGTGGTCTACGCTCTCGCCGTATGTCGCAACTCGCACGCCACCTCCTCTTATGGAGTCAGAAGCACCTGAGGTCCCTTTGTGCTATTTACATTCCAGGAGTGCGGAACCTTGCAGCCGACGAGCTGTCACGGCTCCGGCCAACCTCTGGCGAATGGCGACTCCATCCCCAGTCGGTCCAGCTGATATGGGACCAGTTCGGGGACGCACAGATAGATTTGTTTGCCTCCCACGACTCATCCCATTGCGCCCTGTATTACTCCCTGACCGAGGGCACGCTCGGCACGGATGCACTGGCGCACAGCTGGCCGCAGGGCCTACGCAAGTATGCGTTTCCCCCAGTGAGCCTTCTCGCACGTACTCTGTGCAAGATCAAGGAGGACGAGGAGCAGGTCATTTTGGTCGCCCCATACTGGCCCACCAAGACCTGGTTCTCCGAACTGGTACTCCTCGCGACAGCACCTCCTTGGCCAATTCCTCTGAGGAAGGACCTCCTTTCTCAGAGACGGGGCACCCTATGGCACCCTCGTCCCGATCTTTGGAGACTCCACGTGTGGCTCCTGGATGGGACGAGGCAGGTTTGAGTACCCTGCCACCAGCGGTGGCGGCTACCATCACTTCCGCTAGAGCATCGTCCACGAGACATGTCTATGCGTTGAAGTGGAACCTCTTCGTTAACTGGTGCTCTTCTCGCCGAGAAGACCCCAGGAGATGCTCGATCAGCGTTGTGCTTTCCTTCCTGCAAGACGGGTTGGAGCGAAGGCTGTCTCCCTCCACCCTGAAGGTGTATGTGGCCGCTATCGCCGCATATCACGAAGCAGTTGAAGGTAAGTCTCTTGGAAAACACGACCTGATCATCAGGTTCCTGAGAGGAGCGAGGAGACTGAATCCTCCTCGCCCTCCTCTCGTTCCCTTTTGGGACCTCTCAGTGGTCTTAAATGCCCTGCAGAGGGCTCCCTTTGAGCCTCTGCAATCAGCTGAGCTTAAGATCCTGTCAATAAAGACAGCGCTCCTGGTTGCGTTGGCCTCCATCAAGAGGGTAGGGGACCTGCACGCATTCTCCATTGACGAAGCGTGCCTGGAGTTCGGGCCCGGTCACTCTCACGTGATCCTGAGACCCCGGCCTGGATATGTGCCCAAGGTTCCCACCACTCCCTTTCGGGACCAGGTGGTGAACCTGCAAGCGCTGCCCCGGGAGGAGGCAGACCCAGCCTTGGCACTGCTCTGTCCAGTACGCGCACTCCGTGCTTACGTAGACAGGACGCAGTGTTTCAGGACCTCAGACCAGCTCTTTGTCTGTTATGGTGGGAAGCTGAAGGGAAAGGCTCTCTCCAAGCAAAGGTTATCCCACTGGATAGTGGACGCCATTGCTTTGGCATACCAGCAGCAAGGTCAACCATGCCCCCTTGGTGTGACCGCCCACTCCACCCGGAGTGTGGCGTCCTCTTGGGCTTTAGCGCGTGGCGCCTCGCTGACAGACATCTGCAGAGCTGCAGGCTGGGCGACACCTAACACATTCGCCAGATTTTACAATCTCCGAGTGGAGCCAGTCTCCTCCCGTGTACTGTCTTTTTCAAGCTAACACGGGAACCGTTAGGTGTCTCGCTTGCTTGCCACTCCACTCCACGGACTGGATACGTGCGATATTTCCTCAGGTAGCCTTCCTCTCTGAAGCCCTGAGTTCCTCCAGCACTGTTGACGCTGGCACCAGTGTCTATTGCCTGTGCGTCAGCTAGGTGCCTCCGTGTGCATGGTTCCTCCTCCGAGCAACCCCCACATGTGTATTTCCACTGTAAGCCTCCTTGAGCATGTGTCTTTCCCTCGGCAAGCCACCTTGCCACTCCTGGAGTTGAAAGTAGATGCCACCCTACGGGCTGGTCACTCCAGTGTTCCTCCATATGAAGCCCCCTCGGCCCATATGTGTATTCTTAAGTCCTCCCTACGGGCAGGCATGCTGCGGCATATCTCCCCTGAGATATGCTTCCCAGTGTACCTTGGTATTTCTGTGTTAAGTAGGACTCCTTCGTCCGTGCCTATATCACGACAGGGAGGTCAGACTTCGCAGGGCACTGGAAGACAGCTGTGAAGGTGGCGTGATTACACGGGGACCCCCATTCTCCGTCATCCGACGTAACTCGGAGTGACTACGAAAGGGTTACGTCTCCGTGCCACTTCCGCTGTACCGCTGGGTCGACGCCTGAGTTCAGTCTCGGCTCCTCAGCGAAGACATGATCTGCTGTTGCAGGTGTCTCTCCTTAAATACCCACGCGGTGGGGCGGAGATACATTATGCAAATTCCGCAGACCCATGGCATTTCTTTGCCATTGGCTCGTTTTTTAATACTCGAAGAGGATTGGCTTTCTGGCGAAACCCCCATTCTCCGTCATCCGACGTAACGTCTCCGTTCCCTACTCAGGGAACGAGGGTTACATCCGTAACCGAGACGTTTCCTAACTGCTAACATTAAACATTTCCTGTACTGAACTTAGACGCCAACCCATTTTCTGCTCAATACAATTCATCTGATGGTCTCAGATTTCCACATATAACTGCTGTGGGTTAAACTAGGCCAAGCTTTCATGTGAATAACACAATTTAAACATGGTAGCCAACAAGATTAACTAGTACTAGTACAAATGGACCTCCTTCGATCTGACATTTGATTAAGTTTTGTGCCCTAGGTGGTCTTGCTGTGTCAGGTGAATCATTGACTGTGAATAATCAGGTGATGTCAGAGCTCCTGTAGTAAACGTCATCATTCAGGTACTTATCTGAGCATGAGATCAATGGTACACTACAAAAACCACAAGCATGTAAACTGATGGACAGCTTTCCCTTATTAGTTGTCAACTGTAATCACTTATAAAGACTTAAATATGGGTCAGAAAAGTATTTTTCAAAAAGGCGACGAGAAAGAAATAGTTTGGCCCGAACACAATCTTGTTAGCAGGTGATTGTCACATAACTAGGTTAAGGAATGGCTCTGAGTGTCCTGTCCAGATGGTTTGGTGTATGGTGGCAGGAGGTGTGATATAGGAGCTGACAGACTAGGACTCTAAAGATGGATGGCAGGTTCAATTGAGGATCAGCACATCTTTAAATATTCAGCCTGGGCTATCCTTCCTATACTTTAACAGAGAGGGAGAGAGAGAGAGAGAGAGAGAGAGAGAGAGAGAGAGAGAGAGAGAGAGAGAGAGAGAGAGAGAGAGAGAGAGAGAGAGAGAGAGAGAGAGAGAGAGAGAGAGAGAGAGAGAGAGAGAGAGAGAGAGAGAGAGAGAGAGAGAGAGAGAGAGAGAGAGATAAATGAGCACAGAGGGTAGAAATTAATGGAATCCAGAAAGAAACCGGGAAATCTGAGGGAATTAGCAAACCACCTGAGTGTGAGCTGCTAAAATTCATATTCTTAACTCATTTGTGTCTTATTTTCCAGTTCAAATATCTAAACATTTTACAGTAAGATAAAATACATTTCTATTAATGATGCTCTCTCTGAAAACAAGTGAATGAAATCTTGCAGTGTTGCTTCTCAACATACTGTATATCTGGATTCATGGATATTTTTATTGTAAAACAAATTAAAGGACCAATTAAAAAGTCATTTTGAAGTCATTTTAGTGTGAATGATAGAGAGACTGACTGAACTAAGTTAACAAATAAAGTGAATGAGTGAATAAGCGAGGAAGCGAGTTAATGAATGACTAAAGGACCCCCAAAGCAAATGTGTTTAAATGAATGTGTGAGTGAATGAACAAAAAAAAAATGCGAATAAATACAGTGAATAAGAATGTGAGCACATGGGTAAATGCATGAATGATGGGTATGAGTGAGTGAGTGAGTGAGTGAGTGAGTGAGTGAGTGAGTGAGTGAGTGAGTGAGTGAGTGAGTGAGTGAGTGAGTGAGTGAGTGAGTTAAAGGTGCAGTAAGCAATTTCTGAAAAACACTGTTGAAAAGTAGATTGGACCGAGCACCACAACAAACTTGTAGCCAATCAGCAGTAGGGGCCGTGTCCACTCATGATGGGGGAGGAGAGAGAGTGAGATTTGAAGAAAGACTGTTGAAAGAGAGATGGCTGAGAGACATTACAAAAGAGAAAAGGTCAAAGGAATATCTCTTCTAATATAGAAGGGTTATGATCAGGCAAGAGCTTTAAGACCCATGTTAATATTAAAAAAGCTTTCCAGTGCTGGAGAGACCTGAAAACGGACACAGAGGTTGAGTATTTCTGCTCCATACGTGACTTGAGTAACATTGGTTTTAAATATGTGCTATTGACGAAAAAAAAAAAAAAAACCTTTTGCTTGTATATACTCTTGTAATGTATGTCAATTTTTTGTTCTTCCTTGTCATTCATTCAACATCTTCGCTTTATTTTTCGCAAAGCTCTATTTTGCTTCGCTTCTGCTATGATAACGAGACATCCACTCTTACATTGCATGTTCGTGCATTTAGGGGGCGGAAGGGAAGTTTGTTTGGGTTGATTTCAAATATCATTCTCAGAAATCGCTTACTGCTTCTTTAATGCGAGTAAACAAATGAGTGAGAAAGTGACAGAGTGAATATGAGTGTGAGTGAGCGAGTGATGAAGAGAGACAGAAAGCAGAGTAACAGAGTGAGAAACCCAAAGAAAGAAGGAGCCCAAAGCAAGTGTGCGCTTTGATTCAGTGTGAGTTGTGATTGTTCTCGGTGTAGAAGACGACGCTCTCCAGGGTGCTGCTGATAACAGTTTCTCCTTTCTTTCTTTCTTTCTTTCTTTCTTTCTTTCTTTCTTTCTTTCTTTCTTTCTTTCTTTCTTTCTTTCTTTCTTTCTTTCTTTCTTTCTTTCTTTCTTTCTTTCTTTCTTCCATTATTTATCCCTGACTGCCATTCGCCTTGATATTGACAGACAGTTCAATCACCCCTCAGCCAAACAACCCTCCGATCCTGCGGCCTGCTCAAAAATACAGTCTGAAGAGGTGATGTAACACACTATGGGAGGGATGCCTCTGTGCCGAAGCAGATAAGACTGAAGAGGGTGGGGAACGCTGGCCTGCGGCTGCCATGGGGTGTGAGGGGGAAATCCCAGCACCAAGATTAAATCCCACAAACCAGAGTTAATCTCCCCTGCCCTCAGGAAACACACACACACACACACACACTCACTGGATTAATCACATCAGAGGGCCAAGCAGGGGAATTCTCTGACCCCCATTAAACTACAGGATGGCACCAAAGCCGCCGCTGTGCACACGACCATCTACGTGATGTATTGCACAAGCGCTGACTCAACGTCACACTGAGATATGTGTCACACATATTCTACAAAACGACACTGGCATAGATTGAGATGTTCATTTAACACGGAGAATGATCCACATTGGCTGAACGACCTGAATTTGATCCAGCATTTCCTATAAAAAGGCTTGTTAACCATGAAAAATGACCATCTAATGGACTTACCTTGAAACTGGGTGAATTTTATGGTTCCCATGCGTTCCCCGTTCCTGAACATCACCTGACCCTGCAAAAAAAAAAAAAAAAAACACAGCGAACAACCTTCACAAGAGCTGCTTATCACGTGTAAATGGACAGTTTGCAGAAGTCTTGATTGCACAGTTGAGATGATTAATATCATGGCACATAATCCAAGTTGGACAGATATATTTTACAAGGATCGATTTTCCATCTTGTTGATATATCCTTCACTCTTGGCACAGCAACAAATTGGGAGTGTATAGCTTGAAGTCTGGCCCAGTGCTTGTTTTTTGGCTCATTTATTAGTTTAAAGATCTTTGAATTGATCACATTCTTGAGGCAAACATAATTAATAGCAGCACTATTGATTTGTTAAATTAGAGGAGCGCATGGAGGTCTGAGATGGTTGTCAGGTTGTGCCAGGTTACTGGTTCACAAATACAAAGAAAAAAAAATCCAGAAAAAATATAACATATACATTGTTATATAATATAATATAAAGTGTTAAATTGCTCAGGTCCATGCATAAAATAAAATAAAATAAAATAAATAAAACTAAATATTTTTTTATTGTTGTAGAATGTAGTTAATATTGTCAAAATTATATATATATATATATATATATATATATATATATTAGGGCTGTCAGTTAAACGCGTTATTAACGGCGTTAACGCAAACCCATTTTAACGGCGTTAATTTTTTTATCGCGCGATTAACGGTCTTTTTGGCCTAGCAAACTTGGTAGTTTTTTTCACATGCTTTTGCAACAGGACGCGGCATGCGCTGCGCTATGAAACCCATTCATTTCAATGGCTTGCGCCGCGCGAGGACATTTTGTTGCTTCGTCGACCAAAGCGCAAGCGGATCTAGCTAGACCGGAAACAAAACAACAGGCACGCCGCACACACTCGTTTGGGCTTGCGAGCCGGCCAAATAGCTAACGTTACGTTTTGAGTGGATGACGAGCGCGAGACGCCGAAATAGATGCCAATAAGATTCTGAATGGAAAGTTTAGTTTTAAAAAGTTGCCAAATGGTTCCATTGACAAGACCAAAGTGATCTGTGTATTTTGTCGTTGTGAACTGAGCTATCATCATCGCAGCACGTCCAGTCTGAAATACCACTTTATGGCCAAGCACACACACACACACACACAAACACAGCTGATGCGAATTCTCCGCCCCCTCGTCAATATCAGGACCTCGTCAATATTTCTTTCACCATTTTATTGATGGACAATGTTACATTGTGTGAGAGATTATTTGCTCCAAGTGAGAATGTTTTAGTGTGAAATTGAACACAGTATATGCCAATGTTGTTTTCAATAAAATACATTTGCACAAGGCAAGCCGATCCACTTTTCCATGTTGATAAGAGCATTAAAATGAGAAAAATAATGTGACAAAAAGAAATCAAGACACATTTAGAATAGATAAAAATGTGCGATTAATTGCGATTCATCGCGAGTTAACTATGACATTGATGCGATTAATCGCGATTAAATATTTTAATTGTTTGACAGCACTAATATATATATATAAAAAATTGACCTGTATATACTTTTTTTTGTATGATACAAGATGTGTTTTTGTTGAAATGTCCGATAACCGGTATGCAGAAGTGTTATATATATATATATAACACTTCTGCATACCGGTTATCGGACATTTCAACAAAAACACATCTTGTATCATACAAAAAAAAGTATATACAGGTCAATTTTTTCTTACTTCAGCCAGCACAACTAAAAAAACAAACAAACAAACAAACAAACAAACAAACAAACAAACTAAGAAGCAGCATAATGGCAAAGAAAAAAGTTGTACAGTAGGTTCAATCGCAAATAACAGTGATCCAGAAAATATAAAAAGGCTTTTTTGCATTCTTCTTCTTATGCCCGTGAGAGATCATCACAGCAATAAGAGCATTGCAAGAAACTTTAAATTAAAATGCATCTGCTAAAGAGGAAGAAACCAATTAATATTAAATATATAAATAATAAATCCCTTTACCTAGTTAGAAAACAATCATTAACAGAAGAAGTAAAGTTTCCAGCAAAATAATGAATTAAAATATGACGCAAAAAAACCTCAACAGACCTTGCAGGTTAATCATGGATATCTGATCAAAACGCAGATGAGTATCTAGCATTTTTACATAAATAGCTCCTTCACTGGATCAAAATACTATCTAATTTGCTCATTAAATCCTAAAAAGGAAATGTGTAAATGCAGTTTGCTGTCTGTCTGCCCCCGGAACTGCCTAATGAGCCATTTAAAAGGATATGGGATCACTCGGCCCAATAAAATAACAGGTGAGAGGCATACTGCATTACCATGGCAATGATTAGAGGCCCATTAAAACCATGGGAGGCAACTCAGAAGTGATCATATCTCTAAAAATGTCTGTCTTTGAAGTGTAGAGCAGGCTCCGGTCCCAGTGCGATACGATTCTTTGTTTAGATGCTCTGACGTGGGCGCGCTGGATAAATGCTCGCCTTCACAAAACACATTAAAGCTGCAATTCAGAGTAATGTGTGTAAACAATATATAATGTGAACTGCAGCAGTACTCGTATATTTACACATATCTCATAGGCCTTCAAGTCCTAATATTTGATTTATAAGCTGAGCAGGATGTCATTTTTTGTGACATTGTCGAGACAATACAACAAGGAGAAATGATGGTCATATTTTGCTGTTCAGGACCATCATTTTCATTATTCATTTTATAAAACGGAGGAAAGAAAGTCATTTGGATGGTGGCATGAGGGTGGGAAAATGGTGACAGAATTTTTTTAATTTTTTTATCCCTTTAAAGGTGCCCTAGAATGTTTTTGTTTATTATTTTATAATGTTTCCTGGGTTACCCTTATAATGTTAGTATGTTTTTTAGATAAAAAATAATCATAATTTAGAAATAAATGGCATTTTTCCTAGCCTGCTTTTAGCCTCTGATTTGAACACTCTGTTTGAAGGGGCGTGTCTGCTGTGGGATTCAGTGTAACCGCGGCCACTGCTGTGATTGGCTGACATGCTTGCATATGAAATAGCTACGCATTACATGTGAAACTCTCTTCCGAATACTTTTACTACTGCTATTATACGTTTTTACTATAACAGCTATCGAGATTAACGAATCGTGAGATGTTTTTAAAGTATTTAGATCTATTCCCATCACATAAAAAGTTGCCGTGATGAGCATTGAGCAGATGACAGTGTGTTGATCGCGAGAATGAAGATCTTATCATTGCAAAGCAGTTTATGCACTCTCTCTGCTTTCACCAATGCAAACACGATGATGTAAATACAGTAATAGCTTCGTTGTGCAGTAACGTGCGTCATTGATTTCATAACGAGTTTGGCAAGTGTCCAGATAAACTCGCGCTGTGTGGAAAGATTGTTCTTTGATCGCTTTCTGTATATAATTTGTTCACAATTTAAATACGATTATTTTCATCCTACTAAAAGAAACGATGTGAAGCTGATATTTTAGTCACTGGCTTGACTTACTGATGCATAAACAGTATTGAACGATTTTGAGAGAAAGATTACCTGTCTGAACTTGAACAATTACACATCAGAAAGTGTTGCTTGGTAGCTCGATCCGAGGCCAGCTCTGTATTGGCCCAAGTTGAGGAAACAGTCGGTGAAATGTTTGGAAATTTCCAGAGAAAATAAAATTAACCCATTGTTTCTTCAGAGGCTCAGATGAAGGAACTAAAAAATACTTTTGTGTTCATGTGTACATCCACACTGAGCAACTGCCATGCTTCGGCTGCGCAGTTCCGCCTGGCATTGAGGGCTGGCATTATGCAAATATTTGGACGCGTACATATTAATGATCCCGACTATTGCGTCACAGTCGGTATTGTGTGGAGAACCGACCGTTTTTCAGGGGTGTTTTTCATAAACGTGAATTAAATGAGAACGCGAAAACAGTCCAGTTTGAGATTCACTCTATGTCATGTCCATGCACTGAACTCTTGTTATTTGACTATACCAAGGTAAATTCAATTTTGAATTATAGGTCACCTTTAAGAAGTGAAAAGCTGTGATAGTAGTCGGTTTTTCTAAATCAATGAAGGCTTTTTCTCAGTTTTCACACTCTTTCTCAGTTTCTTTGTTTAGACTGGTTTCATAACATTAGAAAAGCTGAAAATAGGTTTTGTTGCGCTACAGGTGTGGGCTTATGGGTCAAACATGTTGATGGCACCTTTATCCGTGTGTGTGTGTGTGTGTGTGTGAGAGAGAGAGAGAGAGAGAGAGAGAGAGAGAGAGAGAGAGAGAGAGAGAGAGAGAGAGAGAGAGAGAGAGAGAGAGAGAGAGAGAGAGAGTCTGTGAGGAGGTGTGGACAGGCCGGGAGCAGGGGGCCTTATGGAGATCACACAGGTGTGAAAGGCACCCTCAGGCCTGCAAAAGGGGGTTGTGGGTGGAGGTGATGAAGGTGGTGAAGCAAATGATGATGTCGCTGTCGAACAGACCGAACAGCAACTTACTGCAGATTGTTTGGCCCTAAAATATCCCCCTAAAACATATATAAAGAGATCAACCTTCTCCTGACAATGCAATGACTCTGAGATTTTGCAAACAACAGCTTTGCTGCCACAGCCCACATCTGCAGTGCAACAATCTATTTTCAGCTTGCCTAATATTATACAAATTAAAAGAATAATTTTTAGAAGACATTTCCTTTTTTATTGAAATGTAAGCAGTTCAAGCCTAGTGAATAATCTGAAATGTTACAAAAGTAATGGGTAACTGTCAGAGGTTAAAGAAGGAAAAATTATACTATGCCGATTTGGTGCCCAAAAAACATTTCTTATTATTACCAATGGTGAAAACAGTTATGTTTTAATGTTTTTGTTTTTAAACAGTGATCATCTCGTTCCAGGATTCTTTGATGAATAGAAAGTTCAAAAGAACAGAATTTATTTCAAACAGAAATCTTTTGTAACATTATAAATGTCTTTACTGTCACTTTTGATCAATTGAATGCATCCTTTCTGAATAAAAGTATTCATTTCTTTCAAAAATAGATATATTACTGACCTCGAACTTTTGAACAATATGTTTGCTTCTAGAATGTAAGTTGTGCTAACCAAATGAAAGCAGCACACCATTACTCGTCACTCAAAATGATCCACAGAGACTTCTCTAAGATAATGTTTTAGTTCCCGAGGCATGCTGGTACTCAATCGATAGCTCTCCTCAGAGGACTCAAAGTCTGATGGAGAAGCTAGAACAGCCCGTTCTGTTGGACAAAGACCCAGCCATCGGTACGAGACAAACCTGATCCTTGCGGGACCACTAAATCTGTTGTAGTCAGATTGCAATCTATTTTTATGCGATTGTGTTCCAGAAGATTCTATGCTTTGATGGGAAGAAGTTATTTCCCATTATAAATTTTAAATTAGAATCTGAGATCATGAATAGTGCGTATCCATCTGGTAAGCCTAAAACATCACCAATAGTAGTGTTTTCAAAAGTACCGACTGCAATTTTAAAATTGTGACGCTTTGAGCGCTGTTGAGTGGAATCGTAAACACCACTGATTGGCCATTGTGTTCACACGCTCATCGGATATGTCTGTGATTGGCTACAATAATCAACACACGGGAGCGTTTGAGAGCACATGGAAGTGTTTTGAAAGCGGGATCGGGAGTGTTTGAAGGCACAAGCAGGCGTCTATCAGCAGAGCGAACTAGGTGAAGAGCGTCATTGATGTATATTTACAACATGTTTTTCAAGCGCTGATCATTGTAGCCAATCACAGAAATATCTGATGAGCATGTGAGTACAATGGACAATCACAGGCGTTTACAATTCCGCTCAACAGCGCTCAAAGCGTCACATTTTTTATATTTCAGTACCGACTTGGTACCGAAGTCAGTACTTTTTGACATCTCTAACCTATAGATAGTGATGCATAATATTAAAGGAATAGCTCACCCAAAAAATTAAAATTTTGTCATCACTTAATCACCCTCACATTATTCCAAACCTGTATGAGTTTCTTTCTTATGCTTAACTCAAAAGAAGATATGTTTAAAGAATGTTAGTAACCAGACAGTACATATTTTCCTACTATGGAAGTCAATGGCTGCCGTCAACTGTTTGATTACCAACATTCTGTAAAATATCTTCTTTTGTGTTCAACAAAGAAACTCATACAGCTTTAGAACAATTTGAGGGTCAATAAGTGATTTTGGGGTGAACTATCCCTTTAATAAAATTAGTAATCATTGTTGCAGATAGCGTGATCATATACTATACAGCTAGCAATAGAATGTGGAACAGACATTAGCATAGCTACTTCAGGAATTGAAAAAAGCTGTGATAATTTTCAAACAGCAAAAATAAAATTGCATACATTTTTCCAGCCCTGAAGATTTGCTAAATGTAAGATGATGGCAAACGTAATCTAAAAATAGAGGAAATTAACTATTAAATATGCCATACTTTAATTGTCCAATAAATTAATTCTCTTATGTCGGGCAATAAACATTATGGAACCGATATATTGTGCATCCTTATCTAAAAGGAGGTAGAAAGACCAAATGCTCTTGTTTGCATTTCTGCTCATATCTCAACTGGTCTTCCAGCAGTATTTTCTTTTTTATGCGTGTTGTTTGTTTTTCCTTCCTCTCCATTAAGCTTCTGCGCCGAGGTCTCGCGGCACATGCATTGTTTGTTAGCAGCCTGGGCAAACATAAAACATACTCTGCTACACATGAGAGATAACTGCTTGATAAAAGCTGAAGATGGAGGGCTGGAGGACATACAGTACTAAAACCCAAAATGCCCATTAACCCCTATTCATTCCCCAAACCAACAGCATTTACTGCACTATCAAAATGCCTTCCGTTTTTTTTTTAGAGAGACAGGTCGGTTCAGCATCAGCACGTGCCTTTAGATTTGCTGACTTGCCTTCTTTTTGCGCTCTGTGATTCTCTGTTTTGGCAGCCTGCAGCAGTGTGTTCTCATAAACAAACACATTCGGTGATGTCTGCAGACAGGACACTCTCTGCATACCAAATATCTCCCTACCTCTTATCTGGTTCTCATTCTGTCAGCGGCATCGCATGTTTAGCATTACTAGCCTCTAATCCCAAGTTGCATTCTTAAATGTTTGCCCTCCCTTCAGCCTCCCACAGGCAGTTTGCAGCAATGAAAGCAGGCCTATCTCTCTTTTGACTTGGTGATCACAAAATGGCCTTTACAACTCTTCAGCTTTAGGAAATGATGGCTCAATATAAAATGACATGCCTAGATTGTGCTAGCCACAGTAGCTTTTTTAGTGAAACATGTTACAGAATTGTAAAGAGGCCAACCAAACACTGCGCTTGGACCCAAGCAAAGCCTGGTTAACACAAACTTACCGTCACTCCAAAGAAGTTGGTTTCGTTCATCACGTCCAGGACCATCTTGCCCACCTCTCGGTCATCCACCGTGAAGTTGTGGTACATGTCGTGCCTCTCCTTGTGTCTGAGGAGCTCCATGACACGGGTGAGGGTCTTCGCTATCACCCAGATGCCATCATAGGCAAAGCCGTGAAACTTGCTGGGCTCCACTCCTTTCTGCTCTCGCTCCCGGTTGTACTCCCTCGCGTACTCCTGCGGCGTCTGAACACACACAGGTAGAGCAGCACTGCTTCACAAATAAGGAAGCCCAAGATGATCAAAAGGGAGAAATCTTTTAAAAATGTAGTTTGAAACATATGGACCAGGTTCTTGAGACTTCCATTTTTTTAAATCATCAATACTGTCTTCTTCTACTTAACATTGATTTTAATTACAAAAATGTCAATTGGTAACAATCAGGTAAAAGTCTCTTATGATAACAAAGGTGGCATTTATTTGATTGATAATAGGGTGAACGCAGTAATATTGTGAAATATTATTACAATTTAAAATACATGTTTTCTCTTTTAATATATTTTAAAAAGTAATTCATTCATGTGATGCAAAGCTGAATTTTCACCATCATTACTCCAGTCTTCAGTGTCACATGATCCTTCAGAAATCATTCTAATATGCTGATTTGCTCAAGAAACATTTATTAATATTATCAATGTTGAAAATGTTTTGTGTGTGTGTGTGTGTTTGTGTGTGTGTGTGTGAAAACAGTGATACATTTTTTTCAGGATTCTTTGATGAACAGAAAGTTCAAAGAACAGCATTTATTTGAAATTTTAATATTTTGTAACAATGTTTAAATTTTAAATGTAATCATCATTGCATCTTAAATAACCATGAATGTACGTAACTTCATATTTTCAAAAAAGTTTTTCAAGGTTATAAATATGTTTTTCAAGGTTAAATATATATTTGTTAAAAATGATCAAGAATATCAGCAAGTTGGACATGCTGGTCTAAGCTGCTTATTTCAACAGGGAACATTAAGGAAAGCTGATTGAGAAACTATTGAAACTGAAATTTAAATGCAGAATTTTTTCCTATTGCACATGCTAGAATTTTTTTGTCTGTCAGAAATCAGAAATGCCATTCATAACTTGTGGGATCCCACCGCATTGCAGACACTCACTCTTCCTGATATTCCCTTTATCTGTTTGGCACTGAGGGGCTCGAAGTCCACGCTGATATAACCCTCCATGGCTGTCAGCAGCTTCTTAGTGGTGCAGTTTGTGGAGTTTGCCTGTTCCCACCAGTTCCCCTGATACCATCCTGGGATGATCCACTGGTACTTACTGCCATACATGTTAAGGTTATAAGCCTGGAGCACACACACGAGATCAGGGACTCAACAGTCATATCATTTCAAACAAAAAACAACTGTTAAGCAAACTGTATTGTAACTGTATAATGACACAGTTAAAAGTTTCTATGGCACATGTACAGTCTATTAAATAGATCCAAAATTCCTCAATTCAACAGGCCCTTTGCAGTAAATCTAAGGCTCATGGTGCATGTTATGGTGAATAAGTTTGGCTAACTTACACAGCAGAAGACCTTAGCGGCCAGATTCTCATCGAACTGACCAATGATGATCCGAACATCATTATCCTACAGAGAGGGGGCAGAGAACAGAATTTAACGGGAAGTTAATGGCTAAATTATAATAAGATTTAAATATAACATATATAATGGTGAAATGTACACTAATGTCACAATGAAAAAAAAAAAAAACCTAAGCGTGCTCGTAACCATAAAGCTGTATCCTTAACCCAGGAATTATTCCAAAATATATAACATGAAATTCCCATCTGTCATTGTTCTGAAAAACAGGTAGTCCAGCCCCATTCATGCTATTGGTTGAAATGTTGTTAGGTCACTCCCACTTGGGCCTCTCAAACAAACAGTTTGCAAATCCATTTGGAGAATAAATTATACATTTTGCGTTCAAGGAAACATGTCCCAGACACTGGAAAAGTAGTGCACACACTCCACTCACTTGTATGGAAATACAAATACAAATCCTTGGGCCAATTCACAATCCTGTTATCCATCTCTTCCGTATCATTTTTGTCTGTTCTTTCTCTGACTCTATTAGTAAAATGCCAAAATGCTTCAAAAATAAAAGCAAGCAGAATTTTCATGAGAAAAGCTGTTAAAAGAAATAGGGTGTGTAGCTTTGCTAGGTGAGAAATAAAGACCACATTTATTTGTCACAATAGTATCAGCAGTATGAATTGCTTCATATCCAGAAAGAGAGAGAGATCTGCATCTATAAACAGCATTTATGCTGCATGATTGAGTCTGTAAATAATTTAGCCCACTTCAGCATTCTTTCCTTTCCACCTTGTCCAGTTCTGCATCATGAAGATCAATCCATCACTAGAGCAGGATGAAGCCAAGACTGAATCCATGAAAATGCTCTGGACGCATTTGTCATGTGCTAAGGGCTATGCTAATATTCGAGATATAAACCTGCATATTCTTCTGAGGTTATTAAGTATCCTTTTTTCTCATTCTGCGCATCAGGATCTAATAACATCCCTCTCCACCCTATTAACTATATTGCCCTTGATTCTAGCAAATGCCAATGAAAATTTCAGGTGGAAGTCAGACAGCCTTGTTTGAGGGTCGCCGCAGCCCCATCCATCAAAAGATGTCTCACAGTTGCCAGGATATTGAGATGCCCACCAGCGACTTAGAGAAATCATCTCTGAATGTATTTTTTTTTTTTGCTTTTTCCTCTTGGGATGTCATCCTCAAGCAGAAGGCTACGGGAACAGCATTTAACATGCACAACTAATGAGCTGCTCAAGATGAAAACTATCATGTTTAAGCAGAAGAGAAAATAATGACTCCTGTGGGTGGGCTAGCAACATCTCTGAAAAAAGTAGCGTTTACAGGTAAGATCACAGCGGATGCATTAAAACTGATCCCAGGCCTGCTCTAAACTCGACAATAGTGACATAAACGGCATTCGCAATGGAGTCGCATTCAAACACTGTTTGAAAGTGAATGTGTGGCATGTGGCAAACAGTTTCCTTCAAATGTTTCTCAGAGACTGTCTCATTTGCCACAAAACCACACTCTGCAGTGGTGCCAAAGAACACGCTGAGATATTGGAACTATTGTGCGAAATACTCCTGCATCTCTTTTCAGGACCGAACGCTTGGGTCAAGCGCTTCTTGCTTCATAATCAGCAGCCGTCACAAAGCCCGACGGCGTGGACACTTAACCTGAATCTGTCCAGCTGTGTAAGTGGCTCCAGCTGTCCTGGAGTCCTGGCAGACACAAGCTTCTTACACCCAGTCAAAAAGGAGGCTGGATCGACGCCAGGCTGCCCCAAGACGTCGCTCACCACTCGCTTTGCTTTTATTAAGAGCATGGTTGTGAGACTTTCCCACATTTACATAGCAAAGGGTAGCCCATCTACAGTGGATGTGTGTTTCAAAACTCTGATAAAAGTCTCTTTGTTTATATATAATGCAACACGGGTGACTGCCGGCCCAGACTCGGTGCACAGCCGTTTCAATGTGAAATATAAAGTCGAATTTACAGACTCTAAGAGACGCTGTCAACTAGTCAAAAATCTGACTGTGCAAAATTTGAAGAAACATTTCTTCAGCAGTTCTTTGCCATTGGGGGAATTGCGATAATAGAGGTACTAAGTCAGGCAGGTAATAGAAACCATAACAAAAAAATGACTCAGCAAAAAAGGTGGGAACAAACCTTTAGTTGGAAAATTGCAAAGTAAGAGAAGCAGCAGTCAACAATGGAACCATGGCTATTCAGATCATACACAGACCCAAATAAATTGATCATGGCATTCCTGCCACTGTATTTGTTTATGATAATAATGACTAAGAAAATATCTCTTCAAGAGTCATCCAAAGTTTAACCTGTAATGATTAAAACAATGACACCGCAACTCATTAGTATATCATTAGCATAAAATGGAATAATTAATATAATAATTAGCTTCATAGGGAACTGTCAAAGCGTAATGTGGCTGAACAGAAAGTGAGAAACAGACTATGAAGAAAAAGAAAAAATAAGTTATTTTGCATTATATAAAAAACATAAATTGCACTGTTCCCTTTCGAGGGAACTCGCGATGCGTCACTTGACGCTTTGGGAACGCCCCCAGCGTGCATGCGTCTGAGCATCAATGTCAACTAGTCCAATGGAAAGAATGAGCGTCACGGGCGGGTGACGTCATGACCAGGAAGGGATAAAGGCTCACCCGGTGAAACGCGGCATTAGCTTCTGTGTCTCAGCAAGCGATTTGTGTCATTTTGTCTCTGTCTATTTACTGTTGTCTGTTGCGGAAAAGGATGGAAACTAAACAAGTGTACAAACAGTGTGCTTCTCCCTGCCCGCGTTATTTAACGGGTGGGGACACACACGAGCTTTGTGTCGTTTGTTTGGGAGTGGAGCATGCGGTCTCAGCCTTCGAGGGGGCTGAGTGCCAGCATTGTGAGATGTTACCGCTTCGCATGCTCCGCTCTCGCCTGTCACTCTTTGATAAAGAGAGTGGGCAGGCTCGCGATCCACAGGGATCAGGACCCGCGTCTGCTGAGGCAGCGCGGAGAATGCATTCCTGGGGATCGCAAAAGGATCTTTCGGAGGGGTTGGAGACGGGTCCGAGGGCTCTTTCTCCTTCCTTACCCGAGAGATCCAGTGCTCTCTCCCCGGTGTCGGAAGCACGCTCTGCGGTTTCTTCTGCCCGGGGAGAGAGCCCTCCATTACTTTATTGCTCTTCCTCCGAGGAGGTTGATGCGATGAGTGTGGAGAGTGTAAGCACACACATGGGGGAAAGAGATTCACAATTTATTTCCCCAGCATATGATGAGCTGGTGGATGTTATGTCGCGGGCTGTAGAGAAATTAAATATTGAATGGCCATCTGAGAAGAAGGGCGCTCGTCCTAAAAGCAAATTAGATGAGCGCTTTTTATCTTCCACCACATTATCTCCACCACGAGGGCTTCCATTTTTTCCCGATTTGCACAACGAAATTTCTAAATCGTGGAATAAACCATATTCATCACGTCTTTTCAGCCCTCATGTTAACACTTATTCGAGAATAAGAGGGCTGAAAGAGTATGGTTATGAGGCGATGCCCCAGGCGGAAGAGAATTTAGCCAGTTATCTTTCCCCTGGTCCCGCATCGTCTCTGAAAGCCTCGGCTTTGCCCACTAGACCGCTTAAAGCCACTTCGGTGTTAGTGGGCAAAGCTTATACGGCAGCAGGTCAAGCTGGAGCATGTCTGCATACTATGGCTGTGCTCCAGGCTTATCAAGCTGACCTGCTGGGGGATCTGGATAGTAGTGAGGGAGTCAGTCATGACGATATTCGTGAACTTCGTCGGGCTACCGATCTTTCTCTCAGGGCTACTAAGGAGACCGCCAGAGCAATTGGGCGGTCTATGGCAGCCTTGGTAGCTACTGAGAGACATTTATGGTTAAATCTGTCTGAGATTAAAGAAAAAGATCGAGCTTTTTTATTAGATGCTCCGCTTGAACCTTCTGGTCTCTTCGGCGACGCAGTCCACGCGGTCGTCGAGAGATTTCAGGAGTCAAAGAAACAAGCGGACGTTTTTAAAAAGTTTATCCCTCGCCGGGTCCAGCCCCCTGGGACTGCTGGGCGTGAGCAGCCCCAGCCGTCGAGCTCATCATATCGTGTGCATCAGAAAGAGAGTGTTGCGTCTCGTGCACCTCCACGTAGAGACTGGAGACGGACGCAACCCTCTCAACCGAAGTCTTCTAAGTCGAAGCCGGATCTGAGGACCGTTCTTCAGGCGAAGAAGACTTCGGTTAAAAAAAAAAAAAGGTCCTGATGTTCATGCATCAGGCCTGTGAGGACAGCCCCGACCGAAGTGGAGCGGTGTACACCTCATTATACGGTGCCCGTTCCATTTCGGGGTCCTCACGAGACCGTTCTACCAACCCTGCCACCCTTGGTGCTTCAGGGCGCAGCGGTCTCCAGCGAGTCGCTGATGCTATGCTGCGGCACAGCATCGGTTTCGCGCCCTCTGAGGGGGGCCTTAGAGCGGCCAGTTCAGGTAGTTCCTGCCATTATGTTTCTCGATAACACCACTCGAGAGGCTGGTTCCCTTAGTAAATTTTCTGGCAGCGTGGAAGCTTCTGCCGAATATTTCTCATTGGGTCCTGCAGATTGTAGAGAAAGGATACAGAATCCAGTTTGGTTCTCGTCCTCCTCGTTACAACGGGGTGCTGCCCACAGTGGTGCATCCCGAGCAGGCTCTGGTAATGGAGCAAGAGGTAAAGGCCCTGTTAGCAAAGGAAGCTATAGAACAGGTGTACTCACCCTTTTTTACAGCCGTTATTTCAGGTTTTTACAGCCGTTATTTCATTGTTCCAAAAAAGGATGGGGGGTTGCGTCCCATTTTAGATCTTCGTCTGTTGAATCGTTCAGTACAGAAACTCAAGTTCAAGATGCTGACACTCAAACAGATCGTGACTCAAATCAGGTCCGAGGACTGGTTTGTCACGATAGATCTGAAGGACGCCTACTTCCATATCTCCATCCTCCCTCAGCACAGGAAGTTCCTAAGGTTTTCTTTCGGGGGCAAAGAATACCAATATCGGGTTCTTCCTTTCGGTCTAGCTTTATCACCCCGCACGTTCACGAAATGCGTGGATGCAGCTCTAGCCCCTCTCAGGCTTCAGGGCATACGTATTCTGAACTACATCGACGACTGGCTGATTCTGGCGGAATCAGAGCAGTTGGCGGTTCGGCACCGAGGTGTCGTTCTCGCCCATATGCAGATGTTGGGGTTGAGGCTCAACGCCAAGAAGAGTGTTCTTTCTCCAGTACAGAGAACCACTTTCCTTGGTGTGGTATGGGATTCAGTGACGATGCGGGCCACTCTATCGCCCGTTCGTGTAGCTGCTATCCTGACAGCCACCAAAGAGCTAAAGCTAGGCCAGTCACGCACTGTGAAACAGTTCGAGAGACTGTTGGGTCTCTTGGCGGCAGCGTCCAACGTGATTCCTTTTGGCCTGCTGTACATGAGACCTTTACAGTGGTGGCTAAGGACCAGAGGGTTCTCCCCGAGGGGAAACCCACTTCGTATGATCAAGGTCACGCGGCGGTGCCTTCGTGCCTTAATTATATGGAGGAAACATTGGTTCTTAACCCAGGGTCCGGTATTGGGAGCTCTTTGCCATCGTGTTACGATCTCGACAGATGCTTCCCTCACCGGCTGGGGAGCGGTAATGGAAGGCCGCTCGGTTCAGGGTCTGTGGAAAAGTCATCATCTTTCGTGGCACATCAATTGCCTGGAGATGATGGCTGTCTTCAATGCGTTGAGACAGTTTCTCCCAGACCTGAGGGGCCATCATGTGCTTGTACGAACAGACAACACATCAGTGGTCTCTTATCTGAACCGTCAGGGGGGTCTGCGGTCGCGTCCGCTCTGCAAACTGGCGCACCAGATCCTCCTGTGGTCTCTGGGGAAGGTACTCTCCCTGAGGGCAGTGTATATTCCTGGGGACCAGAATGTGGGGGCAGACATCCTGTCGAGGCAGGAGCTGAGGCCAGGGGACTGGAGACTCCACCCCGAGGCGGTGGAGAAAATTTGGGAGTTTTACGGCCAAGCAGAGGTGGATCTGTTTGCGTCTCAGCACACGACGCACTGTCCACTTTGGTTCTCCCTTACTCACCCAGCCCCCCTGGGGCTGGATGCTATGGTGCAGACGTGGCCGAGGCTACGTCTGTACGCATTTCCCCCTGTTGCTCTGCTCCCAGGAGTTCTGGAACGAGTCCGCCAGTACGGAATAAGCCTACTGCTTGTAGCACCATGCTGGCCGAGTCGGATCTGGTTTGCGGACCTGATCCATCTCTTAGACGGTCCTCCCTTGGAGATCCCGATCAGGAGAGACCTTCTGTCTCAGGCCGGGGGCACAATATTTCACCCTCGACCAGAGATTTGGAACCTGTGGGTTTGGCCTCTGAGGGCTCTCTGGCTGCTGAGACCATCCTAAGCTCCAGAGCTCCAGCTACTAGGAAACTATATGCGCTGAAATGGAAAGTTTTTTCTGTATGGTGTCACCGACATCAGTGGGATCCGATTAACTGTTCTGTGAACACAGTACTCGAGTTCTTGCAGGAGCGCTTTACGTCAGGTTTATGTCCTTCCACACTTAAGGTTTACGTGGCGGCCATTGCGGCTTACCACGCCCTGGTTGGGGGTACATCGTTGGGTCGAGACCCCCTGATTACACGTTTCCTTCGTGGCACATTGAGGCTGAGGCCTGCAACTCGCACTAGGGTGCCAGCTTGGGATTTGGCAATAGTACTAGAAGGCCTGTCTAGGGCTCCATTCGAGCCCTTAGATTCGGTTTCAGAGAAATTTCTTACCCTTAAGACTATCTTTCTGCTAGCTATTTCGTCCCTTAAGAGAGTTGGAGACCTTCAGGCCCTTTCGGTTTCCCCCACTTGCCTTGAGTTTGCACCGGGGATGGTCAAGGCATTCTTATATCCAAAACAGGGATACGTCCCTAAGGTGCCGACCTTGATTCCGAGGCCTATCGTGCTGCAGGCTTTCTGTCCTCCTCCTTTTACATCTGCGGACCAGGAAAGGCTGAACCTCTTGTGTCCAGTGCGAGCACTGGATACTTATGTTCATCGGACATCTTCTATGAGGAAGTCCGACCAGTTATTTATTTGCTTTGGATCACCTAAGAAGGGTCTTCCTGCTTCTAAACAGACGGTTAGCAAGTGGATAGTCGAGGCTATTTCACTTGCATACGAGTACTCTGACCATCCGTGTCCCTTGGTGGTCAGAGCTCACTCAACGAGGGGTATGGCGGCCTCTAAAGCCTTGTTATTTGGGGTTTCCCTCCAAGACGTTTGTGATGCGGCAGGCTGGTCCTCACCGCTCACATTCGTCAGGTTTTACAGTTTGGACCTGGATGCTGCCCCAGGTTCTCAGGTGCTTAGTGCTTAGTTCCAACAGACTGACACTCAGGTACTTGGAATTCTGGCGTTTTGGGTATTCTCGTTCCCAAAGCGTCAAGTGACGCATCGCGAGTTCCCTCGAAAGGGAACGTCTCAGGTTACTACTGTAACCATAGTTCCCTGAGAAAGGGAACGAGACGATGCGTCACCCTGCCATACTTCCTGCTTCCCTGTGATCGGCTTGCTTCGACTTTTTGAAGCTAATGCCGCGTTTCACCGGGTGAGCCTTTATCCCTTCCTGGTCATGACGTCACCCGCCCGTGACGCTCATTCTTTCCATTGGACTAGTTGACATTGATGCTCAGACGCATGCACGCTGGGGGCGTTCCCAAAGCGTCAAGTGACGCATCGTCTCGTTCCCTTTCTCAGGGAACTATGGTTACAGTAGTAACCTGAGACGTTTTCTCAAGGAATTTGTAAAAAATAATTGATCTTATTATATTCCCTAATTTGTCTTATTTGTGTCTTTTTTCAGCACACACATTGTTAAAATGAGACTAATTTGCCAACTGGCAATTTTTTTTAGGCACAAATGTAACAAAATTAACAAGAATTTCTTTACTTTTTTTTTTTTTTATAAGAATTGGCCCAAGCTGAATCTGAACTCTGGTGACTTTCACACAAGTGAGTGTGTTAGTGATGCGCGGGTCGGCTTTTTTTCCAACCCGCGGGTCCCGCTTTTATGAAATTATTTGGCCCGCCCCAGCCCGCACCGCACCACTGTATCTATTTTTACAACCCGACCCGCCCCGCACCCGCGACCGTTAAATAGACATACTACTAGGCATTGTAATGTAAATGAAAACAGCCTTTATTTCAGCCTGAAAATGCTTGGAAACAACGCCCTGTAAACTGGCAACAAGAGACGATTATGAATATGAATCATAAATCAGGTCATATTAATACGATACTAATAAACATTTTCAACATTTACAAAGCGTTTGTATTCATCTATAGGCTAAACCATTTTTTATTTCTTAGACCCCCCACAAATATGTCTTGACATGCTGGAATTCAAGTGCCTGTTTTGTGGCACTACTGTTTGTACATTTTTCACGCGAGTTGCACTTCAGGTAGCCGATCTAGCTACTGTTGTCTCCTGCTGCAACTATTTCTGAGAACAGCTCCCAAACATTAGATTTAGCAGCCTAACCTTATTTTTCTTTTCAATTTAATCAGTTAAAATCCCGACCTCAATTTCTCCCGCACCTCGTCTTCCCTCTTCACTTTTATTTATCCGTTGTTGTTGTTGTCGTGGCTGGCGGCGGGAGCTGCAGAGCTGCTTGGCGCGCCGCTTTCGTGACGTGTCACGTGACGACAAAGGTTTATGGACCTCACGCAAGTTAAGTTGCTACGGCATTCGTATTGTAACCTTATCAAATAACCTAATAAAATAAGAACATAGATATTCCCAAATATTTAACATAGGCTGGAAATTGCAAGCAACATACATGGATTAAAAATAATGACCCGCCCCAACCCGCTCCGCAAAAATAAAGTGACAATTTCTTTACCCGCCCCAACCCGACCCGCGGGTTACCCGCGGGGTCCGCGGGTTACGAGTTGGCCCGCGCATCACTAGAGTGTGTGCATTACATTCCAGTAGTTCAACACAGAACGTTATATATATACACACACATGAGTGGGACATTGTGAACTGTAAGCTATTTATGTTTTCTTAGTGGTGCCTGTAAGCTTTCTTACCTTCAGTTTCTTCACATTCACACAGGGATCATTAGAGAAACTCTCAGTGTCTGCAATCTGGATGTCTGCCTTCTCCAGTTCATTGGTCAAATCATTCCGCACCTGTCAGAGAGGGAGAATGAGTGAGAAAGAGAACTAGAAATGAAAGAGAACTGAATGAAAGCAGGGTTTGTGGATGGTGAACCACCCAGAAAAGTACCCAATCAAAGGCAGCACTCCCTTCCTCTGATACATGTCTCAATTCACTCTAATCTCCTGCCGATCTGACGTTCCCCCTGAATCCCAATCAGCCTGGAGCATCTGTGGAAATCTTTCCTCCAATGATCCCACTGGGCTTTGGATAAAACACGACTCCAACCAGCTCGGCTCCACACAGACTTCATCCATCCTTGTCAATGGATGCTTTTGAAAAATGGACCAGTTCCTTGCAAATAAAGTCTCAATACCTTCCGCCCTCCACAAAGATTTATGGAGTGAGTGCCGGTATATTGTTTAACACAAAAGGTGTTAAGAAAGGGATCTTTTCATGCACTCAAAACCACTTGCTGCAAAAATTCCAACCCATCAACAAGACATGGGACACACATTACCCAAGCCAGAGTACGCTGTGCTGTAAAAGGTCACAAGTACTGTTTGGTACAGGTTAAAACTCTAAGAGAAGCTTTATCTTTAAACTTATTCTCTTAAATACAGTCATACATATTAATACACACATTTTTGCCTGTTGAGTCATAGCTTTTATCAGCATCTCACTCCATAAGTGTTGTGTTTTAAAGATCTTGAGACAACTGAACCAGCCTAAATATTCAGAGATTGAATATAGTCAACCCACCGACTAGTCCATTTTGAAAATACACTACCGTTCAAAATTAATACTTTTATTCACAAGGGCACATTCAATTGATCAAAAGTGACAGTAAAGACATTAACAATGTTACAAAAGATTTCTATTTGAAATAAATGCTGTTCTTCTGAACTATTTATTCATCAAAAAATCCTGAGACAAATATTTTACAAAATTATTAAGCAGCGAATATGTAATATACAGATGTAAACCTGTTTAAACACTTGGTAAGATCTGTCGATCTGTCTCGGCTGACCACCTGTGATCAGATCACCCGGGAGTAAAACCGGGAGTAAACGGTGTCAGATTTTGGCAGAAACCTGAACTCATTCTGACAGACGTTACCTGAAAAGCCTGGCTGATCCACATTGTCTTGATTACTGATGCGCGTTGCGCATATTTGTAGCTTAATGCTGGCAGATCCTGGAAACCCCTTTCCACATGAGCAAGTGTGTGTGTTTGTTTGTGTGGGTGTACGTATCCACATATGTGGATCTCATGAGCATGTATAAGCAATAACTGTGTGCTTGTGTGTGAGCACAAGAGACCACCTGATTTAAGCAAGAGGAAAGAGAGACAGAAAGAGACACAGAGAGGGACGGGTGGGCACTGTAGTAAAGGAGCTCCAAAAGGATTATGGGATTTGAGAGCTGTCCTAAAGCTGAGGAGAAATGAGCATGATGTGATGTGAAATTCATAATGCATTTATGCACTGACCTGTCAAATGAACCCAGAGAAAAACAGGAAGCCACATAAATCAGTTAGAGAGACATAAGAGCACAATACTGGCTGTCAAGAAGCTCTGCAGGCTAATTTACCATAAACCAGACATTATTCTCCATCTCACCCAGATATACAAACCGTGTATGCCATAAATGCCTACAGTTTAAGGTTTTCAACGGAGACCACAGTCCAGATTTCAACACAACCTATTTATAATTCATTTAAATGAATTTAATAAAAAGGCCAAGAGGCTCTATCTACAGAGGCCCCCCAAAATGTTAGGGTCCAAAACATTTTAGATCACCTATATTGACAGTGTGTAGATAATATGGTGTTTTTGGCAGTTAACTAAAACTAACTGAAATATGTTTAAAGGTGCACTATGTAACTTTTTGGTTCAAAATTAATAAAATTTAAGTAACGAGTCAATATATCATCAATCTTTTGGGGTAGGCAAGGCCGGAAGGATCCATCTGTTGTATCCTTAAAGCTCCAGTCCGTAACTTTTTTAAGTTAGAAATAATCCAAAATAATTATATAAAAAAAAAACGTATTCTGCCAGTGGTCAAAACTATCTGCTTGCCATAGCTAGATTCAAAACGGTTAGCTTGTAATAATGATTTTAATTCCAGTGGTACTGGTGGGTTTTCACGGGAAATTCGAGCATGTCTTTGCGTCATTACGTCACACCCGTACACATAAAGAAGGAGTTTCGGCTAGCCGGCTATACTGCGCGTGACGAGATGTTTAGATGTATAGGCTTTTCTCGCAGCACTTCACATAATTAAACTTATGGCATCCAGAAAGATCCAAACAACAATCATCAGTGTCAACTGGAGTTTCAGCAGTTATAAAACCCAAAAGACTTCGTACTTCGGATTTAAGGTGGCTAGAGAAAGAGAAAGAAACCGTCTCATGCGAACACAAGGATTTAAACATCGGCGGGGCTTTTGAAAAGTGCGTGAACTCCGTGTTTTGAAGGGGTTCAAAACGGAAGAAGAGACGGCTTTTTTCTGCTGAACAAGTAAGACATTTCAATAGTTCAATCGTGTAACAGTACGTTTTCTTAATTCACACAGTTATGGAGTTTCCTTTGTTGTGCCTTTCTCGTTTTGCTATTATGGAGAATATGAATTCTGAACTACACAGGTAACCATAAAACACATTAAATTTAACATTAGTCACGCAATGCTGATGTTGTTAACATGAACAATTTGAGAACAAAGTAGGCTATAATTTGCACGGTTGCTGTAAATCGCGTTGATTAAATCTAACGAAGCTTATCATGTCGAATGCTTTTTCCCCCTTAGTTGGTCAGAACAAAAATGGATTTTACTTACTTGTTCAGAAGACATTTTCTTATGAAAATTCTTATGTTGGTCAAACTTTCAAAAAGTGAATCTGTGATTCTGTATGACAGTATCCACACAGCGCGGTGACTGACAGCACCACTCGCCTCAAAGCACTGTGTTCATCCGCGCTGTTTCATGCCGATTTACAACCCACGTAAAGATGATAATTCCGCGAATCACTGCAGTTACAGATTTCGAACAGAGAGATGGCGACAAAGAGGAAAAGATACGGACTGCAGCTTTAATTTTTACGGGAAGCGAAGGAGGCATTTTGAGGCCGCATTTGAAGGAGCCTTCGAATTAAGACAGCCTTCGTCGCAGTGACGCAAACGGCCTTCGAATGCGCCCTTCAAAGGACGGAGCCTTTGCATTGGGACACAGCTATAGAGTACCTTTAAGTAGAAGTACTAAAATTACTCAAACTAAATCTGAAATAAAAATAAAGCTAAAATGAAAGCTGAAAATGTAAAAATAAAAGCTAATTCAAAATATGAATAAATACCATATTCATATACTAAAATAAAACTAATAATACTAATACTAAAAATTTTGGAATAACAATACCATGTTTTTGGATCACATTTAATTAATTGGTATTAGCATTAGCTTTAGCCTCAGCGTTAGCCACACTCCTCACTTTCCAAAAGTGTTCCTTTTCTTCACGGCATCACAGATATCAACCAGTCATCATGATACCAAGCAGCAACATGTTCTCTTCAGAGCTGCCAGGCCTGTAGATGATGAATTAACAGGACTAGCGTGGGTCACAGTTTGTTGTATCGCTGCCTTATTTTTCCCTATTTTTCTAAACCCACAGCAGTCCATCATCAGCCACATTTTCCACACTGCTCAGGTCCCCGTGAGACCGAGCGCCACGAGTCTCTGATTGGCTGCGTTTGGAGATATATAGGAAGGTGTGTGAGTGTCAGCCGGGATCTTCTCTGTGATGCTGACGGCACAATGAGCTCTGACAGAGGACAGTGGCCTGATAATGTAACCCGCCACTGACAAATCTCATCTGTATATGGGCACTGAGGATGCAAACTAACATTATTTCAAATTTGAGTAGAAGCAGATGCTCAGAGATTTCTTTTTAATTGAGCTGTTTTTGAAATGTTTCGTTTTTATTAGGCATGTCTGATTTTGAATCATGTTAACTACATTTTTTACACAATACTAGAATTATTTTGAGTGCTTTGAAGCACGTTGCTAAAGTGTCAGAGTGGTTTTAAGGTAGTCAAAGGTAACTTCATGTTAAGATATGAATTAAATATATTTAAAACAATATTTATTAACACGTATACCAAATTTGATATTATTATGGTTTAATTTTGCTTACTAAAGACTGGCAAAATATTAACCATTTTATTCAGTTATATTATTGTATTTACAAAACTGTCAACCAACTACAGTAGTAAAAAAACAAAAATAAATGATATATATATACTCTACAAGAAACTACTGGTTTTGAAACTACTTTTCCTTATTACAATACCTTTATCTACCTTTTACCTTTATCTCTTAATTTATGTTTATACATTATATTATATATCTGCCATTACATTTTAAGAAAGTCCCCATATTTTGCGATCCTCTGTGTCCAAAAGTTTTTTAAAACACCTCATTTAAATGAAGACATACCAGACCGCATTATAGACTTTTATATACAGCTAATTATAAACCTAATTATAATGCTAGCCTACCCCACCTTAACCTTAAAATATTTATAATTTTACCTTTGAGAACATTCCCAAGGGGAGCTTCTAGGGACAATCTTGTCCCCAAAGAACAGCTAAGTAAACATACATGCACATTTTCCCTATTCAAGAAACCCTGGACACTCAAAACAAGCAAAGACAAGAAAAGAGAGCCTTGATGCTTAAAGATAGATTTCCTATGTGCACTAATTTTTGTCCAAGTGTTATTTTTGTATTGCAATATTCCCACTGGCCTCTTGCACCTGTGTTCTGGGGGACAGATGCGAAAGAAAGACACATTCAGCCTGATGTAACTGTGGACAAGTCTATACTGGATTGTGCAGTAGCGTCGGGATTCCCATGTCCTCCAGGAGCAGCCGACGCATCAGGATAAGTCAAACACAACGCAGGCAAAGAGCGAGAAAAAGCCAACACGTTCAATGCACCGCTGAGGCCGAGGGGACATATGCATCTATTTATAGCACAGGTTTTAATGAGCCTTTAAACTGAAACAGACACGAACAGGCACAAAGCACAACACAATGGCCAACGCACGCACACGAACTGATCCGCACAGATATAGGACTGCCCATGAGGTCCGATCCATGAAAGGAGGATTGGATGACTTGTGCTTGGATCATCTCCTTAGGGAATGCAATTAGCTCGGCTGAGCCAGCCGATTGTGCTTGTGTTGCCTGAATGTTTAATCAGAGATCAAACAAGCAGAAACTTCATTACACACACACACAGACAGACAGACAGACACACACACACACACACACACACATGTACACCTGAATAGAGCCCCATTACTGAAGCTGCTGGAGTGTGTCCAATAGGTCACTAATGGAGCACCTTGGTGTAAAAGAGGACAGAGCATGTACAGTAGAGAAACCATATGGTGACCTGCTTAAAACACTCGCTTTCTCGCTTCATTTTCACACATTTAGAGAGAGAGAGAAAGAGAGAAGAACCTTTGGTCTGACGCAAGTGAGATAGTCACACAAACCATAATATCTGTGTAAACATTTGCTTTTAATTACTGCTGTACGCTGGATGGGACGCAGGCAAAGGATTAAATACTTTCAGAAATTCAGATATAAGGAATGTGTATATGAACACATTTAACTTACATACATTAATACGATTTTAATTAGCATTCATTTTCCTTAGTTTACATGTGTAATAATTGACAAATATTTAAAGCTATAGAAACGTGGCAAATTTAGGCAATTTTCAGAACAAAGTACATAAGACTGAAATTATTAATATATAATCAAGCAGATTTTAGCTTTTTTTCATACTCCAGATAGATAGATAGATATAATCTAACACCTCACCTCACACACCTACTGTAAATGCACAGCAATTTATGTGTAGATACACAAAAACACACAAACGCACACAATCCTACTCAAAGTGCGAGGCCTGACAAATGGGTTTAATTCCTCATCGGGGGCCCAAGTCATCTAATCTTTTACCACATAAAAAGGGGATTGGGTCTTAATCTGTAAAACAGCATACTGGTGTGTGATTCATGCGGGAGTGTGAACAGCCCTTAATCCACTTATTGATAGACACTCGGGCAAAACACTGACAGCCTCCTGCAATGTGTCCGATATCAAGCAGCAGACAGGACAGGTGCTAAATTCCTTCACTGGAACAAGCTGAGATAGAAAACCAGAGCATTCATGCACAAAACACACACACACACACACACACACACACAAATCAAAATCTCATTGTTTATTCCTAGTATAAAGGATTCCATATATGCAATTAGAGTGAAGCACTTCTGCTTTTGAGATGAATAGTAATCCTCTGTGACACCCAGGGCCGGTTCTAGACATTTGGAGGCCCTAGGCAATATTCATGTTGGAGGCCCCCCACCACTAATAAAAAACTCTTGAAACAAATATGATTCCTAACCTTTTAATTTATACAACATTTAATTTTAAATGTTGTATATTTTTACTTACACAGTACATAAGTTTGGACACATTACTATTTTTATGTTTTTGAAAGAAGTCTCTTATGCTCATCAAGCCTGGATTTATTTGATCAAAAATACAGAAAAATAATATATAGTGAAATATTATTAAAATTTAAAATAATGGTTTTCCTATTTTACTATACTTTAAAATATAGTTCTGTGATGCAAAGCTGAATTTAGTGTCACGTGATCCTTCAGAAAACTTTATAATATTCTGATTTATTATCAAATGTTAGAAATGGTGCTTAATATTTATTTTATAACCTGTGATACTTTTTTTCAGGATGTTTTTTATTATTAAAAAGTTGTTTTAAAAAAGTCTTCACTATCACTTTTTATATATTTAACACATCCTTGCTGAATATTTCTGTTTTTTTTCTGTATTTTTGATCAAATAAATGCAGGCTTGTAGAGCATAATACAAAAAAATACAAAAAATCAAAAACATTAAAAATAGTAATTGGTCCAGACTTTTTACCAGTAGGCTACTGTATGTACATATTAATCAAACTTTATCTAAGGTAATCTCTTTTTTGTTTAATGAAGATGTTATTGTTATTGTTGTTATTTTGTTGTTTTATTCAATTTATTCACAGTTCCAGAATACCACTTCAGTGAGATATGCTTTTATCATTGTTTTCATTGCTGTGGTATGGGCAGGATTTTCCCCTCCCATTTAATCAATATTGACTGCAGATATTGTCATATTATTAATATAAGTAATATGATATTATGCATTGCATTGCTAGCTTAAATATGCTATACACAAATCAAGTGGAAGAGAAAGACACGATCGCTACTGATTAGAAAAAAAAAATCTAAACTGATATTATTGGCCTAAGGCTATGATGTCAGACAGGTATAATCATCAGCAGAATTTAGAAGATAGACCCATGAGATCCTTTATTTGAAACATTTAAAAATGTAGTAGTGTGTTGGCTTTTTAACTTTGAATACAAACGTCTTGTCTTTTACTTTTGTAGCGTTTTTAGCCAGCTCCCGACGCGATGTTATCCATTGTACGCGCAAATTCAAAGCGTCGCGTCTGGGCACGTTAATGACGCTCGCGCTCTTTTAAACTCGTAATAAAGCGGTGAATGATTTTCCCAGAAATGACACTGATCTACAGTACAAGTCTATATTTAGAATACATTGCAATCACTTCAAAATAGATGACGACAACGCACACACCTGCATTACCAGCTGTGCTTCTCTGCGTGCCCATTTAGGCTTTTGCTTCGCAGCACCTGATGGGCTGGCGTTAATGTGACGTAATGTAACAGTCTATGGTTAAGATAAACATCGTAACTATTTTTTAGTTAATTAATAAATATTGAAATAAATTGTAGATAGGACATTTGTACATTTTTTTATTATTTTTATCCCTCTGTCTGGGCCCCATCCCGCCAATCGGGCCCTAGGCACGTGCCTAGTTTGCCTTTGCGTTAATCCGGCTCTGGTGACACCCAAGTCTCCAAGAAAAGGCCAGCAAGTGAGGTTCTAGATCCACACCTCCTAATTTGTGTGACACAACAGATGCACCTCCTCCTGAAATGTCACATCACACACACAGGGCAGGCAGCTATCCTGAGATATGGCACCGCTGAGGGTGAGAGAGCGTGACACTGGTATGCTAATCAGGCTTCCAGTGCCCTCCTCAGGCAGGATGCTGATGGGATCAGTGTCTGTTCAGCATCTCTATCCAGAGGAAAAGATAAAAGGATTTACACCTTGCACAACTCATCCTGGAGCTCCTTACCTCTCCAAAGGCAAGAGCACAATGCTGTTTGGTCATTCAGATACAGACTTAACTGCTTATCTATTTATAGTATTTACATACTTATTTATAAATAAATATGCAGATTATTGAGACATAAGACAACTTTGCCTGACATTAATATATATATATATATATATTATATAGTCTTTCACTAGAATGTTCTTAAAGGGATCCTGTGCCTTTTTTTTGTTTTGTTACATTTTTAACTTTCTTAAGTGTGTAATGTTGCAAAGTTACAAATCACAAAGTCCACTCCAATGGGAGTTATTCTCTATATCAGTGCGCACTGTTTCTGAACTCCCTGAAACGCCTCGATTGTAGTCTTGAGTTCTCTTCCGGGAAAGTACACGACACAAAATTTCCAACCCAGGCAAATGCAAAGGCAAATGCAAAATATTGCAGATATGCTCACTGAATATAAACCTAACAGATCAGTCAGATCATTAGGATCACATCAGCTAGAAATACCAAGGGTTCGCTCTAAGCATGGAGAGTCTGCTTTTAGCTACTATGCCAGCCGCAGCTGGAACCAGCTTCCAGAAGAGATCAGATGTGCTCCTACAGTAGTCACTTTCAAATCCAGACTCAAAACACATCTGTTCAGCTATGCATTTACTGAATGAGCACTGTGCCACTGTCCGTCCGACTGTTTTTACTGTACTGGTTTTGTCTTTGTTTGTTTTCTAATTTCTAATTTATTTATTTTTATAATCTCTGGAAGAGATTTTGAAGGAGAGCAGGAGAGTCTTCACTCCGATGAGGCGAGTGAAGGAGTAAGTTATACTGCTGTATAAGAAGTCGCTGAGAGCGTCGTTAAGGGTAACGGCAGCAGACAGCGCACACGAAGCGTGCTCTGTGGGGGCCCCGCTGGGCATTACTGGTGTAGCACCGCCCCAGCAGAGTACGTCCCTGGGCTAGAGGTCCAGTTGCACCGTAAACCGGCTCAATCTCTTCCATCTCAGATAGGGGTGGACCAGTACTACTTTATTTGATTTTTTATTCTAAACTGTTTTAATTATTCTTACTTGTTTTGATTATTTTAATTTCTTCTATGTAAAGCACTTTGAATTGCCACTGTGTATGAAATGTGCTATATAAATAAACGTGCCTTGCCTTGCCAAAAAAAAAGAGGCCTGGTTGCATTGCGTAAGTAGAAACTTGAAATTAGTGAAACTCGTGATTAGGGTAAGGGGCGTGACATTTCCGAAACACGCTCGAAGCGGTTGACCAATCACAACAAACTGGTCTAGCCGACGAATCGGAAGGAGGGACTTCATAGAGACAGGAACTAAACAGAGCGTTACTGACAGACTGGGAAAAGAGGTGCTGAAATAATGTACAGTATATATATACATATATATATACACCGGTATATATATACATATATATATACACCGGTATATATACATATATAATTAATAAATTAAATAATATACCTCTAATTTAAATTATAATGCTAAAACTATCAATAACTATTAAATCAATAAATAATAACTAAAAATAAATAATTACAATTATTAGTTATTCACTACCAAACAGTTATTGAAAATTGCGGAATCACAAAATAATCATGCTTCATGGTACTTAATTTTGAAAGTTAACGCTGTGCTTTACTGGGAGTCTACGAGAATAGCAGGAGAGCTATTTGCATTGGTAAAAGAAAATATTAAATCTTCAAATACAGTGCTACAACCTTTCAATCACTATATTTTTGACACACCTGGAATTCATTTATTTTGTTTGCTACATATTTCCTTTTGCAAATATTGTGAAAACACAGTTTAGACCTTGGTCAATAATTTACAGCCATGTCCCTGCGTTTTATCCGATATTTGTTTTATCCGGCAAAATCAAAGTCAGCCTTCAGCTTGAACATCCTCTTTATATAATTCACCTGGTATTTTCCATGTCACAAGCATGGTACAGTATGTCAGCTTCGTCTCATAAATTGTAAAGAACTTGTTTATTTATGATAACTTCCCTATAGTAAGCTAGCATCCTATATAGCTAGCATCACAGATAGTTTGGCGAATGTAATATATTGGTATGAACTGACAACAAACTCAATTCGCCTTTGGCTAAGCCACACCCTAGAATGTAGATTGACCAATCACAGCGCAGCCAAGAACGAGCTCCCGCAGAGGTCCGACACTTTTTCACAGCGCTCCATTGACTTTAACACAGGCGTCTCATATTTTTGGTCTCGGCAGGCTATTACCGTCGTAGTTTTATCAAAAATATGGTTAAACGTTGTGCCTGGGGCATTTGTAACACAGATACGCGTTTCCCAGAGAGGTTGGAGGGGGGTGTCCGTTTTTTCCCTTCCCAAAACCGAAGTCAAATCCTGACAAGTGTCGTCTTTGGATTAAACTGTGTGGACGTCCTCACAGTCAGCTACGTTAAACCCCTCAACAAGCTCACTTGTGTGCTCTAAAGTAAATGTTGCTTTTAACCTTAATGTGAAGTTATACTAGTTAGACAGTGTTACTGAAACCTTGGTTCATGCTTTCATCACATCACGGCTTGATTACTGCAATTCTCTTTTCTATGGCTTACCCAACTCATCTATAAATAAAATCCAATACATTCAGAACTCCGCAGCTAGGGTCCTTACATACACAAAGAAATCTTCCCACATTACTCCGATTTTACGCAGACTTCATTGGCTACCAGTACGTTTTCGTATTAACTACAAGATACTCCTTATCACATTCAAAGCACTCCATGGTCTTGCCCCCACCTATATCTCTGATCTCATCCATACCTACTCCCCAGTTCGCACACTTAGATCCTCCGATACCGGTCTTCTAACGATCCCACGGCACAAAATATCATCATTTGGTGGAAGGGCTTTTTGTACTGCTGCCCCAACTCTCTGGAATTCTATTCCCCAACACATCCGCGACCTTTCATCATTACACGATTTCAAAACTCACCTAAAAACGTATCTTTTTGCTACTTGTTTCCCTTGATTTCTATGTTTATGTACCACTATCTCAATTTATTTTTTGTTCTATGTCATGTTTCTGTCAGGTTTATTTGTACTTTATTGTAAAGCGACCTTGAGTACTCTGAAAGGCGCTATATAAAATAAACATATTATTATTATTATTATTATTATTATGCTGTTAGGTTATGATTTCGGTTCTCTAACGTTACCCTAATTAATGAAGAAAGGTGCTAGCAAGCAAGCTTAGCGATAGTTTAGTTATCACGTAACGTTAACGTAAGTCAGGATTGTATGTTTTGAGTAGCGGCTGGATGTTAGCTAACTTTGTTATTCAAGATACAAACACCTAACGTTAATGTTACAGACACGCTGTGGTAGTTTTGAAGGTGACTAACGTTACCGCCACCGTGTTGCCACAGTCCAACATTATTGTTAAAATTTCTTTTAAAAAATGACCAAATTTGAAAGGTGAGACTTTGTTTAATATGTTTAATATGAAAAGTAACCGAAAAGTAACCTGGTCTGTCAGCCTGTTGTCAGTCTCCTCTCTGCTCCGCGATGTATTTTTCACTGCTTGAGAACATGGTGTGTGCGTGAGAGCGGCGTAGCTTGACATAGCGACAGTAACTACCTTAGAAAGTAACTAAGGGGGGCGGGGCTTAGCCAAAGATGAATTTATTTTTTGAACAAGAAAGATTAATTCATTTCAGCTTGAAACAGTCCACTGTGGGCCTTTTCCCCACACGTTTCTATCAGCAACACAAAACTGCAGTGTCAGCATTATAATTATCTATACTAGCAATAGCACTAGCACTGATCCATGGCTAGGTGGATCTGTAATGATGATCCAGGTTTTAGATCTATCACCTGAGGAATACTTTGAACTCTGACAGCACGTGCACGGTTACTATGGAGCACTCGTGTGAGAAAGAGATGCTAATGTCTCTCTGCCCCTGGAGGGTTTCAGCTACATGTCCCATTGGAGGAAGGAATTTCCAGAGGCTTACAATAAACACACAAACACACACGACACGATTGCTGATCAGGTTATGTATAAATGTCTAAACCAATCAATTCAATCTACGTCTAGCTCAGTCATTGAAATGAGATCGACACTCAATTCCACAGGGAAATCTTACTGGGTCTATTCATATGATATTCAAACAGAAGGAAAAAATGATACACACCCACACTCAAACAGAAAACAATAGGGCTTATATTTCTGAGAAGCACTCTTCCAAAACGTGGTGGGCAGGTAAAGCTGTTTATGTGGAGCAATATAATATCTCTCAATCTCTACAATACTTCATTTTCCCAATGAGAAGGCATCAGTTAAAGGAATATAGGTTGCTTCAATACAAGGTGACATATAATTTTGAATACCACCAAATTTTGAAGTTATTATTGGACATACATTTAAACAGAAAAGGTGAGGGATTTTATTCACATTAAAATCATGTTAAAATTCATATTGTCTAAATCTTGTGGCTATACTATTAAAATCAGAGAGTATTTTAACGTTCACGGATTGGCTCCATTCACTTCCATTGTGCTAAATTCACTACATTTTCATTTAGTCACTCCAAGAATAAGGACATTAAACATAATATCTACTCTCCACAAACATTGATAACATTTTAGCTTGAAGGCTGAGCCACAATTTCATGATTCAAGATACATTCAGAAAGAGGGCAGGTTATTTTCCTCAACATACCTCAGAAAAGCGCTGGACATCCTGGGTCAAGGTTCCCACTCTGCTCCAGTTGTAAAAGTTGAGAAACTTCACCACAGCGGGGTTCACAGCATTGTCTGACGGGACTGTCCTGAAGAAATTTGGATACTTTTTCCTGTCTGCCAGGACGGGAGTTGTGGCTGCAAAAGAAAGCTGAAAAAGAAGAAGGCTGAGTTTAGCCAAAGTCTCATCAAGATAAATCTGTTCCTTCTTTTTCAGTGACAATTTTCTATGTAGGTGACAGTTATAACCTATAAGTACAGCTCTTATCTGCTTGAAAGACCAAAATCTATAAAACTAAAGACAAAGGTGTGCAACATCACAGGATATTGTGAAGTCTTATTAAAATGTAATAGCTTCTCGTTAAAGGGTTATTAATAGTTCACCCAAAAATGAACATTTTGTCATAATTAACTCAACCTCGAGTTGTTTCAAACCTGTAAGAAATTCTTTCTTCTGTTGAACACAAAAGAATGTATTTTGAAGGATGTCGGTATCCAATTGATATATTGATATATGGAAGTCAATGGGGTCCATCAACTGTTTGGTTACCCATATTCTTCAAAATATCTTCAAAATAAGAAAGAAATTCATAAAGGTTTGGAACAACTTGAGGGTGAGTAAATGATGACCGTTTTCATTTTGGGGTAACTATCCCTTTAAATGTCATACAGCACTGTGGCGTATTTGGACTGAGATTGTGTTGGACGAAGGCAAATGGCCGGCCCATAGCCAGTGTGCCAGGACTCCACATTGTAGGTGTGAATGAATCAACACAGTAACACGTCTCTATAAAAAGACAGCTCTCACACCTTTGGTGAGTGCCTGTGGTGCCTGGAGCCAGGAACGTTTGCACTGCTGATGGTCAAACTCAGCATATCAGCTTGCGGATGCAAGTGCGTATTAAGATGCATTATCGAGCATTACATTTTGTGTTTGCACTCCATAGGGTTCAACAATAAGAATTCGGGCCAGTAGTTCAGATTTTTACTTGCGCTGCCAACATTTACACCGACCCCAGCACAAAAATATTATATTAATATATAATATTACAGTACATATTTTATTTTGAGCAACATTTTAACAAAGTATCAGAAAAATATATTAATCATTTAAATAAAAAATGTTAACCTTAAAAATCTAAACAAATTTTTTTTAATCAAAAAATCATATTTACATTTGTAAATAGCTATACTTTGTTTTAATAATAGCTGGGACTTTTACAGCTATAATGTAACTCTGTGACAGTTCTAAACTTATTTTTCTGGGAAATGATGGCAGAAGGTGCAGAATGATATTGATTGTTATTGGTTATGATTTTTAACCCATTTTAACTGACGTTTCGCAGATAAACCAATTTCGACAAAATCCTTTTACCGAAGTATTCAAGGCATATTATCATGTACATGATCAGCAAATCATTGTAAGGTAAGAACATGCGAGCAAGTGAATGGCCTGAAACTCTCTCTTGCACTGCTTCATTGTTGATTTCCGCTCCATCTAGCTCTCCTCGGCCTCAATATTAATAAGATTCTTTTAAAACGCTTCTATACTGTTCAAGTATTGCGTGCTAAGCATGTTTAAATCTTTTGAGCTTTCAAAAAGGGGACAGTTTATAAAAGGCTTCACACGTTTGAAGACTTTTTTGCTCAAAACATGCCCTCTTTAATGTTGTCAAACACCAGGCAGAGCATTTTAAGCCTCAGCTGGAGCGAAAAAACAAGCCCAGAACGTCATGGTATGATTTTTGTGCCAGTGCTCCCGTCAGTAGATTAACAAATGTTCCTCCGGTTATAATACATCCTGAGGGTTGTTAGTCTCTCAGAGATAAACATATGGAAATGATTTGAGTTCAAATAGCAAAAGCCGTCTTATACTTGTTAAAGGAGCACACTCTTTGCTTACAGTCATAAAATGTCTGTCGGCTACGTGGCTGCACATTCAATTCGATTAAATTTTCAAGGCAAACCAGGCAACAAAATCTAAGCTGAATAGTGAAAGGAAATGTAATCATTTAAAAGCTAGATGTTGACGTTTTTTGAAAATGTATATGGATGGCTTGTTGAATTTGCAGGTGATTTAAGCAGCAATTTACACATAGTACTAACATAGTAAACTGCATTTCAATACCACAAGGAAGCACCTCAATATAAAAATGTGACAAGTTCTATTCAATTCTTGTCTACATCAGGGTTTTACCTGTAAATGAACTCGGAATAGGACGTTCCCTTGCTTGGGATTGGATCAACTAAATTACTTTTCCTGTGAATAGAATTGAGGGTGAAATGGAATTGACTTTTGCTCTGGAGTGTGCGGTGGCCGTGACCCTTGACCTCTGGCGAGCTGTGTGAACAGTGTCTCATCTCCTCTCATTTGTGGCCCCTCTGGTGAATGAAGTGGTGACGTTATCACATGAACACTGTGCTGAAGGGAACATGGTCTGAATACAGCATGTTAGGTTTACTTTCTTATACAAGGAAGAGATTCAGGCTCTGTTCCAGTCAAGTCAAAATTATTTGAATAGCGCTCTTCACAATACACATTGTTTCAAAGCAATTCTACAGAACATCATGATGCATCGTCATGCATTTAGAAGATTACAGCTAGTTCACATTTTACGATAAACAATAAAGCAGTTGAGATTTGCTAGATAGTATTGCCCTACGCAAGTATAATGTATTTATGTGGATAAAGTTACATACTTATATATCTGTGTTTATATATACAGCTGGGCGATAATATAGTTAAATTTATATGAGCTGCCTTGATGTCTTCTACATAGTCAGCACCCTAACCATCATGAAACCTTACAAGTGACCATTTTGCCTTAATCTCTTGATTTGCTTGATGTCATAAACACTTATCAATGTTTAAAGAGATAGTGCATTCATCATGCAATCAAATATACCTTTTTATCTTCCAAAGAAAGAAAGTTTGGAACGACATGAGGGTGAGTATGATGACCGGATTTTCATTTTTAGGTGAACTGTGTTTCCACTGAACACAAGGGGATTCGGCAGACACTCATTTCGCCTTAAAGTGAACGTATTTGACACATTTTCACAGTTGAACCTCCTTACGGATACAAGCTGAATTTGTCATGCAGTGAAGAAAAAAAACTGCCTCTTAATTCTTTCTCTCATCTCACAATAGTGCGCTGGTGTGTACACACCCTGACAGCCAGGGAACTCGTGAATAACAGTCTAACATTTCAATGAATTCCATTAAACCCCGTTAGAAACATTTAGATCTGTGACTATTTAGACAAGGGAACAGACAGATTTGGGTAGGATTTATTTACAATGTTATATTATATGGGAAATGTGTGAACTCAAGCTATAGCTGACAGCAGACATCAGTGCTGACATAATCACACCACCTGCTCTGCATTTCAAGAGGTAGGAGGGTGAGCAGAACATCCATTTTTCTTTTTAATATGGGTATGAGCAAATAAAAGGGGATTGTGATGGATTGAAGTAATCTAATATAATGATTTTGTGTCCTCTAAGAGAGTTATTGATGTTAATCAAGGTAGGGTTAATTGCAGTGCTGAAAAGATAAGACATTACGATTACGATAATGACACAGGTTAGTAGTCTGTGGTTCTCTTAGAAGACAAGTGTGCATTAATTCACAGATAGACACTATCTAGATTGGTCTGGTTTTGGCCTTTTCAGACCTGCCTAAAAAAAGCCATTTCCTAACTGACAATCTTGAAAGAAGAAGCCAATCTCAGGACAGTGATGTCACGCCTGTTGAACGTGTCAAAGCCAGTACATTCAATTAAAAGCACTTAAAGGGACAGTTACCTGAAAATGACATTTCTGTTACCATTTAATCACCCTGATGTTATTTCTTTCATCTGAGGAACACAAAAGATATTTTGAAAAAATGTCTGAATGTTTTTGCTGTTGTTTTTTGTCTGTACAATACAAATTAATGGTTTGCAATGTTGTTTTTGGGCCTCATTGACAATTGACAATTTCTTCAAAATACCTTATTCGGTGTTCCACAAGAAGAAGAAAAAACTGTCCTTTTAGACCTTAGACAGCCCAAGTTCCTATTTGCATTCATCATATGAAAATGAACTTGGTCATTCTGCTAAATTACTTTTGTGTAACACAGAAGTTTAATTTTGGGGTGAACTGTCCCTTTAAAAGCCATTTAAAAAACTGGGCTACATTGGGGTACACTGAAAGATCATGTCACACTGAAAAGTGGAGTAATGATGCTGAAAATTCAGCTTTGCCATCACAGGAATAAATTTCATTTTAAAATATATTCAAATTAAAACAAATTATTTTTTACAATATTGATCACATATATAAGTATTTTTGATCAAATGAATGTAGCCTTAGAGAGCATAAGAGACTTTAAAAACAAAAACAAAAACAAATCTTACATACCCCAAAATTTGAACGCCAGTTTTGGTTTTCACTAATGATTGTGTGTAAAATCTGTGATAAAATGTGATTTATCCAATTTTTTGACAATGAAAAACCATTCAAATGAAAGCCTGTGCTCTATACATCTCTATGCACTGCTTAACCCAAAGTGAACAAAATGTGAATTCGAATGTACTGCTTCAAACAAAAAGATCAACCCTCTCTTCACAAATGAGAGATCAAAGAGTTGACTATCTAACAAACCTAAGAAGCAATTTGTTCTTGTGCAACATATTAGCAGATTTACAGCCTCTATCAGAGTTTAATCCTGCTTTCACATCAATGGCCAACTCCAGAATAAGAGTCGTGCCACATCACCCCGTCACTCATCTCAGCTCAATGAAGTGCTTGTTGTTCAAAACACACAGATTAGTGCTGCCAATTAAGGATTTTTATCATGCTAGTGCCACTAAATCCAGATGCACCTACGGGACTCACTGAGCATTAAGGGGTCTCTTGGAGGTTGCTCTAATCTTTGTTTAGTGGAGACTAGCCTACATGCTCAATGCTTCATTCTCACAAGGGAAAAGTCAGAGCATAATGCACTCACATACAACCATGTTCTCTCCACTGAAAAATAAAAACAGATGAGAGTTTTCCATTGTATTTTGCTTTTAAAATCTCTTTTAAGATAATAAATAAACCTAAAATCTTCATATTCGAAAGAAACTGATGAGTCTCAGGAAAATATTGTCCCCAAATGGTGTAGTTTCAGCATCCACCAACAGGGGCTAACTTAGTAATGCTGGCAAAAATAATGCCTCGCTGGGTCTGAAATCGCATACTGTATAGCAGGTACTGCATTTGTAGAAAAGTAGTTTTGACTGTTAAAAAAGTATGTTCTACAGACCTTATATAGAATTATGTCTTTTAACTTCTGTTTTTGGCGGTAGCTGTGTATATTTCTATAGCGTCGGTGAAGTGGATTTACTTATTGTACAGTTAAGGAAAGTTATCATGGGCATTGTAATGTTTTAAGCGGATGTCATGACATATGTCAGTAGACCTGGAAGATTTTAAAACTAGCGGTTCATTCATAAATACGTAAGATCTTACTTTCATGCTGGGAAAATACAAACCGGAAGACAAAACACAACGAGCGCAGCGCTGAAAAGGGGTGGGGCTACATAAGGCCTATATAGTATGAATGTGTGTATTATGAATAAAATTTGGATGTACTACTCTGCCATGTTGTCACTGTCATGTGACCTATGCCGTCAGTAGCGTCGCTTCACAGCATAGACTGTAAAAAAAGATGGACGACGCCCCTTCGCTCTTGTCCATTGGAGAGAACTGAAGCCGCCAGTGTCCCCCCGATATGGCGCTGACATATTGGAACTTGAGCCTGCGCAGTAGCGTTTTCGGGACCAGTCATGCGCAGTCGTGAGCAGGAAGTAAAGCCGCGAAATCAAGGCCCCGCCCTCACTCACGTTGAATCAATTGCAAGCACACACGCCCCGCAGTTTTCTTAAGTGGCCTTGTCTGCTCCGTTCCTCTCCAATGATGTCTGCTGATTGCAGTACCTCGTTAAAATAAGGTAAATACAACCACTGACCACATAGTCAACATTATGAAAAAAAGTCCGTTGGTGCTTCAGTGACTACTTCACACAGAGAACCTGTCAATCACAGCTGTCAATCATGATGTCACAGCACCGTTTTTATAGCATCAAATAACTAACTAAAAACTAACTTATTTTAAAAACAAACACTTGAAATTACATCAACGTGATAGAAACTACAGTAAATGACAGAAACTATCTTTAGAAAAAAGATATGTGAAGTGTAATTTAATTATTTAGTTGGTCTCACGTCCCGTTGAATAACATAGGGAGGCGGGGCTTATGACCTATACTAGGACCGGTCACCGGGGGGCGATCGAGACGTTTTGGCTTCACTTTTGAGGGCTTGTGCGGCACAGACATTCACAACTCTTCTCCCGTGGCCTCATGGGATAATAAAGTGTCCACTGAATGCGCACTTCAGAATCTCGTTGGAAGTAGAAAGTCAATCGGGTACTTTTTGCCTTTTTGTCCTTATTTTTCGAAAGCTATGTATTCAGACATACAGTACTGCTCTGTTGGCATACTGTTTTTCATATACTAGAAGTATTTGGTTGTCGGCCACAGAAACAGTTTCATGACAGGTTTCTTGAACACCACCCCCCTCAGCCATTGGCCAGACAAAACGACAGTCCAGCCCCCAAAGTCATGCCATTGGTTAAACCAATGCTGCTTTATTGTGCTAGCTGGGCCGCACAAAACACAAAGCAATATTTTGATAGCGCCCCAGTGACTGGTTCTCAATACTCTAATTGATGCTTCCTCATTTCTCGCTCCCCCGTCCTCCAGTCCGTGACCCAGAAATCAATCGAAGTCCGGCATCATGAGAGATTTATCAATTCTCTAAATGCTGCGAGGATGCAAAGCTTAAGAAGAACGGGATCTTGCAGAGGAGTTCATTTTAAAATGAATATCTACCCATCTTTCATACTGTGCATTATTATGTTGTGATGACTAAATTTACTTGCAACTAGTGTGTTTTAAAAGTATTACTTACCGGTATTTGTCAGAATTTAAATACTGGTGCATCATAAAAAAATAAAAAGTGCAACACTTACTCAATGAGCAACTTTAGCAAAGCCACTATAAGTGGAGTAGCAACAGATATTTTCTACTGTATAGAACACTGCAGTAATGACGTAATTACCATTACCCTGGTTCCCTAGACAACACAATAGGATTTTTCCATTGGCTTTTGGATTATTGCAGAAAATAAGCCATAGCCTTGTGGACGGTGCTCTGACATACAGTATAGCACAGCATGGATGAACTGTTCACAATAAGATCAATAACATGCATTAAGGAAATAGATCAAAATGAATTGCCATTTCATGCTGACTTCAAAACTTGCATGATGTTTCGGCATATCGGTGCATCTCTAATTTTACAAATACATCTAGCTTTAGTCTCTCCCTCCTCACATTTCATCACTGCACACTTGCATCTTAAGAGGGAACAGCTAAGACACAAGGACAGGAAACAAGTGTGCACAATTAAGAAAAAAAAAACAGTGACACTTTTCAGGAGACTCAACCCCCGCATGGCTTGTACTTACAGCCGTCTCTGCATATTAAACATGGATAGGAGAAAGAATGTTAACATTCAAAACATTACTTTTAAATAGCCTGAACTGCACCTTTAAAGTATCTCTCTCAGTTCAAGCCAGCTGATCTGCGAACTCTATGTAATGACATCTAATGCATTAGATTCTAGGGGTGGGAATCTTTTACCATCTCACGATTCAATTCGATTCCGATTCTTGAGGCCACGATTCGATTCAAAATCGATTTTCGATTCAAAAAGATTTTCGATTTAAAACGATTCGATTTTATCCATAATGATTTCTAATCGGGTTTCTGATCATGATCTACTCTCATCTGCTTTGCTATACAGAATGACAAACGGAGACCAGTGTTTCCTCTAGGATTTTTTCCAGCTGTTGTGGCAGGCCCATTTCGCCAAGGGGAGGGGGCGTGGCCCATGAGTGATATTCCCATTGGCTACGCCCCCTTACCCCAGGTGTTTAAACCTCCCCTAAGCATTATAACATTATAACATGAAAGGCTCGAATAAGAGCGGCAAAGCGATTATGCGCATCCCGTGCGCAGAATGATGCACTTGAAGCAACGCGAAGTCACAGCGCGCAGCGCTCCGGATTGAAAAGTTCAAAGCACAAAGCGAAGAGATTATATCTGTCTATCTATGCTTAATGTATTATATATATGCAACAGTTTATTGAGCATTTTCTTTTAACAGTTTTAAATTTCAGTTACAGTGCGCATGAAGAACAATTCATAGCGCTCTCCAGTGCTGTAATCTAACAGACACCCGGGAGCAGGGCCGGTTCTAGACATTTGGAGGCCCTAGGCAATATTCATGTTGGAGGCCCCCCACCCCCAATAAAAAACTCTTGAAACAACATTTAATTTTAAATGTTTTTACTTACACAGTACATAAGTTTGGACACATTACTATTTTTAATGTTTTTGAAAGAAGTCTCTTATGCTAATCAAGCTGGGATTTATTTGATCAAAAATACAGAAAAATAATAAAGTGAAATATTACAATTTAAAATAATGGTTTTCCTATTTAATATACTTTAAAATATATTTCTGTGATGCAAAGCTGAATTTAGTGTCATGTGATCCTTCAGAAAACTTTATAATATTCTGATTTATTATCAAATGTTAGAAATGGTGCTTAATATTTATTTTATAACCTGTGATACTTTTTTTCAGGATTTTTTTTTTATTATTAAAAAGTTTTAAAATAGTTTTTTTTTTCACTATCGCTTTTTATATATTTAACACATCCTTGCTGAATATTCCTGTTTTTTTTTTTTTTTGTGTATTTTTGATCAAATAAATGCTGGCTTGTAGAGCATAATAAAAAACTTATTTCAAAAACATTCAAAATAGTAATTGGTCCAGACTTTTTACCAGTAGCCTAGGCTACTGTATGTACATATTAATCAAACTTCATCTAAGGTAATCTCTTTTTTGTTTAATGAAGATGTTATTGTTATTTTGCTGTTTTATTCAATTTATTCACAGTACCAGAATACCACTTCAGTGATATAGGCCTATGCTTTTATAATTTTTTCATAGCTGGTATGGGCAGGATTTTCCCCTCCCATTTAATCAATATTGACTGCAGATATTGTCATATTAAGTAGCCTAATCTAATATGATCTTATGCATTGCATTGCTAGCTTAAATATGCTATACACAAACCAAGTGGAAGAGAAAGACACGATCGCTACTGATTAGAAAAATAAATTCTAAACTGATATTATTGGCGTAAGAAGGCTGATGACAGGGTAGGCTATAATCTAATCATCAGCAGAATTTAGAACATAGACCCATGAGATCCTTTACTTGAAACATTTAAAAATGTAGTAGTGTGTTGGCTTTTTAACTTTGAATACAAACGTCTTGTCTTTTACTTTTGTAGCGTTTTAGTCAGCTCCCGACGCGATGTTGTTCATTGTACGCGCAAATTCAAAGCGTCGCGTCTGGGCACGTTAATGACGCTCGCGCTCTTTTAAACTCGTAATAAAGCGGTGAATGATTTTTCCAGAAATGACGCGGATCTACAGTACAAGTTTATATTTAGAATACATTGCAATCACTCCAAAATAGATGACGACAACGCACACACCTGCATTACAAGCTGTGCTTTTTTGCGTGCCTATTTAGGCTTTTGCTTCGCAGCACCTGATGGGCTGGCGTTAATGTGACGTAATGTAACAGTCTATGGTTAAGATAAACATCGTCGCTATTTTTAGTTAATTAATAAATATTGAAATAAATTGTAGATAGGACTTTTTTTTTTTTTTTTTTTGTCCCTCTGTCTGGGCCCCATCCCGCCAATCGGGCCCTAGGCACGTGCCTAGTTTGCCTTTGCGTTAATCCGGCTCTGCCCGGGAGAAAGGATTATGATTTAGAAAACGCTATAACGCGACGCGCTGTGTGAATGCTGAATGGAGAATGACTGAGGAGAGATGAGTTTCTATTAACTTTAACTAACGACTTAAATATTCATTTTTACCTCACATTATGCTATTGAATGACTTTAGAAGTCTTGGAATATAGTGCGAACACTTTATGGTGCTTTACAATGTTTTTTTTTATGCCTTTAGCTTAACAATAACACAATAGTATACACATTAATATCGGACCTCACTGAGAAGCTGCAGCCGTGGCGGGATTATTTTAGGTGTGGCGGCCGGCCACGGCAGAATGAATGTAGAAGCATCATATTTAGAAGCATCAGAAGCTTCATAGAAGCATCCATATTTGCTTCCTTTGATTTGCCGCTCACGTTCAAAAACCGGCTGCGTGCATGACGTCCGGACGTCCCGTATAGGCTATAGTTACAAAAATGGAGGCGAACAGCCAGCTGATTTTATTTATTTATTAAATCGATTCTTGGACATTTCAGATCGATTCTGAATCGTTGCAAATGAGAATCTAGATTCTTCTGTGAATCGATTTTTTGGCACACCCCTATTAGATTCCCTTCACTTCCTGTAGAGCACATGATCAGTCCGAGCACTCGCTTTCTCTCCGTGAGAGAATAAGAAAGGACGTTATCACACGAAATTAGCCTCTCTCCTTCCCACACAGATCCTTTAACAGCAGGAGGCCTGGCGTCTCCAGGTGATATCCAACCTAGAACGTCTTATGTAAATGCAAGTTCTCTTTACATCACAGTATATGAGAAGTGCGTAATTCACATTCACTCTAATTTCGGAATTCTCATAGAACGCATTTATGCACATCTAGTAAAATAAACACACGCTTTTCAAAAAAAGAATCAAACAAATTTTTTTATCACATCACAAAATACATTTCATTCAAACATACTTCTTCTGCAGCATTATACGTCTTGACATGCTCATAAACACACAAGGCTAAGGCAGGTGACATCCTATTGGTCTCCTAATCCTGCTCTCCCCTCTTCTCCCAACATTGTCTCTTCATCCTTTTGCTTGCGACCGCTACCGGGTTTTAATTGCCACCCCCTGCCAGAGGCAAAACCGTGCCGACAACCCGCGTCTTCTTTCCATCAATCTCCCAGTGCCAGTGTTAATTAAAACTGCACAGAGGAGCCACTGCCTGTCACACCTCTCAGCTCCACAGCCTGGGACTGGAAGGTCACAGTGCTCACCTAATAAGTCCAATAGGGGGACTTGGGAATTTATACACCAGAAAAATAGCAGATGACTTTGATACTCTTGAGGTGAACAGGATGAATGGTGTATGAGAGTGAAGATATGTGGTAAAATCTCCAAAAGCCAATAAATGAATGTTCAATTTCAGTGCATGTTTGCACCATTTGCCCTACAATTTTAGCAATGTTTTTGTAAGAAGTCTCTTGCGCTCGCCCACCAAGGCCGCATTTAATTACCAAATATACAGTAAAAACAGTAATATTGTGAAATATTATTACACATTAAAATAACTTTTTTCTATTCTGATATATTTTAGAATGCAATTTATTCCTGTGATGGCAAAGCTGAATTTTCAGCATCATTACTCCAATCTTCAGTGTCATCAACATTTTTTAAATATATATTTTTTTTTTCATATGAATTTTGATGAATACAAAGATAAAAAAAAAAAAAAAAAACGTATTGACGTGAAACTTTTTAACTTTTGAGACTTAGTGCACTTTATTACATTTAATAAATATGTACATTGCTTTAAAAATAATAACTATAATACAACCGCAGCTTTATCTGTTACTACTAACTGTTCTAGTCTAGAATAGTTTTAATCTAGTTTACTGTATTGTTAATTATCGTCTCATCTGGTTTTTCTGAGGAGGCACTACCTCCGTTGCCTTCTCGGACAAAACACTTGTGGAGCATGGAAGGGAGCGTGTGAGACATAACAGAGGGAGATATTGAAGAAAATAAATAAATGGTGGGGCAGAAAATAAGGCATTTTGCATTCTGGGAGCGCAGCCTAACTGAGTGAGGTCTAGTGTAGCCGACTCTCTTGACACTCCGGCTGCCTGAGTCAATAGACAGCATTTCATTCTCATTAAGGTTTTCTAGCCAATTCTAGAGACTGCGGCCTTGCAGAATGAAATATTGACAACACTGCACAACATTGTTCTCAGCAACGCTGCCATCGACTTGCAATGAGCTTAGCTTCTTTGCTCTTTGTAAGCTGACTGGAAATGGAAAAGATTAACAAAACGCAGCCATGGTTGTCTACCTCACAGTCTCTTTAATTAATGGTAAATAATGTTTTCGTTCACATGTTCATCCCTCCTGAAACACATGCTTTCCAATACAGTCGGTTCTGGTAATGAAAATGCCATTCATTTTCTCCACAGAGAAAACATATTGATCAGACCTACTAAGAACTCTGAGGTTGTTAAGCAACTAGACATGCTTCTGTAAAAGTCATTATGATTTCTACTTCATTGGGGAAAACATGTTTATTAGGTAAATTCCTGGTGAAGAACTACCCAAAATTAACCAATTACCACAAATCCTGAAGAGCAGCCAATAAGAGAAGTCACTATTAAACACAAAAGAACTCAAGAGAAACTGCTCAATCCCTTAAAGGTGACATACTGTATGATGCCCCTTTTCACAAGATGTAATATAAATCTATGGTGTCCCCAGAATGTGTCTGTGAAATTTCAGCTCAAAATACCCCCCAGATAATTTATTATAGCTTCTCAAAGTTGCCCCTTTTGGGGTGTGAGCAAAAACACGCCGTTTTTGTGTGTGCCCCTTTAAATGCAAATGAGCTGCTGCTCCCCGCCTCCGTTCAGAAGACGCTCGGTTCTTTACATGAGCTTCGGATACTCCAGCAATAACAAAACCCGCGAATCTCACTCATCCAAAATCTCAGAAATAACCAATAGCGGAGTGCAGGAGAGACTCAGGAATGGTTAGTGGATACATTTATGTATAGATGTTGTGGAGTTACATTGATTCATATCATCAACTTACATGTACCGTCATGTTTAACTTTTACATAAGTTAACACAGTTCCCTGAGGTCTTTATAAGATAGTTTCCTGTGCTTGTCTGTGCAGCCAACAACAAAACAGTTTGCATGCTTTGCTCGAACCTTTGCCATTGCGTTAGAACTGGTTACACTGTTGTCACTTGCGAAACCAAATGGCGGCGCCGTGGGTGGAAACGTGCAGATTAAGGGGCGGTAATATTATAATAAGATCTCCTTCCTACGTCAGAAGGGGAGCGGAATCTGATCGGCTTATTTTTTGACATGCTTGCAGAGAAAGGCTTACCAAAACAAAGTCACTGGGTTGTCACTTGTCACGTTTTGTCAAGAAAGAATTGTCAGAAAGAACAGGAACCATGGAGGACATGTTCATTCTTGCCTATTTCTGATGATATTTAGTCAATGATCTGATTCGTTGACAACCATATAAATGTGTAAAATACATACAATATGCATCAAATGATTATTTATCTATTTAAATATACATGACTGTAAGGCAATAGAAAGCAATGTAGATGTTGTGGGGAAAATGAATAATCACTACAGCAATAGTTCTCTCCTCCTTCCTTACCCACACTGAATAAGAGTAGATGTTACTAATCAACAATGTTGGAACATTGATTAAATCACATGTTGTGTGTGAATGAAACCTGTAAAATATGAATAAATTAACATTGGTTAAGTCCAACTGCAGTTCAAAGGACAAAGTCTATAGGCACAAAAGGTTACAGATTAATTATCAAGAGTTCAAGAAAAACATAGAAAAACAACTACTACTAATAAGTAAAGATTGGTTGACAGTGATTCGAGTCATAATTTACTGGGTTTTGATTTGATTTAAAAGCAAGTTTATCAAATTCAAAAGTCTATTTGATTCAATAGTCTATTTGATTCAATAGTCAATTAGACTCAATTAAAAATAATTTGATTCAGTATATTTTAAAATGAATTTATAGGATTCTTTCATTCCTTTAATGTAGGCTATCTATTTTTACATAAATTTGCTATTAACATGTTATTGTCAGGGTTCACAGAGGAAACAGACTGGATGGTAAGTTATTGTCGTTTATTTGTGCAGATGGATACTCAGTCGGAGATAACAGGTAAGGATCAAATGACATGGAAACATAGAACAGGCTTAGCTGAATGGTAATGTCCTTTTCTCTCTTGCAGGTGGTTTGGAAGCAGTCACACTAGAGATGGATGATACGGAAGGATCGGGAATCTGGTGAGTAGCAGGTGAGTGGAAGGAGAGTCTGTGAGTCATGTAACGACGAGACCAGAAAGAGACTGCAGGGAGAGTGATGCTGCGTCCCAATTCGCATACTATCCGTCCTAAATAGTTTTCCAAAATAGAATTAGTACGTCCCAAATCGTAGTATGTTGAAATGAGTGTCCCAAAGAGACCCGGATGGTCTACTATATCCGGTCAGAATCCGAAGTGCAGATCGATGCGCACTCTAACGGCTGATATTGCCCACAACCCATCGCGCGTTGGACGAGGATTCAGTTAGAACTACAAACACGAATGAAAAGTGTTCAAAAACTACAGACATGGAGGACGCGCGAGTCCGACGGTTATGTAGAGAGGTTTAGATAAAGGGGTTTGAGTGATTAATTATCAGTATCTAACGTGACGAAAATGTATTTATTCAATGCTGTCCACATTATATTGCATCTGCAGCAGCATTGTGAACTTTTGCAAAGATATGTTTAGCCATTAACTTTTAAATGCATTATTATATTCAAATTCAAAACACATGAGGAGAGTCTCCGCATGAAAGACCCATGACTGGCAGATGAACGTGCGACAACAATTCTCTCCGAAATGGTAAGAAGTTATATTAGATTGAATGGAGGATTTTAACTGTGACGAGATGATTGACAGGGCAGTTTACGGTGACAGGATGCACGCGACAGCTCTGTCCGTTAAAGATGACTAATAGTATGTCCCAAAGCTTGCCTACTCTTTTGCTACACACTCAAAAGTATGTACTTTTTCTTCACAAAAAGAGTACATACTTTTAGGGCGTAGTATAAGTAGGCGAATTGGGACGCAGCATGAGTGTTTTATAGTCCATGCTGGTGATGGGACACAGGTGACGGTGATCATGATGAGGATGATGAGGTGCAGGTGATGATGACCGGGAATGCTGGGAAGTGTAGTGAAGACACAGATGAAGGAGGTGAATGTGACAGTTATGCTCATGATGAAGCAGCATTGGAACAATCTTGTTACGAGTGAGAGAAAAAGTTTCTCCTCTGACTTTCAAACAAAATGCCTCTTGCTCCAGGCAAAATCATGCAACTCTGCACTGCTCACATACCCTGATACTAACAGCCACAGTAATAGAGCGAGTAGAAAAGTAGTGGAAAAATGAGAGGGTATCTTCAGGCGTGAGGCATGGTGTTTTCCATGACCACAATATCTTTAAAAAAAATGAACCAATAACGTCAGACTGTATCTCAAGGGAGGAACTATCAGCAAGTAAACGGGATCTCAGGTTCAAAGGTGGCCCAATTAGTTAAAGGGAGTTTTTAAAGCAGACACTAACTGTGGAGACTTGGGTTTTTACCCTCTGACCCTCCGACCGGAATAAACCGTCATCCTCACCATAGGCACAATCATCAATAACAGAGGACTCACAAACAAAGTGCTCCTCAGAGACCATGATGGATTCTTGCTCATTATTTACCGTTTCCATAGTCTAAAACAATTCATCCCGTCCTGGTGTGTTCCAACTATACATTAGCCTTTACGGTAACCCTTACTTACCGTAACAGACGTTAAACAAACCAAACAAAAGAAGAAAGACATTTATAGAATATGACATTAGTGATAACAGTTAAAACTTTTGAATAATTAAGATTTTTGAAAGAAGTCAACAAATACAGTAAAAACAGTAACATTGTTAAATTATTACGATTTAAAATAACTTTACTATCTTAATATATTTTATAATGTAACTTATTGCTGTGATGCCAAAGTATGGACATTTTCAGCATCGTTACTCCAGTGTTCAGTGTCACATGGTCTTTCAGAAATCATTCTAATATGATGATTTGATGCTCAATTATACAATACTTGCCCCAAACCTTTAAATATTGGTGTATCACGGTATGCACCCGAACGGTTTGTAACACTGATAAATATATATGAAATGTTAATCACCATGTTCATTGACCTGGGCCTTGTCAAGGGACTTGGTTAGCTAGCAGGGCTTCCATGAGACATCAATATAACACATGATTAGAGGGGTCGTCCAAGGTACATTTCCATCCCAATATTTGCCAAAATGAGGGCAGGTGGCTTTGCAAGGCGTCCTCTCCCATAGACATACAAGACAAAGTCAACCCGAAGAGGATAAATCCTGTTTACGTCATTATCGATCTGATATTCATGGTGGGGATATTCACACTGGGGAAGAGGTTTAATCAGCTGCTGAGGATCATGAAGTCCACACAAAGGATGCGTTTGATATTCAGTATTCAAGAGAGGCATTTGGCACTCGGCATGAAAGCTCAGCACGATCTGCTGCTCATGAGGAATGCTAGGCTGGTACACACACATACCCGGCTCATTAAAGCATAATATACACCCCAGACAGGGTAAGCCTCACCAATTGTGTTTCAAGAGTCTAATTCATAAAGGCATTTGGGAAATATCAGGCTTATTACCTGTTATTCCAGAGCTTGTTGCTATAAAATGTGACAAAAATATTCTATTTCAAATAAATGGTGTTCTTTTGAACTTTGTTCATCCTGAAAAAAAAACATATCAAGGTTTCCACAAAAGGTTCTTGAGAACCAAATCAGCATATTAGAATGATTTCTAAAGGATCATGTGACACTGAAGACTGGAGTAATGATGCTGAAAATCCAGCTTTGCATCACAGGAATCAATTACAATATTTTATCATTTAAAATATTTTAAAATAGAAAACATGAAATATTTTTTTGATAAAATCTCACTGACCCCAAACTTTTGAACGGTGGTATATACGGTATGTTAAGTATACAGTATGTCATGCATTTCTTAGTGTGGCAATGGCAACCACATTTACATGATGCTTACATAATGTAAAATATCACCAAAATTCCAGTTATATTGGAATATTCTATACAAACACAGTCATTGAGCTGTGGAGCTCAAGTGACTTCCACCAAATTAAAAATGGCAGTCAAAACTTACAAGTCTTGAAACAATGCTGTCCGTTCAATTATGCTGCCAGTTGCATGAAAATCATCTGCTAAATTGCGAATAACAAGCTAATTAACTGACATGGAACTTATTGGTTTGACACTTAGCGTGTGTTATTGTGCACATCCATTATATTCATACAGTAGTACTGTAATGCAAATGTTCCTCCCTGCCCAGAACCTTGCATCATGACCAGAAAATATTCATCTAATGAGCAACAAAAACATAATTACCCACATATTTGGAGGTTATTGACGCTGTTAATTCACCGACACCTTTTGGTTTGACACTATAGTAAAACTATCAAAGTCGATGTGAGTCACTCTCATAATCAATCTCACGCTGGCATCTCTAGCCATGATAGTGGCCAATGATTATAAAAGCGCTCTCTCATAAGTAGCAGACTCAAAACACACACACTCTCACACAGAGAAAAACCCATTAGAAGGCACCGTTGAAAAGATGCTTCTCCCTTTCCACCATCTGCAGCCATATCACCCCCTCCTGCCCAGCATGTGGACCCAATGATGATATGGCAATCGATTTTGTAAGGGAGCCGCCGCTTCATTCTCCACACCGCTGCGAGCGTTAGCGCCACATGAGTGACTCTGCTGAGTCTCACACCTGTACCTGCCCCCCTCCTCCCCTCTTCTCCTGCAGGAGCGACGGAGAGATAGAATAGAGGAGCGAGCGCCGCAACTCTGCCAATGCACTGCTAATTGAGGGCATTTAACCCCAATTACAGCAATCCATTCGGCAGGTTGTTTAGATGCCTGTCACAACAGAAATGACCAGCCCTCGCCCTGCATTTCGCCATCATTATTTCCCACCGACATCGTGCGCTTGTGACGGGGCGAGAGGGCACGGCGCTTTTAATGTTGGTGAGAAACACAGCGCCATGTTCAAGAGCTTTTCATTCATCCATAATTCATTGCTGCATATCAATGCATAAAGGAACAAATATATCAGGATTAGAAAAGTGCTTGTTTTCTTGTACAAAAAGAGAGGATACATGAGAGGCAAACCAATGTTTAAATTGTTTATGGTATATGAAATCTGTGGACTCGCCGGAAGCCTATAAGTCAGAGACCGAATAAGTTCTTGGTTATTCATTCTTAGTGAAATAAGCAGTGCATTTCCCCAAATCCCTGTCTCAATCGTGCCATGCTAATTCTTATAAAAGCCTGGAGATCAGATTTGGATGGCAATGATATAAATAACCACAAGACTCTTTAATTAGCATTATCTGAGGTTACAGCAGATATTCATTTTACTCCTGTCCAAAGCTGGATTATGTATCAGATCAGTGGGGTCAATATCACAAGGCTTTGGATTTCCAGGGACAGCTGCGCAAAATTCAACAATTACAAATTCAACTGAAGAGTGGAAATGGACAGAAACGCCCCTCAAAATATCACACCGGAACTTGATTTAGACCCAACACAGGTTTTGTCATGAATAATTGTCACGTTTTGTTTCATGTCAGTCATGTTTCATCTCTTTGTCATATGATTCCCTGTTAGTCATGTGATCCTGCCATGTGTTCTGTGTTGTCATGTTGTCATTGGTTCATTGTTCACAGGTGTCCCTTGTCTAGTCATTAGTCTTGTGTATTTAAGCCCTCGTGTTTGCCATGTCTTTGTCAAGTATTGTTTCCTTGTAACCACAGTGGTAAGCACCATGTCCATGTTTTGAGTTCATGCCATGTCATGCCTTTATTTTATGTTTTGTAAATAAACTGCACTTGGGTTCTCTACTAACTTGCCTCCAGTGGACATCATTTACAATAATCTAGAGCATTCTGGGAAATGAAGTGTTTCCTGCATAGTCCATGAAAAGATAATTAATTTATGGTAGAATTTATAAAATACATAAACAAATATTTAAATGTATAAATATCATATACACTACCATTCAAAGGTTTGGGGTATGTAAGAGTTTTTAATGCATTTCAACATTATTACAATTTAAAATAACTGCTTTCTATTTGAATATATTTTCAAATGTAATTTATTCCTGTGATGGCAAAGCTGAATATTCAGTGCCACATGTTGCAACAAAAATCCATCTTTTCATTCATCCTAAGGTTTATGTAGTATTTGTACACATCTAAATTGTGGCCCTGCCACCATTCTGATTTTTCCATACTGTCAAAGTCAACAGAGCAAGTGTAAACTGTAATGGAGCAAAAAAAGAAAATCTGCATCTGCAATACAACAGTTGGAGAGCGAGACAAAATGTTGAACAATGATTCACAGCACTCGGAGTGAGGCATAAATATGCCGGGCTGGCCTAGCCTCCTCTCTCAGCAGGGCAATTCATCTGTGGCATTGTGTTTTCCCGTGCGTGTCTGGAATGGGTGATTTGACGAGCTGCAACATTAATCAATAGGGAGAGTTAGCTGTCACCAGTGCTCTTCTGGATGAAAAAGAAGGAGAGGGAGTAAAAGCGTATGACCTGGTTAAACAGCCCGGGTTATTGATCATGTGACTCTGGTGTCCTTCAGACTCCCAAGTTTCCTGGAAGATGATGATAGTATTCCCCATGCGCACAGAGAGAGGGGCTAAGGAGCCCTCGTTTCATCAGCTTATTGATCTCCTGCATGACCTGCAGGTCCTACGCTTTTGAATCCCATTATAATCACCTTTAGAGATGCACCACTCAACCGGCCATAAATCGGAACCGGTCGGCTTTTAGTTTCATTTTGGCCAATCTCTATTCTAGACTACTGTACCAGGCACAACAAGCTCACTATTCACTCGAAATATAGGAAGAAAAATATTGAATTGGGGGTGGTGGTTTATATGAATCAGTCCCTCCAGGAAAACACGATTATGCGATCGCATGATTTAGTGCATAATCAGCCAAAGTCCGCATATTGCATAATTTCATAATCTTTGCATTTTCGTTGCAAAAAAAGTCACATATATCTTAGCAGAAAGTTGAAAATTTTTGCGTTTGCTTCACACAAGAGCAGCCATTTCCCCCTGTTGCCATGGGAACGTTATGAAGTGACGTAATTACGCAACGTGAACATCATCGAAAAGCTGTAAAACAGGAGCACACTTTTTTTTTTATATTTCATTTATTAATTTTTACAGAAGTTGTAGCATATTCCTTTTGTAAAGCTACAGAACTCGTTTGACTCATCAATGTTTTGTAAGTTTGATGTGTTTATTAAGGTCTTGTAACTGTCTGTCACACGTTCTACCGTCCACATCGTTACTTAATAAAAAAAATAAGATAAAAGAAGTAGCATCAAACAGAAATTACCATATTCCATCGCATTTTTAAAGAAAACAGGCCGCATAATCAAGGAAGGTCCCGCATGAACAAGCACGTTTTTCTGGAAGGACTGATGAATGTATCTCTGAAGGGAACTGACTGTTTTCAGAAAAGTTTCGATGGAATTTTATTTTCCTCCTACCTCCATATAGTTTTTTTAAGCACAGCGTTTTCTGTAAGAAAATAAAACAAAAGAAACAGCTACTTTCCAAAGAAAGCGCCACCTACTGTCAGAGATTGAATTAGCTTTTTCATTCAGTCCGTCTGCTGTTTTTGTTTTGTTCAGGTGTCTGTGCTGACAAAGCTAAAGTTTTTTTTCTTCTTTAAATCTTTAAATTATACAATTCAATTCAAAAACAGCTGCGCATGCTACATGTACAGTGTGTAGCATTTTTGTTTGGATCGTGATTAAAATGCAGTGGTTGCCTCAAATTTTAACATTGGGTGAATTCAACAACCCACTGGTCTAGAAAGCAAAAGGAAACATTTCATGAGTTTGAATAATAAGCTGTAAGTAGCCAAAAAGTAAAAAAAAAAAAAAATCAAGCTCAGTCGTTCTTGTTCTTCAAAGACTAACTTTCAGGATTAGCGAAAGTGTATTCATGTTTTCTCTATTGATCATGCCAGTGGTTTTCAGCAGTTTATCAAATTACCTGTTATCAGAGCAATAGAAACACTGACCCATGAACAGATGTAAAAAATGAAAGCAGCGCACTCAAAGAGAGATGAATGATTGTGTTCCATCACACTCTCTATAACTCTCTCTATTTATAAATTGAGATTTGATAGCGTAACCCGAAATCTCACTGCGTTGCCGCTGCTGGCAGATCAGGCTGTATGAAAGATTAATGAGCAGATGCCGAACTGTAGAAACCATTATTATTCTTTTTCTTCTCCTCGTCACTCCTTCCAACAGGGAGGGGGAGGATTACAATGCATGCGCTGCTATCTCTCTGTCCTGAGCAGGATATTTCCGAGCAAAAACCCTCCTGCAGCCCCTAACCCACCTATCGAAAGAGAGAGAAAAGAGAGAGTAATGTTTTCATCTCCATGTCTTGTGGATCTGGCATATGAGACTAAAAATCTATTTACCAATGTTTATTTTCACCAGTTTCATTCTTGTCATTTATAATTTATGGTATTCCTTCTATAATGTTCCAGAAGGCAGCATCACATGCCGGTGTTCCCAGAATGCATTGCAACAAACTCTGTACTCTAGGAATTTAAAAAAAGTAGTTGTATGAAATAAATCACCTAATGTTTTTTGAAAATAAAATGTGCTTAGTTATAGTCTGTTATTTTGAATGTAATAAATTGCAACTTTATCATTACAAACTTTACAAGTAGGGCTGGGGCGGTATGGATTTTTTCTAACCGCGGTTGAAAAGCAAGATATTCCCGCGGTATAGCGGTAAACCGCTTTAAACACCCCCATATTTAAATATGTTAAATATTTTCACCTACATCCGAAAAAAAACGAGCACAATTTGAAAGAGTCCGATTTTCATTAAGCTGTAATTTGGCATGAACCAATCACTGAATAGATTTCCTAATTTAAGAATATTCTCAGATACATTCGCATTGAATTCATCATTTTCAGGAGAATACATTATGATGTTGAACGAAATGAAAGATGAACAGCTTTTCCAACATGTCTTAATTACAAAAATGATATTCCATATTTATGTTAACATAATATAATGTTATTTTTTATTTAATCTATGTCGATTATATGAAAAGTGAACACCATGAGTAAGATAGGATCATAAGATGGGTCAGACATGATTTTGACCACTTTATTACGTTTTGTTTTGTAGAAAGCCTTTCTTTAAATTAAATTTCGTTTTGTATAAATTGTATCTTAATTTTAATCACTGTTTCATTAACTAATTGCCTGGAATTATACAAATATAGCAGACATATAACCAGGACGATGTGGAAGCGACGGTGCGATCTCTTGCGCGTGAACTGGAGCTCGTCTCATAAATGAACCGAAACTTGTGCGCCCATCGGAGACGGAGTTCACTGCTGATATTCTGAGGATACAACATAGCCAATAGGCTATACTATGGACTTTAGCCTTTAGATATCTTTGCTGCATGCGCAGTCTCCTTTCTAGAACAGCCAAGAGCTTTCTAGCCTCGCGGCAGCAGCGCCTTGCATCGGTCATAGTCATAGACCTTAAAACTGATAAAAAAAATCAAAAAACGAAAATTGATCAAAAAACATTGGTGCGGATGGATGGCGGACAGATGATGCGTTTTGTGCTGCGGTTCCGTTTATAGCCCATCCGCGCATTACGAATGTAATGCTATGTGTCATGGAACATTGCGCTCCCCAACTCGCGAAAGGGATTTGCTCCATCTTTTGATAAGTTTTGTTAAGAAAACCTTAAATCCATGTAAGACACACTATCATTAGAAATAATCCATGTCATTAGAATCAATGAATCCATATCATTAGACACAACGTGCACACATGTGCAGGCCAATGTTTTTTTGTTTTGTTTTTTTTGCGGTGATGACGGTGACGAGCTCAGACCCGCGGTTGGAGTCACGTGACCGCGGTATTGCGGTAATGCGGTAACCGTACCAGCCCTATTTACAAGTGTACTATAAATGATTGTCAGTACATTCGGCAGTACACTTCAACCATATTTCAAAGACGTCATTTTGAAGAAGAAAAATTGTATAAAAAAAAAGCACTAAAGTTAAACAAATGGCCTTTAATATATAAATGTAAACTTGTGCAAGTAAGTGTCCAAAAAACATTCCATTAATTCCACACCTAAGTATATTATTTTAAAGTATATTATTTTCATACAAAGAACTTTTTTAAAAGTAGGCTAAAGTATACTTTTTCACAAGGTTTATTGAGCATCGTATACCGTATACTACAAATGATACAAAATTGGATGCACAAATGCAAAATAGTAGATGACAGAGAACAAAGTTAAGTAAAATTATAATAATCAATAAAAATAACTGAATTAAAATCTCAGTTTTACCTAGAATTGTGCAATATGTATATTTATGCTAATTAGGGTATCACATGCTTAGCTTAGCAACATGCTAGTACCAGCTCCTATTGAAATCAAATGTGAGTCGTGTCTATTTGTATATTTGAGCACTATGTATGACACATTGAGTTGAGCGTTCCATATCAGTTACTTATGAAGCTCTTTTTCAGTTAGGATGCTGTCTTAGAAGGCTTGTGTAGGCAGCAGGCAGCTCACTAGGTTTTGGAACTGAGCCTATGTGTTGTTCATATGGACTACCATGCTGTAAATGGATTTCTCTTTTTCTCGTCCTCTCTCTCTTCATTCATTTGCCAAAGAAACATTAAAAGGCAGAAACAGGGGAATCTTCACTTGAGGCTATTTGGCTCAGTTTGCTTGAACGCCTGCTTTTCCCTCGTTCAATTCAATTGTTGATGAAGGCAGAATAAAGAAGGAATGAGTAAATACAACCCAACAGAAATGAATCCATAAAGCTTGAGCACAGAAGCCTGATGATATTTTAAATTTGAAACAGAGGGACATTGACAAGAGTATGAGTCAGTGTAACCAAGGTAACTTTCCAGGTAGGAAGAGAATGTGAAATCATGCTGGTTGAAAAATCAGATATTTCCTGGCTCAATTTGATGAGACAGGAAGAACCGTGGGTTCTTGAGCTCTCTTTTCTTCTTAGGTAGCACTGAAGTGTGCTAAGATTTTGCATTAGTGGGCAATAGAATATAATGTGTGCTTGAGAAGTTACAATGACTTGTCAAAGTCTCGGAGGCTCAGACAGTAATTGGTTATACATCCGTAGAAGCGCTCCCTTGAAATCAATATAACTGTCAGGCCCATTTCCTCCCTCCATTCAAAAAAACAAAAAAACCTAATCCTCCATTTTCATTTCTAATGTCATGGAGATCGGGACTGCCCTTACGACACATTACACATTCCTCTTAGCTGTAGTAATTAAATTTACAGTCCATCAGTTGCGTCCTCGCAGAAAGATGGAAAGATCTGTCTAGTTCATCTGGATGTGTCACAAGAGGCACCTAACCAAACCAGGTCTTGGATTCATTACAATTTGACAAGAATTGAACACAAGTATCTACTCTTTCATGTTTTTAAATGATTTTGCAAAAAAATTATTTAAAATCATTCATACCTCAGGAAACTTAATGGAAGTGTCAGTTACTGTAGGTTTCATTCAAGCATCAAGTGTGTCTCAAATGGTCCACCTAAGAGAATTGTTCGAAAAAATAAAGAGAATTGTTGATAGAATATAGTTCTATAAAATTAATTTGGAGAGCACAGATCAGAGGATTTAGTTTTTGATTCGAAGTTTTTCTGAATATTTCTGATCCTGATACTTTTGATATGACACTTTGGTATCTTTTCAAATCTGAGCTTAATTTTGAGACACTGTTGAGATATCTCCTTAAACTCCAGAGAAGATTACTGGATTCTTTTTTCCTTCTTTTTTTCTGGAAGAAAAAAAAAACTGAGTAAAAGGAAACTTAAAGAGATAGTTCACCAAAAAAAAGAAAAGAATCCACAATCCAGACATTTCTCAAAATATATTTCATGTCATATAGGTTTAGAATGGGTGAGTAAATAATGACTTAAGTAAAAATAACAAGTCTAATTTTATCTTTATTTAATCTCATTGCTGTCTGAGAGTCAATACCTACCTTTCCTGAAATAATTCTGAATTAAGAGAAGAATTCACATATAACTGTGAATGTGAATGTTGGTCAGATGACCAGATATCACATACAAATTGGATTTTGAAATCGAAGTCAGATATTGAAAGTGGCTCAAATCAAATGAAAAAATGGTGTAAATGTATAGATGTTAAAGGGGTTATGTACTGAGAAATCAAATTTTTCTTGAGCTTTTGACATAAAAGAGGTCATCATACTATAAGAATATCCTGTAAGTTTCAGAACTGAAGATGTCCTTGTTAGTCCAAAAACAGCTTTTATTAAAACCAAGCCCAGCGAACGTTGTGGAATGTGCCTATGTATGACGGTGAAAGTCTGCCTAGCCAGAAGAAAATCAACGCCCATTTCATCATTGCAACTTTGGCCCCGCCCATTGGCGTCAGTGAGATGACAAGGAGAGAAGAGCAATACAGGATCACTGGACAAAAAAATAACATTACCTTCCAAAGTATCCTAATGCTAGGAATGTGGTTATTTATTTTCAACAATGTGAAAGTCTCAGTTGAGCCTTATTTATTTGTATTCGGTACACTATGGATGCTTTGGTAAATCAGTCGCAATTTCGGCGCAGGCTTTGCAAACAGACTTTTACGATATGGACTTGACAGTAATGCGACAACATATAACTAACTTTCTTAATTCTAATGCCTGGTCAGTGACCAGTGATTTGTGATATGTAATGATTCATGTACAGTCAGATGTTCTTTGTCTATGTGTCAGTAAATCAAATCAGTGACTAAATGGTCAACTTCACATTGTTTCTCTTAGTAGGATGAAAATAATCAGTTATCTAAACTGTGGTTAAATTATATATAGAAAGCGATCAAAGAATGCTCCCTTTACAATCACTGGAGCTGTCAATCAAACAGCGCAAGTTTATCAGTGGCTCTCACCAAAACTTTATAATCAACAAATCACTTATTTGCTTTGTGTTTGCACTGTTAGTTATGATAAAAGCATTCGTTTGTGTGCAGAAATCGAGTTGCAATGAGGAGATCACTGCATTCATGCACTCAACATGTCAATGATCGACTAAAATGATCATCACTGCAACCTTTCATGCCAGGATCTAAATACAATGCTATAGATCTAAATACTGTATAATGCTATAATGCAAAGCTGTTAGCCAATCACAGCAGTGGGTGTTTATACAGTGAAGTATCACAGCAAACAGAGCTTTAAAATCAGCGGGCTAAAATAAGGGAAGAAAAAATTCCTTTTATTTCTAAATTCTGACAATGTTTGATGTACAAATCATACTAACATTACAAATGCACCCCAGGAAACATTATAAAACAATAAAACAATGCAGTTCATGACCCCTTTTAATGTGACTCATCAAGGAAACATAATTAGATTTTGCATTCTCTGCCATTTTAATTATTGATATATCTATTTATTTATTTGTGTACTATAAATACTGATATATTTATAATAATTTCAGAAATATTTATAACAATTCACGGGTGGTCATTTTCCCTCAGTAAAAAGCATCAAATGACTCCTTTATACTGTTTTATACTATTCCTTGTAGTCAGAGAATAAGAATTAAGTGTTTTTAGCCATATTATATAGGGCAGTGGGCCAGTATTCTCCCTCCAAAAACCGCAAATATATTCTGTCGATAAAGCAAATACGTTTTTAAGCGGTCCTGTCAGGAAAACAAACATCCTGACAACAAACACTCCGTCAATCAACAGCTGTGTTTTACACACTCGCGCTTCACTGCTGGGTCACGATTCATACAGAAGAATATCAGGAAATCAATAAACAAGTGAGCAAATGAGGAAGTCCTTATCTTGATGGGACAGCTGGGTTGTGCTGATGTATTCTGCAGTACTAACTAGGCATACATAACACAGACACACGCACATCTGTCACAGTGAGTTTTTCGACGAAAATAGACATTACTACATGCTTATGAAATATGTAAAACATTCTGGGGTTTAATTACTAAAAAAAAATACATGACATTACAATACGTCATTAAACTGGTCCTGTGGTATAAAATGACTCACACATGCTAGATTTCGGTCATACCACCCACTCCAATAGTACTCAAGCATAAAAACCTATACTAGTTTGGAAATTCCAACGTCAACGGGCTTTTAAACGTTGACCAGGGAAAAAAATGAAAAAAATCTACACATTACTAATCAGCTTTGGTGGAGACAGCTTCAAAGGAAATGCCATGCCAAAATCCTTGTGAGCAGCAGCTTCCACATGAATAATGTATGAATTTAATATCTAACCCAGGCACTTATGTTGCCTTCACTTCCCAGCCACGTGCTCAGGCCTCGGCGCCATGGATTATGCCGGTTGGATTATTACAGCGCGACGGAGGTCTGCGTTTGGGTTACGTGTCACTCAGCGTGCAGACAGATGCTTAACCTGAGCCCCGATGTGAAACGCACATATGCTTGCGTCCTCATACGAAGGTGATGCTCAGAGTCAAAGAATGCTCAAGAATTAACTCAATAAATGTTCCCTTTTCCCATGTGCTTGTGTTTATAACTATATTAATATATAGACATGTGGTGTCACTGTTATCAACAAGAGTTGCCCTTTCAAGGTGTTTTGTTTTGCATACAGAAGTGAGAACGTGAGGATCTGTGGAGGGGATGTGATTGCACTAACTGTGTTTGACACATGATCTTTACACTTTACCTATGAGAGTGTACACATTATCCATATACTCTAATGGGAAACACTAAAAGTCATTGTGCTTCCATTGTATGTCCAAACAGCTTAATTTTGCATTTATGACAATCATGCAATTTTTTTTTTTGCTTTACTTAGGGGCCAACAATGGTGGTCCAGTCTCACTTGGTACCCTAGACAAGATGAAACATATTTAAAGGGGTGAAAAGTTAGTACTATTTTACTAGGGGAAAAATAACTACTACTTAGCTACTGCATATAAGTTGAGCAGCTTTAATAATAATTTTTAATTTTGCAGTGTGTATTAGAAATGATTGATCTGTTCACACAATTTTTATTATTTTAATATGTGTGCCCTTGCAATCATTAATCAAAAAATGTACTTCTCTTTCCCCTCACAACATTATCTCTTCTCTGATAAAGTATGCACAGGCACAAGGGCTAGACAATAATTCCATCCCTCCAGCAACCTGTCACTCACATGTGATCACAGCAATTAGCAAACGACAACAACTAAACAATCCAATCAATTCCCAGTACACAAAATCAAGTCCCACCCTACATTTTTCCTGTTCGAGAAGCCATTCCACTCGGATATACATCTCAATAGGGATGAAAACACAAATCTCAACTTCCGTTTCCTGTCGACTTTAAACATTATTTTCAAAATAAGCTTTTTTTAAAGTTACCATTTAAAATCCACTTGACTGAAAAACCAGACCCTACTGGTGACACATCTGATAAATCAATGTAAGTAAAACAATCAGACACTGGAAATGTGAGGTTGGCCATCTAAATGATCTTCACGATTCGCATTAGTGATGTAACCTAACACAGTGCCCGGCGGCAGAGCGTTGCTACTGACAGGCTGAGTAATTATGTAAGACCTGCTGCATGGTTGAGTGAGGGGCTCTGGAGAGCTTTATTTTAGGAAATGATGACGGGAATTTGCATGGCTGCTGAGGCAGTGAGCACAAGCTGAAAAGGGCGGAGAGAAGCTGATGAGGTTCACTGCAGGGATCGTGAAAGCGTTTTCTATGAAATATTCAACAATGAATCATGAGAGATAGTGAAACCTCCACCCACTTCGCCATCGTCCCTCCCAGCCAGCTAAAAATGAGCACTAAAGGAGTGTGTTAGCAAAATGGTGCACGGCTGGCTGCGCTTGATTGGACACACCTGAAGCCATCACTGTTGTTCTACATTTCCATCAAAGCGCTCCAAAAAGGAAGGGGATTTTTTTGTATCTCTTGTTTTCAAGAAGATGGTGGCTGTGTCCAACTCCCTGGCTGTGTTCGAGATCACAATATTCCCTACATTAGTCCACTAAAATAGCCCACTTAAAGGAGTGAATGAAAACAAGTGAGTGAATTCGGACACTTAGACTGCTGGAAGGGCTGCAGCTTTTGCATAGTTTGAGCTTGCAGTTTAATAATCATTTGAAACTTAGCAAACTGGCAGCTCCAGGAGTAATGAAAATGTTTAGCTTAAACTCTGTCATGGAGACACGCATTTATAAACCTTAATTAAACAAATCAATAATAATTAAAAAGGAATTTATACCTGTATGATATTAGGCTTTAGCCACATTGGAGCAACTGTTAGGGAAATGGATGGATGAATGATTCAGCGGCGGGCGCCATATTCTGGTGAGACGCGGGAATTCATTTGGCATGACAGTCACAGTGCATTATGGGTATTCTCTAGCCGTTGAGCGTACATCAGTTGTTATTGCGGTGCGTTGTGGGATTGAATGATGTGCACTCGATAATTTATTTAAGGGTATGGGGGGCGATTTCGGACACAGTCCTTGTGTTTTCAAAGTACGTACTAAATTCAGTAAAGAATTGCAGCTGTGCAGCAACAGTACCAGATTTGATCCAGCAGCAGAATCAAATCACCCTTGGACCCCTAACTGTCTGTAATGACTTTTCAAAAACATATAGCAATATCGCAGAATTTCCTTCTGGATACATTTCTAGATTATCCATTTGTAGCAACAGGTGTCTCTACCTACCTATCTCGTCACATATTTCCATTTAGTATTTACATACTAAATCTAACATATTGGCATGGTCCTTTGACCTGTGTGTTCTTTAGCCTATGACGAACGAACGTCAACTGTGAAAATTCACATGTTAAACAAGTACCAAATATAAGGAAGATGCACAAACTCCACAAATATACTGCAGAAGTAATAGGCTATGAGTGCTATTCTGAATATAGAGCCCACCTAAACTACATTTCAGCCACATCAGTTACTTCTGCCAGTTAAATCCTGTGTTCCACCATATACACTACGGATTTAGCCTTGGCAACTACTATAGACATTTTCTGATAGCTTTAAGATAAAGCTTTGAGAGCCTGATAACAGAGAAGCCCACTGCCCATCCAGCCTAATCAATGTTGACGCCTTAAATCTGGGTGGAAGGGCGACTGATATCAAAGCTGTAGACGTTCACACAGTGTCAGCCAACAGACCCGATACTTCATGTGTGATGTTCTGGAAACTGCATTTCATTAAAAAGACTGAGGACATGGATGACATTATAACAAAGTGGAAATACCAAAACATATATCTCCAGGCAACAGGCTAAGCCACTTCTCAGTGTTTCTATTGTCTTTGTAAGAAAACAGTTGTTATTAACAAGATTATGTTATGACTTGCACAGTGTGGCGAGCAGGACGAGGCCGAGGGCCGTGAGAGAACGGCGCGAGGCCGGTGGCGTGATTGATGATGAGCGACACCTGTGCGACGCACTGGTCTCGTATCTCTCACGGAGGACCGGAAGCAAAAAAGGAGGAGCGACGACAGTGAAGGAAGAGAGAGGACCAGGCCTGGACTATTTAAGTTTTGTTTATATGTGGCGGCAGTCGTCCATGAGGGGCTGCCGCCTTTACTTTCGTTTTGTTGTTTGTTTATTTTTACATGATTAAAGTGTGTTTGAATATTCGCCGGTTTCCTTCTTCTTCCCAGTACAACATACCTTTACTACACATAGCAACTAAATTTTTGTTTAATTTTTGTACTAATTTTCTACTCATTGGTCCAGAAATATAGTCAACTCTTTGGCTGGCTAGTGTTTGCCTTGTGTAAATGACTCACATTCACACTCACAGCAGCAACAGAAGTCTTTGCAGTTTCCCTGTTCATACATGACAGTATATTAAGAAAGAAAATGTTCTATAATATGACATTTAAAAATAATTTTCAAAGCAATAATTTATTGCATGAATAAATAAGCCATATTTATTTAATGAACAATGTTTCCAAACATGGTAACTGTTACAGTTATGTCTGTCTTGTGTCTGTATTCCTGTGTTTCCCCCCGTCATTGTGATTTGGTTTAGTCCTGTGTTAGTTTTCCCGCTCCTCGTTTGTGTTCAGTTCCTTCACCTGTGTCTAGTTAATTTGCCCCAGCTGTGTCTTGTTCCCATGATCCGTTCTCTGTGTATGTAAACCCTGTGTTCTCCCTCACTCCTTGTCGGTTCTCGTTTATGTAAAGTGTGTGTTGTGTTATCCTGCCTGTATACCCGTTCAGTAAGTCATTGAAAGTAAAAGTACTTTGTATTGGAACCTTTGTGCCTCACCTTCTTCTTCTGCCAACACCATCCGTAACAGAAGAACCGACCTAGACAGAAAGTGACAAGATGGGTATTTTCCTCACCCCTTCCAACTCCAACGAATCTAAGCTGATCTGTTTCCAAGACGGCCGGCACATCGAGGAGTATGTTGCTGAATTCCTGGAGCTCTCCGAAGGGGTAAGCTGGGCAGAAGAGGTCCAGAAGACTGTCTTTTGGTTTGGGTTAGATGATACCCTTCATCATCAAGCTCCAGCGGCGGTAATCCCAGGATCTTTTGCCCACTACCTGGATCATGTGCTATGGTTGAGTGGCTCACCCTTCACCGTAGTTGAGGTTGATGACATCGCCACTCAACCACCAACTCCAGCCATCTCCACCACGCCAACCATCATCCCAGAGTCTAGTCCCGCCGAGATAGTCACACCAGAGTCCTTAGTTCCTCTCCTCGTCCAGGTTCCAGAGGAGATGAACCTTATAGACTTTGACACGGAGCCTGTGTTTCTCCCCGTCACGTCTGCCGAGCCTGAGCTCCCCGTCACGTCTGCCGAGCCTGAGCTCCCCTGCAGCCCTGCCGAGCCTGAGCTCCCCTGCAGCCCTGCCGAGCCTGAGCCCGTCACCTGCCCGCCAGAGCCTGAGCCCGTCGCCTGCCCGCCAGAGCCTGAGCTTCAAGCCAGCCCTACAGAGCCTTCTCTACTGGTCCCATCCAGCCCTCCCAAGCCTGACCTGATGCACGTCCCTGAGCCTGGCACTCTCCCCAAGAAAATTTGGGGGGGGGGGATATAGGCCACCTGATGGTGCGTCTCCGCCATGGCCCCCTGACCAGCTTGCTCCGCCTTGGCCATCCGAGGGGGTCTCTCCGCCTTGGCCATCCGAGGGGGTCTCTCCGCCCTGGCCACCGGAAGAGGCGTCTCCACCCTGGCCACCTGAAGGGGCGTCTCCGCCATGGCCCCCTGACCAGCTTGCTCCGCCTTGGCCACCCGAGGGGGTCTCTCCGCCTTGGCCACCCGAGGGGGTCTCTCCGCCCTGGCCACCGGAAGAGGCGTCTCCACCCTGGCCACCTGAAGGGGCGTCTTCACCCTGGCTATCAGCACGGCCTGCTCCGCCCTGGAGGCTTCCTGTTCCGGGAAAGCCACGCCCTCGTCAGCCTCCAGGGCGCCCACCCTCCCGCCCCTATTTGATGTTTATACGGCGTGGGGACACGCCTTTTCGAGGAGGGGCGTAATGTTACAGTTATGTCTGTATTCCTGTGTTTCCCCCCGTCATTGTGATTTGGTTTAGTCCTTTGTTAGTTTTCCCGCTCCTCGTTTGTGTTCAGTTCCTTCACCTGTGTCTAGTTAATTTGCCCCAGCTGTGTCTTGTTCCCATGATCCGTTCTCTGTGTATATAAACCCTGTGTTCTCCCTCACTCCTTGTCGGTTCTCGTTTATGTAAAGTGTGTGTTGTGTTATCCTGCCTGTATACCTGTTCAGTAAGTCATTGAAAGTAAAAGTACTTTGTATTGGAACCTTTGTGCCTCACCTTCTTCTGCCAACACCATCCGTAACAGTAACTCTGAGGTAAAGGGCGTCAAATGCTTGAGAACCAAATCAGCATATTAGAATGATTTGTGAAGGATCATGTGACACTGAAGACTGGAGTAATGATGCTGAAAATTCAGCTTTGCCATCACAGGAATAAATTACATTTAAAAGATATTAAATGGAAAACAGCTACTTTAAATAGTTTTTACTGTGTTTTTTTTTTTTTTTTGATCAATTAAATCAAGTCTTTGAGTAAAAGAGATTTCTTTAAAAAATTCTTACTGACCCCAAACCTTTGAATGACAGTGGTCATACATTTACATTTATGTATTTGGCAGACGCTTTTATCCAAAGCGACTTACATTGCATTTTCAAGGTACACATTTACATTCTTATCAGTTCTATCTATCAGTTCTTATCATAGAATTAGATAGATATAATAGAATAGATAGAAAGGCGGCAGATAGGATTTTCGTATTTTTGAAATTCAAATCATTTACATATGCCCAAAAGATTCAATTACACATGACATGACACAACTTACCCCAATTTTTTTTTAAAGTAATTTAACTGTTGTGATCCATGAAATGTCAACACAGATACAACACAGCAACTAGCGGAATAACTAATTAACTTATCGGTGCAACACCGTAAGAAGATGTGAGAGAGATATGGCACGAAAGAGAAAATAAAGAGATAAATAAGGGGAATTCTAGCATAGGAGATGAAAAACTTATTGTCAAGGATTCTCCCCACATAAAGCATTTTATTTTCCCGCAGCCGCTGTGACTGCGGCCCCAACAGAATTGATCACACTGATTTGAATCTGCAGACACATTGTGATTAGGTTTTGCAGGGTTATCGACTTTGTGTTAAACTCTGGGCCATCACACAAACTCCTAGCATACGTCTCCCTCCCTCACTACTTCACCATTTATTTCCTTACTTTTATCAATATCTCGTGTTCTAGTCATTTCTCTGTCCTCATCACCTTCAATCTGTCCATCCTTCCCTTCAGACACAGAAGGAAAAATCAAGGATTAAGTGGATACTTAAGTATATACATATTTCCCCAGATAATGTTTCAATGCAAATAATAAAGTTAGGACTTAATACATTTCCAGTGGTTACAGTAGCTACACTCCATTAAAAAGTAGATAACTACATACCACAAAAATATATCACATATAATTTCTAATCAGAACAATATTTCTTGATCACAAACAAAGAGGGTTTTTGAATAAATACTGATTAGAATGACAGCATTTCATTTTAATAACACACTATTTTCAGTGAAATCTGTCAAATTTGACTGCCGAAAATCTGCAGAATGGCTCTCATTTTCATCAACTATCGTCAACTCTTCCAGACTCAAAATCTGGGCAAAAGTTGTGTAGTGTGAATTTAGCCATTTATGTTAACAAGTTATTCTACTATTATAGGCACATTTTTGTCTCTGTGTCTGTAGGCCTGGCTGTTAGTGTTCACGTGGTGAACTGCCATTATAGAAAACATGGCAAAGTGACGGTAAACTGATCCTCTCATTTTGACACTAGAGAAAACAAATGTGAGGCCCCTCGTTTCACTTAATGAAGTTTGGGGGCCTCCTGTCCACTTCTTAAAACAACAGACTGGAAATGGTAAAAAGATAATATTGTGACATGTATTGAATGTACTGACCATACACATATACAGTATGAATACGAAGCCAGACATTACAGTTGCTCTGCAGACCAACTCGACTTTATATATCTAAAAATAAAGTCTATTTTCTGGCATCAAAACTCCAAGACTTTGAGTGTGATTTTTCACAAAGGCAGCAGAAGCCACAACAATATTAGAATTGTGTTCAACGTCTGACAAAAAACAGTTAACATAAGATATGCAAGTAATAAACATATTTAACCACTCAAATCTCATGCATTTCAGAGTCAATCATGTAAAAAGCTGTTTTAGTTTTTGTCCCTGTATCTGTCTGTCACAGTTTCATAAGTGTCCTGGTTCTTTCAACAGCTCTTCCCTAAGCATTCACACCTCTTACGAAAGCGCTCAAAGACAAACGGCACAGTCTATGGCTGGATGAAAGATGTTATCATCTTCCTGCACTACCAGATGGCTACATTACCCCAAACCCAACTTCATCTAGATACTTCAGTCCTTCAAGTACCCATATGTGGCACAGCATCCCCTAAGGCACTGGGACCCATCTTGAGAGCAGCAGTACAAGCTTAAATTGCAAAGAGGATTGAATGGAGTATTCTAGTAGGACTAGCTATTGTATTCAGGCAATAGTTCTAACTACTTCTCCATGTTTTCTAGCATATCTGTCTTTCCAAGCTAGGGGCATTTTAACTCTCTTGCATTCTGTCCCTCAGTAGGAGGGGTGTTCCTCCTATACGCCACACTGAGTGATGAAACACCAGGTGATGGTGGATGAAGTCTAAACTTCATTCCCTTGGGCATTGCAATGAGAAACATTAAGAGCCACACTTGTTCATTCACTATACGCTTGTGTCAAACTCTACACACCACTTGTCAAACCAGTGGGACTCCTGCTGATGACCATTTCGCTTGAAAGATCGCTTGATGGGAGTTGTTTTGAATGGAATGAGGTAAAATAGCTTGTTTAACATTCACTGGAAACAACTGTGGATGTATATATATATATATATATATATATATATATATATATATGCTTTATTTTTGGTATTGTATTCGGCCAAAGCGTCGTTCAGCATGTACAGCCATTTTAGACACAATATTGTTATTTGTTACATTCTAAATTTTTGCTCTGCCAAAGCAAAGAGGTTTTTAATAGTATGCATCAGTCAGTTCATGGATAAATCAGCTATTTTAAATGAATCTGATGAATGAATGATTCAGTGACTCCCTTGTGGAACAAATCAGTCACTCGTTTCGTTCGTGAATGAATCAGGTTTTTTAACTAATAGACTTAATAAATGACTCACTCATATATCCAGTCACTAATAGACATCTAAAGGTATATTGACGTAACTTGCAGAAACATTCATTTAAAAAAAAAAGCACTAATACTCTAGAATGCACAAACACAGACAAACATAGACTATAGACATAAATATATGTTATTTTATTATTATCACTTTTTTATAATATTTATATTATGACAATGTCAAGGTATTTTGCCACAATCGTGCAGCCCAAGCTCTTGTACTGTGTGAGTCTGTTGATGACAGAACTGAGTACATTTTCTACAAAACAATGAAATGTCCTCTTTTAAGGTCACGATGAGGGGAAAACCACAATTGACAGAGGAAATACCACTGTGCAAAGAGCATGTCAGTAAAAGACAGACTTCATTAGGACTACAACCCCCATTCTGTCTCCAGAGCTTATGGCCCAGTTGCTTCAGCAGCTCCCTATTCAACAGAGCCTCAGCCTGCCATCTGAAGACGCCCAGTGTGCCAAGCTTCTTGAAATATCTCCTCACCAGGGAAATGACTCTGCCTGTCAACCTGAGAAACCAATGTTCCCCCCAAGCCCAGACACATTCTCGAAATAGTCTCGCTTTCTTCAGAAGAAGAAAAAGAGTGTTTTCTGTGATTCTGCTTGGCATGAAAGTTTAGCCCTGTGGCAGACACAATGGGCACGAGCAACGGTGTGCGGCAACAAAAGACAAGTTGAAATCCACAGCTATTATTTAATGGAGTTAATTTTAAGTTAAATTAAGTTTTATTAAGTATTATTTAAAGTGCCCGTTTCCTTTCATACCGTGTTACATTGCTATTTGTGAATGTAAAAGTTTTGCAAAGCTTCAAAAACCAAAGTTCATGATAAATAGCCTGAAATGAGACGTCAGTAATTCCAGTCTTACTTCCTGTATGAACCTACATAGGTTTGTAACAAATTTGCATAATGCCAGCCAATGGTCTTCATCGAACAACGTCTGTTTTGACCTGCCCTTAGAGAGTCTATATTCTTTATGCAACGGTTTCAGACACTGCGAGAAAAGAGATGAAGTTACAATGTAATGTAACATCCAGTATGCGGCAGTCCTGTGGGCGAAAATGCCTTGTTGATGCTAGAGGTCAGAGGAGAATAGGCCGACTGATTCAAGCTGATAGAAGAGCAACTTTGACTGAAATAACCACTCGTTACAACCGAGGTATGCAGCAAAGCATTTGTGAAGCCACAACACGCACAACCTTGAGGCGGATGGGCTACAACAGCAGAAGACCCCACCGGGTAACCACTCATCTCCACTCCAAATAGGAAAAAGAGGCTACAATTTGCAAGAGCTCACCAAAATTGGACAGTTGAAGACTGGAAAAATGTTGCCTGGTCTGATGAGTCTCGATTTCTGTTGAGACATTCAGATGGTAGAGTCAGAATTTGGCGTAAACAGAATGAGAACATGGATCCATCATGCCTTGTTACCACTGTGCAGGCTGGTGGTGGTGGTGTAATGGTGTGGGGGATGTTTTCTTGGCACACTTTAGTGCCCTTAGTGCCAATTGGGCATCGTTTAAATGCCACAGCCTACCTGAGCATTGTTTCTGACCATGTCCATCCCTTTATGGCCACCATGTACCCATCCTCTGATGGCTACTTCCAGCAGGATAATGCACCATGTCACAAAGCTCGAATCATTTCAAATTGGTTTCTTGAACATGACAATGAGTTCACTGTACTAAAATGGCCCCCACAGTCACCAATAGAGCATCTTTGGGATGTGGTGGAACGAGAGCTTCGTGCCCTGGATGTGCATCCCACAAATCTCCATCAACTGCAAGATGGTATCCTATCAATATGGGCCAACATTTCTAAAGAATGCTTTCAGCACCTTGTTGAATCAATGCCACGTAGAATTAAGGCAATTCTGAAGGCGAAAGGGGGTCAAACGCAGTATTATTATGGTGTTCCTAATAATCCTTTAGGTGAGTGTATATTAAGAGAAATTTAAAGTGTTTTCTTTTTTCCCTTGGAATTTATAATAAATAAATCTATTGTAGGAGAGCTTCAAAACAAAATAAGGAACCTTTAAAATAGCATTATAGGGGCACTTTAATGGACCTGAGCAAACATTAACTAACAATTAACAGTTGTATTTTTAATTTAACAAAGATTAATGAATACTGTAAGAAAAGTATTGCACATTTTTAGTTAATTATGGGGTAGTTCACCCATTTAAATTCTGTCATCATTTACTCACCCTCAAGTTGTAATGCCTTAACTAAAGTAAACTAATGGGGACCTTAATGTAAAGTGTTACCATTTTGTATTTGTGGATTTTACATCCGGATTCCGCACTTTTCCCCCCTTCAAAAATAAGGCCAATTTCCGGCGTTCTCTAGACACCGGATTGAAGCGGGTGATGTGCTTAAGTTGATGGGCTGAGAGTGGACACAAGCACTCTTGTGTGTGTTTTTCAAGGGGAAATGGTGAGGGGTGAAGTGTGCTCAGAGAGATGGCATATCTTGGAGGCCGACACCCAGCCCAGCTGAGGCAGACACCTGCACTTCCTCATCCGTGGGGCTCATCGGCGATCGGTGATTACGTCGCATTAGCCCGCTTCGCCGCTGACGTGACCGGGCTGCCAATGGATCCTGTTGTCCTATCAGGGTATCAGAGCTCATCTGTGGCACACTGGCGCCAAGGACTCTCAATGTGAGACGCGCCATCAGGCTCCCACTCCAGCGCACATCTGTCTGTAACAGCCTGTTTGTTTTAGACAGTCTGGAATTAAAGGACATTGAATACAATGGTTTTTGCCCTGTGGATTCAGAGCCTGTGAGAGTGTCCTCCAGCTGTGATATAAGTTTGAGGTTTCCAGCTGAATGGTAACCATCATTCAAAACCGAATCACGCCTCAGATAATCTTCTTTCCAACCCTCATCAATTGTCCGTTCCCCCACCTCTCTTGTTATTTGCTCACAGGGCACGGAGGGCATGAGCAGTCACCTATAAACATCCCTTCCTCTCTCATGCGTATGGCACGGTCATAATAGAGCGATATGAAGGGATTGTTTGGTTCAGGACAAGGAGCATAGTTGAGTGAAGAACACAGAATAGAAATCAATTAACCCGAGTCTGCTCAGTCAATAATGACTTCTCAATTTCCCCTCCAACGGTACATATCAAAGGCCCGTGACATGTGCTACGGGGTTGGGAGCCATTCAGAATTGAATAAAAAATGTCTTTTGGATTCCTGAATTTGAATTGAGGTAGCAAATGGGATAGATAAATCCTCCAGTTCGAAAACAATTAAAATACATTGAAATTCACATTCATGTAACTGTCATTTGAGACACTGAATTCAACATCAACAAACACTGAATCAAGATGGAAAAGTAAAAGTAGCAGATCTGCCATTGCATGGAAAGTTAGAACAAGAACCATAACAAAAATGATGGAGAATGATATGCAGCTTTGTTTATTGTTTTGTATCCCTCTTTTAGCACTTTTCTTCTACTACTTCACAGTACATCACAACTGAGCGTATTGCCACCTAATGGACTCTTCTAGCTCAACATGTGCTGTTGTACGCGCACCAACTGCATGGACACAAAAATTGGGCTCGGTCCCACCTGATGACGAAACTTATGCAGACAGTGCTCAGACCGTCGCCGTACGTGGACGGCCAAGGTATAATTTGGGCTTTACCTTTTCTCCGATGATTTTTAGTTTAATTTTTCACAGAAGGGTCTCAGATAGAATCAGCCTATCTGAACAAGTGAGTCTTTATTACAGTATTCAAGCTTCAAAGCGGCAGTGAACTTTGAGCTGTTTTTTTTTTATTTGCCTAGACCTTAGGGGGCAGGCGCTCTCAAGTTCACAGAGAAGATGTAAATATTTAAAATCCCATCACCCTTCATCTGGAGCAGGACATGGCCTAGGTCAGAGGTGTGTCCATGCTGAGAAATCACCCGTCACGTGAACGGCGTGAGGTCTGAATGGGTTGCGTTTCGCTTTACCCCTCCAGAGACGATTGTATATAGAGGGGAAGTGATTAAAAGATTATTAGATTAACTGCACAAGAGTCGACCCTGTACATCAAATTAAGAGAGCTTAATGTATTTCAGCCTTCGTGTCTACACTGTGTGAAATTGGCATTTGGGTCTGCCAGCATCAAACACATGTATATTTGTTATGCTGTAATGTAATAATTTATTTAGCAATAAAAGTCCAGAGTGCTACACAGTAAGTGTTAATGGCCCATATTGTTTCCCAACAATAAATGTAGAATTGGCAAGAACATTAATTTATTCAAAAATACATTACAAATGCAATTCATACATAACCCTTCTTTGATGAATATGTTTTTTTTTTTTTACTTTTAATATTTTGATATGTTTCCTTTACTTGATGGTTTGATGGCTACATCAAACCATCACGACACCACATGACATTTAAATAAAAAAACATACATTTTAATAGATTAAATCAAAACCAGAGTGCATTTCTAAGAACTTGGCATGTCTAGATTTTTCCTTTGTTTTATTTTGGATACTTGTATATTGACGCATCAACCACTGAAAAACTCATTGGCAGGGCGTGTTGGCCCTGAACATAGCCAAACATCTTGTCATTAAAATGAAATGGCCATCCAGGGGCCCTTGAACTTGACCCTTAGTAGCACCAACACTTTCCCATTGAGCGTGCCGTCTGAGGTGTTAGCGGATAAAGTGCAGTCTCTGCAAAGGGTGTGTGATAAGATGAGAAGCTTTGGCAAAGCCCAAGAGAGCTGAAGAGGTCAGGCTTTATTCTGACATGCACTATATCAAACCACTGACCGTTGAGGCCAAAGAGAGCTGCCAAATGCGGTGGGTACAGACAAGATAAATGTTTTATAGAAAGACTACATTGTGTTCTGTTTACTTTTAATCCGGTTTCTGTACGGAAAGAGCAGTCGCACAGACGTGGTAATTAATTAAGCAAAAAAACGGGAAGCGCTTCCCTGAGTGCCCATAACGAATGACGCAATCGATGGCCGCGGGCTCTGCTGATACACGAGGAGAAACTAGAATCGTGGAGCTAATTGTTTTTGAATCAGCAACATGAGGGAATGCAGAAGGGAAGCTAATGGCTTCTGCTTATGCAGCAACTGCCACAAACTGCATTATTCAGTCCGGCCTTCAGGCTCCTCATCCCTGAAGTCCGACCAGAGGCAGCATGGAGAAGGAAGGAGAGAACGGGGACGGTGGACAGAGCAAAGGAGCTGAGAGATGAGCCCGAGTGTCCGCACTGCATTAGCCTCAAATAGCACTGGCGCTCAGTCACTCTGATTAATGGGACATGGAGGGAGGGGTGTGTTCATATGGAGGGGAATTCATACAGAGCAGTCAATCGCAAAAATAAATACTTCACTCCGGCAGAGTAATGGGAAGGTGTAGATTACAATGCAAGTATGGAGAGTCTCAGGAAGTTCTTTTCAACAAGTTTTATCTGCTGTAGCAGGGATCGTAACGCTAATTAAATAGGGCTTAAAGGGTAGCGCTACTGACATCATCATATCTGGGACATTTGTATTGTGATCTTTAAATGAGAAGCTAAAGGAAATGTCAACAGCTTTCTTGCAAGTTTTCCACTCGGTTTTTAATCTTTCAAGTAAAGAGTGGGTTACTTTCAATTATTTTCTTATTCATTTTTAATTGTGTTTATTGCTGCTAAAGGTCAGGCTGGCTGTTTGTGTGCATTTCCCAACAGAAGGAAAAGGAAGTCTTGCTGGTAAATCAGTAGGTCTCTTTAAAAATGCACAGGATCCACCGCAGGAAGCCATGACCTGCCACTGCTAACCTATCAAACAACAAATATCAGGTAACGCAGCCAATCAAATCCCACATGCATGCTGGGCGGATGTGTGACAGGATATAATAGACCTGAAAAAGTTTGACATCTTCAGCGGTAAAGTGGAGAAATATACATATGAATGTAAATTAACAGGCTGCGAGACACGCATCAAGGAAAGTGGTTAAATGTGGATTTTAGAACTTGCTAAAAAAAAATTTAATATACAGTGCTCCCAAAAGTATTTGGGATAGAGGATATAACCAATTGGAATTTACTTTACATCAAGAAATACAGTATTTCAGAAAAAGAAGTTTGCTAGCTTTCTAAAATAATAGTAACAGTCATTAACTCCATTAAGAGCTAATACTTTTCCCCTTAAATTGATTCCTATTTCTCTAGAGTTTAACTTTATTAAATGTATGCATAATCTTATGTATATCAATAAATTCAATTAGAATAGTAAGACACTATAGAGCTGTTACCAATAAAATGAAATCCGTAACAACAAAATCCAGCATCTGAAATAGCATGTTTTTTATGGTGAGGGGTCAATGTTTTTTACACAGACAATTTAATGCAGCTCAGAGGTGGAATGAATGCATTTGCACAGCAATTATAGTTGCATAAATAATACTATAAGTTTAATGCATTACAAATAACATTTTTAATATAGAAATATGAAATAATGATTAAATTAAATGATACTTTAAAAGTCTTAATGAGTGAGTCATCGAGTCATTCATTCAACCGATTCATTCAAAACAGCTGATTCATTCAGGAGCAAAGCACGAGACTGCCTTTAGGAGTGATATAGACCAATTAGTTCAAAATGGCTGATTCACACACTGCTGTATGTTCCTAGAATACACGTTTCTGCTGTGGCTTTGTTTGGAACTATTCTTATCAAATAAATTTAGCAAAAACACTACTGTGTCTAAAATGTAGGTCAGATTAACTTACATTTTAATCGTGGTTTCATGTACTTGTAATAGTGTTCATGTACTTTTTGGGGTCACTGTATATTACTAGAAAAAGTACAAATTGTTTACGACATGTAGGCCTGGCTTAAAGGTGCCTGTTTCCCAAAGGTTATCAGCACATCTAAAGGTAAACACATCTGTACAAAAACACAACATTGACTTCATGTTAAAGGATCTATCTCGTCTTGATTTTTTGTGCCATTCAAGATAGTGAAATAAATTCAATTAACTGCTCTGACAACTGCATGGATAACAGTGTCTGGAGCAACTCAATGGATATCAGGCATGTGATCTTATGATTTATTTAATCTAAAGAGACTTTCAGCAAGCACCACTTTCAGTGACTAAGCTTCAACAGAGAGCAAAAGACAAAATCATACATTTCTCCACAGCGGTTCTTTTTGTTTGTTGTTTTTTCACCCCCAGAAACACCCATGGGGCTATAATACAGGACTGATCTGGGATCAATAACATTGTATAATGATTTCTTCCAGAGACCTGGCCAATGAGATAGCAGATAGTGTCAGCAGAATTCCATGGGGGAAAAAAACAGTGAATGGAGATATTAAATATTTGATTTATTCTAAAACAATGACAAAATCAATAGATATATAAAGGCTCAGCCAATGTCAATAAAAAAACTACTGCATGCAAACACAAACGATCTTGGCACAGCAAATGCACACAAGAAATTATGGAGAAACAAGAAATTACTGCACATAGGTCTGTCGCGATAGTCAATAAATCAATTAATCGCATGATAAAAAAAATGAGCTCGATAATTTTTCCGGCCGCGAAAATTTCCATTTGCATGCTTGTTTGTTTTCCTCGTCTCTCTCTCTCTCTCTCTCTCTCTCTCTCTCTCTCTCTCTCTCTCTCTCTCTCTCTCTCTCTCTCTCTCTCTCTCTCTCTCTCTCTACCAAAGAGACAGGATGACACCTCTCGGTTCCTTAGAGTAGGAGGAGTGAACTAGAGCTTATTCTCTGCCCGAGCCCGAACTTGACCCGACCCGGGCCCGACACTATCCTCGGGCCGGGCCCTTGATCTACAGACGTGCACTCCCAACGCAATAGAGTGCGGCGCGGCACTAGATTCTAATGGCCTAGTGCGAGCGCGGGCGGTAATGCACTCACTCTGTGTGTGCGGGTTGCGGGAGAATAAAACGATTCGACAACTAAAACAAAATAGAAACGATTTACAGGCCAGTGTTTCTATTCATAACATGTTTGCAGCGTTGAGCGATGTAGCCAATCACAGACATATGTGTTCATTTCTTGAACGCAATGGCCAATCAGAAGCATTTAAGATAGACTACCCTCACCGCTCAAAACTGACAACTTTTTGTTCAGTGCTGAATTCTGTATGCTGGCAAATCCTCTAATTATAACAAACAAAGTGTGGATATTATGAAAGATTCATTGTGCAGTCAGCTTCATTGATAAAAACAGAGATGTGTGAGATCGCAATGAACTGTCAGCTTTTTGGGAATTAAGGGAGCGCACTTTGCGCGCATTCAGTCATGCCAAACCATGCACGCAGTAGCCTGCTTGCTTTTATGTTAAATTAACAGTGGTTTGTGCTTTAATAACAAATAATTTATCATAGGGTCGGGTCGGGTTTTGTTTACATCCATTTTATTTATTGTTTTTGGTATTTATTCAAGTGCATTTTTTGTTAACAGAGACTGAGAGTCCATTGCTTTTATTGTTTTTGGTTGTTTTGTTCATTTATTGTGGATATTTAAAATGTTTTCCATTTTCAGTGTTAAATAGTCTTTAGAAATAAAAGTTTATTGATCTTTGAAAAGGTGTACCTGCATTATTATGCCATTATCATTATTTTAGATGTAAATGGTCTCAGAACGACAATATTATCGTTTATCGCAATAATTTCTTGGACAATTTATCGTCCAGAAAAATCTGTTATTGTGACAGGCCTAACTGCACATGACATGCATACAAAAAATAGATTTATTGTGGCTACAAATTTCGTTCTATTGGGTGGTTTGCATGTGCATACCCTGCATGCCCAGATGCTACGCCACTGCTGTCAATATTACATACTGCACCTTTAATAAAGATCTATTAAAAACTCCCAGCTGTACTGCGTTTGGGTTCTGCCCGCTACATGAGCTTTACAATTGTGAAAACTTACAATTATTGAAATCCAAAGCATTCTGAGACAATGAAGTTATACTAAAGTATTCTAGTTATACTGCTACATCCTGCCGGGAGTCCCGGGACAGTTAAAAACTCTCATCCAGAGCTGAATGCAAAGTGTGCAGCACCTACCTGTCCAGAGTGCTTTGGTGTGCACAGAAATAGACACAACTGTCTAGCAAGGTATAGCATGGAAAAGCTTTTCTGTTCCCTGCCCTAAAATGTATATTTCCTATCATATGTTCTCCCTAATGTGACTATTTTAAGTATATAGTGGTTTGAGTGCTTAGATTTGGGACCAGAGAGGACGCACTATTTCAAGGGGGGCGCAGCAAACTGAGAGAAACCTCATCCCGGGAACATCCTGTCCCACTTTCCACCAGCCGTCGTGTCAGAGAAGCGCATTTGTGCATGCATGTGCATGCTTACGTGTACACGTGTGGTTTGGGACGGTGCAGCAGCCAGTTCTGTAATGAGTCTCTTTTCTTTTGTCTCCAAGGCCATTTTCTGGAACTAGATTCACATGCATCATCCTGCTAAAAGGTTTTGATTAAAATTTAAAACAGGACTGCACCATCCTTGCATCGCCCTGTTTATATTTAAACTGCATTTAAGAGGCCCCTTGTGTAGTTTTCTGGAACTCTCAATACACATATCTATCATGCAGATAAAACCTGGAAACTTCTGATTGTACATTTGGCAGTAGACTATCCTTGTGTTTTCAAACGTTTAAAATAAATGTGCCCATGACACCGTCCACAACACATGCACTTCTCATGGAGCCCGTGGCATGATGGGACAAACATGCTTGTGCCACACTACAAATCTACAAAAGCATTTTTCAATATGCTAATGAGTAATATCTGTGGGAACACTTCTCTTATCTAATGTCTCGGCACACACAATATTATCTTCCTGAACCATCATGGTACATTTGCTGTAATTTTCTGTTTAACAAAGTGTAGCAACATATTAGTGCTAATAAGGCAACAGATAAGGGAGTAGTTGGTAAATTGCTGCTGCTGGAAACACAAGTGCACAGAGGAATTACAAAACTGTAGCTTGCAATCTTTGCCAATCATGTCTTGTTTGAATGCTCTTTTCATTGTCTTGATCCAGAAATAACAAATTAAAAGATTAAAATTATATGAAAAACAAACAATTGAGAAGGGGCAAACAGAAACCTTAGCTTAAAGGGGAACTAAGTAACTTTTTTTACCTTAACCGAACAGCTTTGGAGTCATTGTAATGTTTATATTACTGATTTCGTGTTGAATGGTGGTCGTCTCGCACCCCCCTGGTGCCTGTGAGCCGCAAAACCACCCTTGCAACTTTGGGCCGGCGAGCCGCCGGCCTGAGTGTTAGGAAGTATCGTGTGATATCAGGTCTCGCGAGGTAACGAATTGCTTTACGGCAAAAAAACAGATCTGATAAAATTCTGATAAAATGAGCATCAAACAGAAATAACCCAGCGCCGTATACATGTGGTGTTGGGCGCGCGCAGCTCTTAAAGGGGACATACCTTATTTCCACTCGTTACAGCGTCCATCCTACTGAACAGGTACCGGTGTACAGGGGGAGGGGATCCGGCCGTGAGTGCGAGCCATCTCTGCGTGAGTGCTATTCACGACAGTACAAGTACTCCACAGCAACTCTAGGGGTCGCTGTTTGACAAAAACGGAATTCTTACTGAGTGCTGCTTTAAGATACCAACCTGTGCAATCCAGTGTTGTTATTGTTAATTAAAGCTAAAACTAGTATTTTTGTTCATTGAAATAAAGCTGAAATAAAATAACATATTATATATATATATATATATATATATATATATATAAAACAAAAAAGAACAAAAAACTAAAGGAAATTGTTGCCCTGCCAACCACTGAAATAAATAAGCTGAAGTTGAAGTACTAAAGTTACTAAAACTGTAATAAATAGAAATATTTTTTAAAAATTGCTATAAAAAAGCTGATTCAAAATATAATACTATAATACTAAAATAGCACAGTTGACTAAAAAGTCATTTTTCATTCACATTTATACATTTGGCAAATGCTTTATAGTCCATTCAAGGTACACATTTAATCCGTTTTTTCATTCCCAGGGAATCAAACCCATTGCCCTTGGTGTTGCTATTGCCATGCTCTACTAAAACTGTGATTCAAACCCGTGATAGTATTATGCCGTCAAAATCGACATGGTGTTTGCATCCCATTTTACTTCCGTAATGTGATTTCAGAGTGAAACAGGATATTGTTTCAGAGCGATTTTTGATGGACAATTATAAAGACGTTCACAATAGGACCAGGAGCATGCAAGGAGGTAAACAGAGTCCATTTAGATTTCATGTTGACCACAAGAGGGTCGCCTCTACTGACTCTTCCCATCAGATCTCATCTTCATCAACTATGTCAACACTACAAGAGTGACAGCTGGTGTGAACACAATCACTGCTGCTCAAACCGCATGGACCGACACAGCTGTGTAATCATGCTGTTGGTGTATTAGAACTGGCACATTTGATCTAAAACAGTCGAAACCTAATTTTAGGCACTGTAATATGAGACACTTGTGTGTTCTCTCTAGTCACACTGCTTTCCTGAGCACTTTTCCTGTGGGACAGCAGTGGAATGGAGATACCTCCAACAGCATTAAGCTCTGCTCCAGCAATTCATCCAAATTCTTTTTGACAGTTGGTGTTTTCTTGGCATAGTGCTTTTGTGTTTTCTCGAGACTTATGTGTAAATAAGCGGCAGATGATTGAGAGAGTCACATGCCTTCTGGTACAGTCACATTTTCTCATTAACTCTTTCCCCGCCATTGACAGAATTTTCCAGTTTTTTCTCTGTTATATGGTAGGAGGCGCTATTACACATCTTCTGAAAGAGTACAGAATCTATGCATAAAAACACAGGCGAAAAAGAAGCAGAAACAAGCGATAGCATGTAAGCAGATGCATATGTGAAATAACGTGATCATCAAACTATAAACAGCATATAAATCAAATCTGCCTATGTAACTGAATGACATGTCGACCAAGGAAGTGGTTGGCTATTGGACTGTGCAAGCTTTGGGGGTGTTTATGGGAGAGATCTACTCCATCTGTGTTTTGATCCTCATTCTGAATCAGATCTGGATGTAGTCTTTGACAAAAATGTGAATTCCCTTTCGAGGGAACTCGCGATGCGTCATCGACGCTTTGGGAACGCCCCCAGCGTGAATGCGTCTGAGCATCAATGTCAACTAGTCCAATGGAAAGAATGAGCGTCACGGGCGGGTGACGTCATGACCAGGAAGGCATAAGAGCACATCCGGTGAAACGCGGCATTAGCTTCTGTGTCTCAGCAAGCGATCTGTGTCATTTTGTCTCTGTCTATTTACTGTTGTCTGTTGCGGAAAAGGATGGAAACTAAACAAGTGTACAAACAGTGTGCTTCTCCCTGCCCGCGTTATTTAACGGGTGGGGACACACACGAGCTTTGTGTCATTTGTTTGGGAGTGGAGCATGCGGTCTCAGCCTTCGAGGGGGCTGAGTGCCAGCATTGTGAGATGTTACCGCTTCGCATGCTCCGCTCTCGCCTGTCACTCTTTGATAAAGAGAGTGGGCAGGCTCGCGATCCGCAGGGATCAGGACCCGCGTCTGCCGAGGCAGCGCGCAGAATGCATTCCTGGGGATCGCAAAAGGATCTTTCGGAGGGGTTGGAGACGGGTCCGAGGGCTCTTTCTCCTTCCTTACCCGAAAGATCCAGCGCCCCCCCCCCCCCCCCCCCCCCGGTGTCGGAAGCACGCTCTGCGGTTTCTTCTGCCCGGGGAGAGAGCCCTCCATTACTTCATTGCTCTTCCTCCGAGGAGGTCGATGCTATGAGTTTGGAGAGTGAAAGCACACACATGGGGGAAAGAGATTCACAATTTATTTCCCCAGCATATGATGAGCTGGTGGATGTTATGTCGCGGGCTGTAGATAAATTAAAGATTGAATGGCCATCTGATAATAGGGGCGCTCGTCCTAAGAGTAAATTAGATGAGCGCTTTTTATCTTCTACTGCTTCATCTCCACCACGAGGGCTTCCATTTTTTCCTGATCTTCACAATGAGATTTCTAAATCATGGAATAAGCCATACTCATCACGACTTTTCAGCCCTCAAGTTAATATTTATTCAAGAATTAGAGGGCTGAAAGAGTATGGTTATGAGGCGATGCCCCAGGCGGAACAGAATTTAGCCAGCTATCTTTCCCCTGGTCCCGCATCGTCTCTGAAAGCCTCGGCTTTGCCCACTAGACCGCTCAAAGCCACGTCGGTGTTAGTGGGCAAAGCTTATACGGCAGCAGGTCAAGCTGGAGCATGTCTGCATACTATGGCAGTGCTTCAGGCTTATCAAGCTGACCTGCTGGGGGATCTGGATAATAGTGAGGGAGTTAGTCATGACGATATTCGAGAACTTCGTCGGGCTACCGATCTTTCTCTCAGGGCTACTAAAGAGACCGCCAGAGCAATTGGGCGGTCTATGGCAGCTTTGGTAGCTACTGAGAGACATTTATGGTTGAATCTTTCGGAGATTAAAGAAAAAGATCGTGCTTTTTTGTTAGATGCTCCGCTTGAACCTTCTGGTCTCTTTGGTGACGCAGTCCACACGGTCGTCGAGAGATTTCAGGAATCAAAGAAGCAAGCGGACGCTTTCAAAAAGTTTATCCCTCGCCGTGTCCAGCCCCCTGGGGCTGCTGGGCGTGAGCAGCCCCAGTCATCTAGCTCATCATATCGTGTGCATCAGAAAGAGAGTGTTGCGTCTCGTGCACCTCCACGTGGAAACTGGAGACAGACGCAACCCTCTCAGCCGAAGTCTTCTAAGTCGAAGCCGGATCTGAGGACCGCTCTTCAGGCGAAGAAGACTTCGGCTCAGAAAAAAAAAAGGTCCTGATGTTCATGCATCAGGCCTGTGAGGACAGCCCCGACCGAAATAGAGCGGTGTACACCTCATTATACGGTGCCCGTTCCATTTCGGGGTCCTCACAAGCCCGTTCTGCCAACCCTGCCACCCTCGGTGCTTCAGGGCGCAGCGGTCTCCAGCGAGTCGCTGATGCTATGCTGCGGCACAGCATCGGTTTCGCGCCCTCTGAGGGGGGCTTTAGAGCGGCCAGTTCAGGTAGTTCCTGCCATTATGTTTCAGGCTCCGGAATTGGCTGTCTCGATAACACCAGAGACCAGCCTCGAGCTGGTTCCCTTAGTAAATTTTCTGGCAGCGTGGAAGCTTCTGCCGAATATTTCTCATTGGGTCCTGCAGATTGTAGAGAAAGGATACAGAATCCAGTTTGGTTCTCGTCCTCCTCGTTACAACGGGGTGCTGCCCACAGTGGTGCATCCCGAGCAGGCTCTGGTAATGGAGCAAGAGGTAAAGGCCCTGTTAGCAAAGGAAGCTATAGAACAGGTGTACTCACCCGACAGAGAGTCGGGTTTTTACAGCCGTTATTTCATTGTTCCAAAAAAGGATGGGGGGTTGCGTCCCTTTTTAGATCTTCGTCTGTTGAATCGTTCAGTACAGAAACTCAAGTTCAAGATGCTGACACTCAAACAGATCGTGACTCAAATCAGGTTCGAGGACTGGTTTGTCACGATAGATCTGAAGGACGCTTACTTCCATATTTCCATCCTCCCTCAGCACAGGAAGTTCCTAAGGTTTTCTTTCGGGGGCAAAGAATACCAATATCGGGTTCTTCCTTTCGGTCTAGCTTTATCACCCCGCACGTTCACGAAATGCGTGGATGCAGCTCTAGCCCCTCTCAGGCTTCAGGGCATACGTATTCTGAACTACTTCGACGACTGGCTGATTCTGGCGGAATCAGAGCAGTTGGCGGTTCGGCACCGAGGTGTCGTTCTCGCTCATATGCAGATGTTGGGGTTGAGGCTCAATGCCAAGAAGAGTGTTCTTTCTCCAGTACAGAGAACCACTTTCCTTGGTGTGGTATGGGATTCAGTGACGATGCGGGCCACTCTATCGCCCGTTCGTGTAGCTGCTATCCTGTCAGCCATCAAAGAGCTAAAGCTAGGCCAGTCACGCACTGTGAAACAGTTCGAGAGACTGTTGGGTCTTTTGGCGGCAGCGTCCAACGTGATACCTTTTGGCCTGCTGTACATGAGACCTTTACAGTGGTGGCTAAGGACCAGAGGGTTCTCCCCGAGGGGAAACCCACTTCGTATGATCAAGGTCACGCGGCGGTGCCTTCGTGCCTTAATTATATGGAGGAAACCTTGGTTCTTAACCCAGGGTCCGGTATTGGGAGCTCTTTGCCATCGTGTTACGATCTCGACAGATGCTTCCCTCACCGGCTGGGGAGCGGTAATGGAAGGCCGCTCGGTTCAGGGTCTGTGGAAAAGTCATCATCTTTCGTGGCACATCAATTGCCTGGAGATGATGGCTGTCTTCAATGCGTTGAGACAGTTTCTCCCAGACCTGAGGGGCCATCATGTGCTTGTACGAACAGACAACACATCAGTGGTCTCTTATCTGAACCGTCAGGGGGGTCTGCGGTCGCGTCCGCTTTGCAAACTGGCGCACCAGATCCTCCTGTGGTCTCTGGGGAAGGTACTCTCCCTGAGGGCAGTGTATATTCCTGGGGACCAGAATATGGGGGCAGACATCCTGTTGAGGCAGGAGCTGAGGCCAGGGGACTGGAGACTCCACCCCGAGGCGGTGGAGAAAATTTGGGAGTTTTACGGCCAAGCAGAGGTGGATCTGTTTGCGTCTCAGCATACGACGCACTGTCCACTTTGGTTCTCCCTTACTCACCCAGCCCCCCTGGGGCTGGATGCTATGGTGCAGACGTGGCCGAGGCTACGTCTGTACGCATTTCCCCCTGTTGCTCTGCTCCCAGGAGTTCTGGAACGAGTCTGCCAGTACGGAATAAGCCTACTGCTTGTAGCACCACGCTGGCCGAGTCGGATCTGGTTTGCGGACCTGATCCATCTCTTAGACGGTCCTCCCTTGGAGATCACGATCAGGAGAGACCTTCTGTCTCAGGCCGGGGGCACAATATTTCACCCTCGACCAGAGATTTGGAACCTGTGGGTTTGGCCTCTGAGGGGGCCCAACTCATAGAGAGTGGTCTCTCAGCTGAGGCTGCTGAGACCATCCTAAGCTCCAGAGCTCCAGCTACTAGGAAACTTTATGCGCTTAAATGGAGAGTTTTTTCTGTATGGTGTCACCGACATCAGTGGGATCCAGTTAACTGTTCTGTGAACACAGTACTCGAGTTCCTGCAGGAGCGCTTTACGTCAGGTCTATGTCCTTCCACGCTCAAGGTCTACGTGGCGGCCATTGCGGCTTACCACGCCCTGGTGGGGGGTACATCGTTGGGTCGAGACCCCCTGATTACACGTTTCCTTCGTGGCACATTGAGGCTGAGGCCTGCAACTCGCACTAAGGTGCCAGCTTGGGATCTTGCTATAGTACTAGAAGGCCTGTCTAGAGCTCCGTTCGAGCCCTTAGATTCGGTTTCAGAGAAATTTCTTACCCTCAAGACTATCTTTCTGCTAGCTATTTCTTCCCTTAAGAGAGTTGGAGACCTTCCGGTTTCCCCGACCTGCCTTGAGTTTGCACCGGGGATGGTCAAGGCATTCTTATATCCGAAACAGGGATACGTCCCTAAGGTGCCGACCTTGATTCCGAGGCCTATTGTGCTGCAGGCTTTCTGTCCTCCTCCTTTTACATCTGCGGACCAGGAAAGGCTGAACCTCTTGTGTCCAGTGCGAGCACTGGATACTTATGTTCATCGGACATCTTCAATGAGGAAGTCCGACCAGTTATTTATTTGCTTTGGATCACCTAAGAAGGGTCTTCCTGCTTCTAAACAGACGGTTAGTAAGTGGATAGTCGAGGCTATTTCACTTGCATATGAGTACTCTGACCATCCGTGTCCCTTGGTGGTCAGAGCTCACTCTACGAGGGGTATGGCGGCCTCTAAAGCCTTGTTATTTGGGGTTTCTCTCCAAGACGTTTGTGATGCGGCAGGCTGGTCCTCACCGCTCACATTCGTCAGGTTTTACAGTTTGGACCTGGATGCTGCCCCAGGTTCTCAGGTGCTTAGTGCTTAGTTCCAAGAGACTGACACTCAGGTACTTGGAATTCTGGCGTTTTGGGTATTCTCGTTCCCAAAGCGTCGATGACGCATCGCGAGTTCCCTCGAAAGGGAACGTCTCAGGTTACTACTGTAACCATAGTTCCCTGAGAAAGGGAACGAGACGATGCGTCACCCTGCCATACTTCCTGCATCCCTGTGATCGGCTTGCTTCGACTTTTTGAAGCTAATGCCGCGTTTCACCGGATGTGCTCTTATGCCTTCCTGGTCATGACGTCACCCGCCCGTGACACTCATTCTTTCCATTGGACTAGTTGACATTGACGCATTCACGCTGGGGGCGTTCCCAAAGCGTCGATGACGCATCGCCTCGTTCCCTTTCTCAGGGAACTATGGTTACAGCAGTAACCTGAGACGTTTTCTCAGCTTTTTGTTCAAAATGTTGCTTTATGAAACTTTCCCACATTCAAGTGTTGATATAATAGTGCATGAAGCTAGAATAAATTTTAAAAAATTATTTGAAAACAGAGGCTCTATTTTTTCTTTTGATATATTCACTGTTTACATATTCATATAACAAAATAGGCTGGGGGCCATGACATTATTATGAATATAATAAAAAATGATGGCACTGGATGGCAACTTAAAAAAAAAACTCTGTTGTGGAAAGAGTTAAAAATATCTAATTTGTGATTCTAACCTGATACATTTATACTCCATTACATATTAACATTGAAACAGAAATTGACATGGCAGGATGTAAACTAACTTTGCCGAATCTTCTTATTGCTTTATAAATGTTTATCAGCCAATATGATTTTTGAATTTACCTGATAGCCAGACAATGGAAACCTTCTGAACACTTACAGGCAAAATAAATCAAGCAAAAACTGCTCAGGTTGACGCGGATAGTCGCATGACAATTCAATGAAACACCGTTTTTGAGAGTCAATTTTTTTCCGACTGTTATCCCAGATGCACTTCACAGAGTCAAGACGGACCCGAGTGTTCTGCCCTCACAAATAAGATTTCATATGCACTGTGGTAAATGTGTCATTCCAGGCAAAACATTTGCCTGTGACAGTTAAGGATGATAACATTTCCACATGCTGTCGACTGAAGTGCAAATGTGCAGCATATAAAGATCTACAAGTATATCATTAGCCTCAGTGACACATCAGAGAGGTGGGCTAAATTGTCCATTAAATAGTCTCCAAACATAGTCTAAATGGACCATCAAGACAGCCGTAAACTACACAAGACAATATATCAATACATTGCATCTTTTTGTCTAAAATGAGATATCGTGTAATGTTTCTCATTCTCCATGTACTGTTCACTGAACTCTGTTTATTTGAAACTTACTTGGCCCATGAAGCATCAACGCAATACATGCACAGAATATTAAAGTACAAATGCAGTAGTTTGCATAGCTGAGAACTTCATTCACCGTTTATGGCTTTGAACCACATTGAGAAGCAGAATAAATCTGCGCATACTCGAACAACCAGAAAAAGAAAAGAATGGCAATGAAATTAAGAGAAAATAGTGCCATTCAAGGTCTTACAGTGTGAATTTCGTCTGGTAATAACCCATCACAGCATTTCCTACCCTGATTCCCTCGGGGGGAAAGGCGGAAAGCATGCAGGTATTAGCCTCGGATGCTACACCGTGAAAATCCAGCATGATAATTGTGAACGTGTGTGTGTGTTTTACATTCAGATACAGCATGAAGGCTGAGAGGTGGGCGGTGTGTGTGTGTGTGTGTGTGTGTGTGTGTGTGTTCAGGGTGTGGAGTGGACTCTTCCATTATAATACAATTTTGCCTTTTCTCACTCTCGCTCTTCCTCTGAATAGGAGTTTATGTTACAGATATTAGTGAGCTGTGTCAGACATTTAACTGGCTTTTATTGATCCTCGGTTTCGATCCAGCAAAAGCCCTTTTTTAATGGATTGTAATGGATCTCCACTTTGAAGTCCATCCCTTCACTAAATCTCAGCTTGTTTTCCTCTCGGTTTCTGAGATGTTTTTTGCATGAGAGTTTAAAGAGTTTTTTTTATTTTTTATGTTTGCAATCAAGGCATTTGCCTTGCCTGTTTTCCCAAGAGTCCATTCCTTCAATCTCCTCTACAGTGAGTCTAATGGGTAGTCATGGAAGGAAAAGAAGGATCTAGAATTAGTCTGTTGAGTGTGTGGGCTGAAAGTCATTAGTAATAGCCAGTATATTGTGGTCATCACTGCTGTGTCGCTCTGCATCAGAGGATATATCCATGTATATTTAGCAGACACAATCTGCCTTGGCAGATCTCTGGATGTGCACTTTCTAGCTTTTTAGTATTTGTAATTATTCTTATGCCATGTTTTATGTTTGGCTATAGGCACGTGTGCATACAGTATCAACATATTTACAGTTTCTAAAGCATAAACCCATCTGCAGTTGCAAGTAAGTATAAAGTAAACTACTGTTCAAAAGTTTTGGGTCAGAAAGATTTTTTAATTAATATTTTTGAAAGGAATTAATATTTTTATTCAGCATGGATGCATTAAATTGACTTTCTATTCATCAAAGAATCTTGACTTTTTTTTGTATCACTGTCTCCACAAAAATATTAGGCAGCACAACTGTTTTTAACATTGATAAGAAATGTTACTTGAGCATCAAATCATCATATCAGAATGATTTTTCTAAAGGTCATGTGACACTGAAGACTGAAGTAATAATGCTGATGCTTTGCCATCACAGGAAGAAATTATGTTTTGAAATGCATTCAAATAGAAAACAGTAACTTTAAATTGTAAAATTTTACTGTTGAACAGTGTTGTATTTAAAAAATTAACAAAAAAGGAATTTTTGCCCTTTATAAAGGTAGAATTTAATAATTATAAAATACACTCACCGGCCACTTTATTAGGTACACCTGTCCAACTGCTCGTTAACACTTAATTTCTAAGCAGCCAATCACATGGCGGCAACTCAGTGCATTTAGGCATGTAGACATGGTCAAGACAATCTCCTGCAGTTCAAACCAAGCATCAGTATGGGGAAGAAAGTTGATTTGAGTGACTTTGAACGTGGCATGATTGTTGGTGCCAGAAGGGCTGGTCTGAGTATTTCAGAAACTGCTAATCTACTGGGATTTTCACACACAACCATCTCTAGGGTTTACAGAGAATGGTCCGAAAAAGAAAAAACATCCAGTGAGCGGCAGTTCTGTGGGCGGAAATGCCTTGTTGATGCCAGAGGTCAGAGGAGAATGGCCAGACTGGTTCGAGCTGATAGAAGGGCAACAGTGACTGAAATAACCACTCGTTACAACCGAGGTATGCAGCAAAGCATTTGTGAAGCCACAACACGCACAACCTTGAGGCGGATGGGCTACAACAGCAGAAGACTCCACCGGGTACCACTCATCTCCACTACAAATAGGAAAAAGAGGCTACAATTTGCAAGAGCTCACCAAAATTGAACAGTTGAAGACTGGAAAAATGTTGCCTGGTCTGATGAGTCTCGATTTCTGTTGAGACATTCAGATGTTAGAGTCAGAATTTGGCGTAAACAGAATGAGAACATGGAACCATCATGCCTTGTTACCACTGTGCAGGCTGGTGGTGGTGGTGTAATGGTGTGGGGGATGTTTTCCTGGCACACTTTAGGCCCCTTAGTGCCAATTGGGCATCGTTTAAATGCCACGGCCTACCTGAGCATTGTTTCTGACCATGTCCATCCCTTTATGGCCACCATGTACCCATCCTCTGATGGCTACTTCCACCATGTCACAAAGCTCTAATCATTTCAAATTGGTTTCTTGAACATGACAATGAGTTCACTGTACTAAAATGGCCTCCACAGTCACCAGATCTCAACCCAATAGAGCATCTTTGGGATGTGGTGGAACGGGAGATTCGCATCATGGATGTGCAGCCGACAAATCTGCGGCAACTGTGTGATGCCATCATGTCAATATGGACCAAACTCCCTGAGGAATGCTTCCAGCACCTTGTTGAATCTATGCCACGAAGAATTGAGGCAGTTCTGAAGGCAAAAGGGGGTCCAACCCGTTACTAGCATGGGGTACCTAATAAAGTGGCCGGTGAGTGTATATAAACTCCAGTAATAAGACCTAAAAGTGAGACAATGCAGATACTGATTTGTCAAAATTTTATAAATTAACTTCATTAGGCATTTAGTGCATTAAATAAATATTTAATAATACAATATTTTTATAAATACAATAAAATCCACCTATGAAATCCATGAATTCAGTATTCTGTGAACTTGAACAGATGAATATACCACATAGAAGCTGTGCATATGTTGATTTTGTATTTCACAGTATCTATATTTAGCTAAATGTTCTGTACATCTGAACACTAATGAGATAACATTACACTGTTGCCCTTTCAACACCTTCAAAGTCTTAAAAGTGTTATATTGCAAGATTTTTTTTTGCTTAAAAAGATCAGTTTTAGAAACATCCTTAAACTCACTGTGTGTGAAACAAAATTTGGGAACAAATTTGGGGGAAGCTTTTGACCTTCAAAGTCCAATCTTGCATCAGATGGTGGCCCTGGCACTGTGTGGTGCTGGCATTCAGAGGTGAATGATGACACCAGTACCCGCAGCGTGAATGAGGCCAATGCATTCCAATGACCACAGGTCGCTGTTTCCCCAGCAGACATGAGTCAACACATTGTCATATGCCCAAACCCATCTGGGGCCCTTTTCACAAACACGTTCAGCACTGTAACAGGCTCAGGCTTAAAGATCTACTGACACAGTAGCCCAGTGACCACAGTGTGTGAAAATGGATCTGTTTGCTGCAAGACAACGCAATGTATAACTGTTGCAAATGCATCTTTGCTATCTAGAGCAGCGCACATGTACGAAAAAAAGGTGATTTCCAGTGCATGATGACAAAATAAAAATTACTCTAGTGCAACCTTTCTACAGACATTTTGAACAGACAAGTCGGTATCAATATGGAAGATGCAATAGTCTTTTCTTCCCTATTGTGATGTATATATTATCAGAGTAAAATGACTTCCCGAACAAGAACAAATGTAGGGCGGGGACTTGATTTTGTCCATCGAAAATTGATTGGATGGTTGTGGTTTCCTATAGGCAGATGTCATGTGATTGACAGGTTGTCCCGACCTTGCGCCAGTAAACACGTCAGAGAAGAGAAGAGATGTAGATGCAAGAGGGAGGGGATGTTATTTTGAATAAAGATAATAAAATAGTGATTGAGTAAAAAATACAAATCTGAATAAAAAATAGTGATGTGCACAGATAAATCCTTTATAATAAATCCTGCGATATTCCATATAAAAAAAGAAGTCAATTTTGATTTCATGGTGACTTAAAGGCATTAAAGTCACTCCAAAAGTTAATCGTAATTATGCAAATACCTTATTTTAGTCATTCTAAGGCTGCATCACATTGTAGTAACTGGAGTAACACAGTTTAATTGGAGTCCCAGAATGCATTGTGATGTGCTCACTCAAAAAATAAATCAATGATATCCAATTAGATCGAAAAGTATTAAAAGTATGCAGTGCAATAAAAATGTGAAGTATTTTGCCGAATATTTGTGTTTCATATGCATGTACTGTGCTGTTAGCTTAGCAACATGCTAACATCAAATTCTACTGAAATTAACTGTGAATAATGTCTTCCACGCAAAGCTAATAAAGTGTGTTCCAAATCATTCACATATGAGGTTGTTGAGATACTGCCTTAGAAGGCAGCTGTCTATGCAAGGCAGTACGCAGCTCACTAGGTTTTGGAACAGAGCTTAAGTGATTGATTTGCAATGAAAACATTTCTCTGTTTCTTTTTTAAGAAGAGGCACTAATAAAGCACTGAACGTATGCTCAGAGAATGCTTACAGAGCCCCTAATTTGCACAACAGTGTTAAATTAATTGTATCTTGCTGGTGCACTGGAGTCTTAATGTAGTTGCTTTAAAACAAAACACTTTTTTTTCTATCTCTATTTGTCTCTCTCTCTCTTTGATTCACAGGATGGTGACAGTAAGCTGTGACTTGTACATGTTCCTCCTTGTGCTGTCTACAGTGTTACATCACCAGCTTAGTCATTTGAATATATTCGCTGCGTGACTCAGACAGAGAAAGAATATATAGATTTGTTTTTTGAGTATATATATATATTTATGTGTGTGCGTGTGTGTGTGTATATATACACACATTCTTGTACTATCTTTGTAAGGACATTCATTGACACAATGCAATCTCTAGCAAAGATAGTTATAAGATACACACACATGTTGGGTTTTATGGGGACATTCCATAGACGTACAGTAACTGAAATTATTCAACCCCCATTGCAAATCAGGTTTATTGGAAAAGTTTACAGATTTTCTGCTGTTTGCAATTAACAAATCAAACAAAAGTAATCGAAATAGCTAAACACAACAAATGTTCAAATGGTTTCCCCAAATTCTACTGAAAATGCAACTTTTAATGACTTCTGACGTCTCAAAATGATTCAACCCCTTCATGGCACTCATCTTTAGTACTTAGTAGAACACCCTTTTGCTGCTATGACCTGCTGCAAACGAGATGTAGAACCAGACACCAGCTTCTGGCTGTGTTTCTGTGGAAACTTATCCCATTCCTTATGAGCAAAGGCCTCCAGTTCAGTAATATTGTTAGGTTTGCGTGCGTGCTGCAACAAACCTTTTGCCAATAAACCTGATTTGCAATGGGGGTTGAATAATTTCGTTTACAACTGTAGGCCTAATGATTTTTGTACTGTAAAAACTGTATATTCTATCTCCTAACCCTAATCCTACCCTTAAACCTACCCATCACAGAAAACTTTCTGCATTTTTACATTTTCAAAAAACACTTACCATGATATGCCCTAGTGAAAATTAAATACACAAAGAAGTATTTGAAATGCATTTATTTTATGCCAAGTATACTACAAATGCATTTACATATTTATGTACTTAATGTAAATACCCAGCAATTGTACTTATGGTATACTAAATTGGTTTAAAGTCTGCTAAATTGGAACAACTTCTTTAGTTATCCAAAAATAGTGCTGAAGTTCAACTAAGGATATACTTAAGTATATTTGATTGTGCTGAAGTTGAACTATTGCAAGTATACTTCAGGTACACTTTAAATATCTTGCATTTAAAGACTGATATTATACAGAGATCATACTATCCTTATTAATAGTGATATAAAACACATTTTAAGGCTTAATATTAAGAAATGTGCATTATGCAATAAAGAAGTATTCTTCAAATAAATGTCCTCAGAAACAAATACATGCAATAAGTGATCATATAAATAACACACATGAAAGACTGTAATTGACGTTCCTACAAGCACTGTGCCCAGAAAGGGATAACAGATCACATGACATGTAAACACATTCCATTTTGTGTAATTAAGCACATTTATTTTGGAAAAGCAATAATCACAGGATCCCTTCATCATGGTATTTCCTTGTTCAAAGTCCTTTTTCCACCAGTAAATAATTCATACCCCAGCTCTTCAAAGTGGTGCAGAAAATGTGACCTAAATAAAAAAAAATCTCAAAGCCAGAAAAAAAAAAAATCCAATACTAGAACAAGGCTGAAAATGCATGAGACCGGATCTTTCATCCATGTCTACTGCACTTACATTTTAATAATACATTATCTAAATAAAGTCAGACAATCATCAGTGGCCTCGAGAAAAAGGCTTGAAAACCTTTCATATGAAATGCCTTTCGATTTGACACCGAATGTGATACATCCTTCTGCTGTTTTACAGGTGGCCATGTCATCATCACAATAACCAGTCATGTATATACTCATTTGTGTGATAGCAATGTCTGTAGTTTAGGGTAAACGCTGTCGTATTGAGAACAGAGCGCAGGGCGGCACAGCGGGGAGGCTGCTAATGTGGCTAATGAGTGTAAACTGGACACACTGCTCTCAGACTGAGTGCAAACTCACAGAGAGATCTCACTGCTGGGAGTGCCTGCGGATACAGTGCTGCTCACATACAGCATGTACAGGGCACAAGCACTTTCTCGTTCCTGTCTTTTCTGATTATTTGTTCTATTGCCACAGTGAAACCTTCAAACGAAGGCATTAGCAGCCCATGTTAATTACATAATGTAATGCCTTTTCGAATTCCAGTCTGAGTGAAGGTCGAAACCAGAAGAGAGTCAAGACCGAGTCCATGACAGGACCAAAATATAGACTTAGACTCAGACTTGTGGCTTGATTTTCATCATCTTGGTCATTGTGCAGGAACCAGTGCTATTTTAGCATTATTTATGTACTTATATAAAATGTATTAATATTTTTCATTTCAATTTTATTTGAATATTTTCAGTTTTCATTTGATTTTTAGTTTAAGTTTTAGTGCTTTAGTCATTCCAACTTTTATTTCTATTTAGCTTTATTTGTCATTATCAGTTTTATTTAAACTTATTTTATGTCAGTTAGTTGCCAAGACAAGGTTTTAGTTTTAGTTAACAATAACAAAACTGCCAAGACCATATTTTCATGGTCTTCTTGGCTCTCGAGTCCAAGATCAAACTCATAAGCACCTTTCACACATGCAGTCTTTACTGGTAAATTACCAGTAAGAGATCATGTGTGAACAGGAACTTTTCAAAAATACCGGTAAATTGGTTTCGGCAATTTACCAGTAAGGGAAGTAGTAACATTACCAGTAAATTACAAGTAATGTACTATGTGTGAACGTGGAATGAAGATTTCTGGTTTGATCACGTACGAAGTCAGAACTGACGTAAGAAGTCTGGTTTGGGCCAATTATAAAGTTCTGATGGAGATGACGTGATTCCTCAGCGCTAGTGTTTACAGTAAGCTTTTTAATAGTTTTTCTATGTAGATATGCGCAAGATTATCATCTTTGACCGTTGCGCCATGTCTCACAGCCTTCTTTTCCATTCATCAGCGATGACTGACATCACAGAATGTACCGGTATTTTAGAGTTGATGTGTGAATGGTCTCTTACCGGTAAAAAGACTGAATGCTTGTGTCAACAGCATATTTGTGTATTTACCAATATCCAAGTCATTCTGGCAATTTTACAGTAATTTACCGGGATTGCTGTGTGAAAGGAGCTATAATCTCAAGAGCATGTGGATTCGGTCTTGACTTGGATTTGCCCCTCTTTAGGTCTCGGTCTTAATTTGGACTTGATCTTCTTCTGGTTTTGTTCCTGATCCTGACTCGATTGAGTCGTCACGACTACAACACTGGAAACGAGATGTTTAGAGAAAAACAAATACAGGGTAGCATCTTTGGGACTATTATTGGGACCGTCCAGATTCAAACCTGATTCAAACTAAATTCTCCATTGCACCACAGTGCAAAGCGCCTGGAATACGTACGCTAAACACTAGTCTACGATGCTTCCTACTCAGGTATGAGACAAACAATGACTACCCTAAATATATTCTGTACCTTCCATTGACCTGTCCCACAAAAACATGTATTCAGTCCTGTTTTCACTAGTGAGCGACAAATTACTAGTTAGACAACAGCAAGTTATGTTAACAACAGTCTTTAAGCCATTAGGCCGATTCATTCAACATGCAGAAATAACAAAACATTAAAAACGTAGAAAATAAGCAAAGGCGCTCGTCGGAGCAGTACAGTGGCTCTGAGGAAAATCTTGTTCTATTTGTGAGCGGGAGATGTGCGTAGTGTAAAAGTGCACACTAATTGGCTTTCCCCAGCATATCTCTTCTATCCCTGTGGTCTGAATCGTTGAACAGCCTGAGAGAAGCTCCATCCCAGTAAAATCAGACTAATGGTGTGGTCACATTTCTGTGAAATTAGTGTTGTGATGTATGAAGCACAGCTCACACAACTTGACCAACTTGAACCTGTCGACCAACTGTAAAAGTAAATAAAAAGGAAGTGACATCATTTGAGTTTGAGAAGCCAAGAGTTGGCAGGTTTTACTATCATTTAATATTCATAACTTGATGTTTTTCCATGCTTGACAAGATTCAAGCACAACATATCCACTTGTACAATAACAATGAAGTGGACTTGGCTCAACTTGACGCATTGATTAGTAAAATTTACCGTTTTAGGTAGTTTTGGTTGCCACACTAACAAACTCAGTCCTTCATTTAGGTCATGCTCGTCAAATGGCCCCGAACACCCTTGCAAACAGCCCAACCTGTGATTTTTTTTTTCAACTTGGAGCCCATGAAAAATGAATAGTGAACAAGAAAGGGTTTGACGTTAGCTGAGCAGCACACAGCACCAGCACATGTTTTATTTAGGAGTTTACTATGGCACTCTGAGGAATTGCAGCAAAACTAGCTTTACTTTTCCAAAAGAATAAAACAGTGATGGTGCAAAAGAAAGGAAGAGAGAGAGAGAGAGAGAGAGAGAGAGAGAGAGAGAGAGAGAGAGAGAGAGAGAGAGAGAGAGAGAGAGAGAGAGAGAGAGAGAGAGAGAGAGAGAGAGAGAGAGAGAGAGAGAGAGAGAGAGAGAGAGAGAGAGAGAGAAAGAGAGAGGGGACAGGAATCATCTCTTGCTCTGAGCTTATCAGCCGACTAAGAACAGAACAACTAATGCTGTACTGTGTTCAATATGATTTGCAGGGTTGTTCATAATTCTTCAGCGCTACATTTGATCACATTCAGCCTCTCATTTGATATTGCTCAGTGTTGCATCAAGGGTGCTTGTGATTAAGGAATTACAAAGCTGTTGTCTTTATAGCATGTCCACACTCAGTGAACACAGAGATGTCAAACATGTTTTTCGATCATACCCAGCAGAGGCCGTTTTTCAGACCTTTAGTTTTAGTTCAACAGAAAAATCGACATCTGTGATGGTAGTTGCTCTAAATTATAAGAGAAGCCGTTATTTCTCAAAAACAGGGAAGCGGGCTCCAACACATTATGCTTTGAAAGGTTTATGGTGCTATAAAAACCCTTTCTGGCCCACATGATCTGTAATGCACATATAACTTGTGGATAATGAAATATTCACTACTAACAGCTAATTGATCGACAAAGCCAGTCCACTTTTGGAGCAAACCACTTCCAAGACTGGTTGGCAAAGATCTTAAATTGTATGCCAAATTCTCCATTCATTAAATAATGAAGAGTGGCATGCACAACATCTATGTTTCTTCAACCTTGGACAGTTTTCTCAAGCCATTAATATTTAATTTGGCCACTTTTCCTATGCACGTATTTTTATAGATTTGTATTGTTTTTACCCCTGATCCAGACCAACACTTTCAATTTTAAACTGTAAATTATAATTAAAAAGTAGTTCTTAATAATTATGGCATTATACACTTTTTAAGATAAAAAAAAATCAAGAAAATGATAACTGAATGTAATTTCTAATTACATAATGTCAGCAATGGGAATGCTATTGTAATGAAAATGATTTTTAGAAAAAGTGACAAAATGACAGAAATCTCCACTGTATGTGCACTGTTGGATATTGTTAGTAGACAAATTAATTAAATTAAACTTCCTTTTTTAAAGTCCACAGGGCGAAAAAAAAAAACTTCTATGTAGAAGTAAGATTAAGACTTGAAAGTAAACGCCCACTGCTATGACTGAGTACCAGTTCTGCATATTAAAATAGTTTTCAACGTCCCTGGCATTACACGTGTGGAATTGTTTTGAAAACTTCCGATGATGAAAAATATGTTGTTACATAGATGAAAAATGCAATGCAAAGTCTGTGTTTTTCCACAAGTAGTATGCGTTGATCGTCTACAGAGGCAATCTTTCATCACACTATGACATAATAATGTGACAAAATCCAAAACGAGTCGTTTTCTGAGCTTGGTTTCAATTGAAGTTGTTTTTGGACCAATGAGTACGTTTTGAGTTCTTAAACTTAAGGTGATGATACACAGGGCAACTTTTTGAGCAATGTTGCTGGGCAATCTTGCCGAGCTATTGTTGCTTGGGTTCTTTCCCATTGAAAATGGGCAATAAATTTCTATCTAGATAATTCAGGTCAGTCGTGGGCCCTGTGTCTCATCTGGTTGCCCGTTGACAGCAACATTGCCCAGCAACATTGCCCAGCAACATTGCTCAAAAAGTTGCCCTGTGTATCATCACCTTTACAGGATATTTTTATAGTACAATAACCTCTTACTGTATATGTCAAAAGATCAAGGAAAATTTTATTTCTCAAATCATGACCCCTTTAAATAGCAACAAAATGATCACGTATGGAACCATAGATGAAATTTCTGAACGGCAGACTCATTTTCTTAGAGATTTTTTTTTCTGCCAGTATTTTCCTTTTCTAGTTTCCGTTTCCTCCTCTCACACGTTTCGATTAGGCCTCTATGAACAGAGCGGGCAGGGAGAGTGTGAACCTCTCACTAATACTGTACCATTCTGGGGCATCATGGGACATGAGTCACAATCAGGATGTGTGAGAGTTGCTTGTGGATCAGTTGTTACATAAATCTGAGGGCAGATGGTACCCACAAACCGATCACGGCAACACCCACAGCGAAATGTGAGAGGTGTGTATATGTGGTTGTGCACAATTTGAATTCCTCAGTGCTGAGAGCAGGAATCTCACTGATTCAACACTGAGCCGGCATCATGTTTGACATGGACTAATGATTATTGCCTGCATTGTTTCAAGTTAAATTAATTAAGGTTGGAGCAGCTGAAATATTCAGGTTATTCAACAAAACTGCCGGCTTCTTTTGTTTCCTGCTCCCAGCAAATGCGAAAAGGCAGGTGACATTTTTTTAAATATTCTTCAGAGAGAGAATCTAAATGCTCAATGACACATTGCCTGTCTGGCCTGCCAGTTTAAATACTCAAAAAAGCTGTCATTTGTGTATATTCCCAGACTCTAAAAATGAAAACAAACAAACAAAAAAGGTTTTAGGTAAGGATGGGCAATAGCTCTCATTTCCTTTTTGATCCAATACCAAGTTCTATCAAGGCCAATATCTCCTCTAGCAATGCTTCAATTAAATACATTTTTTTGTGTTGTTGTTGTTGTTTCTGAACATAAAAGAGGTAATTATGGCCATTTAACTAGATTTGAAAACCATTTTTTTTCCAAAGTTCAAAAGAACAGCATATATTAGAAATCTTCATTATAAATGTATTTACTGTCATTTAGATCAATTTTATTCATCCTTGCTGAATAAAAGTATTAATTTCTTTTAAAAAAATCTCACTGACCCCAAACTTTTTGAAACTTTGTAAAATAATTACAGAAAAATTACCATTTAAGAACCTTTAACTTAAATTATTTATAACAAATAAATAATTATCATAAATATAATATAAGAGTATATTATAAATATATATATATATATATATATATATATATATATATATATATATATATATATATATATATATATATAACGTAATAAAAACAAATAAAAATAAAATATGAATAATATAAATAATATTTATTTTTTGCATATTTCATAATATGCTCTGTCGAGTGGTGTTCGTGACTACTTGTGCCTTTGAGCATTTCTGCTTGTGTTCAGATGAGCGGAAAGAGAAACAACTCCTGTCCTCTGCAGCTACTGCTAACACATTTCATCTCTTTTTCACTTCAAAGTTTATGATACACATTCAATTTCATGCTACATAAATTAAACCCCACTGCTTTAAAAGACCGATTTTCCAATGTGAGGATCAATCCTCTCAATACAGCATCCATCCATCCTTAGTTGTAGGCCTTACATTAACTTTGTGTGCCAACCTCTCTCTGTCAGTCTGGGAAGCGGCCATATGTAAACAGCTTTGGGAGTTGGCTGTTCTTCTCACTCCTGTAGTTGACGTCAAAGAGGAAGATGGCGTCTGCTGAAGCACGTCGACAGCAGTCTGGTTCTGGCACATGCTCGGCTGGGAGCAGATGAGAGGCTGACAGGCTCAAAGACAAACTGCTTGGATCTCAACAATACCAAGAATAATGCAAGCGCATGAGGAAACGCCCATGTAAGCATCTCTAAATCATAGAAACACTGTCTATTTTTACTTCTCTTGGCCTAATTTTGGGGCTGTGATGGCACAGATTTTCATCAACGCAAGCATGACGAATTTATCAGCCTAGCAAATAAAGCAAGTGCTACTGACAGACATTAACTTCATTATTTTACTTCACTTTTTGCTTTAGTGTTTTATAGGGGAGTGGAGAGAACAAGAATTTATGAGGAGAACAGGCAGGAATAGGATCAGATAGCTTCAAACTTGCATATTAGCGTCACAATTAAACATGTGAGAGCCACCACTTAGCCACAACTCCAATTAATGACACTTTTGACAGCAGCACCTCCATGTTGTCTTTACCAAAATATCCAGAGAAACATACTCCATCAACAAAATGGCTGCCCCAATACAAACAATGAAAAATGAGAAGTAGGCCTACCTCAAGTAGTTTAGACACTGTTGAAAAGCATAATGCAAGAAACAGTTTTGTGGTTTTACTATAATCATTGATGGCCTAAGTATTTTATTTTTCTCGAATCGAGACTTTATTAGAGATTTTTGACTTTATTAGAGATTTTTTTGCACATAGGTTGCCCTGAGTTCTCAGTTATACGTCAATTGAGTATCAACTCAAATGTCTCAGATCACTTAGGAGAAATAAAAATGACACAAAAAGGAAATTGTTTACACACAGTAAGAGTACAAATATATGAAGTTTAATGAGAAATGTTTCATTATGGAAATCTATTCAAAAACTTTTCCCTTGTGAAAAAGGAGTACTTGTTAGCATACTTTAAAAAAAAGTACTTATTATGAAAATAATGTACTTTAAAAGGATATTAAAAAGTGTGAACGGAGTGTAATGTTTCTGGACACCTACTGTAATAGCATGTAGATTTACAATTAAAAACTTATTGTATTTGAAATTTAGAAATGCAATAAGTTGAACTTAAGAGTTCTCTTTTTTGACCCACTTAAGTAGGACTTAAAGCTGCAGTCCGCAGTTTTTCCTCTTTGTCGCCATCTCTGTTCGAAATCTGCATTGCAGTCATTCACGGAATTATGAACTTTACGTGAGTTGTGCCTCGACTCGGCACAGCACGGATGAATCCAATGTTTGAGGAGATTGTGCGGCTGTCAGTCACCGCGCCGGTGTGGATACTGGTATTTGCAATCACAGATTCAACTTTTTGGAAGTATGACCAACATAATCATTTTCACCCTAAAATGTCATCTGAACAAGTAAGTAACATCCACTTTTGTTCTTCTGACCAACTAACTGAAAAAAAAAGCATTGCAGTAAATCGCGCTGATTTAATCTAACACGTTTATCATATCACGTCAAACCGTGCAAATTATACTTGGTTCTCAAATTGTTCATGTTAACAACGTCAGCATTGCGTGACTACATTTAAAGCCCTTCAGATGTTTATCCTTGTTTTCCCACGGGCCCGGTTGCAGTCTCTTTTTCCAAACTCTCAGTCCAAAGTCTTTTGCATTTTATGGGTGAATCTCCAGTTGTCACTGGTGATTGTCGTTTGAACCTTTCTGGATCCGCCATCAAATTAATAAGTTTAATTATATCAAGTGCTGTGAGAAAAGGCTATAAATCTCCACCTCCAACATCCTCACTCGCAATATAACATACTGGCCAAGACTCCTTTATGTGTACAGACGTGACGTAATGACGCAAAGAATCTCCCACAATGACTCGAATCTCCCACGGAAATCCACCAGTACCACTGGAATTAAAAACATTATTACAAGCTTACCGTTTTGAATCGAGCTGTGGCAAGCAGATAGTTTTGAACACTGGCTGGTTATGTACTTGCTCAAAAAACTATTTTGGATAATTTTTAACCCAAAAAAAGCTACGGACTGCAGCTTTAAGTACATCTTTATATGAAATGTCATAATTACTTCTATTGTCTTTGATATATAGTTAAAGTGTACTGCCAATCATTTATAGTTCACTAAAACATACTTTAATGTAATTTCCATTGAAACTTGTATGTCATGTATTTAAATTAGTGCTGTCAAACGATTAAAATATTTAATCGCATTAATGTTGTAGTTAACTCGCGATTAATCGCAATTAATCGCACATTTTTATCTATTCTAAATGTCTCTTGATTTATTTTTGTCCCATTATTTTTTCTCATTTTAATGCTCTTATCAACATGGAAAAGTGGATCGGCTTGCTTTGTGCAAATGTTTTTTTATTGAAAACAACATTGGCATATACAGTGTTCAATTTCACACTAACATTCTCACTTGGAGCAAATAATCTCTCACACAATGTAACACTGTCCATCAATAAAAGGGTGAAAGAAATACTGACGAGGTACTGATATTGACGAGGGGGGCGGAGAATTCGCATCAGCTGTGTGTGTGCTTGGCCATCAAGTGGTATTTTAAACTGGACGTGGTGCGATGATGATAGCTCAGTTTACAACGACAAAACACACAGATCACTTTAGTCTTATCAATGTAACCATTTGGCAACTTTTTAAAAGTAAACTTTCCATCCAGAATCTTATTGGCATCTATTTCGGCGTCTCGCGCTCGTCATCCACTCAAACCGTAACGTTAACCTATTATTTGGCCGGCTCGCAAGCCTAAACAAGACTGTGTGCGGCGTGCCTGTTATTTTGTTTCCGGGTCTAGCTAGATCCGCTTGCGCTTTGGTCGACGAAGCAACAAAACGTCCTCGCGTGCCCGTCCTGTTGCAAAAGCATGTGAAAAAAACTACAAAGTTTGTTAGGCCAAAAAGACCATTAATCGCGCAATAAAAAATTGACGCCGTTAAAATGGGTTTGCGTTAACGCCGTTAATAGCGCGTTTAACCCTTGTGTTCTGTTCGATTTCTGTGTACACCCCTTATGGACCGGGTCAAATTGACCCTAATTGGATTCAATACAATTCCTCAAAAATCACACTATGAAAAACAACAAAGATTTAGATACAAACTGTAAACATTTAATATCAACATTTGTCAAACATTACAAAAACATTATATCTGAAAATATGATTTATGAAAATGTTTTTAAAAACATTTTTTAAAACAGTTTTGTTTTGACAAAATTGGAAAATAAACAGTATACTGATTTTTTTTTGCATATAAAAAAAAAAAAAAATTACTTTTTTTTTTTACATTTTATGCTTTGAACATCGTAACTGAACAAAAAAAATTTGCTGTATAATGAATTTTTTTCATTTTCCTAAGTTAACGTTCCCTAGTTTCCTAAGACCTATTTTCCTAGTTTCATTATTCACTCACTGGGAAGTGAGAAACCAAACATAACAAAAACATACATCAAATAAATGTTTTTTATTTATTTTTTGGCTCTGTGAAGCTGCCTTTGAAAATCCTACATAAAAGTTTTGGTTAAAAGCTAGGTATTTTAGATATTTTGAATATTGAAATGAGAGCTTATTTTACTATCTGTGTCGGACAAAGATTTTCATCTGTAATTTGCAAATAATTCTGAACACTGTAATTTTAGCTTTTTCAAGTGTGTTTGGTTAGGGTTAGAGCACTTTTAGATGCACTTGCACGTTAGAACTGGAGTTGAAGTGCCCTGACATACAGAAAATAAATGTTTTTATTTTGTGTCTGTACAGTTGCTTTTGAATGGCTGTCTATGAGGGTCAAATTGACCCGCGAACATCACAAACGTAACAGTGATTTTGTTTGTATATGTCAAAACACATCAGCATGTTGAAACTTTGCATGCATGTTCATCATGATAAATGAGAAAAAGTCACGAAATATCAAGAAAAAAAACAAAAGTTAACCAGTATTTCCAACAACTTGAAAATCGAAACGGGTCAAATTGACCCGCAACATAACACAAGGGTTATCTGACAGCCCTAATTTAAATATATTTGTAATTACACACTTGTAATGGTTAAGTTGCAATTTAGTACATTTAACACACTTAAGTATACTTTTAAAGTGAAAGTTGTAATAATGTCAAACTAAAAGTTTTACTCTAAAGTACATTTTAAATGAATATGTTTTACTAATACTTGTTATTCATCGTCATTGTCATTTATGAATTAAAGGTACTTATTTTGATGTGTTAACTAACATACTAACTACAGCACATGTGAAGTACTTAATTATATTTACTTTAGTCTTATTTAACATTACATTTTAAGTTAATATTTTAAGAAACATACTAATGAAAGTGTACTCTCCTTAAGTACACTTAAATGGCCTTTTTTATTCATATATTATCTCCAAGTACAGTATTTTTTTAAACATACTTTTAAGATTTGAAGTACACTACAAGTGCATATACTGTATTAAATACAATTAAGCACACTACTTTTATGTGCATTTGTGTGCATAGAAATGTTAAAAATATGAGCATGGAATCCCTGTTAGTGTTGCTATCTCTTTTGAAATTTCAGCAGAAGCCTCCTTTCGGCTCTTCATTTGAGATGAAGCATCTAAGAAATTAACCAGATCTAATTTGTGATTGTTCTTTCCTGCAGGTATGCTCATTTCTCTATCAAGGGAGGTTTGCAGTTACTTATGCAACTAAATGTCTAATTGCATCTCGGCATTACATATCCATGCATGCAATATGCTTAATCTCATCTAATCACTTTTATTATGATGTTGTGAGCATTGTTACCTTCATCAGAGCTAGAATGGGGACTACTTTAACAGTATAATAACTTCACAAACAGCACCTGTGAGTCCAGCCTGCAAAAAGGCCTCCCTATTAGTCATTAGTAGAAAATGGCATTCTCTCGTGTTTATCGTTTTCCCTGCTATATGAAAGATGCATATCGCACGAGGGCACGATATCACCCGAGCGCTTAGGGAGAAAGGAATGTCTCAGCTCAAAATAATCATTCTCTCACAGTCTGGGTGACATTCAATTTGATTCAAAGCACTCGAGTCATGTTAATATCTCTGCACATTGCAAGCACTGATGTAACCCACTTCATAACAGAGGAGCCATTCAGAACCACTGAATACCAAGTGATGATTCGAGAAGCACAAAGAAAGCTCAGCACTATTTAATTACACAGTACGCAGGAGAGGAATGCCTGTGGAAACAGATTTCAATGGCTCTTGAGGTCAAAAGTTTACTCTAGGGCTGTTTGCATGTTGCCACATCTCTGGAGGTTCAAACACGTGCGTAAAATTTCACTGGTGAAAACACAACCGTGTTAGCTGCCACTCTAGTTTTTGGCTCTCATGCTTTCATTAAATATAACTACACAATCCATCAACCAGCCACCATTTCCCATTCTCATTGAACACATTGCTTAAATGAAAAATAAAGGTACAGAATCTTAGCGTTGAAGATGAAAGATGTGGTTTTGATAAACTGGAGAATAGGTCTCCTCAATGTTCATTTAGTCTCTTTCACTCTTATGAAACAAATCAGCAGGTGTGACAGAGAAATCTCCAGCCATCGGCGTTCTGGCCCCCCTCTGCTGTTCTCCATCCCGCCTCATAATACCACAGTGCGCCAAGAGGAGGGGCGCGGAAATGGAAGCGCTGCTAAGAGCGTAATGAGATGCACCTAGTGCTTATTGCCTCGTCACTGCTGCCATAAAACTGCTTTTCTTCACCACTGAAGAGATTCCGGCATTGAATAGATGACGTGACCCCAGACCCCTGGACCTGCCGTCCCGGTTTCATCTTTGCCCTTTGGAAGTTCATTACCCAATACATTAGGCCCCCTCTGTTTGTTTTATTTTGTCATATAAAAGTCTTTCTGAGGCGTGTCACCGCTAATTCCATTGTGGATGTGTTCGCATCCCATCACCCTGGCTAATTAGAGATCTATTCAACTGGGGTTAATGGGAGATTAGTCCACAAATTAGGACTTCTGTAAGATTATCCTCAGGAAGGCAAGACCAGTCTAAGATCAAAAATACATTAATTAGAGAAATGGCAATGTTTATTTTCCATTTTATGATATTTCCATTCACTGTGCAAAAATCATACCTTTTAATTGGAACAACCTTATCTAGCCCCTAAAAGATGCATATTAGTGCATCAGAGTTGTACCCTTTAAGGTAGTGAACTTTACAGGGGTACATAAGATAAAAAGTTGTCCCTTTATGGGTACTTCCCTATAGTGACAAAATCAGAGCCCCTTAATGTACAATTTTTGCACAATTTGTTTTATTACACTAATTGATCCACATGAACATTAAAGTAGTCATATAAGTAATCAATCTTTCCTTAATCTTTTGAGATAAAAGAGTTCGAACCCTAGGAAAAACAACTCCAAACGTCACCTCCTGAGATTAATCTAAGCTGCACAAAAAAACTCATTCAGAACTTCTGAAATTTTCTGGCATCAAATCCGTCCACATTTAAGCGCCAACCGCACCTGGTCAGTATTCAGAGATCTGGTGAACGTGATCTCACCAAATGAAACATGTTCCTGGCTCAACATCTTTGTTCATCCTTGAACAACATTCCAATCAACCAATCAGATTTTAGAGAGACAAGTTTACAGTTTATGTCAAGTTTAGGCTTACAACCAGGGTTTAGTGCTTTTACATCAATGTTATTCACATATCATTTTACCTCTGATTTTAGGGATAAGTTATGGGTTGGGTTAGGTTTAGGGGTAGGGATAGGTTTAGGACTAAATTTCCGGACAGGAATGTTGATCCAGGAACATGTCTTACTTGGCAAAATCACGGTGACCCAGAGATCTGTCATGCCCGGTCACGGTGAGGTAACACTAAGGTGCTGGTTAACATGGCCCAGCAAAAGCCACAAAAAAACCTGCCCGTTTAATTCTAAGAGAGGGTGAAAAATGGTCATGATACATATATTACAACACAAGAATAATAACATTGTTGCTTTAAAATCATGTATTAAATCCAATCTCCGCTCTTTTAGGTTTTTGTGCCCTTTTTTCTACTTGGAACTATGTCCGTTATCGCAAATTTCTGTTCCTCTCATGGAAACCGGCCACTTTTGTGGAACAGTTGTGGAAAATTGCCAGGTTCTCTTGGTGAAATGTCAGCTGGCTTAGAGGCTGACCACACATATGCCAACACAAAAGTGAAAGTGTAGGAGCCCGGAGGAGATTCCTCATTGGAATTCTTTTATAGTCCTCCAAGCCTCACATCAGAGAGATTTTAACTACATTACTTCCTCGAGCCATGTGTGCCGACGGCTACCTGAGTGTACTACTTTTGTCGGTGATGTGCTAATACACAGATTAGAGATATCACTGGATATTGCAAACAAGAGGGGGGGATAGGCTTAGAGTAACCGAACGCTGACTTCCTATTAAAATCACAGTATTAACACACTAAACACCCCCGCGGGCCTGCTCAAGACAGAGGTCTCTAGGAAGTTTACTCATTTTTTCTAGTTTTTATCAGCACTGGGATTACGTTTCTGGCCTGGCTTTGCCAACCTTTTGATTTAAGATAGTAGCATTTATTTAAGTCACAGAGGAAATCATTAGTGCAAATATATGGCACGCATTCTTCAAGTATGTAAACTCTCTCAGAGTAGCACACGAAACATGGCATTTTGAGGGAAAAAGAGAATTGTTAATGATATGCAAATGAATAATCACATCGCTGATTTTATGAAGCAGATCTTGGCTGTTGCACACACCTGCACGAGGTTCCACCCCTCCAACGATTCAGCAATGATTGAAGTCACTGATGGACACACGCCTCCAAAGATCATCAAATGTTTCGGACCGTAGCAGATTGCATCAAAGAAGGCCCGCAATCCCTTTGCATTGTCGCACTGAAGAAAGAAAAAGGAAAATGAAGTCAGAAAAGTTTATAAATATACTGTACATAGAATACTAATGTCAATCGTAGTGACATCAGCAGGTGTAACTGCTCTCAATTCATTCATTTAAAAAGCAGGTTTCAATCTTGAGAGCTTTTTCCTGATATATATTCCTCATGTACAACCATATTCCATAATCAAAAATCCAATGCATGTTTCTTTCATAACATGGTGTAATGGAAGAATGTAAATGGAGGAAAGAAAACATGGACCTCGAATTTCTGAATGTGAAAACATGGTCTGATGTACAGGAGAGCCCTACTGCTGCGGCACTATGCGCCTATTTCATATCACTATGGCAACGCTCTTGGCTCTGTAGACGAGCTGAAGGAAAGAAAAGATGTAGCAGGGCTATTGATTGTGATGTGAGCTCCTAACTGTTTTATATTTGATTTTCTGATGTTGGTAATGATATTTCAGTCCCTAGTAAATACTTCCGAAGGTCAATTAACAGCAGTCATCTTGACCTGACTCAATCCTGGTCGTAACCGGAAATGTCTCAACACTACACACAGTGACCCGGTCAAGGATTTCCTCTTGTCTTTTGACCTTGCTTGCTAAAGCGCCTTCTTGTCTTGTTTAACCAATTTAAGAACATATTTCGGTTTTAAGATTTCACAGACAGGGCATAGATTAAGCCAGAATTAGGCCTTAGTTCAATTAGGACATTTAAGTACTTAGAAAAAAAAAACATTACTGGTGTAAATCTTGAGACAAAACAATGGCATTGACATATTTTAGGATATGTCAGTGCAAGTTGCCTTCAGTTAAAACAGCTCAAACATGCATTTTAGTCTGGGACTATAAACCTTGTCTGTAAAACCAGGGGCTAATGTATTTTTGTAGTGTGTAAATGAGTAAGCTTTGATATTTTGATAAATACTACTAATCGTGCTCCACAGGAAAAATTATACAAGTTTGGAGCAACATAAAATGTGTAAATGATGACTGGATTTTTAGTTGAAAACAAATGTGTTGAAAAAGCATCTCGATTGGACTGGCCAAATTCAGAGACTTCAGACAAACACCTTTTTTTTTACCTAAAATAATTGTCCAGCTTAAAACACATCCCAACGTTGTATTCAGAATCTACTGTTAAAAAATCTGACCCATCAGGTTGAACAAGCATGATGCTTCTGTTTCCAGTATGCCTTTATTAGAGCATTTATGTGGTGGATATTTCTGGCCCAAAACCAACGATGATACAACAGACGTACATCTCTATTTCTGACACCCCATCGCACTTGGTAGTATTCACTAGCCAGTGAGCTTCAGCGTCAGAAATAGAAGTGTTGAAAATAGACTGTGGCGTATGAAGAGCAGGAATATGAGATGAGGCACTGCAGGGTGAGTCGATTGAAGTGATGCTGTTCATAATGCTGAATAAAACAGCAGGCTTTTAAAATATCTCATTTGCATATTTCCTCCATATTCACTTCATTCTGGACATCAGTAGCCATGAAAACACTAATGCCTGCTACAGACTGTGCGAGTTCAGCAACCGCATAAGATCATTATAAATCACACTGTATGACACGGATCTAATAAAATTGGCCATGACATGTAGACTGTACGATGATGACACCTATTGAATCGTAGGCTACGATGTCTTATTCTTATGTAGAAGAATAAAACGTCATCAGCATGCGCTAGTGGTAAACCAATAGAGCAAGATGAATCGAACTTTGGCAATTGTGGTTTTTATGTGCGCTGAAAAAAGGGGAGGAAGCAAAAGAGGAGAATATGGACAAGGTCATGGCAAGGGAAAAGAGGCAAACTTGGCATGCCAATTTTGCAAATGAAGCTTGAGGTAAGTACTGTAGTTTAAAATGTTAGCGCCATGTCGCGTTGATCAATACGTCATTTCATGTTGCATTTTTATTGGCTAGTGTCACGGTTCATGGATTCAGTGACTCGCCCTCGCTATGTGTGTGTGTGTAGTACGAATGGGCGCGGCTCGTCAGCATTGCTCGTTATCCTCGCTGATGAGCTGATTTAGCGCCAGCTGTGTTGAATGAGAATGTCCTATATATTGTGTGTCATATCGTCCTGTCTTTGTCAGATGGTTGTTGAGGTTCTCGGAGTTCACCTGTGTCTCTCCTCGATCTAGTGTTTGTTCCTGTGCTTTGGATTTATTCGGTTTGGAGTTCTTCTGCCTTTTGACTGTCCCTGATCAACGGTGGATACCGTCCTGTTCTGAGTTTTCGCGGCCTGACTACCGTCTGTACCTGTTCCTCGGATTCGTTCCAGCACAGTGGTTATCTTCTGGTCCTGATCTGTCTGCCCACGGAGACCTGCGCTATCGAGTCTGACTTTCATCATCCTGCCGGCATATTCGTCCTAGACTACTGCTCTCTCTCTGTGTTTAAATAAACACCTGTTCACTTGCAATTGAATCTATGTCTGTTCTTTATCTCCGTGACAGCTAGTCAGTAGACATAGGTCGTAACAGCAAACACACTGTGAGATGATCATGCTAAATTTCTGACCCTGTCTGAATTATCGCAGGCTATCTTTGGTCCCAAGACCGTAACAACGAACCTCTTTGAAGCTCTCTCACGTAGGACCACAGTTTAGGAGCCACGACCACAGAAATTGCCAAGATTGGTCATCTTCAGTCTGGGACAGCTCAAAATGGTACAATGTGTACCAAGGGCAAAGCAGGCTTTTTTTTTATTGTTTAACAAAAAATTGTCTGATCTCCAACAAGATGTGATTACAGCAGATGTAGTGTGTCAGGAGTGAAATATGCTGTAATAAGTGATGAACAGGTAAGCGCCTCGACCACTTAAGGACTACTGTGAAAATGAATCGGTGTGACAACATTTAACTAGACACATAATCATCAACAGTCAATTTACGCTTTATTTCAACCTATTGACCAAGACTGTTGTCTTCAACCATACCTGTGATCATTCAGTCTGTAATGAAGCTCTAGATACAAATACCATTTCTGAACATTCAAGCTGAATGAGATGTGAGGTAATTGACCAAGAAATTGTGGTGCTCATGTGACTGAAACACATTCCGCACTGAAATCAAGGCACCTTTGAATACCAACAATCACAACGTGGTCATTTGCCTTATAAGGCGCACATCCACGATCTGCCGAGCAGGCTTTGACCATGTTGTCATGGGAACACACTCCACACTTTGACGCTAAATGAAGGAGAAAGCGAGGCCGGTATTGATAGATATAGCATGGATTGGCTGCTACAATAATATGGCTATTAATCAGTATTCAGAGGTGATGTTCGAGGGCTTCATTTAGGATCTGACAGAGTTGTTGTCAGACTGACAGACTTCACAACAACTGGCCGCCGCCACCACCACATCACTGCAAATCAATTTAATGAATATATTCATTATCAAAAAAAAAGTATACTGTATATATACACTACATAACTTGTAAAAAACATTTTAAGAACATAACAACTGTGGATTTAGTCACTAATGCTTCTTTAAAAAGGAATATTCTGGGTTTCAACAGAATAATATGATAACATATATATATATTAGGGGTGTAACGGTACACGTATTCGTATTGAACCGTTCGGTACGAGGCTTTCGGTTCGGTTTTCGGTATGCATTTTCAAACCGAACTTGGCTGGTTGGACCATTTTTCCTGCTGACCAAAATTTCGTTATTTCAAATGTAGGCGCGTCGCGCTGGTGTGACCACAACATTGCCCAACATCAAATGGCTAATGTAAGCGGGACGAAAGTGAGCTACTCGTTATTGTGTGGTTGACGGACCGTTTATCAGTGTGGACAAATGCAGCGCGAGCCGATCTTGATTAAGCAGCACTGTTACTATACAGCGAAATCCAGTAAAGAAAGCATTTAAATTCGCCACTGAAGTAATAACATCGCTTCGAGATCTAGTGACAAACATTCACATTTCTCGGTTATTAACGGATCAAACAGCGCTGACGTGGAAACCAGGAGAAACATTGTGCCATGAATGAACTATCCAGTGTCCACTCTGCAACATTCACCATGGGTTTACTGTAGTAACACTACTAACTGTAACCATGGGAGTTTGGCAGGAATAGTAGGCTATAATGTATTCAAGTAACATCACGTCGGTTTTATTTTGACATTATGAATACAATTGCTGCCCTCAAATGTTAATCTGAACTAAAATAAACCTTTGTTTATAACTACTCCAATTTTACATTTCATTTTGTCCAAGGAGCTGTTTTGTTTTATATGCTCTAAGAAAAGTCAAGTATAGCTCCATCATTGCTCAAAGTAAAAAAAATATCATACTTTATGATGTTAGTTTTAATAAAAATATAATTAAAAAAATTAAATCAAGGAAATTTCTCTGGCATTTCTTTCTTTTTGCTGTATTGAAAACGTACCGAACCGTGACACAAGTGTATCGTATCGAACCAAACTAATATTTCCGAGTTTTGTGAACCGTTACACCCCTAATATATATATGTATATGATGCTATATATATATGTATATGTATATTGACCTTGACAAAAATATAAAATTATTTATTTTAAACCACATGTATATGTATATATGTGGTTTAAAATAAATAATTTAATATTATATATAATATTTAGCTTTCATTTATTGTATTTTCATTTTAGTAAACTTAAACTAAAACTTCAGTTACTGCCAAGGGGACAATAAAATGGGTCTTTTGTTTTTATATCTAGTATTTTTTTTATTATTATTATTATTATTTATATATATATATATATATATATATATATATATATATATATATATATATACACATTTTGTTTCAAGTAAGCTGATAAATTAATTTAGGCTCAAATAAAAATTTCATGAACATGTATTTATGCAAGTATATGTGTATGAAGTGTGGAAAAGTACATTCAGCTATATATATCATGAAATAAACCACTTAATGTTTACAAAATCCCCCTCTGCTAGATGTCAAGGTCAAAATCATACTGTCAGGGTTTACGTGGGTTGTGCTGTTTAGTTCCATTATAAGTGCCTGGGTAAAAAAAAAAAAATGTGTATGCCACAAATGCTGAACCTAGAACATTCCTTTAACTATCTGGGTCAATTTTGCAGTTTTGTAATCAAACGGTTCTCTTGGGCTGGCTGCTCAACGGGAGTATGGCAGAGGGCAATTCTTTGTTTATAGGATTGAGGCTCAAAGTCCTGTCATTCAAGCCATTAGCATGGTAAGTCAGGCCAGCACAGTGACCACAAGACTTACTGCTGTTGACACACCATCTCTCCTGTGACCGGACTCTAGACCTCCAGTAGATGAGGAGGAAAAAGGAAAAAGTATAAAGCCAAGCTCTGAAGCACCGATTATGTGTAGATTCAGTGGATGCTTATGAACATGAAATATATACTCCTGGAAAAACATGTTATGAGATACTAGTTCCCTCAGGAAATACTCAATATAACAAACTGGTTATTTATGGAAGCATTAGTACGTAATCTCTATGAACAAAACCATAAACAAACATGCTTTCGTCAGATCATTTACTAGCTTGATTTGCTCATTTGCTGTGTGTTGTAGAGCTATCCAGTTAATCGTAAAAACATCGCAATCGCAATTCAAACACCCATGCGATCTTATTCCTAAATGACAACCATTCACCTGTGTCTTTAACCTTTGACAAAGTCTCACTTGAACATTCAAATCTGCGTTGCCGTTGCCGCTGCCGCTGACCCAGAGAAGTTGTCATGCACAGTCTATGAAACGGTTTAACAAACAAAGATTGAAATTATCACAGAGGTACTGGGAAAAAAGTTTATAGTTCGGTTATAAACATTGATGTCTACGGTAGTGATCAAAATCAAAATAGAGAAAATCACCTTTTGAAAGTAACTTGGCGCTTCAAATAACGATTGTCTCAATTGCATCGGTACGACACTAGGTGGTGACAAGTTCAGTTATTTGTCATTTAATCATTCATTCAAGAGATTTGTTCAAAAACGCTGATTATTCCAGTAATGAAAAATTGCCCCAGGGTTCACAGACAAGATTTAAGCCTATTCCAAGACTAAAATACAGGTTTGAGCTGTTTTAACTGGAAGCAACTTGCACTGACATTTCTTAAAGGGTTAGTTCACCCAAAAATGAAAATTATGTCAGTAATTACTCACCCTCATGTTGTTCCAACCCCGTAAGACTTTCGTTCATCTTCGGAACACAAATTAAGATATTTTTGATGAAATCTGAGAGCTGGCTCACTCCTTTATAGGCTGCAAGGTAATTGATATCTGCCAGCCCAGAAAAGTTAGTAAAGACATTGTTAAAATAGTCCAAGTGACTACAGTGGCTCAACCTTAAGTTTATCAAGTGACGAGAATACTTTAGTGCGGAAAACAAAACAAAAATCCTGGCTTAATTTAAGCCCTGTCTGTGAAACAGGGCATTGAAGTCTTTATGAGTGAGTAATTGAATCAGTCATTCAAAAAAGTTTTTTTAAATAATTCATTCAAATTTATTCAACATTTTTAAACAAAGAGCAACAATAAAAAAAAATAAAAAAATCAGAACCTCTAGTAAATGACATGTTATTTTGATTAGTTGTCTGTTCATAATCGTGATCACAGTAAAAAAAAAAAAAAAAAAAAAACGGGATTCTCAATTTATCAGGAATCATGCCGCTCTAATCTGATGGGGTGGAAAAGAAATAGAAGAGGGCACATATATTTGCAATTGCAGAAGCAAATGACTCGGAAAGGACAGTAGGCTAAGGATTATTAATGGAACTATTTCCTCTGACATCTTCAGCATCATAAAATGGCCACCCGAGGTATTGTGGCAACAACAAGGGATAATCACGGCAAGCTAACCATGATGAAACGGCTTGTTAACAGTGGCAACGGCAGCAGCTGCACCTGTCGCCAGTCAATGGCAAATTACTGCACCCAAGTATGCAACCTGAAGACTTTAGGAATGAGAAAGAGACGGAGAGATAAAGAGAGAGAGCAAATGAGGAGCAGTATGTCTCATGGAGTTCGCTCCTAATAAAGAGGCTTAATGACACGCAAAAAAATGACCAAAAGTGCATGCACATACAACTGAAGAAAGAAGAAATCGATTAGAAAACAGTGTTGTCATCTTCCATTCATTAGTCTGCAATGTTGATGACGCCCCATATTAAATTTTCTTTCTTCATTCACTGACCCTATCTCCCTCTGCTGATTCTAGGTAACGGTCTTCTATTGGCCTGTTATCTTATCAATGTTCACAGAATACTTATCCTAAACCTTCTCATGTTATGGAGTTCAATTTGAACATGCTTTTTACTCCCCGCTTTTCTATTGTTCATAAAAAACACTTTCTGGAATAAAAAAATAGACAAATATAACAGTCTGTTTTTCGACTTTCATTGGTTAAAGGTTTACACAAATACATGTGCTTACAGCACAATGGGGTTTTGTGGTGAGGGCTGCTAAAAGAGGGTTTGGAGAAAATATCACATTTTCATTCAGCATTAAAGGTACACTGTGTAGTTTTTAAGTATTTTATTAGCTAAAATCAATGTCTTTATTCATAAATATGTCCTCATTGGTGTAAAATAACCTCTGCCAATGATCTGACTTACCCTCGTAAGCGAAGGTATAGGTAAGTCCATGAAAAACTATAATAGCAGAGAGGGACAAAAAGCACTAGCAGGGTTTTTCCTGCATAGACAATTATGAGGCGGCCGCCTCCGTCAAATTTCGGGCCGCCTCCGCCTCTCGACAAAACTCGGACAGACAGTCACGTGCTCATATACACTTTTTCCACCGAGACAGTTCTGTCGCGATTCCCGCTTGTGTCCATTCTCTAACCGTGTAGTTTGCCGATAGTGCTGCACGGATCATAATCCGCGGGTCGAGCGGGCCGAGTAATAAAAACATTCCATTCAATCGAGAGTGGATGACAGCTAAATGAGTGTAATAAAGACACGGAACTCCCATCATGGTACCTAATGAACGGACGGTAACAAAGTTGCGCTGTTGAGTCTCGCGCAGTTATTTATAACATTAATTATAGTTAAGAAACAATATATAGGCTACACACGACCAGAGTGCTGTTTTCCTGAATGCCATCACGATTGAAACCGAGATATTAATTTCATAACAGTTCAATAAACAAATAGTTAAAATTAAGTTACTTACATTTTTAGACTGTTTTTGTTCTGTTTTAGCAGCGAAAATAGTTCCAAACAACAGAACCATATCGCGTCTCACAGCAACACTCATCCATGATTCATTACTGAATCATTCAGCGTTTTGAACTAATCGCTTGAGTCAAAGATTCAATTGCCCATTATTAAACCACCTCATTCTGAATCAATCAGCCGTTTGAACGAATCGTTTACATTAATGACTCAATGACTCGCTCATTAAGACGGCCGCCTGCCGCCTCCTACTGGCGGTTTAGTTTCAAAGTATCATTCTTTTCAACATTTCAAAAAATATTCAAAATAATCTCATTAAATACAGTTATAATTTTTCAATGTAAATTATTTAATTTGATTGGTAACAGCCTAGTGTCTTATTATTTTAATTGAATGTATTGATAAAATGTAAGAATTTTAAATGAAATTTAGAGCATACATTAAAAAAAATTAGGGGGAAAATGCCCTTTATAAAGGTACAAAAAATTATTCCGATAAGAGTGTTTTCAAAAATGAAACATTGACAATAAGTTTAAAGGGAGTAAAGCCTCTGTTTAGGCTATAAAGAAAATGTAATTTTGCCAAAAGAAGAACTTTTAATTTAAATAAATGTTAATTGTGTGATATGTTACCATATTATCATAGCCTGGCTAACGCCAGACCCAATCTCGTTGAGAATTGGGTCTGGGAACCACATGTTCATTTTCTCGTATTTGAGGCGTGGTTTACGAATGCCCAGAGCCGTTTATTGGGTGCTAAGAATGTCTATCAAATGCGCCTGTACGTAGCTCATAGCCAATCGTTTCGATTATACCAGATGACGTATGTAGAGCGACAGAAATTAGACGAGGCAGACGACGATGGCCGATGGGTCAGAGATTTATGTGTAGCCTACACGATGGCGTGTATCTAACGGCTGTTTCACACCGCATGCGTGAGCGGCGCGTATTTTTTCGGCGTGCATGTTAAGCAATGAGTGCATTCACACCGGGAGCAGCGCGTGAGCGTCGAGCAGGAGCGGCGCGTGAGCAGCAGTGAAGCGGGGGTTTCGAATCTGTTTTTTGCTGCATTGCTCACGCTAAAGTGAAAGCACACTTTTGATGGACAAAAATAAATGTGATTTCACACAAAAATTGCCCAAAATGCACAGAATTAGCATGTCTAGTGAGTTTTAACAAGAACTTGAGTAGGCAAATAAAAGAAAATAAAGACTCTAAAATATTCATAGAAGATTTACCCGGTAAAAACTTGTTTTTAATTATTCAGTTTGGGTGAAAGTTGTGTTTTATATAAATAAAAAAAACTAAAGTAAACTAGCCAGAAAATATTATATATAAGCGTTCTTTTAGTTCATGTAACGTTAACACACAGACAGCTACAGGCTAGCACAACCCAAATCAAACCCGAGTGTCGATGTAGTTACGCTGACGCGCTGCTCAAATGCCGCTCACGCTTGCAGTGTGAAACCTATATGTGAAACGGCCGTAAGGCTGCATCGAAAGGTAACTTCGCGTCTACTGCCATGTTTGATCCATAGGTATAAACAAACTGCTTCGGTGTGTCGCATAGACGCGTCATCGTCTTGCTGCTCCCTCCCCGTTCTGTGATTGGTTCCCTAAATGAGGCGAAAAATCTGGCCATGGTATCCAGACTGCCTTTCAGCGTGAATTGAATCGTGCTGCGGTAAGGCAGTATGGGGAAACCCAGGCTAATATTATCATGCTTAATTGAATAATTGTAATGTGATGATCAGATGCAGATATCTAAATCAAAGAATATGGGTGGTTGGCGGGTGGATTATTATTTATTTTTAACAACAGTTTCGAGTGACTCAAAGTGCACCAGATTAATGAATTTATCTTTAAAATGTACAAAATTTTCTCCCGGGGGGGGCATGCCCCCGGACCCCCCTAGTGTTACAATTTTAACACCTCCGCCTCATTTTGAGCCAGGAAAAACCCTGACTAGCCTACCTAAACGCGTTTCGACAACAAGTTTTCAATCAGAGCCAGGGTCACGTGACTGAAACCAGCTGAAACGGACAAGGAGATCAGTGAGAGGCGCTTGTCACTGCCCCGGCAAATTTGAAAGGCTGCAGTGCACGGTACGTCATAATGCAGGATCAGACTTATGCCGAGCCACAGGAGAAGGAATCCTTGTCGCCAAAAAAGCAAAAAATGCAATTTAAAAGGAAACGTGACCGGCGAATTCAAAAAATGAGGGTAAATATCGGGATAGCTTTCTTCTCGACAGGTAAGTCAATGTTACGGTCTAAATTACAAGCTTTTTTCATTGCTTGGTTGTGTAATTCATTATATAGGCAGCATAACAGTAGAACATGTATAGTTAAACTCGACGAAGTGCTATTGGAAGACATTTTGTCGTAGCTTCTTGGTACATAACGGCTACCGTAGTTGCAACACGCATTTGAAAAAGCGAGGCGCTAGAGAGCACTATTCGTCTGGTGCAAAATACAATTTCACCGCTAGATGGGAGAAATTCCTACACAGTGTAACTTTAAGGATTTTCTTATCTAAAGGATGTGAAAAACAGCTAACTTTATGTAAGGCCGTTTTCCATACACAAACAAGTGATGTGGTGATGTCCCAGCACAAACATTTAGCACCTCTCAGGTGATTATTGTAAATATTGTATTTTGAGTGATGAGTGATTTAAGTATGTAAATAATAGCTAACAGAACTAACAAATGGCATTGCTCCATAAACTATTAAATCTATGTGATTGGTCAGTGGAAATGTACTGTGTACAAAATAACTCACTTGTTTACGATTCACTATATTCTGAGTGCCACACCATGCTCTATATAGAGGATATGAAGTGATTTGGGACACAGCTATTCTGAAGGAAAATAAATACATAACATTTGCATAAATGCATAAAAACATTTAAAAGTACTGCATGTGTTTGGCGAATAAGATGCAAGTTTTATCATTAAAATACCACATGCAAAAATAGTGCAAATGCTTATTAGAAATCACACCTTATTTGGATTTGTGACGATAGCATAATGGAAAGAACCTTGAAGTTAGATCAGTTAAAATGTGCACACAGGATGTGACTTTTTCTTTTTACTTGACACCATCTTGAAAATGCAGCATTCATTGCATAGGATGCTGCAAAAACAACGAGATACAGTAGGTAGTCATACAAATTGCCTATTACCGCCACTGTGAGACCGATATACAACCCCGACACATGTGACACTCGTTCGTGAAATCACCACCAGGCGGCGAAAAGGGACAGTTTGCAACATTGCTCAGTAAGGCTGTAATTGTGATGTTTTTACTTGTACATGAAGATAAAATAATGAAATAAACGAATAATAATAACAGTAATAGTAATAGTATTATAACGTAATATTGGCTTATTATTTATCATATACTGTAAGTGCTTAGTGAAACATTACAGTGACGGAAGTGCATGAAGTATGCTTACATTTTACAGTACATTACTAGCCAGTATTTTATATTATTACACGAGGTGTGCATTATGCCTCAAAATAAATAAAACAACATAAAGGGTGTATTTTTAGGTGGGTCTGAATGGGAACAGTGATATAGCCTAGCTTTCTAACACATGGATTTATTTATGCATGTACAGCTCCTATCATTTTAAATGGGGAAACATCAAATTTTCCAAAGCTGTTCACCAAGCTTACGAATAAATTTACTTTAACCTATGATATTTATTTTTTTCTCTTACACATCAGCTCGATGCCTTGTAATAATGTCCGTTTAAGCGTCCTGTCTATTGAGGGGTAGGACATGGGTGAGAGGGTGACTCTGTAAATTGTTCATGTGAAAATAATAAATATAATGATTAAAAAAAATCTATGAAATTTGACAACTGTCTCAAAATGTTTGTTCCTAAATCCTCAAATCATGACAAAAAAAGGCATTTTAGCCAATGCGCATGTGCAGTCATAAGCGCGGGTCTCTATAGAATGGACTGTTTCTAGAAACCGGAGCTTCTAACAGCAGCTGCAGCGACGAGATGACTACATATTGGCTCTTTTATTTCGCTTTTTTATTTAGAAGGCAGGACTTATTCTGCCATACTGCGTGTTGCACTTTCTCCCATTCATAGTAATATGAGTGCGCCGTCTTTCTATACATAAAGTCTTTGGAGCTACAAAATACCTAAATAAGAGAATTATAAATGAATATGTTGATGCGATACCGCTTAATATCATAATAATAGTGCTAAAAGTGATTATCCAAGAATGCCAAGCCCCTTAGGATGGATGCCCTATGACCTTTTCAAACTCTCAGAATTGCACATCAAGAGTTCAGCAAGAGAAATCAAATCAATTCTGCCATTATGTCCAATTTCATTGTTTAAAAGCATACAGCAGTAAGAGATCAGCATGGCAGGCGTGCAGATGCTGACTGTTACTCTCCCTCCAAAGCAGGAACCAAATGGATGCAGTTTCAAACTACTATTATGGATTCTTTCTCATAGATATTGTGCAGTTTATTTTTGATGTTTATCGTAAAATAAGGCTATATGGTTTAGTCCATTCTATTATTAATTCCTTAAGAGTCTTAAATTACCTTTACCTTGCTGCAAGTACAGTACAGAGATCAAAGTGCCTACGATGAGGGTCATGTACAGTGTTCCTGTCCAAAAGCCGAGGGCTTTATCTCCCATTGCATTTAGAGCACACAGGCATGAGGGAAAAAACAGCCCTGTGCATTTGTTCCTCTTCACCGGGCTCAGGGATCCATCGAGCTCCACTCGAGCGCATAAATCCACCTCGATTTTTAAGACCCCAAGACAAGTGGCTTGGGCTTTTGGACATTTGTGACTGCAAACCAGCACCATGCTTGCTGTGGGAATTTCTGCTTGAGATGTTCACACCTATGTGTCGCATGAAACTGAACCAAGTACCCTGGATTTGTAACATTTGTGCACGCTGGAGAAGCTGAGAGAGCGCATTGATTGACTAATACCAAGAGCACACCACAAGACCAAAGCTAGTCATCCAGCGTGCATTCAAAGTTTAAGTCATGCTGGTAAACTACACAACTAATCATAGACTGTGTAAAGCTATGATCTAGAAATTGGTTAATGTGTCAATGACAAATACGAATGTCCAAGATAAACAAAACACGTTTAAAACACAGGTGCCAAATGTACTCTTTATATGCACATTGGTTTCATATGGTTTTGTTAAAATTCCAAACCAGTTTCAGGACAAAATTTAAATTTAATGACTCAAAATTGAAACATATTTCCTTACACCTTAAATACATGCGAGTGTACACATCTTAATCACTATTTATACAAAAGTTTTAAAATATGTTTTCAAGGTAAAAGTGTTGTTTTTAAAAATGTCTTGCATTATAAAATGAATTTACAATTTCATTACATTTTGGGGGGAGAAAACTTAGACTAACCTTGCCTTACAAAAAGTTCAAATATATTCTGATATTTTAAAACCCTTATTGACCTTTGTCTTTATCTCTGCATGTTGGCAAAAACATGGCGCTACTGAGTGAATCAAACCCACCTTTGAACATAGGTTCCCACATGAAGATGAACGACACTGTATACAAACAAACTGCAAGGAGAGCTATTAGTATACTGTTTTGAAGAAGGCTTAAAACAATATATCTTTGTAATTGGTGGAAATGTGGAAAGAGACAGAGCGAGAAGGATGGCTGTGGAAAGGAAGGCCATTATCAAGTTAATTATTTCTTGGCCCGAGGTCCTCCATTCTCCCCAGGATGTCTCCTCTGGAGAGCCAGGGAGGGAAGGCGGGGATAATTACTGCCATTTTGGATAATTGTGGTGATGTGGCGCTCGGTACAGCATCAGGCCGGGATAAAAGGCCAGCCTACGTTTGGCCCTCAAGAGTTCCTCTAAGTGGAACGGTCCCTTTCCCAGAAGCCCATTCTTCGAAGTACTTTCCTAAAGCAGTCCCATGGCCTGAAAAACTGCTCTTCAGACTAAAATATCTTCCTCTGAAGTGGTCATTTAAACAAACGTAATAAAATGAAATGCAGCCAGTGGATAAGTCCATGATTCATATGTTCATACATTAATTCTTTTCAGGGAAGACGATTTCTAGAGTACCTTTAAGGCTGAAGGTGCCAAGAGTTGGGAACACAACTGAATTATCTTCCCAGCTGCCACAAAGAGATACATTGCAGAGACCCTGAGTAACCCAGGACTTGTAAGTTCCTCTTTCTTGCTGACAGCTAACGTGCCGTTGATCCATTGCTCTGCTGGCGACATGTTATTACTTAGACTACCACTGAACAGAAATCCCATTTTTGAGCCTAAGCCTCACCCTAAATACTCATACCGCTTCCATTTATTTGTCATTACGACCGGTGCCATGGCTGAGGCCATTAAACATCCTGTGAGAAGAGAAAAATGTTTTGCAAACAATGATATACATACAACGGATCCTCATGCATTAAATCAGTGAGATGTCTGATAGAGCCTTGTTTCTCTGGCGGGACTTAATGATGCTGCGGCTTCCGACGGGGAAATGGCGACTCTAGAACATGTGCTGGTCATTCTATGAGACAAGGGGTCCAGACGTAAAATACTCCTCTTTTGCTCAAGGCCCATATACGCACCCATCTGCTCCAACCCATATTGCTCAAAGTAATGGGCACCATTCATCAACCTGACTGCTCTTGGACACGGAGCAGAGGAAAGGGTGGACGGCTGAGTGACATGGTCATATTAAAGTCTGTTCTGAGACTCACATTATTTGGAGTCTTGTGACAACAATGTCCTGCCTCTGTCCAACATAACTCCATTTAATCAGCTGCACGATCACTCCACATCTAGAGACTCATTGTACTCACACTGTTAATATCCTTGTGACAATCCTCAGATGTAAAACACTGTAAAGGCATAGATATATGAACAATTTGAAGAAAGAGGGACACACAAAGGCATGGGTCAGTGATTCCTACAGTACACACAAATACATCTTTCTATCCAGTGGTCCTCACCAGCTGCATGCAAAAAACAAGTATAAAGCATAACCAGTGTAGTTCGATACACAAGACAAGAGTATGATTCTTATTCAGGTTAACGAATCATTGAAAAAGACTCGGTTTGAGAATGACGAATTATTCACTGAATGAACTCACTAAATCACTATTTCACAAGTGCTAATATAATGCAGTCCCTCCAGTTTTTCGTGATTCTGCGATCGCTGAATACAACGCAAAATCAACAAAATGTTTCATTTTTTGCGATCCTGCATAATTTCTCATTTTACCACAAAATAATTGCAAAAATAATTTTAATCACAAAAATATATCATATTTTCTAAATTGAATTATCCCTGATTAATTTAAACTGTAATGCATTATTTTCACGAGGATAAAGACGTCCTGCATGCACAGTTTGTGGTCTGTTTGAAACAGCGAAAGCGAATGTTTCTCACCTGCCGTCTCGCATAAGTGGCAAGGACCGAGCGAAGCGATTACTCAAGATGGATGAATGACCAAATAAAAAGTATGATATGCTTGATAGCATTAAAAAAAAGAGTTAATAAAAGCTGTAAACCACACAAACTCAATTCGGTACTGACACACTGACTGATGTCAGACTGGCTGAAGAGTCTTTGTATGTGTTTGCGAGTCAGTGCTCGTGTGAGTATACCAAAATGTGTTCTATTTCTAGGCTTATTGTCCTTAAATGATCAAATGCACACATAATTATGCCAAAATGTCAGTTTTGTCGGTTATGTCTTGAGTGAACAAGTTCAGGACGTGTGTCAGTATTAGATCCGTGCATTAGCCTATGTTGGTCTTAAAGTAAAAGCAACCTAATATAGCCTACCAGCTCCTGTCTGTGTCATTAATGTTAATCCAACAACAACAGCAACAGGGGAAAACATAAAACATTTCACATAACACATAATATGGAAAATGTGGCATCCTAATTATATTTAAAAAAAAAACATTGCAAATTTTTTGCCAATTTCTGGAAATGTACTTAATTTTTAGCGGTTAAAAAAATTCGTCATTTTGATCGCAAAAATCACCCAAAAAATATTGCGAAATCTTGGAGGGACTGATAATGGTTTCTATACCCTTATGTAAAATCAAATCCAGTGTTAGGGAGTAACTAACTAAACGTACAGATGCTACTATAACCTTAACTTACTGTATAAGTTAAGGTTATAGCATGTCTTTTTTTTTGCGCATGCTTGCTTGTCCTCTCTAACAAAAAGTGACAAGTTAGTTTAGTTAATATTTCATCATTTCATATATTTATCAATAGACGCCCATTTTACTCTTGACTAAAATTACATAATTTTGCTAGACAAAATATTTATTTATTTTTTTACATTTTTAACAATGTTAAATACCAACATTATGAACACGTATACACATTTATTAAGCATGCATCAGACATTTAAAGATTTATCAACATATAATGAGTAATACTGAAGTATGAGAGACTGTTTTGGGATATTACAGTTAGAGCTGAATAACCGACTAGCAAAGTGCTTCAGTTTACGTGTGTGTGTGTGTGTAAATATTAACTGACACTGTCCTTCTGCATTAGGAATGCAATGTTTCATGCAATTTTTGCCAAAAAGACTTGTCCTTCATGACGGCAGCCTCATTACTTGTGCTCACAAGAGAAGAGAGAGGAAATGGCTTCTCCTCCACACTGTGTTCGTGGTAAGAAGTGTTCCTGGTGGCGTGCCTTCAGTCAGAGGGCAGGGAAATGAAGCGCAGCCTGCTGATGCTCTGAAGGAGAATTATGCAGTGGCATTGTGATGCGCAGTGCTGGAGTGCCTGTTCAAATGGAGAGCTTTTGAGTGCTGCAGCCCAGCTCTGATTGTGTGGCACAAAGCCGACACCACCAACACAGATGCATTAACCTGCGTGTTTACAGACAACCAACAATGACCCACGGCAATCACCAATCGGTTAACAAAGGAGCACAGCTTTATCCACGGACCAGGTGCCCAGCAAATATGAGATTTAAAAAACCAGATCATTTGTGAACTTGCTGTCTTAATTGACGTTGTCATAAAGAAAATCTCAACACACGATATCCCACTTAATAATTAAGAGCCCTTGAGGTTGTGCGAGGAGCTTTACATAAAGCATGCTTGCATACCACTGGTATGGGGTCTAATTTGGAGTTGACAAAATAAATATCTAATCATTTAAATTCATTTATGCAGGAAAAATCATTATTGCATTATTTTCCCCCAGTAGGTCACAGAAGGTTAATTGCTCTTTATTGTAGCCTGTAGCTGACAAACTTGCAGGAAAAGACTGATTTGTCTCTCCGGAGGAAAAAATAAGCAAAAGCATTTGACCACATAACTGTAGGCTGAACTGAAAAGCAAAATGGATAAAGAGAAAAAGCATTAAACCCTCTTATTCAAACAGTAGGGCTTACTCCTTATTTGGTGGTGGATTTAATCAAGGTGACCGTACAGTCGAGACCATTGTACACCAAACTAGTGACCATACAAATGCTGCGGCAGAAGCGGGCAGAAAATACTCATTTGAAGAGCTGATGTCAGACACAGCGTTGCCATGACTACAGGGAATGAGCAGTGAGCCTGAATCTTTACAGAAATTAAAGGGAAGGTTAGTCAGTTTTAACATTTTACTTCTCTTACGCTGCCAGACAGCTGCTCATTTAGGTCATAGTTTAGTTTCAAAAGTTTCTGATGAATGGAATATTGTGTGTAGAATATCTGATTTTAAATATTTATTAAGCACTTTTTTTTTTTTAGCAGGTTTATTTAGTACCTTTTTCACTCAAAAGTGAAAGTTCTGTCATCATTTACTCACATGTAGTTCTAAACCTGTAAGACGGAAGTAAACGGAGATGTTATGCCGCTCACTGTAATAAAACAACAGCAATTTGTGACCATTGGGGGGGAAAGTACCATAATATATATTATAGTTTTCTGAAGCCATTCATTCATTAATTCTTTATTTAACCAGGTTAAAAACTCATTGAGATTAAAATCTTTTTTACAAGAGTGACCTGGCACTCTTGTAAAACTAAGAAAGCAGCTACAATAACAGACATACAAATACACATCAAAACAGAAAAACACAATCAAGGATAACAGCAGCAATTTACCAAAGAATAAAACACATAATCTGTTAAAAGTAACAAGCTCGTTTTGTAAATTATTCCAAGCAGAAGAAGCATTATAATTAAAGCCTTTTTTTCCTAGCTCTGTTCGAACCCGAGGAACTTTAAGATATAACAAATCATTAGAACGAAGATTGTAGCAAACATTTGTATTAGAAACGCAGAGAGACAAATAAGATGGCATTAGACCACAAATAGACTTATAAATAAAACAATACCAATTAAAACTTCTTTGAGTATACAAAGATGGCAACTCAGCTTTATCATATAAAGTGCAATGATGTGCTTGATAACTATAACCAGTAATGAAATGTAAAGCGCTATGATAAACTTTTTTTTCTTTTTTTTTAAATAATGTACTGGGGCATTCATATAAAACAGATCTTCATAATCCAATAGTGGTAAAAAGGTTGCAGATACCAAATATTTCATATATCTGTTTCTGAAATAAAAACCCAACTTAAAGCTGCAGTCCGTAGCTTTTTTGGGATAAAAATTATCCAAAATAATTTTTTGAGCAAATACATAACCAGCCAGTGTTCAAAACTATCTGCTTGCCTCAGCTCGATTCAAAACGGTAAGCTTGTAATAATGTTTTTAATTCCAGTGGTACTGGTGGATTTCCATGGGAGATTCGAGCATGTCTTTACGTCACATCTGTACACATAAAAAAGGTCTCGGCTAGTATAAGCTATGTTGAGTGTGAGGATGCTGGAGGTCGAGATTTATAGCCTTTTCTCACAGCACTTGATATAATTAAACTTATCAATTTGATGGCGGATCCAGAAAGGTTCAAACGACAATCACCAGTGACAACTGGAGACTCACCCGTTGTAAAATGCAAAAGACTTCTTTGGACTTTGGAGTGGCTACAGAAAAAAAAGAGACTGCAACCGGCCCATGCAAAAACAAGAATACATATCGGAAGGACATTAAATGTAGTCACGCAATGCTGATGTTGAACATTAACAATTTGAGAACAAAGTATAATTTGCACAGTTTTACGTGATATGATAAGCGATTGTTAGATTTAATCAGCGCGATTTACTGCAATGATTTTTTCCCTTAGTTGGTCAGAACCAGAACAAAAGTGGATGTTACTTACTTGTTCAGATTACATATTCCGGTGAAAATGATAATGTTGGTCATACTTCCAAAAAGAATAATCTGTGATTCTGAATGCCAGTATCCACACCGGCGCGGTGACTGACAGCTGCACACTCTCATCAAACATTGGATTCATCCGTGCTGTGCCGAGTCGAGGCACAACTCACGTAAAGTTCATAATTCCGCAAATAACTACAATTGCAGATTTCGAACAGAGATGGCGACAAAGAGGACAAACTGCGGACTGCAGCTTTAAGCTAAAGTTTAGAAAGTAGTTTATCAATATGTAGCTTAAAAGTTAATTGACTATCAAATAAAATGCCCAGGTACTTATAACTTGCAACACATTCTATTTTTGTTCCCAGGGAAGATATAATTTAAGGAAGATTCCTTGGTAGAGCTTTGGACTTTATCATTACTTTAGTTTAATCTGTATTTAAAACCAGTTTAAGTTCACATAGATGAGACTGTACAGAATCAAACACTGACTGTAAGTAATGAAGAGCTTGTGAAGCTGATAAAGCACAACATTAAATAGTAGTGTCGTCTGCATAAAGATGGTACATAGCACCAACCACGATCACATGACTCTTTTCAATGCCCAGGCTGCAACAAGGGCTCTTTTTTCTCTGCCTTAAGAGACCAATGTTTTGCTGACCTTTAAACATGGTGTGGAAAGCAAAAGCTTGTATTGTATAGCCAAGAGTATAGTGTAAATGCAGATATCGGAAATGGGTCACTTGAAGATGAAAAAATATATAGTCAACAAATCAGAATTGGGCATCAAGACCTGCAGTGTAAATGCGGCCTGTCAATATTTACCGAAAATTTGGTAGCACTTTTTTTACAGTCCTGTTCCACATATACATACTATGTACATATCGATTGCGATTGTGCCAGATTGTGATTTAATGTGCTGAGTAAAGTAATTTTTCCCACCGTGTCCAATATTAAAATCAGTGCGACAAACTTTGCAAGAGGTGTGGGCATTGTCCATATGGCTTCGAGATATGAAAATAATTTGTTCCGTCAAGCTGTTGTTAAATTTACATGTATATTTTATTTTTATTACCAAGCACCTGATGCTTGGTAATAACTAGGTACTAACCCTGAACTTACCACTAAACCTAACCCCTGTATTTAACTCATACCACCTAGTACTTTCTTAGGTAAGTACAATGCACAAGATCTCAAATCATTTCTGTGTTCCCACATGTTCAAAATTCCCACCATGTTTGACGTCAAAGACAACAAATGCCATTGGTTATCACAAGTCTTATAACTAATTCCAATGTACTGCATACACAGAAAAATTAACAAGATCAGGAAGGTGGAGAGTATCTTTTTAGTAAATAACTTATCTTGGTCTGTTATCATATTCATATGTATGATATTTTGTGTTCCACAGAAGAAACTCTGGATTTGAAGTGACAAGAGGGAGTTAAGTGAACTATTCCAACAAATTCAGGTTAAGCCTTGAGAACAACATGAGACACAATAAGGAAACAGTGTACAGTGAAATGCAGCGAGGCGGTGTGGTCTGTTTCCTCCCTCCTGGAATGAACAAAAGTAAGAAAAAAAGAATCAGCTTGAAAATAGAAACACCTCATTATATGAGACCTTCCATGCAGTCTAGGTCAGCTGTTAAGACAGTGAGACAAAAGAAAGATGATTACATTTTCGCAGGAACACCATTTGGAGCCAAAATGGCTGACTGCTATCTGAATCCCTAACTCATTCTTTGTGTTTCTGAAGCATGTCAAGAAGCATGTGTGGAAACCTAAATAGGTCACAGAGCCTTTCAGCGACTCCCTTTCGTATTTCATCAAACATGTATCGGTCTACAGCACACATGCTTGACTACTGACGTTTTGATGGCTTAATTTTTCATGTGCTGTTTTTCTCGCAAAGGCTCTGCCGAATAAACACAGCAAAGCTAATCAGCTATCGGTTTAACTCAAATGCAAAATTAACGTGGGCGTCTAATTGCATCGTCCTATTTTGCAGTCATTTTGAAGTGTTTCCGCCACCTTCTCAGGGTCACCTTCCAAATTATAATAATATCTCTGCTCCATACACTCCAAACACAGAGCTCTCAAGCGTACTGTATATAACAGCTGCCGACCACTGACTCTCCTCTTTCAGATTAATATTTGACGAAGTGAGACAGTTGAGTCTTGATTACAGCAGAAGCCAAACCAGGAAATAACAGGGCCTTGCATATACCGGAGCAGGTCAGATTTCATCATGTTATCCTACCCAGAATCCTCTCATCTAACTGGAGAAATCTCATAGAACCACTTCCTCATTTCCTGCTATACCAATCTCTTCCTGAGTAATGCATAACTAAACGCCTACTTTTATATGCCGTTGTCTGAGAACCACAGAGGTTACATGCACGGCCTATGGAGACGACGACCTTGGTCTCTGGAAATATTCTGACAGCAGGCCTTGGAGAGTTTGGAAACTGACCTCTCTGTGTTGTAGTCCTGTTGCTCAGTGAGGGATCAGGGATTTAATCACCAGGTTCTGATGACATATGTTGTCATGATATGATGCCACACAACACATTACTGATTACATCGCTGTCAGCCACAGTTCGTGTCAACTCAGTTTGTAGATTTACATTTATTCTGTCACTACCTGGAGAAAGCTCAAATATGTTAGCATACCCATTTTTGCCGATACTTCTGAATGGTTCAGATGGAGGAAGAAACTGGGGTAACACTTTAGTTTAGGGTCCAATTCTCACTAATAACTAGTTGCTTATTAGCATGTACATTACTAGGATATTGGCTGTTTCACGAGTTTACACTTACAAATGATCAGAGAATAAATGGTTATGCGTATTTGGCGTGCTGTCCGGGGGAGGGCTCCGAGCTCGGAAATTGGGCCTGAACCCAGAGTACTCCCCCCGTATCTCTGTTTAGGAGGATAACTAGGCAAGTGTGAGGAGATGGGGTGGTGGAGGGATGCTGAAAACTGTCGAGGAATATGGGTGAGTCGACTGAGTATACACTCACCGCCCACTTTATTAGGTACACCTGTCCAACTGCTCGTTAACACTTAATTTCTAAGCAGCCAATCACATGGCGGCAACTCAGTGCATTTAGGCATGTAGACATGGTCAAGACAATCTCCTGCAGTTCAAACCGAGCATCAGTATGGGGAAGAAAGTTGATTTGAGTGACTTTGAACGTGGCATGATTGTTGGTGCCAGAAGGGCTGGTCTGAGTATTTCAGAAACTGCTAATCTACTGGGATTTTCACGCACAACCATCTCTAGGGTTTACAGAGAATGGTCCGAAAAAGAAAAAACATCCAGTGAGCGGCAGTTCTGTGGGCGGAAATGCCTTGTTGATGCCAGAGGTCAGAGGAGAATGGCCAGACTGGTTCGAGCTGATAGAAGGGCAACAGTGACTGAAATAACCACTCGTTACAACCGAGGTATGCAGCAAAGCATTTGTGAAGCCACAACACGCACAACCTTGAGGCGGATGGGCTACAACAGCAGAAGACTCCACCGGGTACCACTCATCTCCACTACAAATAGGAAAAAGAGGCTACAATTTGCAAGAGCTCACCAAAATTGAACAGTTGAAGACTGGAAAAATGTTGCCTGGTCTGATGAGTCTCGATTTCTGTTGAGACATTCAGATGTTAGAGTCAGAATTTGGCATAAACAGAATGAGAACATGGAACCATCATGCCTTGTTACCACTGTGTAGGCTGGTGGTGGTGGTGTAATGGTGTGGGGGATGTTTTCCTGGCACACTTTAGGCCCCTTACTGCCAATTGGGCATCGTTTAAATGCCACGGCCTACCTGAGCATTGTTTCTGACCATGTCCATCCCTTTATGGCCACCATGTACCCATCCTCTGATGGCTACTTCCACCATGTCACAAAGCTCTAATCATTTCAAATTGGTTTCTTGAACATGACAATGAGTTCACTGTACTAAAATGGCCTCCACAGTCACCAGATCTCAACCCAATAGAGCATCTTTGGGATGTGGTGGAACGGGAGATTCGCATCATGGATGTGCAGCCGACAAATCTGCGGCAACTGTGTGATGCCATCATGTCAATATGGACCAAACTCCCTGAGGAATGCTTCCAGCACCTTGTTGAATCTATGCCACGAAGAATTGAGGCAGTTCTGAAGGCAAAAGGGGGTCCAACCCGTTACTAGCATGGGGTACCTAATAAAGTGGGCGGTGAGTGTATTTATAGGCTTTACTCGTGCTGATTGAGTGGACCTGTTGATTACTGATTGCTGACAGCTGGCTGGAATGACTTGATTGTTTGATCATTAGAACGTGTTCCTCCCGAACCTTGTTAATAAAACATCGATTATTAGTACTTATAAAGCACATATTAATGTCTTGTTCTGCATGACCATATTCTACATCCCTTAATCCTACCCAATACCTAAACTTAACAAGTACCTTACTAACTATTAATAAGCGGTACTTAGGAGTTTGAAGAAAAAGTCGTAGTTAATAGTTAGTTTATAGTGAGAATTGAACCCTAATCTAAAGTGTGACTGAAACTGCTAGTTGCTTCCACATGAAGGAAACATCACCTTTTAACCCAAACAGGAAGTGAACCCCAAGTGGAAGTAAAGTGATGCCCAACCCAGCATTTGGCTCCAGGTCATCACCTGCAAAAGAACACACTTGCTGCGTCCCAATTCGCCTACTTATACTACGCCCTAAAAGTATGTACTCTTTTTGTGAAGAAAAAGTACATACTTTTGAGTGTGTAGCAAAAGAGTAGGCAAGCTTTGGGACATACTACTTCCTCATCTTCAACGTACAGATCTGTCGCGTGCATCCTATCACCGCAAACTGCCCTGTCAATCATCTTGTCACAGTTAAAATCCTCCATTCAATCTAATATAACTTCTTACCATTTCGGAGAGAATTGTTGTCGCACGTTCATCTGCCAGTCATGGGCCTTATATGCGGAGACTCTCCTCATGTGTTTGGAATTTGAATATAATAATGCATTTAAAAGTTAATGGCTAAACGTATCTTTGCAAAAGTTCACAATGCTGCTGCAGATGCAATATAATGTGGACAACATTGAATAAATACATTTTCGTCAGGTTAGATACTGATAATTAATCACTCAAACCCCTTTATCTAAACCTCTCTACATAACCGTCGGACTCGCGCGTCCTCCATGTCTGTAGTTTTTGAACACTTTTCATTCGTGTTTGTAGTTCTAACCGAATCCTCGTCCAACGCGCGATGGGTTGTGGGCAATATCAGCCGTTAGAGTGCGCATCGATCTGCACTTCGGATTCTGACCGGATATAGTAGACCATCCGGGTCTCTTTGGGACACTCATTTCAACATACTACGATTTGGGACGTACTAATTCTATTTTCGAATACTGTTTAGGACGGATAGTATGCGAATTGGGACGCAGCAACTGATCCCACAACTGGCTAGATTGGCAGGAAGTATTGGGGAAAGTTACTTTTAAAAGTAATGTACTACAATTAGGGGTGGGAATCTCTAGGCACCTCACGATTTGATTCGATTACGATTCAGAGGGCTGCGATGCGATGCTAAAACGATTATCGATGCATCTTTTTTTGTGTGTGACTACTTGGTACTTTTAAAGCAAAGTATTTATAATGACCCATAAAGAATTTACTTCCAATATCTTTTATTAATAAAACAAATGGAAGTGATTTGGCAAGTCAACTGTAAGGTTACATTTGCCAGCATATGTCCCAACATTGCAAAGAACCAACAGGAAAACAAATTTATGCCTGTACTAGCAGCATACTTGTAGTAAATGAATACAAACTTCAGCATATTATGAATCTCTAACATAAAATAATAGACTTCTTCTAACCAACATCCTCCTGTTATGTGCAATGAGCAATATAATCCTTCAGACAAAAAAATAAATTAACATTTTGCTGTAGCAAAATCACAAACAGCTTTCTTACAAAAATAAAGAATTATGAAGTCTACCAGCAGCTCTCATACAAAAATAATGCTTGTGGACTTATCCATATTCTGAATAATTAGTAACATACAACGCTGCTCTTACACACACAAAAATTATAAAGAGTCTAAGACATATGACTTGAAATTGTTGCTGTATACCACAATCAAAAACTGCTTATACAAAAAAAAGTAAATGAACATCTGCAGAGAGCACAGTCAAAATGTAACTTTTTGTGACTGGCATTGCACTGATACACACTGTGACTGTGGAGGGCAGTACAGTAAACCTACGTATAACGTACTGTACGTATAACAGATCTGTTTACAGCATATTGACGTGAAAACAAAACAATACAGAAAGCAGCTCTCATACAAAAAGAGAAAAAAGGCCACAATAATTCATTACAAAATAATTCATTACATTTATATAGCGCTTTTCTTGGCACTCAAAGCGCTTTACATAGAAGGGGGAATCTCCTCAACCACCACCAATGTGCAGCATCCACCTGGATGATGCGACGGCAGCCATATTGCGCCAGAACGCCCACCACACACCACACACCACACACCACACACCACACACCAGCTTACTGGTGGAGAGGAGACATAGTGATTAAGCCAATTGGTATATATATATATGGGGATGATTAGGAGGCCATGATGGACAGAGGCCACTGGGCAAATTTGGCCAGGATGCCGGGGTTACACCCCTACTCTTTCGAAAGACATCCTGGGATTTTTAATGACCACAGAGAGTCAGGGCCTCGGTTTAACGTCTCATCCGAAGGACGGTGCTCTTTGACAGTATAGTGTCCCCATTACTATACTGGGGCGTTAGGACCCACACAGACCACAGGGTGAGCGCCCCCTGCTGGCCTCACTAACACCTCTTCCAGCATCAACCTGGTTTTCTCAGAAGGTCTCCCATCTAGGTACTAACCAGGCTCAGCCCTGCTTAGCTTCAGTGGGCAACCAGTCTTGGGCTAGAGGGTGATATGGCTGCTGACAATGAAATTATGCACATTTTCCATATGTTAGCTTTTAACGAAGTTCGGATTTTGCGCTCAGCCATCATGCGTCTCTGTTATGTGCAAGCCACAGACTGGCCGGGCACTGCACTTCCGTGCTTCAAAGTTCCGCCTTTTGCGTTTCGTCAATATTACGTTATTAAAAGGAATTATTATAATTCATTTTTTTAGAAAATCGATTTCTAGCATCGCGATGCATCTAAGAATAGAATTTTTCCCCCACCCCTAACTACAATATTGCATTACTCTCTAATAAAGTAATGCTTTACGTTACTTTTGTGTTACTTCTGGGTTGGGCTTGCTTGTTTGTTTTTTAATAACGAAAAAAAAGTTTGATTTTTGGCAAATGTACAGGCCCTTTTACACCTAAATTGAAATGTATAAGCCTCAGGCTGAAGGAAATTCTAATTCACGCTTGTACAGTAGCGGACGCAGCTAAACCAAACCATTCTGGATTTCAGAAGAATAGGATGCAGGAGAAAAAAAAGTTTAACACTTTTACATCAGTGATAAAAACAAAAACAAAAAAAGAAACACAAATGTGATGTTCATCTGTCATTTTTGGTTATTAGAATGGTTTAATTGGATCATTGAAGGTCAGCAGCAAAGAAATTGGTTCAAAAAGTGAGATTAAATACAAAGTATACATGTGTAATTTAACATATTTAACTATTGCAAGTTTGCATAATATTCTGAGTTTGAATTTTACTGTTTTTATTCATTTTGAGGAATACTGAATAATACTCATACTCATCTGAGATGTGCAAGTGAGATGAGTAAATTCATGTTCACATTAGTCTAAAACTACAAAAACCATCATATTTACACATTGCACCCAACCCTTCTGTAAGTCACTTTCTCTCAACATGGGGACAGGAAGAAGTGTCAGTCAATAAATAGGAAAACAAATTAACATGTGTTACTTATTTGTAAAAAAGTAACTTGGTTATTTTGTTGTAAACATAGTAATGAGTTACTTTACTAGTTACTTGAAAGAAAGTATACTGATTACGTAACTTGCATTACTTGTAACGTGTCACCCCAAACACTGTTGACAGGCTGGCTGGGGGAAAAACAAGGCCAGTCTCTCTCTGAGCTCACTACACAAGCTCTACGCACGATACGATGTATCTACAGCCTCTCACTGGATTACATAATAACTCTTTTATGCTGTATGCGAAGGTGATCTAACTAGAGTACTATGATGACAAGCCCACAGAGCCCAGAGGATTCGTTAATAATAATCAGTCATGGCAACTTTAGAAAGTATATAGACGGCCATAACTGAAATAAAGTCTAATGCATGACTTTGGAGCAGGAAGTACATGCTGTTAACTCTTAAGGGCTCTTGTGTGTTGTTAGTGCTGGGCATTGGTGAGCAGCCAGGACATATCAGCGGGGCAGAGACACAGCATCTCCTCTGACTGAACCCACTGGCCATTCGGCAGCCAACTGTGTCCATACACACACACACACACACACACACACACACAAACAGTGATGTACTGTATCTCCCTGCTCTGAAAGCATACACACAACATACACACTACACGAGTACTGATATAGCATGGCCGTCCGTATGAGCCTCAACATTTTAAGTCCAAACAGGCCCAGGTTTTGCACAGCTCAGCAGCCCAGGGGGAAGATGTGCAGATGTATAATTTACACAGTTTGCAGTTGGATTACGCAGATGGGTTATAAAATGCATAAGTCGACATCTGAAATGTCCTCTTTACTGCAAGAAATATATAGCACTAAAGACAAACAGAAACTCATTATTATATATATATATATATATAAAAAACAGCATATTAATGGTTTTGTAAATTACTGAACAGCTTGTAAAATGGTAAATAATCTAACAAATAAAATGTCTGGGCATTTATAACAGGTGTAATCTAATCTATTTCATGGCTTACTTATTCTCCCATGATTTATGCTTTTCATCGTGAGTGAAAGAAAACATTTTATTTGGACATTTGTGGCATGTAAGCTTATGCCAGGTGTTGACATTGGCTTGCTATTTGCACAGAGTTCCCTAGTTTCGACCAGTGTTGCCAGATTGGGCGGTTTTGAATTTGATTATGCGGGTAAAAATTGGTTTAGGCGGGTGGACAAAGTTCGTTTGTCGGTTCGGCGGTTTTCAACATCTAAATTTATAGTAGAATTGGTTAATAAACAAAAAGTGTGCATGTACTCCATAAAAGTAGTCATTGACGTTACTAAACACACAAGCCCACGCAGAGTCAGCTGGCGTTGGCGTCGCAGACGAGCACGCACTTTAGCCAATCAGCAGACGTGATCATTCATGACTGATGGGGTTTTAGCGCGACAACTTGTAGCTGACTGCAAGTATGCAAGTGATTCCTATGCCAAAGTGGCATAAATATACAGTAATTCGTATCTACAGACTACAGTAAAGAGTGGGAGATTAATCCAACTCTCTAAACATGGATTAGGTGGGAGAAAACGCGAAGGCTCTTTATAAATATAGCTAACTCTGAGAGCACAGCTGAATGACTTAATTGAAATCGAATATGGGACTCCTGTCCATCGTCATGTGCACACTGATCAGGACATCTGCAATTTTTAAGCCTTCCAGACTGCACTCTACTCATCTCCGGCAGCTGCTGAAAGAGGTTTGAATCAACGATTAATCCATTTTTGACTGGTTGTGCAAATCCAGCGTTATGTTCTACAATACTTCACGGAAGACGTACTGTATGCCTGAAGTTAAAGCACAACACAAATATAAGCGCGTTGTTGTTGTTGTTGTCGGATTATCGTACAGTATGTATTAATGAAAGACACATTTTGGCTGTGGTGTGTGCATTAACGTGTGTGAAATGCCTGCTAATTACGTTGCTTATTCCCATCACTTATATTGGGCACTTTTTGCACTTAACTTGGGTAATTCTTACTGTTGACATTAAAAATGATGCATGTGTAATTTCTTGATTGCCATTTCCACCAGGACATTTTAGTTTTGTTAATTCTCTTTAATGTATTTGCCTTGTTTTGATCCGTTTTCTTGGGAAATGTATTTTTATTTGATTTTGTCATCATTATTTTGTTTTAAGGAGATGAAAATGGTGCTTATCAACCTTGATTGACATAGCAATACAATTCTATCACATTATTTTGGCAGTTAAAGTTTTGGGAGGGTTTTTCCTGGAGTTTTTTCACTGGTTTTGACAGTTTGAGCATTAGAGAGTTAGGCTGGGTTAGACAGGTGAAGCCTGCTGTGTACAGAACAGACCAGTGGAGACTGAGAACATTTGGACATGAAGCAAAGAAATCTGAGACATGTCAACCACTCTCCTAGTTTAGCCTCACATCGGCATGCATCGCAAACCGCAACGGCTTCCCCTGAGCAACACGGGATAAGGGGGGGGAGAGGGGCGAGAAAACACCTAAAACGTTCAGCTGTGTGATGCTAGAAAAAAAAATTATACTGTGAGGCAAACAAATTAGTTTTCAAAACAAAGATGAGAAAGAGAGGGAGAGAGATGGGGGGGAGCAGAAAGTGTCTGGCTTTAGATGAAGATTTGCAGTGACAGTATGGGAACAGGATCTTGTGTCTCTTCCATCATTCTGCACTGAGTCTCACAATTTCTTTTTCACTCTATCCCGCCTTTTTCCCTCCATTGACTCTCTCTCCTGCCCTTCTGTCTCCCCCTGGAGATCTGATGAGGACATTCCTTATATTTTATTTCTCTTTTTGCACAGCTCTGCAATATACCTACACTGCAAAACACATGTACATATAGCCCCACAATTTGAATTATCCATATACAATGTATAATGTATATTTACAGTATATAAACTCTTGACACCCAACACAGCTGAGCTGAAATGTACAGAGACCAAAAAAAACTATATTTCTTAATTATATCTTGCATTGAAATACATATTAGAGCAGTTAAGACATTTTGTATTGTGATATTTTCATGACAAATTCATAACAAGTTCTCATTATCTTAATGTGCCCATATGTTTACTATACATCTGAGGTTTTTTAAATCTACATTAGTGTACAAGACTTTATAAAATCATAAGCAAATGTAAAAATATTATAATTAAAATATGAATTGATTTAACAAAACGTGTATGTTTTAAAAAATATATATAAATTATTATTATGGTAACTAATATTTGGGTGGAAAATGTGCTTAATTTCTTATTAATTCTTATTAATCATGAAAAAAATTTAATGGTTATAAAAAACAAAAGCAAAAATATAAGCAAAACATAGTCTTTTGACCAAAAATGACCGAAACAGTTTAATTTGCGCCTCCCCGAAGGCACTTTTTGACTTTGTTCAGCGTCTATCTCGTGCTACAACAGTTGTAACAGCTATGTGTACACTAGCTCTGGATTGACAATATTAATTTCTCAATTTTAATCAGTAATGATATGCGCAGCTTGAACAAAACTTCACTAAACATTTGTAAAGGCTAGAATGTCACTTTATGTTACATTTACCCCAAGAAAGTTATTCAACGTCCATAAAACCCTTTTTCAAAAATTTTTTTTTTTTACTCTATAGAGAAGAGCATTTTGCAAAATATATGCACTGTATTACATATACTTTTACTTAACCTGTTAGTAATGTCTTCATTATTTAAGGTATGTTTGACTAAATCTGTCATGAAAACAAGTTATTACATTTTATTGTCATTTAAATGTTTATATTTCACCAACAAACTGGAGTAGAACAATTCTGTTAAGAAACAGTTGACATAAAAACTGCATTATATGCCATTTTAATGTTTGTACAACTCTGTTTTAGCTATTTGAATGTTGATTTTTAGATAAGTTTGATTAACTAATTGATTATTAATTGATTATTTATTTTTGTTTAATCCAAGTTCATCCGGAATATTTGGCTTCGGCCCAGAATTTTCATGTCGGAGCATCCCTATAGTCATGAACCACCTAATGGTTTCTGGGGAGGAATATAAGCGTATTTGTACATTTCAGTAATGGCGGGCGCACAGCATGCTGTAGTGAAGTATCCGTGAGGAGGAGAGGAACGAGAGATAAGGAGAGAGAGCGAGATGGTGATTGAGAGAGTGAGAGAAATCGCAGGGAGAGGTTAGAACTGCATGCGCATGATGTGGGAGGAAGAGCGTGGGCACAGGAGAAAGCGGGCGCCCAGAGAACCGATGCATCTCTGTGTTTCTCTGTCTTTCTTTCTCTCCTTTTGAATGACTTCCTCCTTTTCTTCCAGTTCCAAACTGCCTCGTCTCAGGGATTTGGTCTCTCTCTCTCTCTCTCTCTCTCTCTCTCTCTCTCTCTCTCTCTCTCTCTCTCTCTCTCTCTCTCTCTCTCTCTCTCTCTCTCTCTCTCTCTCTCTCTCTCTCTCTCTCTCTCTCTCTCTCTCTCTCTCTCTCTCTCTCTCTCTCTCTCTCTCTCTCTCTCTCTCTCTCTCTCTCTCTCTCTCTCTCTCTCTCCACCAGCCACCTCATTTTAATAAGGATGGTAATCATTAAAGCACTCCAGCATGAGCCACAGATTGATGTAAAAAGAAAGACGAAGTGAATTTTTTTTTTTTTTTCTATCTGCCTATCTTGCAGAAGAACAAAGTGTGGAGAAGATCGTTGAAGAGGAACAACCCCTGACAACTTACAGCTCGTTTCATCACCAATAGGGGAGGAAAGGGTCACAAATGTAGTTTGTGCTATTTGATGTTTGGCACATTTGTGGAATTTGAGAGAGTTGGAATTAGCAGGCTGTTGCCATAGCAACAGCATACCTGTTGTGGGGTTAAAGAAGCGCTACACATTAACAACACACAATTTTGTTGCCAAAACAAAACAAACAAAGAAAGCCCAACGGTTGTATGTAGGAATGTAAACATGCCTGTATGTTTGTGTGTGTGTGTGTGTGTGTGTGTGTCAGTGTTATTAAACACAACCCTGGTTTTTCTGCTCAAGTCTGACTTGTTTCCATGGTTACACCGCAGCTGAAATTCATAAACGGTGCACTTTTTTTAAATGACAATGTTTTAAATTGAAGGCAAGTGCTTGCAGTAGTTGTGTTTCTCCCACTGGAGCTTCTCCCTCCGGCCTCTCGGTGTCAGACAGTGGGAAACCTCGGGAAGCCAAAACACACACCGCCGTAAGCGGACAATTCTCACATTCGACATAGTGTTATGATGCTGTTTTTCACATTCAGGTGCCTCAATGAAACCCTCCAAACGCTGAGAGACGAGAGCAGACAGAGGAAAGACAAAACAAGAAAAGCATACACCAAACGCTCTGACACAATTGTGGTGCTTTTTTAATTGCTGAGATGTGAGCTGCATTCTAAAAATGGTATTAGAGGGCGTTAAGGTTCAAATGTCCTAGGAGGTTATGCTTTTTTATTGTCTTCCATCTTGTTTTGTTGTGATCTTTACAAAACAAAAGTTGTTTTCTCGAGATGCCATCTGAAATGTTCTTTTGATCTCTACATAACAAAAGTTGTTTTCTTGAAATGTTGACAAAGGTTTTCTTAAGATCTCGACTTAATTTTCTTGTGATCATTAAGTTTTTTACTTAAAGGGAAGTTTCACCCAAAAATGAAAATTCAGTCATTAATTACTCACCCTCATGTCATTTATTTTCGGAACACAGATGAAGATCTTTTTGATGAAATCTGAGAGTTTTCTCTCCCTGCATAGACAGCTACGCAACTGATACTTTGACGCTTCAAAACGTTCATAAAGAGATTGTAAAACTAATCAATATGAATTGATGAACTGAGTGGTTTATTCCAAATTTTCTGAAGAGAAATGATCGCTTTATATGATAAACAGATTGAATTTAGGCTTTTATTTACATATAAACATTCATCAACTCACACATCAGTTGTGGTAAATGGAAGCTCAAGCATGTTCCCTTGACATGTGGGAACCAATGAGGTTCATTCTCGTGTTAAGCAGCACGTTTGAGCTTCTGCAAGAACCAATGAGGTTAGTTCTCGTGAGTCAAGCAGGTTCAGTTAAGCTTCTGTTTATGTTTGCTGATCAATGTTTAAATGTGAAAAAAGCCTGAAATTCAATCAAAGTACAATGGAAGTCAATGGGAACCAAAACTGTTTGGTTACTGACATTCTTCAAAAATATCTCTTTTGTGTTCCACAGAAGAAATTCATTCAGGTTTGGAATGGCATGTGGGTCAGTGACTGGTAACAGAATTTTTCGGTGGACTATGCATTTAATTTTTATGAACTTCTTGACTAACGTTTTCTTGAAACGTTGACATAACAAAAGTTGTTGCTTGAGTATGGGATGATTATAGTATCAAAATGATTAACACGTGCAAGCACACTTATCAATGAACTTGATACATGTTGCAGAAATGTTTTATCCATGCCTTTCAACTTGTGTGTGCAAAATTCAAAATTGAATGAATGTGAAGCAATTTGTACAAATAGAGACATTTTTGTGAATACAAATGTTTTCCTTTGTATTAGTGTATCATAATTTGCACATGCAACACAGAAGACGTGCATGTGTGGATCAGGTGACGCGCGTGCATTCATTGACTCGTTTCTGAGTCGATCCTATTTGATTCATTTGGATTTTGAGACTTTCATTTCGCGGGTTTCGCCTTGCACGATCCACACACAGCTGTCTGAGAAAAGCTGCTACCACTAGATGGCAGTATTCTGCTAAAACAGACAACGGCAGCATAATCAAGCGTTCTTCCGCATTTAAGACGCTTAATGAGAGTGATATTGAAGCACCAAATTTAGTACACAATAATATAGGCCTACCCTATTAATAAAGCATACTTTATAGAGGCAAACATTACGTCAGATTATGAACAACACCCATAGAAAACCATTATAAAACGCTTAACGTGCAATCGCGCGTTGCATGTTCAGTAAGGTGTATTGGCTACTGAGTTTAAATATCACCGTCTTTCTGCATTGACGTTAAGCTTTTTCTTTATAATATGCTCTATGGGAGGAAAACGTCTCGGGTTACGTATGTAACCCTTGTTCCCTGAGAAAGGGAACGAGACACTGCGTCGGTGACGACACTAGGGGAACGCCCTTCAGCGTAGCACGTCTGAATTTATGAATGAAACCGAATCCAATCCTATTGGCGTTGCGTGATGACGTAGCGTGTGACGGCATAAGCGGATGTGTACAAAAGCACGCCGGCACACAGAAAATGTCAGCTTTTGCTATGAAGCAAGTGCTCCAAGCAGGGTGAGGTGTGGCGAACCGACGCAGTGTCTCGTTCCCTTTCTCAGGGAACAAGGGTTACATACGTAACCCGAGACGTTCCCTTTCGAGGGAACTCGAACTGCGTCGGTGACGACACTAGGGGAACGAGATACCCACTATGCCACAACGAACCCCGCTCATCCTAGTGTGAAGCTGTCTTCAGGCACAACTTAGGACGAAAGCACTCGTGCACCGGGTGTAGAGGGAAGGTCCAGACTGTAAAACCTCATGAATGTGTGCGGAGTGGCCCAGCCAGCCGCCTCACATATGTCATGGATAGAAACCCCTGAAAGGAGGGCTCTAGAGGACGCCATGCCTCTGGTGGAGTGAGCCCTCACGGCCATAGGTGAAGGCAAATTGCGCACCTGATAGGCCAGGGAAATAGTCTGAACGATCCAGTTGCTGATGGTCTGCTTAGAGGCGGGAAGCCCCTTCTTGGGAGACCCAAAACACACCAGCAACTGGTCCGACTTCCGCCATGAGGAGGACTTCTGGATGTAATACTGAAGTGCTCTGACAGGGCAGAGCAGATGAAGTCTCTCCTCATCCGCCGTCACATAAGGCGGAGGATGAAATGCCTGCAGAACCAAAGGCCGTGCCACATTAGATGGCACCTTGGGCAAATAGCCAGGCCTGGGGTGAAGGATGGCCTTAATGTTGCCGGGAGCAAACTCCAAGCACTCATTGGAAATAGAGAGCGCCTGGAGATCTCCTACCCTCCTCAGAGAAGTAATAGCCAACAAAAAGACCACCTTGAAGGTCAGGTTCTTGGCCTCAGCCGACTCCAATGGTTCGAAGGGGGCCTCGGCCAGCCCTTCGAGCACCACTGCCAGGTCCCAAGAGGGAACCCTGGTGCGAGTCGCAGGTCTCATCCTCCAGGCTCCACGGAGGAAACGTACGACCAGGTGATGCCTCCCCAGAGGACCATCACTCAGAGGAGCGTGGAAAGCCGCAATGGCAGCCACATAAACCTTGAGTGTGGACGGGGTAAGCCCGGCAGAAAAGCGGTCTTGGAGAAACTCCAGTACTGAAGCCACTGGGCAGTTAACTGGGTCCAAATCACGCTCTCTGGACCAAATGGAAAATACATTCCACTTAAGGCCGTATAATTTCCTCGTGGAGGGAGCTCTGGAAGTTAGTATAGTCTCAACTACTTCTGCTGACAGGCCGGCTTCTAGGTACTGTGCCCCCTCAGGGGCCAGACCCACAGTTTCCACAGCTCGGGCCGAGTGTGGAGAACTGAGCCCCCCGCCTGAGACAACAGGTCCCTCCTCAGAGGGATCTGCCATGGCGGGCCTGCCAGAAGCAAGATGATGTCCGAGAACCATACTCGGGCCGGCCAAAACGGGGCTACTAATAGTAGGCTGACTCCGTCCTGACGGACCCTTTCCAGAACTGCTGGGAGCAGAGCGATTGGGGGAAAGGCGTACAGACGCAGCCTCGGCCACGTCTGCACAATGGCATCCAACCCCAGCGGGGCTGGATGTGTGAGGGAGAACCACAGTGGACAGTGTGTCGTCTCTCGAGACGCAAATAGGTCCACTTCCACTGGGCCAAACCTCTCGCATACTAACTCCACCACCTCGGGGTGGAGTCTCCATTCCCCGGGCCTCAGCCCCTGCCTCGACAGCATGTCTGCTCCCTGGTTCTGGTCCCCCGGGACATACATCGCCCTGAGAGACGACAGTCTCCGCTGGGACCACAGGAGGATCTGATGCGCCAGTCTGCACAGAGGGCGCGACCTCAGACCCCCCTGATGATTTAAGTAAGATACCACCGACATGTTGTCGGATCTTACTAGGACATGGCGACCATGGAGGTCTGGCAGAAAGCTCCTCAGAGCCCGGAACACCGCCAACATTTCTAGGCAATTTATGTGCCAAGAGGAATGTTGGTCCTGCCAGAGACCTCTCGTAAAACGGCCGTCCATGACCGCGCCCCAGCCCGTGAGGGAGGCGTCTGTCGAAATAGATATCCGGTGACACGACGCTCCCAGCCTGGGACCCTGGGACAAGAACCAAGGCTTCTTCCAAATTGATAGGGAACGAAGGCATCTGCGCGTAACCCTTATCAAGCGGAATGGATTTCCCCTCGGGGAAAACCCCTTGGCTCTTAACCCTCTGGGGTCTGAGGTGTTTTCGGGGTCCTTGAGATGTTTTGGCATGCTCTGACATTTGTGCATTTTTCAGTTGCTTATAAACATATTAATGGCACAGGTGAAATTACACTCTATATAGCACACACAGGGCTACCATTATATGTGAGCAACATGTATGTACATGTTTGTATTTTTGAGAGAATATTGTTTATGCGTGGTTATTGAAAAAACTAAAAAATAAATTTTCTAATATATGGCCACAAATAACATACTAAATATCTGTCCACAAGACTTTTGACTAGTGGATGTTGTCGCCTAGAGTATTTGCTTCAAATTGATCTGAAAATCATTCTGGCTAATCATTCACATAAAACAATAGATTGTTTTAAATTGTGAAAAACATTTTTTTGTTTGCAAAGGCAATATGCGGATGGGCGGATCGGCCCAACCCCCTCATGAATAATTAGGCAGTTCTCACCTGAGCAGACTGCATACTAATGAGCCTTTCATTCAGGGGTGTCACACAAGAAAGAATGCAAGGACAATATATATATATAAATAAATAAATATTTATATACACACACACACACACACACACACACACATATATATATATATATATATATATGTGTGTGTGTGTGTGTGTGTGTGTGTGTGTGTGTATATAAATATTTATTTATTTATATATATATATATATTGTCCTTGCATTCTTTCTTGTGTGACACCCCTGAATGAAAGGCTCATTATATATATATATATATATATATATATATATATACATATACATATATATATATATATATATATACAAACAATCAAAATATAAATGAAAGCCAAAAGCACATTTTTAGTCACACATTTTAGCCATCCACATACCATTTTTAGCCATCCACCGCGGTAAAAATAAACCAGTCGCATTTCAAAGTCGTACGCGAAATGACCGCCAGGTGGCGCAAAGGGACATTTAGCAAAACGTAAGTGGGGCTAATGTCTATTAACAGTAGCCTAAGGATGAAATACTACAAGTTATGGTAATTTCCAAATAAGCCTACAACAAATTGTTGGTCATACAGATAAGATATAATCTTTTAAAACTGTAAAAGGTTAAAGTAGGCCTACACTCACAGGCTAAAGACAAAACGTTTTCTCGCTCATGTGAGAATCAAACGTTTGGTTATTTCTCAGTAACAAAATTCATAGCCGAGCGGTAGAACTGATGGTTCATCATCAAGATGACACAGGTTCAAATCCCGCACAAACATGGTCTGCTGTATATTTTATATTTATTATTGCAGAGAGATTTGTCTAGCTCTAAAACTCTGTTACACCATACAGTTTTGTTTTATATAGGCTATATATATTTTTTTATTTATTTATTCCAGGCTCTCACGCCACCCCCCCGATTTCTCACGCTGAAGTGTCAACCCGGTCGGTCAAATTCCTGAAAGATATAGTTTATCTATAGATCTACCTGTTGAGCCACTCGTGATCGACTAGTTATACCGTAAATTAGTTAAAATATCCCGTAATCTATTTAGAGCGAGCGTGCATGCGAGACAGATATTGTGCTCCAAACCGTGCGCGCGCATGGCAGAGAGGTCTGTTCCCTACAACCTAGAGTTTTTAAAAACATGGTTTTAAGTAAAGTGTGATTTGCCAGGGGGGACTGGGATTTCCTTCTGGTCTAAACATCCCTACTTCTGCTGAATTATTTTAATCCCCACACCCCTCCCTCCACAGCTAATCAATGCTATAGGCTACTTCACCAATATCAAATATATAAAATAGAGATATGCAACAGGCACGTTTAAACGAAAAACAATAAAATCAAAACCAGCGTTTCAGTTGTTCATTAGTTCCAGTGGCCTTAATGCATGCACGGCTTTTCAAAATTTCACAAAGCGTGTTGAGATTATTTTGAATGAAATATTGAAGTTTATAATTAAGTGTTTTGGCACACCACGCCGAGTGACCCTATGCATTTTTCTAAAGTCGGGTTTTATTCTGGCATCGTGAGTTAGTGTTCGACAAACGCGGCGGCGCGTTCATTTAGATTAATTTATTTATCTCATTATTACAGCTAAAATAACTTAATAGGCGACTCCGTAATTTTTTGGTCATACAGATAAGAGTAGAGTAGCTTACATCGTTCAAAACTGTAAACTTGTATTCATATTAGGCTAACGACAAAAACAGTATATCTGTCCTCTCTGTCTCCGGGAACTGCGCGTCACAAAAATGAACCGAAAGCCACTTCAGCTCAGTCACGATAAGAAATCGGCTATGTCTAAAGCCTTTAAATGTCTAAATATTTAGGCTAATAAATGTTATCTGATTATGTAGGCTAATCCATATGAAAACGAGAGGTACAGAGGATCTACTCAAACATGCGCTTCCCAATGAGAAAATGACAAGACATGGGTGAAAATCTCGCTCTAATTAAATGTAGGCTAAATCGCCCTGAATTAAAATGTAAAAACATAATAATGTATTTGTCGAAATGTTGCGATATTGTTTCATTTAAGTTCATAATTATTCTATAAATGTTATTTAATTTAGCAGCATTACCACGAAGCACCGTGTTTCGATATTTATTTGAATAATACAAAATAAAATAAAAACTTAATTCACAAATTGCATGCCTGGTTGTAAGGATCCAAAGATCCCTGTAGACTTTAATATTAAGTGACAACAAATTCACAAGCGTTTTTTCAGATTATATTTAGTTTTGCTTGGAAAAAGCTGCCCCAAACCAGTTTTATTTCATCAATTATTGAAATAATGAAATATTTAGTAATAAACTTTTATGACAGAAATATCACTAGGCTACATGTAACTTAAATCATTTAATTCCTTCATTATCAACACTGTCTAGAATGGCGATTTAAGTGTGAATTGCGACTTCTCTTTGTGTTAAGTCAGCCTCAGACTCCGATAGCCTGTGGGGGGTTGGAGGGACAGTTGCTGGACAAAGGTGTTAATGTTCCTCTTTCATATGGAGAGTGTCGGATAGCCAGCCTGATGAGCAGGCAAAATTATTGTAAGGATAAATCTGTGTCCAAATGTAGGCCCCATATCTTATTAAATTATAAATATTGTAGTTTATTTATTGTAGCCTATTTAAAGTTTTTTTTTCACACAAAATTTCAATTGAAGTTATTGTAAGGTGAATTCAACAAGGCATGCTGTGTCTTTGAAGCAACAATTAAAGGTTAAATAATTTTTTCGTGATTTGTATGGCTGACACGCAGCGACATATACAGTATTATCAGCTGTATGATGTGTTTTTACCCTGAAATGATTAATTTCGAGAGAGAGACCCGCGCGCGCAGCGAGGGAGACTAAATAAACTTGTTAAAAAGAGATCCAGCGCGAGAGAGGCAAAGAGAAACGCATGTTTTTAATTTAATTATGTTTCTTTGGACAATTTTCGTTTTGTAGGCCTACTGTTTTAATTGTTTAATTTAGCTGTAATTTCTTTGGCAATACAAATTTAAAATGTCGCAAGAATAAGATTAGCCTAGTGTTTCTTATTTTGCATCGCAAAAGAAATAAACTCTAAACAAGATGCAACCCTGTTTTAAATTAAACAATTTAAACCTTGAAATGTTCGAACTTGGTTTCAAACTTAAGTAATTTTAGTGTTCTTTTACATTACACAATAATTTAGCAGACTAAAGACGAGCTTCTTCATTTTCATTTTCTGATCGGCTGACAATCTTCATCAGTTTTTGTCGTTTGTGCAGCGGCTGCGGTTCTACAGGAATGTAGCAAATTTATGTTGTAATGATAATCAAACAAAACTCTTGACTTTAAATAAGTAAACAGATATAAACAGTTACCTATTTAAGCATCAAGGTGGGAAAATATAAACGTAGGACAACATCGGTTAACAACATCTATGCTACATTGAGATTCGATCTCGGGTCTGTTGAAGCTCCTCGAAGCTCGTGTCGTTGCGTTGATCACTGAGCTATCGTCTGTACGCTGTTAAAGTTGTAAAGCCTCGTTCATGTAGCCTAAATGTTTTTATTGCAATGTTTTATGTTGAAATGTTTTCATTATTTATTCAATTACATTTCAGTAGCCTAATTTCAGTATTGTGATTATGAATTATTTTAACTACGTTTCACTTGTTGAATTCTTCGGTGCGGCAGCAGATTACGCATTAGAGAGAATAAACCGGAATAAACGAACACTTTTCAGAGTCTATGATTGTAGCGCCTCTTAGCGGTAAAAGGCAGCAAATACACCACACATTTTACCGCCGCGGTGGAACAGCTGATGTGGGCGTTGTCATGGCTTGCCTCGACATTTGCGTTTGAATAGCGCGCGTCGTCCGTGGGCGTGTCAGATTAACGCGTAATGAAGTGTAATGAGCTGGGGGAAAAAATACTGACAGCACTCTCTTTTCATACAGATTGCATAAACTGAGAATATTTGTTTTTTATATAAATTACTTCATTTAAAAGAAGAGAATTCAAGCTTCATAAAGAAAAACCTCTCGTGCCTGTGTGACAAGTAATCGCGGAGTTACAGTTAATCTTAGGACGCGTTTCAGAATGGACTTCACTGACAGAGAGAACGCAAAACTCGCATCATGTTTGTTTTTCTTTATTTGGTGAAAAGCACAACACTTTGTTTTTATTGTGAGTATCCACAAAAAAAATAGAAACTTAACAGGATCTAATGATGTACAACACTTATATGTAAGATCAAAATTAACAGAGTAATTTGAGTCTCTTTTGCACTGATAAGGAAAAAAGTGAGCTGGTATCGCCGGCGAGACCCCCGACCCCAGAGAGTTAACCACCACTGCAGGGCTCTCATGTGCAGCAGGCCAGAAGGTATCACGCTGGACGCTGCTGCCATTAGACCCAACACTCTCTGAAAGTGTTTGACAGTGACGGCCTGGCCTAGCTTTATCCTGGACACTGAGGTCAGGATAGACTCGATCCGAGCAGGAGACAATTGTGCCTGCATCGTGACTGAGTCCCACACCACTCCCAGGAACGTGGTTCTCTGGGCTGGTGTCAACACGCTCTTCTTCGTGTTGAGTCTCAACCCCAGGCTCTGGATGTGGGCGAGGACGACATCTCGATGCCGAATCGCCAGCTCTCTCGACTGTGCCAGTATTAACCAGTCGTCGATGTAATTGAGCACCCTGATGCCCTCGAGCCTCAGGGGTGCTAGAGCTGCATCCATACACTTGGTAAAGGTGCGAGGGGAGAGTGCTAGGCCGAACGGAAGAACCCGATATTGGTAAGCTTCGCCCCCGAAAGCAAACCTCAGGAACTTCCTGTGAGATGGAAGGATGGAGATGTGGAAGTAGGCGTCTTTTAGATCTATCGTGACAAACCAATCCTCGGATTGGATTTGATTCACGATAATGGGAATAGTGAGCATTTTGAACCTGAATCTCCTCAGAGACCGATTCAGATGCCTCAGATCTAAAATTGGACGCAACCCTCCATCCTTCTTTGGAACTATGAAGTACCGGCTGTAGAACCCGGACTCTCTGACTAGTGGGGGAACACGCTCTATGGCCCCTTTTTCTAGCAGCGAGTTGACTTCCTGTCCCAACACCAGACCCTGCTCTGGGCGCACTAACGTCCAGACCACCCCGTTGAATTTCGGTGGGCGGACCTGGAACTGTAGTCTGTACCCAATTTCCACAGTGCGCAGGACCCATGGAGAAATATTCGTGAGGTTTTGCCATGCCTCTGCGAAATTCACCAAGGGAACCAGCCCCTCGGGGCTGGTGTCCAGTGTTTTGTGTAAGCCCTTGGCGGCACCCTGAAGCGGAAGACCGGCAGGGGAAAACCGACAACGACCCACAGTGTGCGAGCGCGAACGCTGTCTGACTGCAAGCCTTTGGGGCAGAAAAGACAGCGTGTGCTCGCTGGAAGCTGGCGCGTCCCGATGCGTCAGAGACGACGGGATACTGACGCCAGCTTCCTGAGGGCCCGACGAGAGAGGGGACCTCGGTCGCTCTCTCTCGGGGGGGGCGGCCCTTGGAGGTCCCACAGGAGTTAGGACGTCTTTCCCTTCGCCTTCCTGGACTGGATGACGGTCCTCAGATCCGTCCTTCCAGCAGGCTGTGGGTGAGAGCGCTGCCTAGGGTCCCAAGCTGCTTGAGGGGGACCTCTAGAAGCGACACTCCCTCTTTGGCCCTGGCGATAGGAGCTGGATGACGGCTGTGGCTGTTTTGACCCTCTAGCAGCCGACTTCCTAGACCTCGACCGGCGAGGGAGATATTGCCTAAACGCTTCACTCTGCTTTTTAGTGTCCTGAAATCTGTCAACGACAGCATTAACCGCCTCGCCGAACAGACCAGAGGTACAAACGGGTGCATGAAGAAGAAAAGCCCTGTCCTTCTCCTTGATGCCAGAGAGATTAAGCCACAGATGCCTCTCCGTGGTTACCAGAGCTGACATGGAGCGGCCGATGGCGCGGGCCGTCTCCTTGGTAACCCGGAGAGACAAGTCTGTGGCTTTACGAAGCTCGGCAACATCCTCCCTAGTAGGACCCTCACCCTGGTCCATGTCTTTTAAAAGGTCGGCCTGGTACGCCTGCAGAATGGCCATCGTGTGCAGGCTCGCACCAGCCCGACCTGCCGCCATATAGGCTCTGCCCACCAACGCAGATGTAGTGCGACATGGCTTGGAGGGCAACGCCGGCGTCTTAAGGGACGATGCAAGATCGGGTGAGAGGTAACTGGCTAAAGCTTCCTCAACCCGAGGCATCGTTCCATAACCATTCTCTCTAACCCCCATAATGTCACTATAGTTCAACATCGGGGGGTTAGACAGGCGCGCTGAAAAGGGCCTGTTCCAGGATTTACACAACTCGTTGTGTAAATCCGGGAAGAATGGTAGAGACCGTCGTGGAGGATGTGCACGGTGCTGCAGGAAGCGCTCGTCGAGTTTACTTCTGACTCGCTCTTCCTGCCTCTCCTGTGGCCAACTAATATGTAGTTTAGTCACAGCCCGTGTCACCACCTCCAAAAGCTCATTATAGCTGGGCGCAGTTTGTGTGTATGTGTGTGCTTCATGCAGATCCCCCTCCACAATGCTGAGCACATCTAATTCCTCGGAATCAGACAGCTGCAGCACTGGGTCTACATCCCGAACGGGAGAAGCCGCGGAGCGGGCTCCCGAACGGGGGATAGGGGAATCTGAGCTTTCAGATGAGGATTGGGAAAGTGCCTCGGCAGTCCCGACCCCCTCTGAAAGCTCCCTTTGCGAACCCCACGATCTAAGTCGCCGCATCGCCTCGGCAGATGCGGGACCTGAACCGCGGGGAGCGCGCATCTGGCCATCCTCAGAAAATAAAGCCAGACGGGAACGCAGCACTCTCATAGAAAGAGAATCACAGTGGCCGCAAGCAGCCCCCTCGAGAGCTGCTTGGGCGTGCTGCATTCCTAAGCAAGCCACACACATCTCGTGTGTGTCCCCAGCCGTGATAAAGCGAGGGCACGGGAACACACAATTTTTAAACTGCTCACTCATTCTCAAAATAGATCAGAACTGAGACAAACAACACCAAATAGGACAAACTGATTTCAACACAACACAGAGCGCTTGCTGAATAGCAAAAAGCTGACATTTTCTGTGTGCCGGCGTGCTTTTGTACACATCCGCTTATGCCGTCACACGCTACGTCATCACGCAACGCCAATAGGATTGGATTCGGTTTCATTCATAAATTCAGACGTGCTACGCTGAAGGGCGTTCCCCTAGTGTCGTCACCGACGCAGTTCGAGTTCCCTCGAAAGGGAACTATATAGCCTACAGACAAGAGACTACATGAACGCAACGCATGCACGGCGTTTCAAGTTAATAACATTTCCTTCCCGAGCCTGTTAAAAAGAAAAAGCTTAACATGAAATAAAAATTCTGCAGTTGCGTTTAACTTTGCATGTGAATGGGAGAGCAACCGGTCCGAGAGTGCAGTGAAGTAAGTTTTAGGTTTGATATTCGCCTCATTTTATAAAGGGACCATCTGCAAACTCCACTCACAGTCAAAAAAATATAAACGTCCAGTCATTCATTCAAATGAACATATTTCCAAGGTTATATTATAACCTTGGAAGTCTAGTGGGCAGACTGACTTAGCCTACTGTTACTGTACTATGTAACGGTGGTGGCCGCCCTAATACAAATAAATGACTTTAAAGAAAAGTTCGGGCGCCAGACAGGATAAAACCTGTCAAAATTTAAATGAACCCAGGATAGCCAAAAAATAACCACCTGTTACACACAAAAAAAATTATAGTAATAATCAAAAAAGAAAAATCATTTCACAAAGGATATTTATTCATAATAATACTAATAACACACAAAAAGTTCCACGGTATATCTCATCTCTGACGTTTCTTTAAATCCGTGCAAAACTTCCCACGTCTTCACTTCAACGCAACATCCACGCGTCCCATCGCGTCACAACGCGTCACACATTTGCAGGCAAGAAACAGGTGTAGTGAGTATCGAGTGTCCTCTTCGACACTAGGATAGGCGGATACAGCAGCTTTGGCTTGTCTTTAAAACAGCTCCATCATTGTTTGTCTGGGAATGCACCGACTTTCGCGACGCACCAGACTTCAACCACAGGAAACAACAGATCGACAAGCGGCCGTCTCTCCCCAACGATCCGTCACGATTTCACTAAACTTCTCAATGCACAAACGGGTGACGCCTTTCCCAGGTACGACACACTTCCTTATATTCAATTTCCTTCCGTGATTAACGTTAATTTGTTTGACATATCCTCCCATTTTGCGTAACGTGACAGTGAAAGTAAACAATCAATTATGTGACTCGCGGCACAGATTTTCTTCATTGCCACAACTATGTCCAGCCAATATCTCGATTGAACAGTAGCCTATTGTTTAATTTACTGTAAATTGTTTTTCTATTCATGTTCCAAAGGTTGTAGTACGTTCCTAGTGACAAGTCAGGTGAAATTTTACATTATTCACTTGTAGTAAGTCACCAAAAACCCGTTTGGTTATCCATCCATCCATCCATCCATCTTCTTCCGCTTATCCGGGGCCGGGTCGCGGGGGCAGCAGTCTAAGCAGAGATGCCCAGACTTCCCTCTCCCTGGACACTTCCTCCAGCTCTTCCGGGGGGACACCGAGGCGTTCCCAGGCCAGCCGGGAGACATAGTCTCTCCAGCGTGTCCTAGGTCTTCCCCGGGGTCTCCTCCCAGTGGGACGTGCCCGGAACACCTCCCCGGGAAGGCGTCCAGGAGGCTTCCGAAACAGATGCCCGAGCCACCTCAGCTGACCCCTCTCGATGTGGAGGAGCAGCGGCTCTACTCTGAGCTCCTCCCGAGTGACCGAGCTTCTCACCCTATCTCTAAGGGATCGCCCAGCCACCCTGCGGAGAAAGCTCATTTCGACCGCCTGTATCCGGGATCTTGTCCTTTCGGTCATGACCCAAAGCTCATGACCATAGGTGAGAGTAGGAACGTAGATTGACCGGTAAATCGAGAGCTTTGCCTTACGGCTCAGCTCTTTCTTCACCACAACAGACCGGTACATCGACCGCATTACTGCAGAAGCTGCACCGATCCGTCTGTCAATCTCCCGTTCCATCCTTCCCTCACTCGTGAACAAAACCCCAAGATACTTAAACTCCTCCACTTGAGGAAGGATCTCTCCACCAACCTGAAGTGAGCAAGCCGCCCTTTTCCGACTGAGGACCATGGCCTCGGATTTGGAGGCGCTGATTCTCATCCCAGCCGCTTCACACTCGGCTGCAAACCATCCCAGTGCACGCTGAAGGTCCTGGTGTGAGGGGGCCAACACGACAACATCATCCGCAAAGAGCAGAGACGTTTGAGAGACGTTTGGTTAATTACAGTAATTTTTTTTATAAAATAATAATTGTTTACTAAATAGGCTACATGAAGGGAGTTATTGGGGCAATTTCACCTGTAGTAAGCCAGTCTAGTCACTGAACATACTACAACCATTTTGAACATGAAAAAACCCTTTTGGTGAATTACAGTATTTTTCTGCAGAATACAGGCTACATGAAGGGAAGTATTGACCAAATTTTACTTGTAAGTCAGTCTTACAGAAACCTTCTACGAGCTTTGGAATTTGAAAATGTCTGTTATTAAATTTAAAAAGTAATTTGAATTAAAACAAATTATACGTTTTAACCACTGATCTATATAGAATGACATTATAGATCAGTGGTTTTAACGCAGTTAGTGGAATTGGCAGACGTTCCCTTGTGCATCATGAGCAGTGGTTAGCGCGTCAAAGCATTCTCATGTAGAAATATGCAGCTACAGGCCCGCTACGCCAGTTGATTTTCAATTAATATTTCATGTCGATATACAATGGTTGCATATTGTTAAAACTCATCGTGCTATAGTAAGACTATAGCCTATGGCTTAAGGGTCAAGGGAAAACCAATGTACTGCGAAAATCGTCTTTAATATTTAAAAACAGACATTTTCAAATTCCTGCTTGTATACTATGTACACAATGTGTAGTCAGATAAAAATAAGCATATAATATGAACGCAACTGCGAAATTTCACCTTTTTTTTTAACAGGAAGGAAAATTGTATTAACTTGAAACGCCGTGCATGCGTTGCGTTCATGTAGTCTCTTGTCTGTAGGCTATATAGTTTTCCTCCCATAGAGCATATTATAAAGAAAAAGCTTAACGTCAATGCAGTAAGACGGTGATATTTAAACTCAGTAGCCAATACACCTTACTGAACATGCAACGCGCGATTGCACGTTAAGCGTTTTATAATGGTTTTCTATGGGTGTTGTTCATAATCTGACGTAATGTTTGCCTCTATAAAGTATGCTTTATTAATAGGGTAGGCCTATATTATTGTGTACTAAATTTGGTGCTTCAATATCACTCTCATTAAGCGTCTTAAATGCGGAAGAACGCTTGATTATGCTGCCGCTGTCTGTTTTAGCAGAATACTGCCATCTAGTGGTAGCAGCTTTTCTCAGACAGCTGTGTGTGGATCGTGCAAGGCGAAACCCGCGAAATGAAAGTCTCAAAATCCAAATGAATCAAATAGGATCGACTCAATGAATCGAGTCAATGAATGCACGCGCGTCACCTGATCCACACATGCACGTCTTCTGTGTTGCATGTGCAAATTATGATACACTAATACAAAGGAAAACATTTGTATTCACAAAAATGTCTCTATTTGTACAAATTGCTTCACATTCATTCAATTTTGAATTTTGCACACACAAGTTGAAAGGCATGGATAAAACATTTCTGCAACATGTATCAAGTTCATTGATAAGTGTGCTTGCACCTGTTAATCATTTTGATACTAAAATCATCCCATACTTGAGATCTTAGCTTGTTTATGAATGTATTCATTTTTCGAGTTGGTTTCCTTTGTTCTTTTCTTGTTAACATTTTTATGTGCAATATTTTTACAGCTGAATCATGGATGAGTGGATTATTTTATATATATATATATAAACGAGGGACTTAAGTCCTGAATGATTGGCCCTAAAAGTGACATATTATGCCCCTTTTCACAAGATGTAATATAAATCTATGGTGACCCCAGAATGTGTCTGTGAAATTTCAGCTCAAAATACCCCCCAGATCATTTATTATAGCTTCTCAAAGTTGCCCCTTTTTGGGTGTGAGCAAAAATGCGCCGTTTTTGTGTGTGTCCCTTTAAATGCAAATGAGCTGCTGCTCCCCGCCTCCGTTCAGGAGACGCTCGGTTCTTTACACAAGCTTCGGATACAATAACAATTACACGCAAATAATCTCACTCGTCCAAAATCACAGAGATAACCAGTAGTGGAGTGCAGCCTTACAGAGAGACTCAGGAAGAGGTTGCAACTTTTAGATGCACCTGGACGTTTCTGAATGGTTAGTGGATACATTTATTTAGTTGTTGTTGAGTTACATTGATTCATATTATCAACTTGCATGTATACCGTGATGTTTAACTTTTACACAAGTTGACACAGTTCCCTGAGGTCTTTATAAGACAGATGTGACATTTTTCGGTCAAATAGTGTCCTGTGCCCGTCTGTGCAGCCAATGATAGAACAGTTTGCATGCTTTGCTCGAACTTTTGCCATTGCGTTAGAACTGGTTACACTATTGTCGCTTGCGAAACCAAATGGCAGCGCCGTGGGTGGAAACATGCAGATTAAGGGCCGGTAATATTATAATAAGATCCCCTTCCTACGTCAGAAGGGGAGCGGAATCTGATCGGCTTATTTTTGACATGCTTGCAGAGAAAGCCTTACCAAAACAAAGTTACTGGGTTGTCACTTGTCACGTTTTCTGCGTTGGTAGATGCACTGGGGACCTGATTATAGGAAAAATCTGATTTTCATGATATGTCACCTTTTAATCATGTCTTGTTGAAGAGAGGTGTGATATTACTTTTCATAGTTATCCCACAATATGGGGGATGTTAAAACAGGCTTTTGCTAAACTTACACTGAAGGAAGTACTTGAGCTGCATCTAGAGACCAGAATACCATTAGCCTCTTTTAACTTAAATCAGTAAGTAACCTCTCAGGCAACCTCACTAAAAATGATTCATAACATTCTAGCACTGTTACAGGAACTTTTGCATCCAAACATCTGTCACGTTCCATTTGGATCCATAAAAATCTGGTTCTTTCTCTAATTCCTGTATCTGTGAGGTCCTAAAGTGTGCATGGTCTTTTTTTCTATGTTGTTAAAATCTGTATTAAAGTCATACCTACAGTACTCTCTAAATACTAAGCAAAAGAGTTCTGTATATCAATGTGAGGCTTTTCACAAACACAGCAACTACAACTGCCTGCATTTGTGACCGTCATATTGGAAATGGTTGCAGGCAAGACTCCAGACGCACAAAACATCAAATGCACAACCTCACTGGGCTCCATTCATTTGGAGTTCCTGCAGAGGTCGCACAGAGGATGAAACAAAAAAAACAATGCTGCCCAAACATCTCTCTTTCTAGGACTCACTCTTTATTCAAGAAATGAGTCAGCCCACAGTGGAGGACCCCACCTTCAAGTCACACTGACTGACTGATGTTTATCAGTTGCTGGATTTGGTTTAAGGCACATCCTTAATTTGACCTTAATTAGACTGGCCTCATCTGAGCCAAAGAGCCTTCCCAGTAGTACAAAGAGGAGTCTGACTTTGACTTTCAATCTTTGAATCCTTCATACTAACTAGGTGCTCATTCATACTTATGGATAGCGATTTTAATTGACCCCTAACCTCAAGTCCCATACCATTTGTGCTACAGACATGCAGATACATTAAATTCTGATACAAAAATTCTAAGCATTCTGCTTAGAGGTGTGCTGTTACTTTACAAAGCAATCAGACTTTTGTACCTGGTAGATAATAAAAACAGGTTTAAGGACTAAACAGATTTAGGCCATATAGAATTCACATAGAAACATGCTTAAAAACTTACAATTCATTTATATATATTAGCAGCACTTCCCTGAAAATCAAATGCTGTAGTAAGCAGCATACTCTATTGAGCTACATGAAGACGAGTAGTGGGAGATATAACAAAATCACGATATGAGTGATTATTTTGTGATGGAGATATATGAAAATAAGGTTGTTACGATGTCAAAATTTTGGATGACATTCTACACAACAATACTAGCGTAATCTAAGTAAAAACTTCACAAATATACTTAAGACAAATAGGAACAAAGAAACTAATTACAAGCAATAGGACAATTAAATACAATAGAACAAAATTGAATAAAGAGTGTTCAGGTTTTTAAGACCTAACACACAGATCCAGAAAAATTACACGCATCCGATTTCCCCCCAACTGTTTACGTTCACTTAAAACATAACCAACTGTTTACGTTAATACCCATCAAGGTGGGCATTTTGAAGTAACTTCGTGAGTATTTTCGTGAGTACCGTTTAAACACAATACTTATTTATACTTGGGCGGCTTTCTGTTTATGCGCTTCAGGTGTCTGCGCATAGAAAACCACCACCATCAGAACAGCTTACAAGAACCAAACTGAGTTGTCTTATTGCACTTGAAAGTTTAAATTGGCAAGGTTAAAAAAGAGATTAAACTTTCAAGATGACGCAACACTGCAATGTCACGTGAGAAGATCCGATAATCCAAATATCGTCGTCAAATTCCTACCAGTATATAGACTTAATATTTTACTGCTATGATAGTTTGTCATCAACAAAAATTTGAGCTTTGACTTGTATTATTCATGACCACTTAAGTGTTCTCAATGACTTCCATCATGGGACTGTGCAGTAAGACAAAACATAAAAAAAAAAAAAGTCTGTTATAAAAAGGTCCATTGGTCTGTATTAACAAGATTGATTTTTTTATAGGCATTTTCCCCATATTTTGAAATACACATTGTATTGTGTGTTCTGTTTAAGGGTTAATATAAATGTTTGTAAAAATTAACAGAAAATGTCTTGAATGAGAATGAAAAAATTCTTACAGTATGAAAATCAATTATCAATGTAATAATTAAAAACTAATAAAGAAAATTAATAAATTAAAATTATATAGTCGATGTCCATTTATTTCTAAGTTTGTAAAGAGATTTATTTATTTAAATTTTTAGTTTTGAATTAATACATTCATTTCTTTTTAATTTGATTTTTAAGTCCTCCATAGTGGTTCTCCAGCAGGTCTGATGCTGTTCTAATGGACATTTGCGTGAGGGTCCCCATCCTCAAAACTCACTCTGCATAATGACAACCATTCTACAGATGAGCCAAGCCACACAGAGCTGCAGTATCACTAATCACCAGAACCTCATGGAATCTGCGAAATTCTGAAGGAAGCTCCACAGAATCGGAACGCCGGTCATTACAACACAAATTAATTCAATCCAATCTGCAGAATTCCACAGATTTTCACCTAAAATAAGCACAAAAAAAGTCTGCAGATAAAAGAGACAGACAGACAGACAGACAGAGAGACAGAGAGAGAGAGAGAGAGAGAGAGAGAGAGAGAGAGAGAGAGAGAGAGAGAGAGAGAGAGAGAGAGAGAGAGAGAGAGAGAGAGAGAGGGAGTGAAAATAGATTTCAAAAACAGAAAGCAGGCTGCAAAGAGTTTCTACTTTCAATACTCCCTGAAGATATCTTGAAATATTTGCTGTCTAACTTTATATTAGCCTCAGCTCATATTGGACAAATACTACTTGGTCAGCAGAGCCACACAACTCCTTTGTGTGCAAAACCCAATAGGTGAAAGAAAAGTTCTCATTTGAGCCTTGAAAAAGTCACCAGTTTCCAAAAAGAAAAGAGAGGGGCAAAACTCCCCAGTGCTTGTTTTGGTTATCCGTAATGAATAAGTCAGTGAGAGAGACACTCGGGGCTACAGCATTAACAACTTACTATGAAATCTTAAAGTCCAGCAGCAAGCCTCGGATCTAAAAGCTGCTCCCGCCGCAGAGCGCTCTCTCTTCTCTGCGCAAGTGTCAGCAGAGCTTCCTGTCTCATGATGCACTCGTGTGGAACCGCTCTGCCCTGCACACTGGCATATGATCAGGTGGGTCTCTTTGTCCTACTTTTCACTGCAGGGGTCAGGGGTCCTGGGCTGGGGAATTGCAAACATACACTGTAAAAAAAAAAAGTTTTTTCACAGAAATATACTGTATTATTTTACAGATATTTTCTGTTTTTTTAACATTACGTGTAAATGTCATTAAAATACAGAAAAAAACTTTTATTAAAAACATTAACCATAAAATAAAAGTAATAATCTGTAAATTCATATAAGGAGAAATTATAGTTTTTTTACAGGATTATTCTTTTGTTTAATTGGCTTGAATGTTAAATTACATTAAATTCTATGTAAAAAGACAAAAAAATCGCTTATTTAAAATTAAGACAACTATGTGTTTTTTTACTGTGAAACCTTAAATTTAAGGTAAATACATGTAAAAAAACAATCGTAAAAAAACGGTAAAAAGTCTGGCAGCAAAGTTGCCAAACACTTACCGTCAAATTACAGTAAAAAACCTTAAGTTATTCTACGGAATAATTCTGTTTTTTTAAATACAGATATTTACTGTAAACATTTTCTGTATTTTTACAGTTCCACTGCTGTAGAATGAAAAGAAAATCTCATTAAAAAAATGTCTGTAGAACATTAAACAAATGAATAAATCTGCATATAAACTGGAAATTATTGCAGGAATACCTTACAATTATACAATTAAAGAAGTCTTCTGTTTTTACACAGTATTCTTTGGTAAATTCATAACATTATCAATTACATCCACAAGAACTCCCCGTCAAAGTACAGATTTTTAGATGTAAAACACGTACTTTTCACATTAATGTATAGGTTTACTTTGAATAAACTTACTTTTATAGTAATTAAACGCAACTATCCAATATATCTACATACTTTTAATTCAAGGAGTTCACTTTATATAAACATTGTTTTATAGTAAATAAAAGCAACTATCCAATATATCTACATTACTTTACCATTAATGTATAGGGTTAGGGTTAGGTTAGCACCTCACCTATCAAATACAGGGTAAATGTAAAACTTCCAAGTCCCCTGCCACCAATGCAGATATTTTTCAGAAGCAAAGATAAACTTTGCTGGCCACATCAGCTTAAGATTCAACAAGTGCAGATACAAGAGTGATAGATAAAAAATATATACATAAAATAAAAATAAAAAAACAGCTATGTAGGCTATACCTTTCATGCATATGCTGTAAATAAAAATTGAACATAATAATTACTGTGTGTTACAGAAACAGATCTAAAAATATTGCCTCGAAAGATGGATGAATACAGTAGGAGATATTGTTGCACAGTGTAACTAAATATACAGTTATTGTACATGAAATAATTGAGCTTAAGTTTAATATAAAATTAAATCAAGAATAGTCAGTGATTGTTTATGCATCCTATATCCAGTGTTTCTACTGTCAGGTACCACTGACTCAGTGTTTACAATTCTGAAGTGTTCTGTAACAATTTCATAAGTGGCAGAGAAAAAATTGAGTGGCAACATTTTCAGACCCCACCCCGTGCACTGCTGCCTGCTGCTGTCTGCTGCACCCTCAAGTCTCGGATCATCATGCTTTGGGACAGTTGTTCCGCAAGACAACCAGGCTCAAGAATGCTGGACACTAACCTCCTAATGCCTGTCTGCCTGTTGGTGTGAAAGGACTCTTGAATCTTGTGTGCTGATATGTCCTCTTTTGGCTTGGCTTTTAAGGGTGACATTGTCTGTTTGAAATGCTGCCCTGACAGTGATTTTCTGACCATATACTATATTGACACGTATCTCATATGCTTATTTGAGAAGAAAATATGTGATTCAATTTAAAAGTAAAGGCTGTAAATCAACTTTAAAAACGTTGAAGCATTAAGACACAAAGTCAATCTATATTCAACAAAATTTAAGGCCCTCACTGCAGTGAAATCATTAGGCCACTCCACAATTTTCTCGGTTGATGGGAACAAACCGCCACACTATGAATAAAGCTTTACAATGGGGTGCTATATATTTTTAATTTACAATAGGTGAGCAATGTGTGAAAGACAAGGAATTTATTCTGGGGCTCGAGTTCAACCAAGGCTCTTGTAGCATAAACTTGAGCTTTGGTAAACTGCGGGTGAAGGAATTGAAGACATTAAAATGGTTGAAACATTACACAACGTGTAGACAAACATCCTAATTGTTTTTCTAGTCTCTGTGCTTTAGATATCAAGAAAGTGCGCGCAGATTCAAATAATTGAATGTTGTACAATCATTGGACGAATCATACGCCAGAGGCAATCTCGACCAATGATATTGTTTGACTTTGGGAGGGGGATACGTCATAACTTCGCGCGAAGCAGTAGAGAGCCTGGATAAAGTATGGAACATTTCCACGATATCGGCATTCAGCTTTCACTAAAGGTAGATTAATATACCCAGCCGGCACATGACCGACCTTCAACGTTGAAATATGATTGAAATAATGCCAGTCGTTGAAACAACGTTTAATGCTAAATGGTTGAAAAAGGTTAACAAAAACACTTCTAAATCAACGTTTAATTTTTTACAAGATCTGTACGTTGAAACAACGTAATGTTTTCAACAACATACATAAATATCTGCCTTTTAACATATTATTATGATAATTCATTAGCATTTAATGATTTTTCTGATTTTCATAACAGTTCTTCAAGTATATGTTAAAATATAAGTATTATCATTAACAATAATAGTTTCACCCTTAACAGAGCAGTGCAGCAGAAACCTTTTGCTTTATGTGATTTTGTGTGAATTTACAATTTTGTATGCTTGCCAATTTTGTCTGCTTGCCTAACAGTTTACATTGCATTATTACATATTCATACACTGTCATGTCATTTGACCAATTAATTAAATAGTAATACAGACTGCAACTCGCGCAAACTATTGCTATTGTTATTGGTTGTTTCTCCGTTTTACTTTGAGCATGATTGGTTAATCTGTCTGTCTTCCAGGAAACTGTCCAATGAGAATGTGCGCGGCTCTGCGCGCCTATTTTAAGTTTGAAAATACGTCCGTTACTCTCGGTTGGTGTGAGCAGCTGCTGTTTGCGTTGGTGATTACTCGGTCAGACCTGGATTATTTTATATCTGCCTGTTGAATTCTTAAATTCTGAGCGAATTTTAGTTGCTATGTCAATGAAGAACAAAAGCTGGAATATGAACAGAGGAAGGGGTCGTACGTACGTGGTCTGTTGGCGATATCAGGTAAGAAAACATTTTTCTAACGTTTAGGGACACGGGTAATTTAACTGTCATAGGCTAACTGTAACCTCATAAGATGAATAAGTTATCTCTGTGTGTGTTTTTGTACTGCTTCACTATTAACGTAGCGATATTAGCACGTATTTCAATGTGTTAGTACCATCTAACATTGCTGTGTTTTGTTGTTGGTAAGTTAACATGAGAGGTAAAAAAGCGTGGGAATGAGTAAAGTGATAAAACCGTCATTTATTCGTTAGAAGTATGTTTACATAACTTCTTCAAACACTGATAACATATTGAAAAGATATTTGTTTACTTTATTTTTTAGATCAAGCATTGGAATAAGATGTTTATCGGGGGAGAACACCCAACAGAAAGACCCATTCACCAACTAACGTTACAGTAAGTCAATTTTACCCACTGTTCGAAAACCTACACTGGGATAGTATTAAGTGTGATTTTCATACTGTTACTGATGGAAAGTCTGAGTAACTTTCTGTCCTTTTGTCTTTCTTCTGCTGAAGTGGCACACTGAAAGGGGAGATTCGTGTCACCTTCATCAGTCCTTTCTTTAATCACTGGAAACATTAAGGGAAAGACCCTCAGATGCAGGTAAAATTATTTGATGGGGTTAGGGTTATTTGATTTTGGTGTACCAACTGGCATTTTTTGTGTGTGTGCTTCCCTTTCTATGATACACATTTCTGACTGATTGCCATGCTTTATGTGTATGTTTACATTTTTAATCATGTAACAACTAACAGTCTCAAAGATGACATTACTCAAAGATAACATTTTTACAATTGAAATAAATTTCATATACATAATATATATATATATTTATGTTTCCTCACAATGTCAAATGTGCTTGTTAAGTGCGGCAGCTTTTATACATTTTAAAATTTTAATATGCAAGTTAACATTGTCGAGTCAGCAGGGCTAACGTTAAAACTTGCCGTTTGTTACATTATGTATTAACCTTATAAAAGTCTGTCTAGCAAATGTAACATTATGCTGGTCCTAATAAAGTTAAACCGTTATTAACGTTAGCCCTGAATGTGAAACATGCATCAGCCATCATAACATTAACGTTAAATACCTTTGGTTGACTAACATTAATTTAATAACGTTAGCTGTTAACTTAACGTTACATCTTACAAGTTACTGTTGCCTCTTGCAAACACGTAACAGTAGGGGTGTGAAGGTTATTATATAACCGTGAGACCGACGGTTATAGTTGAACACCGTCATTAGAACTCTATAACCGCCAAAACCGTTATTCAAATATTTTTTACAAACATTTTTTATCATAGAGAATGTTTAAATACTATTATCAGCTTACGAGGGAAACAGAGGTGGAGAGTTAGTGGTGCTTCGGAGGCTGAGTGCTGGAGATGATTCGGGAGAGGTCTGTGCACCTTTATCGATCAGAGCGCGCGCTGACACGGAGTAAAGCCTTGTTTATACTCGACGCGTCCGTTTCTTTTACTGTCTATGGTCCGCGCGCACCTTAAAAAAATGACGCGTTGGGTGCGCAAGACCCCATTTCGCTTGGCTGTGTGCACAGGGTTTTTTGTAACAGTGCGCACGGCGCCGCATCCGAGGATGAACGACTTCATTGCAAAGTTTTTTTTTGTTAAAGGAGAACTCCGGCGCAAAATGAACCTTTGGTCTAATAAAACATTGGTACCTAGTCAACCGTTCTCTGAGATTTGTTTTCATGATAATCGAATGTAAAGAGTTTTATCTCTAAAAACTGTTTAGCGTATAACGCTAGTAATGGGGGCATATAATAAGTAAAAAGAAATCGCTAGTTTATACCACTAACAAGGCTCAAAATAGCTCCACACTAACACAGTAACATAATGAGGGTCCCTACATGCAAACCGAAGCATTGAGAACTTTGTAAGTGTACAGACCATTTAATAAGAAGATATTTTATGAAGACAGTCCACTTCGTGTATACAGACAGGAGCCATCTTTGGAAAACAGTCTCGACTAGTCAAACCACGAACGACGTGCTAAGTGAGCTGAACTGTATGAAGTTCAGTGAACTTCTGAACTGTATGAATGGCGTTCGTGGTTTGATTAGTCGAGACTGTTTTCCAAAGATGGCTCCTGTCTGTATACTCGAAAAGGACTGTCTTTATCTTTATCTTCTTATTAAACGGTCTGTACACTTACAAAGTTCTCAATGCTTCGGTTTGCATGTAGGGACCCTCATTATGCTACTGTGTTAGTGTGGGGCTATTTTGAGCCTTGTTAGTGGTATTAACTAGCGATTTCTTTTTACTTATTAAATGCCCCCATTACTAGCGTTATACGCTAAACAGTTTTTAGAGATAAAACTCTTTACATTCGATTATCATGAAAACAAATCTCAGAGAACGGTTGACTAGGTACCAATGTGTTATTAGACCAAAGGTTCATTTTGCGCCGGAGTTCTCCTTTAAGGGTTTGTTTACTGTGCAATGAACGTGTTTTGTTTTAAATAAATCACACAAAGTTTTTTTTTTTTTCTTAAGGATTTGTTAACTGTGTGTGATTCATTTAATGGAAAGCACATTCACTTCTAGTCGTCTTGCTGTTAATTTTAAATAAACGTAGAGCAAGTAGCTAATCAGTGTCTGCTCGTTTATTCAAACTAAGTTGTCCTATAATAGACGAACGTCGCAACGCATACAGTTCAATTTTCATTTAAGCTCCAAACTGCAATTATTGTTAAGGGGCAACCTAATGGCTCTGCTCTGGCGATTTTTACAAGCATGATACATCTTATCTATTTTTCAGGACAATGCCTGGTGAGAGCCACTACAGAGGATCATAGCTATCGTTGGAATTTTGAAAGGACGTGGGTGAATATCAATCTGCCAAATGAACTTTTTTAGCATGCACATTCACATCTGTATATTAATACTGATTATATATTAACTTTGTTTGTTACTGGAAAGAACTTAGCTTCTGAACTAAGAACAAAGAACTTTTTGACTGAAGGACTTGACCGTATTTTATGTGCATTTTAGCCTATGTGCATTTTAAAGTAAACCCCATGCCGTAATGGAAAAAGTATGTACATATGTTGGCCAGTTGCTTGTAATTGCTATCAAATATTGTTTACATAAAATAAACATGTGTATTTTTACATATATTGGAGAAATGCTTGTAATTACTGTCTATTAATGTGTATATAAAGTTAACCCATACATTGAGTAAATGTCATGTTGATATATTGGAAAGTTGATTTTAATTAGTATAAAGCAATGTTTATATAAAGTATACCTCATACATTGATGTTAAAAGTATATAGAAGGTAAAGCCCCATACATTAAAGGTACAAATATGTAGAAATATTGGAGAGTTGCCTGTAATTATTGTCAAATAATGTTTATATAAAGTAAACCCCCTTATTTTGAATGGTAAACATGTAGAAATATTGGAGAGTTGCTTGTTATTACTGTCAAATAATGTTTATATAAAGTAAACCTGCATACATTAATGGTAAAAGCTTGTAAATTTATTGGAGATGTGTCTGTAATTACTGTCAAATAATGTTTTAATAAAGCAATAACTGTTAAAAATATGTTTCTGAAACTTAATATCACAAGATCTTGTTTTTTTGTACAGGATAAAACCAATATTTAACAGGAATTTACTGTAAATAGATTGAATAATGACATAAAATAAAAGTTTAAATCGATCATTAAACTGGTATTAGGCTTTAAATTAGGGTATCTGAAGGTAATTATACAACATTTTCTGTGTGTTTTACATAGAAAAGTCTTTACTTTGACAAGGAGTTTTTGTAGATGGATTGGATTATCCTAAAAATATACCAAATAATACTGTATTAAAACAGAAGTCTTTGTTTTAATTATGTAATTTTAAGGTATTTCTGCAATATTTGTAAGTTTTTATACAGATTTATACATTCGTTTAACATTCAACAGACATTTTTTTTATGAGATTTGTTTTTTTTTCTACAGCAGTTTGACTGTAAAAATACAGAAAATATTTACGGTAAATATCCGTTTTCAAAAAACAACATTTTTCTGTAAAATAATTTAAGTATTTTTACTGTAATTTGACGGTAAGTGGTTGGCAACTTTGCTGCCAGACTTTTTACCGTTATTTTACAAAAAAATTTTTTACAGTGTAGGTGAACATAATTCTGAGCTCTGTCCTTTCATTCATGACTGGATTCAGCTCGTTGTCATAATAATTAGTTATTAATTGCAAATTTGTCACGACAAAGTGACCAAGGCGACTAGACGGTACATGTAAAGTGTACAGGTTTATTAAATAAATGCAATGCAAATATGTTTTCATTGTACAGTATATACTTTATATTGTAGATTGTATAAAAATTGGAGTAACCCATGAAATCACTTAAAGGTATGATAGGCAATTTCAGAGAGGCTAGCAATAGCACGTTAGCTTTGAAAGCATGAGATCCCACCCTGCCTTCAGAGAGCATTTCAAAGTCATGCCTCCTTCAAAACACATGAACGCACACAGCAGAGTCATGTGTCAAAGCACAAAACAATACAATGAACGTAAACGACTTACAGAGCTCTAGATGTACCACCTGTAGATTCTGCTGCAGATTCATTTCAGCTTTTATAGTGTTGACAGAAAGGCATAAATCCGAGTCTGAGGACGTGAACAGCTCTGGGTAGAACGTCACAGGTTGCCATCTCGTAATTACGGTTACAGCATGACATGAACGCAGTATGAGGTTGTGTGTGTGTGTATTAGGGGTTGACCGATATATCGTATAATATTTAGTCAGTGCACACAGATTTACCAGATTACTGAGTTCATTGTAGGCTACAGCCGCACCCCCTCCCACCCCCCTTTTTATGCATGTTTTTAACTAGGCCTACCTCTTTATTTGTGAAAAATATTAAAATAGAATTATAGAATCAAGAAGTTTCTATCTAAAGTATAAATCTATGGAGCCCTGCACATGAAATGCAGGAAAATATGCATATTGTGGCCCCTGCTCCCTCGTTTTAAGTAAACAATATAATTTGTTTCCTTGTTTTACTAAATCGTGTGCACGATATAATAATTTATTTTCTCGTTTTACTAAATTGTGCGCACAATATATTTTGTTCCCTCGATTTAGTAAAACGTATTATTATATTGTGCACACGATTTAGTAAAACGAGAGAACTAATTAATATATTGTGTGCACGATTTAGTAAAACGAGGGAACTAATTATTATTTCATGCACATAGTTTACTTTAAACGAGGTAACAAATTAGTAAATTGTGCTGACGTATTAGACGTGGGAATGAATTGCTAATTTGTGGCCATGAAATGCATGTTTTTTCCCACATGTCACATGCAGGGCTCTGTATAAATCTGCTTATTTTACAGATCTATTTTTTATCAAGTTTAATTTATTTTTTGCGTATTGATATATTTTCAATTAATCATTTAGTAAATATGTAAAATACATAATTGCTGCAATAAAATGTTTATGTATGTGTTATTTGCCATCTTTAAATGAAACAGAGCACTATCATATACCACACCAATAAAACATTAGATAATAAAGGTTATATAAAGGTTAGAAATGACTCCTTTATGTAACAGCACATATTTACATTTTACAGTGTAGTTTACTACCGGTAATTGTATTATGCTTTTGTGCCAAAGAATATCCAAGTGCTGAGCACACGTTCTTGAAATAAAGTCCACCGAGAATAATATACTGACAAAATGAATGTAAGATCACATTAGCTAATATGAAACCGGAACTGGAGGTGCAGTCATCAAGCAGGGTTATTTAGAAAAGAAAGGGCTTTCCTAAGAAAGGAAACTGCTGCAGGCAGGAGAAGGGTGCTGTATTTATACTATAAAGCACACACACGGGCAGCGGAACTAAGGCAGAAGATTTGTGCGAATTGGACTAAAAATAAATATACAGTACCGTGAGTGAATAGGGCTCCAAATGAATGGAGCTATCCGATCAAGACATTGAACTAGCCGCAAGATAACATTCCCCATTCTCCTGCGCCATTAATCACTCGCCCTTTGGGGAGAATCCAGGAGCACAATATTTAGCTCAACAGAAGAAAAAGACTTAACCACATCACAGTGAATTAGATCGGAGCAGATACAAAATGCTGTATCTTCTACATGTACCTCTTGTGGGTTGCTGGTTTCCAGCTTTTTGGGGATGACGATTGCAGTTGCTGCTATCTGTGAAAAGGTCACCATCTGCAAAGGAACCTGAGAACAATGGTCATTTCTGAGCAAACGTGCCTGCTAGATGGAAGCCATAAAGCATTATAAGAGTCTAAAATAATGCTTCAAGGTCAACTTCACTGAAGTTCCAGATAGCCCATGTTGTGTTTTCAATGCTGGAATGCTGCAAGGCACACTTGTCATAATATTTCGCAATATTGCTGTATTTTTTTTATCAGCCTCAGTGAGCATAAGAGACTTCTTCCAAAAACATTTAAAAGTCTTACGGACCCCAGACTTTTAAACGCTATTGTATCTGTATATATAAAATATTAAATGCTGCTTAGAAGAAAAAACATTTTTTAAATCCTTGCAACAGTCTGTACTGCACATTGCTCATTTTGAACTAGCATAAATTATTGTATAATTGTATATAAATACAAATATCAAAATAATATCACTGAGGCTCACCAGTCTGAAAACGAAATCATGTAATGAAATCAGATTCATCACTATAGATAAAGGCAGACCTCTTGGATTATCTCATTGCTGTTGTTTATACAGTTTGGACATTTTTGTCAACTGTCCCTACCTTAAGTGTCATACAACAACACAGACCTGCAGCATTGGGTGTAAATTCAGCTTGTTTTGCCGATGTGAAAAGGGCATCCTGACTAATTGCCTGGTCTTTGCAGGCTCCTGTGGCGTCTTTAATTCTCTCTAACCTTTACCAGAGATGTGGTCACCAACGGTGAAGATCCCAGCCTGTATATAGGACCCTTTCTACTCTCCATTTCCTTCAACATTAATAAACTGGTTTGCATTTGTGTTATTTTAAGTATAGCAGTTATAGTAGTTTAAAGCTGCAGTCCGTAGCTTTTATTGGGTTAAAAATGACCCAAAATACATGTTTGAGCAAATACATAACCAGCCAGTGTTCATAACTCTCTGCTTGCCTCAGCTCGATTCAAAACGGTAAGCTTGTAATAATGTTTTTAATTCCAGTGGTACTGGTGGATTTCCGTGGGAGATTCGAGCATGTCTTTGCGTCATTACGTCACATCTGTACACATAAAGAAGGAGTCTCGGCTAGTATAAGCTATGTTGAGTGTGAGGATGCTGGAGGTGGAGATTTATAGCCTTTTCTCACAGCACTTGATATAATTAAACTTATCAATTTGATGTCGGATCCAGAAAGGTTCAAACGACAATCACCAGTGACAACTGGAGATTCACCCGTTGTAAAATGCAAAAAGACTTCGTTTGGACTTCGGAGTGGCTACAGAAAAAAAAAGACTGCAACCGGACACATGCGAAAACAAGGATACATATCGGAAGGACATTAAATGTAGTCACGCAATGCTGACTTTGTTAACATTAACAATTTGAGAACAAAGTATAATTTGCACGGTTTTGCGTGATATGAGAAGCGATTTTTTTATTTAATCAGCGCGATTTACTGCAATGTCAGAACCAGAACAAAAGTGGATGTTACTTGTTCAGATGACATTTTCCGGTGAAAATAATTATGTTGGTCATACTTCCAAAAAGAATAATCTGTGATTCTGAATGCCAGTATCCACACCGGTGCGACGACTGACAGCTGCACACTCTCCTCAAACATTGGATTCATCCGCGCTGTCGTGTCGAAGCACAACTCACGTAAAGTTGATAATGCCGCGAATAACAGCAATTGCAGATTTCGAACAGAGATGGCGACAAAGAGGAAAAACTGCGGACTGCAGCTTTAAGTATAGTCAATTACAAACATAATGACAGATTGACTTGAATGATTCTATTCAAACTGTTGCAACATCTGACCACAGAAGAACAATATACATACTGTATGAAAATTCGAAACAAAACAAATCACTTAATTTTTTTTTTTTACTTCAGTCTTTTAAACAATGATAACAACAATATTGTAGACTCTCTCGATTTGTAAATATCAGCTAAATTAATAAAAGGTAAATAATGTGTTTTTCCCTTCATACAATTTTTTTAGTCAGTTGTGTCAATACCTGCTAAAACACCCCTTGAATCAAATACTTGCATTGTACTACGTGCATTGTACTACTGCGTTCTGACATTTCGAAATGCAACAATGCATGAAATTAAGCTTGCATAGATAGAGGCATTTGCTTTTACATCATTTCAAACAGCAAGCCCAAGACTTGTACAAAACATTCCGTTTTTACAGTCTGATTTGAGTTTTCAAGAAATTTATTTCGCTTCAAAAAAAAAAACCAGGCTCTGGGCAAAAGCCACCCATGAACCCACCCAACTGAAGTCAAAGAGCACACACAGCGTAAAACACATGGTTACAGACATGCACGAGCTGTGACGCTCTGTGAGGGAGGGAGGCAAGAAAACAGAGAGAAGTGTGAACCGTGACTCCTGTAGGAACATGTCCACAGGCCCTACGGATTCTATCAGACCTGAGGAGTCACATGGGCCACGGTGATGCATTACACACGCACAAACACATACAGCAAAGTGTCCCGTCCCCTCCCTGGCCCAAAAACCCAGTTTTCCTGCAGACATGTATAGAGTCTCACTTTTTAATGTGGCACGGCTGCTACTCTGATGGTTAGTGGCAGCTCCATCTCCCTGTGTTTCAGTATTTCCCTTTGATAAAGCCCGAGGAGAGAGAAAGAGCGCCAGCCCGACGCCTCGGCGCAGGCCTCGCATCCCAGTGGGGGGTGTTTTCCTCGCTGCTGCCGTGGCAACGACATGTGACAGCAGGAGCACATGGCAAGAGAGCATCTTAGTAAACTCCCCATGTGCATCTCCATTTGATCCGACCCTTGTCCCCGATATCTACACATCCACATTCACGAAAGACCCAAGACAGCCATTTACAAACAGAACAAAACCTGGCTGGTGCGTGTGTTTTTACCGAAAGCCTCACACACACTTGGGTAAAATTAGCAGAATGTGTGGGCATGCACACTGCAGTGAGCTTGCTCATAATACATCACCCAAAAAAAATCCCTCCCAACCAAAAGCCCTCCTACTCTACTATTCAGAAGATTAATCATTTAGCTTCAACGAGAGTTTTTTCCCATCGTTATTAGGGAGGGAAATTAGTCCTCTTTTCAATTAGATACAAAACAAGAAAGAAAATGTAAATTTTGGAAAAGTCGTTTCTTGTATTGCGCTAATAAGGATCATTATTAGACATCTTGTGTGGGACTTTAATGACGGCAGTACAAGGGTCCCATGCGTGTCGGAATGGTGAATAGATTAACCTGTGCTGTGAAGCCAGGAGCGGAGCATCTAAATAAAATATTCAGAGCAGGGTGTCGAGCGAACAGACTCGGGTCCCAGCGCCAAGCCTCCGCCGTCTGCCGCCTGTGTTAATATTTCAATTACACTCATGAATAAATGAATTAAATAGGTCCTAACATTGTCCCTGTTCCTTTTCTGCAGGAATTACTGCATCGTACCAGATAAGTCTGCCAGGGGTGATAGCAGAGGTTTTTTTTTTTTTGGGGGTTGACCTCAAAGGTCTGTTAGAGAGGCAGTATGTTAAACATCTTTCTCTCAGGTACATCGTCTCCCATGCTAGTGGAAAAATAGAGCACATATGGCACCTCAGGTGAAGCAGTCAAATGTTTCATGACAAGCTCCGGCATGTCTGATGACCATATGATATGATAAGCTCACATATTCTCATTAAATATAACAAGCAATTAGGAAATAAGATCAATATCTGAATGTTATTTACAGTAGGTGTTCGATCCTAATAAAGGATTCGAATCCCTCCAAGAGCAGTCATCCATTCAATTTAATTGAGTAATTAGTTCAACCAAGTCTAATAAGTTTTCATCAAAACTGTTGACGGTGTCTATGAGCTTAGTATTCGTTCATAATAAGCCTAATGATTAAAATAAGGGAAGATTATGTATTTATTTATTTGTTTAATATGTTATTTCCTTTGCTTATTTCAATGATAATTGTAGTGTATTAAAGAACTCTGCAATAGCAAATCTAGAAATAAGTCCTGCTCTTCACATTGACTGACACATCGAGTATGCTATAAATCACATCTTATAGAACTGCTCACTCAAAATGGCAGATTTAAACAGCCGGTTAAAACAGCCAATCACCTAAATTCAGCCAAATCAACTAAAACCAATTACATCACACCTGAAGCAACATTTACGACACCACTCTCTTGATTTAAAAACTACTGTTCAAAATGTTTGGGGTCGTTAAGATTTTTTAATGAAAGAAGTCTCCTATGCTGCTCACCAAGTCTGCATTTATTTGATCATAAAACAGTAAAAACTGTAATATTATGAAATATTAATACAATTTAAAATAACTGTTTTCTAGGTTAATATATTTTAAAATGTAATTTATTTCTGTGATGGCAAAGCTAAATTTTTAGTCGTCAGTGTCACACGATCCTTCAGAAATCATTCTAATATGCTGATTTGCTGCTCAGGAAACAGTTCGTATTATTAAAAATGTTTAAACAGTTATGCTGCTTATTATTTTTTGTGGAAACCTTGATGCATTTGTTTCTGGATTCTTCGATAAGTACAAAGTTCAAAAGAACAGCATTTACTCTAAATAGAAATTACAACATTATTAGTGTCTTTTACTGTCACTTTTGATCAATCTAATGAATCCTTCCTGAATAAAAATATTAATATATATTTTTTAAACGTACTGACCGCAAATTATTGAACGCTTATGTATGCTGGCCTTAAATGTCAATAGGCAACTCACTAGGTTTTGGAACAGAGTTGATAACATAAGTGCTGAACTGACAGACACTTTTGGGCTGCACATGATGTTCTTGTGTATTTGCGTTCCTTGGCTGAATTTCCAGGCCCTCCTCTGCTGTCAGAACTCATTTAGCAGTTTCTCCCTGGCTTCAAGACCTTTCCGCTGCTTGACATAACTGACATTTACATTTGCCCTCTATCAAAGAAAGAGAAACAAGGGTTTAGATCTCTCCACTCCCATAACAATCTTTCTCAAAAGGGCAGCAGAAAAATGACCATCCTCACAGCAATCTTATCAAGCGCTATTTAATCACGGCGGTAAGAGCAAGAGAATCCATTTTCCAGGTTGTCAGCGTCACAATGGGCCAAACTGTCCATTCACAGTGGAAGAAATGACACAGCGTTGGCTTGAATGAACTCTACATTTCACTGGTTACAGCTTTCCCTTCATTCTTTGTCGTCGCATAATTGTTTTCTTTGTGCGCACCTTAACGGAATAACGCAAAACGTGACCATTTATTGATGTTGCATTTATTGGTGCTTCTTGTCCTTGGGGTATTTCCACTTCAAAGCGGTGTGTGCAGATAAAACAGAGAGTGGAGGAGAAATGCTAATTCATACAGTTCAAAATGCAGGCAGAAAGGACAGGCAGAAATCAATAGAGCTCCCCTGCGTGAGGGAGAGTCAACAGAGCAGAAGAGTCCAGTGCCCGAGCACATAAATAATATTTATGTAGACGGCAGATCCAAACAACCACAGGGGAGCATGTATAATTCTGATTCATACATCTGAGAAGCAATGATCTAGTAAATTTGAGGCTTGCTCATTTACTTCACACGAAGAGGCTCAGGGGCAACAGGTCGCCACCGGTGATTGTTAAGCCTTATCTGCATGATAACCGTGTTTAAACGTAAAAGCACTGTTGTGATGTTTGGGGCTCAGAACACGGTTTGTGTCTGTAGGACAAGGGCAGAATCTGTAATAATGCTGTGAAAGAGACTTATTTCTTAGACATTAAGTAGGAGTGGCACGGTTCACAAAACCCACGGTTCGGTTTGTATACGGTTTTAGGGTCACGGTTTTCGGTTCTGTACGGTTCTTGTTGTTATTTTTTCTTTTAATCTTTAACACTCCAGAAATGTACTTCAGCATATGATATATAGCTTAATTATCCACAATTTAGGATACAGTATTAAAAAAAAATGTTATATCATGCAATCATTCACAAACTGAATTTGACTTGACTTTAAGCACATTATTGGGACCATCTCCGAGGAAAGCTAGGTGAGATTTTGATACAGCAAGACAGAAGACATTGATGACATGCTTTTCGTTTATTTGGCAAAAAAAGTATAATGTGTATCACTATCTCTACAGGAATTTATGTGCATTTTTAGAACACAAAGATTGAAATTAACTTGCATTTATCAAACTGCCAACTTAAGTGTAGCTCTTACAAAAATTGTATCAGAATCAGTGTGAGGTAAACTAAATGTTAGTGGCCTTTTGAATAAAGGGTTAAGATCTTCTTTAATTACTGCATCAACTTCCAGTTTCCATAGGAAATACGACAACATATCACAGTTCACAGGGGCTTTAAAGATGGCATGAAATGGAAATTTACCCTATTTCTAAATTAATGATTGATTTTAAATGTTTTTGTGCATTTTTCAAATTTTTTTTTTTTTTGACCTCATACTTTTTAAACAAAATATCATAACTTGATCTTCCGGTGAAATGACAGACTTCTCTTTGGTGACATATGCAGGATTTCGCCAATCATTTAGTCAGCTTAAACCCCGCCCCTTTCTTATAATCAGCTGCAAGCTCGCATTCAGATCTGCCTCCATCCAATCAACAACCAAAGGATAGAACCACTTTTTTCTTTTTTGACAATATATTTAACTTGAATGTGCGTCACAATATAGAAGAAAGTTCTGCTGCTACTTTTGTTTCAACGCAGAATATGCTTTCTCATGGAGACCAACTATCAATGTAATACTTTGTTTCTTTGGTCAGATGAAGATTATTGTATTATAATCGCTTTAGATACTGCAATAACTTTGATTAGATCAGGAATAGAGCAAAAAATGCTCTACAATTGTTCTAATGGGTCACTGATGGCTCCAGGAAGTTGCCATTACAGTTAATCTTATCTAAAGTGTTCTCACTGATGAAGAAAACAAGGCAAACCAAAACACCATATAATTGCCATGCAGGCATCTGGAATATGAAGGAAAATGAATATGAAGTATGCACCCAATCTCTTTGTGAAGTATCTTATGGCCTGGAATGATCCAGGACACATTCAGTAATGAAATAACAATCACTTCTATTAGATTACAGAAACAGACAACCTTCATCCTCCATCTAGCAGCAGAACCACAGCCTGTTTCATTTCACATATCAATCATGCTAAACTGAAGAAAATCTGTTCATGTGGGGCATAATCTGGCCAAAAACTTGATCCGTGTCAGTAATAATAAAGGGTAAGAGGTTCTCAGTCTCAAACGCACCCTCAGGACTTTACTCCTCTGTTTAATACAGCCTGCTCACATAAGAACTACATTGAACCAGCCTGTCCGCCTTTTCAGGACTTTGTTAAATGTTGTCAGAAGCCCATCTACAAGGCGTCTCTGCAATTATTCATCCCACCATTTTGTGTAATTATAGACTGTGAGACAGGCGATATGTTTAGCTTATGGTTCAGTGCTTTTGCTCAGAACTTCTCCCTCCCAGTTGTGCGATGCAGTATGCCGAGAGCTTTGTGATGATGAACTTGCCAAAACTGTTGGTGTTCTGTGTCCTTGGCCAAAGCCCAAGAAACTGCAGGCATCCTGCCATTACTTTATCTGGAGTCATCAAATCAATATGAGCAAAGGGGGCATCTGAATGGCAGACCATTTCTCAAGGCAGAAGTAGAGACGACGTTAAGACTAACATCAGAATTCACCTGAATCCAATCTCAGTGGTCTTCAATCTCATTTATACAGCGAGGGTGACTGAAAAAAACTGGAAAATGAAAAGTCTGATCCACCAAACATACTTAATGTCTCTGATAAGAATTATAACTTGCAGTTAATTAAGTGTGACAGATGTTTAATCAGTGAGCTCATTCCGTGAAGGATTCTGCAACTTGTTAGTTTGTGTTTCTTTTTTAATGATTCATTAGAAGATTCATTTCTTAAAGGGATAGTTCACTTTGAAATTAATTTTTTATATGTTTTAGCTTACCTCAAGGGCATCCAAGATGTAGGTGTCTTTGTGTCCACAGAATTTTCAATTTTGATATTTGTAGGTCAAGCCGTTCTTGTCTGTCAGTCATATAATGCAGGTCTATGGTAACTTCCTCAAAGAGCATGGACAGAGAAGTCCAAATTAAACATGATTTAATGACTCGTAAATGTAAGTACACATTGATGGCCTAAGACACGAAACGAGCGGTTTGTGTGAGAAAACGAACAGTATTTATATCGTTTTTACCGCTTGTAAACACAGCCACGTCTAAGTGATCTGAGGTCGCGGGCGCTTCGGTCTTTTCCGGCAAGCGCCGGAAGTGATCTCTCGCGCGTATACGTCACTCATTGTTTACACAGAACAGAGATTGTAGATAAGACGGCTAATTAAAAGGGTACTAATTTGCGCTTATCCGGGATGTTTAAACCATCGTAAAAAAAAAAAAAAAAAAAAAAAAAAAAAAAACAATTGTATGAGTGACGTACACGCGCGAGAGATCACTTCCGGCGCTTTCCGGCGCTTGCCGGAAAAGACCGAAGCGCCCGCGCCCTTAGAACACTTGGACGTGGCTGTGTTTACAAGAGGTAAAAACGATATAATACTTTTCGTTTTCTCACACAAACCGCTCGTTTCGTGTCTTAGGCCATCAATGTGTACTTACATTTACGAGTCATTAAATCATGTTTAATTTGGACTTCTCTGTGCATGCTCTTTGAGGTGGTGACCATAGACCTGCATTATATGACTGACAGACAAGAACGGTTTGACCTAAAAATATTAAAATTGAAAATACTGTGGACACAAAGACACCTACATCTTGGATGCCCTTGAGGTAAGCTAAAACATATCAAAAATTAATTTCAAAGTGAACTATCCCTTTAAGGGTCATTTGTTCTTGAAACGGACTACACTGGTCAAGTATGCTTTTGAATTACTGAAAAGACCCGGCTCAAAAGAGTCATTTGTTTGTGAATTGGACAACGCTGGTTAAGTTATATTGTTTTTGAATCACTAAAAAAAAAACAGGTATAAAGAGTCATATGTTCATGAACTGAACTATGCAGGTCACACTGTATGTTTTGACTGACAAAAAATATCAAGCTCAAAAGAGTCAATTGTTTGTGAATCGGACTTTACTGATCACACTGTATGCTTTCTGCACTTCAGTCAGTGATGCTCCAATGCTTCTGAATCTACAGAAAACACTGAGGACCTAAACTGTAGAGGACCGAAATTTGGATTCAAGTTGCCTTTAGTGTTTGTGAACAACACACACATGATTCAATCTCAAATTTTAAGATAACCCTACCAGTTGAATTTGCCCTGCACTGAACAGTACAACTTACTAAATCAGCTCAGCTATCCACTGCAGCCATACCTGCGTATGGAGGGTTGACGTGTAAAGCCCCTGAGTAATTTTGTGCAAGAGAGTTTTTTGGTTTAATAAATGAGCAAACTGCACCATTACTGCTGAGGCCTGTGGACTGCAGCTTTCCAGAAATACTTCATTAGATAGAGACTGGCCTTCTTTTTCTCTACAAGCCACCCCCATCCATCAGGCACCACATACTGCCCTGTGCTCAATGGCCTATGAGATTGTCCATTTAAGGATGAATCCACTAAAGACATACTATGGCTGGAGAAAAAGACTAGGGCAACTAACGCTCAGGCTTTCCATTTCTTTGCAATAATAGAATCTGAATGGATGTGATAATGAAAGATGTCTCAGTGTGTCAAGTAAAGAGATTTTGTTCATGAACCTGTTAATTTGTATTCAAATTCATCACAGCGTAAAATCGTGACAGTAAATGCTTAAAACTCTTCAGGTTAATCTATGCAAGCCAGTGAGCTGCAGTGCTGCACTTGATTTCTTTGGACACTGTGAATGTGTGAATGACAGATCCAAACTATGTTACAATCGAATGCATTTCGAATAATTATGTCTTAATTATGTGGAATGATATGGCATAAAAAAGATACTGCTCAGATCACCTGAACAACTAGTCAACTAATCAGGTAACAATAAGAAGGTTTTGGTAGGGCTGGGTTACAAATATAGATTTATTTTTTATTTTTAGCGATACTCATTTTCAAGAACCGATATCGATTCTGAAATCCCAATAATCGATCTTTCAGTCTATGCTGTTTTTAGTTGATGAATGAACAAAGCTTTGAAGTGTACGTACTACCTACCATCCAATAAATCACACTACCCCTAGTGAAAAATAAATATACTAAAATGTATTTGAAATACATGTATTTTAAGCTAAGTACACTACAAATACATTTAAATATTTATGTACTAAATATAAAAACCCTGCAATTGTACTTTTGGTATACTATATTGGAATACTTAAAATCTGCTAAATTAGAACAACTAATTTGGTACTTTAGTAATCCAGAAATAATGCTGAAGTTCAACTAAAGATATACTTAAGTATATTTGATTGTGCTAAAGTGGAACTATTGCAAGTATACTTCAGGTACACTTTAAATATCTTGCATTTAAAGACTGATATTATACAGAGATCAAACTATCCTTACTAATAGTGATATAAAACACATTTTAAGGCTTAATATTAAGAAATGTGCATTATGCAGCAAGACTCAAGCAATATGTCAGTAAATATGTTAATGGATTATACTTAGTATACATATAAATGTATTTTAAATACATTTTGGTATAGGTTTTTTTTTCACAAGGGAAGCTCTTTAATGTAGCGTGACAGAGTAGCGCATCAGTTCAAACGGAACATGAACTGATCATCACTTCCACTTTACTACTAGTTACAGCACAAATTAAACAAGAATAAAAAAAGAGGAGTTGAAAGATACAGTACAACTTACTAAAATCCGTATCATGTCACATGTAATCGCTCAACCAGTGTTTCAACCGCCAAAAGACGTTGATAAAACAGCTTGTAAACAATGTCACATAACTCTAGAGAGTATGCACTATTTTGCATATTCAATGTAATTTTACTGCTCTTCAATATTTAATGTATTTTCTGAATAAATCTGTCATGTTTTTGACAGCCACCATTTAAATGTTTATATTTCAACAACAAAAAAATGTGTAGAAACAATTATGTCATTAAAATGTTATTATTGTAACATTATTATTTTAAAAAAACTTACCATTTAAATGCAAGTAGCCTACAAATCAATTAATTTTAACCTTTAATTTTATAATGATGTACCAACTGGGGTTCCCTGTATAGTTTACAGCATTAGTTGAAAGATATTTTTATCCTTGATGAAATTTGCCATGTACTGTACCTGATGTGATAGGCCCCAATGTATTGAAATCGAATCGCAAACTTGTGAATGGAAATTTAATCAAATCGTGTCATTTGTGTCAATCGCCAGCTCTAGGTTTTGGTCTGGGTTATTAGGGGGCATTTACTAAGAACCATTCTTGACAAAGAAAGTTAGATGAAGTGCAGAATCCTGAAGTCTCAAGAGTCTCAATATGTTTTAGACTATATTAGTTTTTGGACCCAGACTAAATCCCCCAGGTTCTGCTGTGCTTTAAATGGGATGAAATTAAAAGAGTTTTTTTAGAGAAGATTTAATTGTTAAACAGCTCAAGCTCAGCAAATTGTCAGCATGCTACTTGCAACACCATTATACATTAAGCTTATATAAGTTTGAATATAACTGTATACAAATTTAGTTAAATTTGGTGTTCAAATGTATAAATAAATAATAATATAATATTATATTATATTATAATGTAATATAATATAATATAGGTAACACTTTAGTTTAGGGTCCAATTCTAACTATGAACTAGTTGCTTTTTATGCATATTACTAGGAGAAGGATATTGGCTGTTTAGTATTTATAAAGCACATATTAATGCCTTATTCTGCATGACTATATATTCTACATCCCTTAACTCTAAAACTGAATGTGGTCTAAAACTGAATGAGCACAGTTCACAGTGTTCACAGTGTGAATGACTGGAAGAATGTGTGAGCAGTGGATTTGCAGTGGTACTGCCTGTGGACCACCACACTGCACAGCTGTGACCAGACCATCCATCCATCCCAAGAGACACACATCCCATGGGCTTGCTTACACCATTTATGCACATACACAGACACACAACACACATTTTGTCTGTGCATCAGTGGCTCCTTCAATGCTGTCCAGGAATTACACAGGATTTAATGTAATTAGAGGACTGACAAGGGCAAACTTTACGCTTATTACTCAGCGCTCGCCCCTGGAGAAAGATAGCATTCACATGGCATTTGGCCAATCTATAAAGACAAAAACTAAATCCTCTCTTTCAGTTTGTTTACAGTTAGAAACATGTATTGAGTGTCAATTTATATAGATGTGTTTTTCATACTGTCCATTTATTTGCATGAAATATCATTATGAAAAAGCACACAGATCAGTGCTCTAGATGGAAATTTCAAGTCTACAAATACTAATGTAGAACGCAAACTAATCAGTTTTCCTAAGGCCTTGTCCACACTAATGCATTTTCATATGAAAATGCATCTTTTTCTCTCCGTGTTTGGCCTTTTGTCCACACTGAGACAGTTCAATGTGAATGAGAAACTTTTGAAAATGCTAGTGTGGACGGGGAGCGTTTTGAAATCCGGATTAACGTAGGCATAGCATAAGATGAATCTCATGCGTTCAGACGTGCTCTTGGACAAACCACACTCAAAATAACTGTGTGGGAGGGTCGAGGTCTGACGTTCATCAGTTCAGTTTCGACCAGAAGCCAGACTCTAGCTGTGTCCATTTTTCCCACAGCGTTTTGGAGGGCAGTGAGAGAAATCAGCTTGGAAGCGTCCCCACCCCCAGTTCCCCTCTTCTGGCATCCAATCAGTCCCTTTCCTCACTGCCTTCAGCAGCAGAAACAATCACTGGCAAACATTGTTTTGCATTTATGGTACAAGTCCAGTACCTTTTAAAATGCTTGCAAATTTAGCCAGCCAGACAATCAAAGAAATGGATGCCACCTCTAAAACCAGTTACGGAATGTGTACAATACTAAAATATTAAGGAACTAATGCATTTTATTTTTGCACTTTTCTAACCAAAAATAAAGCATCTAGTCAAACACAACAGAACTCAGGTAATCTCCATTGCTAAAATATGTCATTTAGCAAAAACACCATCAATAAAATAGCTCTAAATCAGCTCTAAAATAATCCATAATACCTACCAACATGCTAGAGTTAGAGAAACCGTAAAACATGCTTTGAAACCAACTTCACGGTTAAACATAGTTTTTGAAGAATATGGTTAAAAGCAGACACTTGCATTATTTATTCCCATTAAAGAAAGTTAGTGTAAAGTCAACATTTAATGGCATTCATTTACTTTCGTAATACAACACTTCTGAGCGAAACAGGATATTCATTACAAGAAAATGTAAGGTTGGGACTTTTATCCACCGGAAATTGACTGGATCACTGTTGAGAAGGCTTTTTGACTGGGATGTGGAGGATGAAGGTCAAGTTCACTCACACAAGCATCTTGATGCATCTTAATAATTATGTGTCTTTCTACATTTTGAATAAAAGTGCGGTTAACGGGCTTGAAACGAACCCGGCTGTCTGGCCTGCCTCCTTTGACAGCAAATACCATGTTATTGTGCTTAAAAACCTTTACAGCATCATACTGCATGGTGACCTGAGTCCTTGAAATGTGAACGACTTGGCCAGGGAGCAGTGGAAAAGAATAACGACTAGAATAACTGCTGGCTATGAGTGTGACTCACTAAAAGGTCAGCAATTAGAGGCCAGTTTCACAATTCAACAATAAACATCAACTATTAGTTAAACAACAAAAAAAGATGCTTTATAAGTGAAGTAATACATCAGCCAAAATGCATTAAATTATACAGCAGGTCAACCCACGACTCATCATTTAGACACATGACCTCCTGACCTCTAAAGTATGAAGCGCAGGCCCTCTGTTTATCAGCACGCAAAACAAAAAAAGCACTTGGCTGCAGCAGTTTAAAGCCATAGAATTATAGCATAACTTTGACAAAATACTGAATTCAGGCTCCAATATCTCTGTTATTCTGCCTCACTGTCTGATAAATAAAGGCCTCTATAGGGATATGCTCACTTTAAACCAGTTAGTGCTCATTTGCTACACTGTACTTCGTAAAAGTCAACAGGAAAAAATCACAACAGGATCCAATGGAAGTATTTTAGGTGAAAAAAAAAAAGAATAATAATTGAATGCAGTGTAATGTGTCCTTGTTTCAATGTAATTATATATTTAAGTATTAAAGTAATATTAATAACTATATGGTTAGGTATGGTATAGAAATTACTATATGGTTAGGGTTAGGATTATGGTTTAGGGTTGGTTTATGGTTAGTTGCATGTAATAAAGCGTAATTTACTGTTATTACTTACAGCATGTAATATATGTAACAAGGTCAGACACTGTACAATAAAAGTGTTCCCATACAGTATTATACACTCATATATACAGTACACACAAACAAACAAATATATATTTATTTCATTACATCACAATCCAATAATTTTGTAGTTGTGATAGTTTTTTTTCCCCCACCAAATATGAATATTTCTTGCCATGAGAATATTGTTACAGTATTGTTAGGTAATATATCCCAGCAGCTTTAAATTTCAGTTGTACTACTAAATATATCATTTAAACAAATTTCAATCAATTAAAAAGTAGAGGTATAAATGTTCAAACACACATGTCATTTTCAAACACATTACAGTTTAATTTAATATAAGCTATGGCAATGCTTTTTAGAAAAAGTGTAACTCGTTGCGACAACACGACAAGATGCTTTACATAAGCTTGAGGCTCTTGGTCTTTTGAGAATAACAGAAATGTATGGCAAGGGCTCAGAGCTCTGCAAGGGTCCCTGCACTCTGTGTGCAAATCTGACAAGATGCATTTGCTCCTCCGTGAGGCGTAAGCTCCAGTGATATCTGAACGCATGACACCAGGGTGGTAGTATGAGCTGGGCTCAAAGAGGTCAAGAGTATATTGACTTCAATAGAGTCAAGCCCACTTGTCAAGCACACATGAAAGCCCTTGCCTAATCCATATGAAATGAGCGGTTTAGTCCATATTTTCTGGAGACTTGATCACTTTAAATGATGAACAGATGGAATTTAGGATTTGAATTTTAGATTGGAAATTTTATTCACATATAAACATTGATCAGCAAACATACAGTAAACAGAAGTTCAACCATACTTGCTTGATGTGTAAGAACAAACCTCACTGGTTCTTGCAGTCAGGGCCGGCTCTAGCCCTTTGGTTGCCCTAGGCGAGATTGAGTTTTGCGCCCCCCAAGTTTTAGTCTCTCCAAAACTTCAACAAGCAAATTGACTTCAACTGTATAATAAATTGTTCATACAAATGCTACATAGAACGTTCAATGATATTTCTATCATCCTACATAGTTGCATTGTACAAATACATTTTGTCTGACCATGTAACTTGTAATATATTACAATTACTACCACCACTACTATTATTACTAATCTATTAGTCTGCTACAAGGCTAAGGGGGTTTCGGGGGTATGCCCCCGTAAGAAAATTTTGTGCATTTTAATGTTAAATTCATCAATCTGGTGCACTTTGAGAGTTCAAAATTAAAAGCTCCAACCCTTATTCAGTGTGCAAATTGAACAAAGAAAAATTCAAACCTCTTTTAGTTACAGTGTCTATTATAACTATTATTATGTAGTAGTGTAATGTAGACAGAGTCTGTCTACATTACACTACTACATAATAATAGTTATAATATTAATCCCATGACAGTAATAGCCATAAGCTATTGTAAAACAAATGCACTGAAAAATAATGGAAACTTTCATAATTAATTTTGTTACTTGGAAGTAACCCAGCGCCGCCAATTAAACAAAGCAAAACGAATGGGCCGATGTACGAGTTTTATGGGCCACTAAGACAAAAAAAAGTATGATGTATCGGCCCAAAAAGCACGTGGAATCTCTACCATCCTGGGGGAAAAGAATTCGCTCCCGGTAGTCCCGATGGCCAGCATTCCTGTGCTGTGCACAATACTAAGTAAAAAAAATTCGTTTGACACCTAAATGGCTGAGATGAGAAGACTTACCTCTATACTGGGCTTTCTTTTTATCTTGTTGCTTTCTCCGTTTTCGTCCCTGTGCATCAGAGGGTTTCAATCAACGCGCCAGCAGCTGAGCACTTGCCTAACGTAACGTAACGTAACCCCCCCTTTAGGAAATTATCGACAATAAACGTGTGGCTGAGGGGGCGCCTTAGGATGATCATGTTTAATAAACGTGTTTTCGTTTAGCTTGTCATTCTAATTCTGTGATTAATGGGAAGTAGGCCAAGGGCGACATTAGAGGGCGCCCGCGCGCCGCGCCCCCAACACATTTGTCGCCCTAGGCAACCGCCTAGTTCGCCTATAGCAATCGCCGGCCCTGCTTGCAGTAGCTCAAACGTGCTGCGTAACAGGAGAATGAACCTCATTGGTTCTCACACGTCAACCAAGCTTGAGTTTCCATTTACCAGAACTGATGTGTGCGTTGATGAATGTTTATATGTGAATTAAAGCCTAAATTAAATATGTTCATCATATAAAGCGATTGAGTCTCTTCAGAAAATGTTGACTAAATTAATCAATTCATATGGATTAGTTTTAGGATCTCTTTATGAGCTTTTTAAAGCGTCAAAGTGGTAGTTGCGTAACTGTCAATTGAGGGACAGAAAGCTCTTAGATTTTATTCAAATATCTTTATTTGTGTTCCTGAATATGAATGAACTAAAGTCTTACGGGTTTGGAAAGAGATGAGGATGAGTAAATGATGATAGAATCAGTCAGAATGACCGTTTAACAAGTGGATAGTCACAGAGCATCAGAAGGTCTGGGATCTTTTATTCTCTTTTCTTTTGATTAAACACTTTGAGGGGCAATTGTTCACGTCAGAGCCTCTCATACCTCTATTTGAGCAATAAGCAACATAGCGGTTTATTCTGAAGCAAATTCATTTCTCTAAATGTGAAGTATTGAATCCACATTTATATCAATTATATACCACAAAGAAGAAGAAAAATGAAAAGCAGAAAGACCTGAAAGATTTATGACTATGCAGGTAAATAACCACTACAACAGACAAGAGTTGAGCCATTTTCAGGATAATTGCACAATAAAAGTAAATCAATGCTTTTTTCTATCTCTATTTGTGGCTCGCTCACTATTTTAGCGGATGAAAACTACTCAAGGCAAACAATATCATTTACCACAGATGAAAGCAGACCCCTACAAAAACGATGGGCATCCCTCCTGCTGTCTGGATGATCCAAGACCGAACCGTGACCTTTAGTACAACTAATGATCTCCAGTCCACTGAAGATACTGAGGGGGTCCATCGCAGTGCAAATGTTACGTGGGCTTCTCTTTTTAATTTCACTCCAGATCTTTCAAGTGTATCTGTGAAAGGCTAAGCGCTGTAGGCACGGCCAGCAGCACCCAGGCGGAGGCGAGCGGATGGGTTCTGCCTGCCTGGGGATGCGTTGAGAGGGGATAAAGGGATAAAGAGCCTCTGCTCTGGGACTGATTACTTACATCTGCCCTGTTAAATCCTTGCATGCATACGCACTGCTACTACTGTTTGCTTTGTTTACTGTTTGCGAGTGTCATCATGTCAGTGTGTGTGTATCCACAGGTTTGGCTATACTTGTGATGGCCAAATGTTTCAAACTGACGCACGCCACAAATACAATGAAACATGTCGCCATCGCTATTAAAAGGTTCATAAATCAGCCAAATCGCTTTAGTTCTCTTGATACCAAAAGTTTTATGTGAGGGCTACATTTAGCAAACACTATGACCTCTGGATAAAAATTTATTCGACATGTCCTCACTAAAATAGCTAAAAACAGATAGTTGAAATGGGGGGTTGAGCATGTAATGTAACTAAAACAGATATGTCAGAATATATCAGGGACGTCAGACCTTTAAAGTCCCACTCCGATCATATTTTGAGCTATTTTTAAACATTGCCAGTGGTCTTTAAATTATGATTATGCCATTTTTAGCCAAAATCACAAAACCTGTGCCGTATTCTGGGACTTCGCTTCAGCAGAGCGGCAGTAGCTCATTAGCAATTCGCCTCTGCGTTGTGGGCGGAGCCGTTGGCACGGAGACGACCCTCCCCCTGCCCGTTGCTGAGAGCTCTGTCTCTCCCGCTAGCTTACATCCCCAATACCGGTGGGGCAACAGTATTATATACACGTTAATTATTATTATCCGAAGTTAATCAAAGTTATCACCGATCACCGATCATTATTTCACTCCAAGACGTCGCGTGTGGAGACGCCCAATGGAGTTACTACGTCACAACTCCAGTCTATTTTAGCCGGCATTTTAGCGTCTGCTACTGATTCACAGCCATTTGAATGTAGAAATACTCAGAAATACAACTTTGAGCTTATTTTTCTCAAGGTATGTCCTCTAACATCAGAAAAATGCCACAAGAACATGTTAACACCTAGAAAAACATTATTTTCATCGGAGTGGGTCTTTAAGCCTTAAGTTATAAAATTGTATCTATAAAATTAGATTTTCTATATAACCTGGCTTTACAAGGGTTACACAATTTTTTATGTACAAACGCCAATGATAAGTCTGTCATTCACCCTTGCATATACACCAAGTGTTCCAGTGGCCTATTCTCATTTACATAAATACACTAATGCATGCATGCATGATTACTTCTTAGATCTTGTTAAATTACATGTTAGATCAACGGATGTCTGAACTGAAATCTGTTCATCTTGCTGCTGTAAAAATAAGCTGCCAACTACTGATATATTCAGCTCATTACGAATGTTGCGGAGAGTGTGAAAGGATATTACTTAAAGCCTTTCAGATGCATGGATTCATCATGTACAAATCAAAGCAACAATGTGTGTTTGTTAGAAGAAACAGTTTTGTTTGACAAAATGCTGGTAAATCAATATGACAATCAATTCACAATAGATTGCTAAAGCTTCACCGGACATCAGATGTCATGGACCTTCATCACAAATGATCCAGCTTAAAGCATATGCAGAGCATGTAGCGACAGTCTGTTTTAAATCTAGTGAAATAGCTTCCACAGATATTTTAACGCCTTGGTAATTTACACTTTGATAATTACGCAAACATCTAGCTACCCGTTTTCCCGCGCTTTTTAATTTCCCTGTTGTAACACATGAAAATATGGTGATAAATACTGATTGATTAACTTCTCGTCTCCCCAGGTTATCACACCACCATAAATAGTAGATTGTGGGGGCCAAAAAGTGCCTTTAGCACAAAGAAGTAATTTTCATATTTCCTCAGTTGGTACTGTCACCGAAAAACCCAATAAGAGCATGAAATTTAATATACTCTTTATTAAAATAATTACCTGTGGGCCTACTTTTTGCCCAGAGTTATTTATTGGGTCAGTTAGTCACTTATTTACTGAGTTCTCATTAACTAAGCCAAAATGACAACATATGTTATCAGTGCCGCAGAACTATAAACTATCTTGTCATACTAAAAGATCTTTGTTGTAAGTTGGATTTACATCGATTTGACAGTATCAAGGAGGACAACAAGTAACAAAAGGTTCAATCGATCCATTTACTAATCCATAAACGTTCGTTCCATTTGGTTTTCCTGATCCTTAAAATTTGTATGAATTTGTATGGTAACTGATCCACGATGTAAGAAAACATGCTGTACTTAATGCACGAGCTACGGGCACGTGCGCTGCTCATTAAGACTATGCAACACCTGTACACTTCACAAACTTGATCGGTTTTGCCTCCTCCAGACATCTGATAGAAAACAATCGCTGGACATTGCACAAACCCCAGAAAAATCGCGTTTTACACATGAGCGCGCGCCGAACGCACACTGCCCGCAGTTTACCCCCGCAACATGCACGTACACATCAATATAAGCATTTACCTCGGTGTCGTAGATTTTGGTGATGAGTGAGAAGGAGTACTGCCTGGACTCGCGGATGTGCTGGATGGCCAGTTGAACGGCCGGCTCGATGCCTTGACTGATGCTGCTCATCAGCGCTGATTCATTCATCGGCATCAGGACCATGATTGGCAACTTCTCACCATCCCTCATGTACCAGTTGTTGTCCAGGCCGTGCCTTGTGTAATCGTTGCAAACCTTCGCCAATGCAGGTTGAAATCCCCAGACGGACAGGAGTAGGCATCCCGACAGAAAGATCATTTCACATCTGCAGTCCCTCCGGGACGGAGCCATGCTACCGAACAACTGAGATCCACCTTCTCACTGTCCTGGCATCGCAGTCTTTAGGTTCCTCTTGGATGCTGCGATCAGTCAACGAGAAAAGACATGATATGCAATAGTATACAGGCTCACGCGCACTCGATCTCGAGAGTAGAAATGATGCGTAAAACCAGAGGGTGTCCTGTCGCAGGGGTTATAAACCGAGCTGCTTCCCCTGTTAGTGTTCAGCACAGGTCCTTAACAAATCCTATCCTACCCAATCCTTCCTTTCACCTCCAATAGAGCACCAAAATGCGCACATCACAATCAACCGCCTGTGCGTTACGCAGAGGTGCGCGCGCTCTGATTTGAGTCAACCGCTATAGCGAATGTAAATTTAACAGCAGAATATATTCCAAGCAGTTGAGGAGTTGGATCCCGATGTGGAAAGCGCATAGGTGAGGTTGCGGAGGGCGAGCCCTGGTATGTAAAAGCAATCCGAGTGAGGATATCCGTGCGAGTCCGATGCTGCTGCTTCGGCGGATGCGCTTCAGGTCTTTCGCGCGCTGGCTGCGCTGTGCATGTATGCGTGCGCGCGTGTGTGAGCGCGCCCGACACAGGCAGAACACATTCTCCACACCGAGCGATATTTTCACAAAAAACAAACGACCGACAAGGGAGCTGTTCACTCGTAACGCGTTCAATACTGTCTCCTCTGAGGTAATATGTCAGATAAACTGCCCACCTGAGCCCAATAGAGTCGTTTTTAAAATATGTAGTAGTCAGAACGTAAACATAACTGGAGCGGCGTCGAGTGTCACATCAGCTAGTTTTAAAGATTCACCCTTGTGCAAAGAGTTGACACCTTACAATTAACTCAAATCATATTTCACATTGTTTTTTGGCCATCGACAGCAAGAAATAAACACTGCCACCTAGCTATAACAGCCCTGTATGTGAATAAAGTTCTAAAGTTCACTTTTCTCTTCTTAAGTTATTGAGCCTCAATTCTAACTGAGCTTAAAATATGCGCCTCTCGGGCATTTAGAGTTCAGCTAGATCTGTTTTGCAATGGAAATTAAAACAGGCAGCAAATTTCACAACACCGTAGTAATGATGATGCTACTCACCGGAAGTCACCTCTGCCTGAAGACACGCTAAATTAGGCCAATTTCAACGTTTCTGTCCGAGGTGCTGAAAAGCACCAACTCTGTGTGCCTTTGCTTACTGTCAGCATGAGATTACCATGTGTCACACAATTATCAAGCAAGAAATTGAAAAACAACATACTTCTGCAACATAATACTTGCATTTAAATTATTGTAAATGATACGTTTTTGTGTACTGTACTTTGTGTCAATGAGAACTTACTTGAACTCGACCATGATGAAGTGTGTTCTGTTAGTATGTAGGTCTGTATATAATAAATATAATCCTGGTGGACATAGCCTGATACATTCATCATATTGTTTTTTGTGCATGCATACTGTAATTAAGGAGGTTCACATATGTATATGTGCCCAGCAGTATAACATGCTGTACTTAATACTATTTTAAACATAATTTTCTGATTTTTTTTTAATCGTACATGCCATTTTTCACAAGTTAATATTAAGTACGAGACTACATGGAATATTAATATTTATAAAATTTGATTTGTTACACCAGCAGGACTATTTTGGATGGATGGATGGATGGATGGATGGATAGATAGATAGATAATAAAAACAGCCCAGCATCACCAGAGTGCACAATCATCGTATTGGTAAACTGATGGTAAACTCTTATCTTACTGGTTCAAGCTATACTTAGAGCCTATACTTAGTCTTATGGCTTTGTTCACCACTGTCTGTGTATTACTTTCTGTTGTGTGATTTCTAGATGAAGAAATAGGTCAAGTTGTTGTCCCATCTGTTTGCTTTATGCGAGACACCTCCCTCCTTTCTGCTAGAGAATATGATAAGAAACTCAAGCACAAACGTGGTGGATTAAAATACAGGGACACACAGAAAGTGGGAAGATCAAGCCAAACGATTATAGTTATTACAATTTAAAATAACAGTTTTATATTTAAATACATTTTAAAGTGTAATTTATTAATGTGATGCAATGTCTTCAGTGTCTCATGATCCTTCAGAAATCATTCTAATACGGTGATTTGGTGCTAAAAAATATTTGTATTATTATCGAAGTTGAAAACAGTTGTGCTGCTTCCTATTTTTGTGGAAACTCCAAAACATGTTTAAAAATTATTTGAGGAACAAAAGGTTCAAAAGAACAGAATTGATTTGAAATATAAATATTTTGTTTATGCAAAAGTCTTTACTGTCACATTTAATCAATTTAATGCTCCCTTGCTGAATTGAAGTATTAAAATCTTACTAACCCCAAGCTTTTGACTTCAGCTATATTGCAAGATAGAATGAACATATATTGTTAGACAATAGTCAAATGTACAGTATTTTTTATATACTGTAGATGGAAAACAGCATAGATACACAATTATCTTTTGTTATATCAACTTATACTGTGCATCTGAATGTCAACTTTGTGGTGACATCTCTAAGAACCTGGATTCATTTATGCCCTGAAGATCCTGTGAAGTCAACACTTGATGCAGGTGAACACACAGCTATCTGCCGACTTGCCACACACACACAGTCCTGTCTGACATGTCTCCACTTAATAGAGATTAATGGGACAGCCTGAGGACATTCTTCAGTGCTGCACTGACAATGCATTCCTGCTGGATGCATCCTGAATTTTGAATGTCAGATATTCAAAACAGCGGAAATGAAAAATGAAGCCTTATGAAGTAGCCATGCCACAAGATCTCTCCAAGTCTAGCCATTTATTAAGGAAATTTGACCATAAAATGTTATCAGATTATCTGTGAGTGATAATCATTTCAACAAATATTAATTAAAACATTTGATGTAGCCTATGGCATGTCTTTTCTACAGAGTAACAGAATCAGGAATCAGGAAAATGTAAAGTTTAAAAAGTTTGGTGTCTGTAAAAAATTTTTTTTTTAATTATTGCTTTTATTTAGCAAGGATGCCTTAACTTGATCAAAACTGTCAAAACATGCATTCGTAATACTTCAAAAGATTTCTATTTCAAATAAATGTTGGTCTTTTGGAATTTCAATTGATCAAAGAATCCTGAAAAAGAAATGATCATGGTTTCCAAAAGATATGAAGCAACACAACTGTTTTGAACTGAGATAATACTAAGAAATGTTTCTTGAGCAGCAAATCAGCATATTAGAATGATTTCTGAAGGATCATGTGACACTGAAGACTGGAATGAATACATCGTTGAAAAGATGGCGCTGCTGTGAATAAGGTCTATTGAATCAAATTAAAAGGTACACCATATATTATCTAGCAGTTAAAAAACTAAATTGCATGCATTTTGGGGAAGAACATTGTTCTGGTTGTGCTTAGGCTCTGCCTGACTGTGCGGATGAATATGGTTCTTTCTCATAAAAAAGATAGAGATTATCCTACTGCTCATAAAACATTCAATCACAGGCTTAAGAGATGTAACCAGTTTGGATGGAAAGGATCTCAAGCTGACTATCTGACGATGTTGCTGTAGCTATATCCATTAATAGGCACGGTAGGCCTCTTTGAAAATAAATTCGAGCACACACAGCGCTACAACAACTAAAGTTATAATGAAATGACCCGCCTGTTAGAGAGCTGCCTACATATGACAATTTATCTGTTCAATAAAATACCTTACTCACCTGTTCAGTAATAAAAACGGCATCTAGACTCTGTCGCTTTTACAACATTTCAAGTCCCTCGTCATCAATCTTTCTCGAAAAGCCAGGCTACTGCCAATTCTCGTTGCACAAACTCTGCCGCGTTCTCTTTTTGCCAGCAGACTCTCCTCTGTTCTTTCGGCGTTTTTTTCTTAACCAGGTGACCCTCTGGAGATTGGAGATAGCGTTCTTCATGTCCACCATTCTCAATCGACGTTGTGACAATAACCTATGCCTCTGCACGCGTCAAAGGAGTCGGACTAACGGATATGACTGGACACACGGACGCGTGACGCATGTACGCAATTTCCCGCGCAAACCATCACGTAATCCGTGTAAGAAAAAAACATGTTTTTAAAGAAGGATTGATGATGTATTGGCCTTTTTTTGTATTTTGAACAAAAAAAAGTGACATGTGTAGCCTACCATTTACAAGATGCCCTTTATAGCACTATAGCTCTTTTTTACACTCAAGTGTCACCTGAGCAGTGTCATTCTCTGTGAAAATCAGACATTTTGCTCTTAAGAGGAGCACTGGCAAAAGTCAATGCAGCTGAGCACAGGCTCAAATTTCAGTGGTCGTGCTCTGGTGAATACTCTATGAGCTGCTAAAGCCATTCTGTAGGCCTCATACCTTTTCTCTGTAATTCCGCCGGAAAGACAGCTTCCGTCTCTGGGGAAGGTCTCTCAAGTCTCTCACCAAAATTGGAAATGAAATTGCAGTGATTAACTTCGGGCCTCTCAGAGCTTTTAACCCTTTTTGAGCACTGAGAAGACTGCAGCTTTAGCACTTCCAGAGAAGGCCTGTAGTGCCCAAGAGAAGTTGTTTCAGGAGGACAAATAATACACACTTTTAGGAACACTTTAGCCTATTAGAGAGCAGAACATGAATGCTGTTGACCCTGAAATATACCTGCACAACACTAATCACAGCATAAACAGCTTCTTGATTCTTAGTGGCCTGTTGAAAAAGGGTCCGTTAGCTGGGATGTTTTTCTGGGGGTAAAAAGGAGCAATTGTTCGTATTTGTTACTGGCACTCATATGGAGTTGGGAAGGTTTCAGGGCTGTTGAAGAATTTCTTCTGCTTTGTGATTCAGAAGTTCCCGTTTTCTGAATCCCATCAACTGCTGTATGATTGATTCTCGCCCCATTTACATCAGGCTGTATAAAATCTGTGTACTGTAAATACATAATGTATAACTTCTATATGGAGGTGAACTCAATTCATTCGGCACAAGAATTCAGTTGTGTTGTCAATAGATATAAGAGAAAATGTACCAATATTATTAATGTACATCCACAGCTCAGTCCTTTACACTAATCGACTGAGGCAGACAGTTAATGAAATTAATTGTGGCATGGAAATTAATCTTAAAATATAACAAAGTCAGGTGGAATGGTGCATGGACTTTTTTGTGTATTAATAAACATATATTTCTATTGATAATCATGTGTCAAAACTGTGATGGACTAATCCTAAAATAAGGACACTTCTTGACCTCGCTCAACTGTTTCATTTATCCTGCTTGGAAATTATTTTCCTATTGTTATCTTATGTACAGATTAAGGATTAAATTGTTGGAAAGACAAGAGAGTTGCCTAAAACAAGGTCAGAATAATTTAGACAATTTTAAGAATTGTTAGTTTCAGACCACTGCACATTTAAAGCCACAATTTCAGGGCAAAAGAAATAGCATGTTAATAATCAAAGATTTTTTTGCAGGATTGCAAAGATTATGAGTTCACTGCTGAAAGATTTTGATATTCTGATTTTAGGAACATGGAGAACAGAACTGTGCATGACTTACTTTTTTCACCATGTTAATCACTTTTTAGCTTTTTAGTACTTTTCACTTAGAAGTCCTGCCTTGTGACGAATAACAAAATGTATATATACATTTACAATATTAATATAATATATTAAAACTTTAATTTATGTATTTATATAATCAAAATAAAATTGTATGTTAAAATATAAGATTTTTTTAATTTCATTAGCCTATATATTTTTCTCTATATATATATATTTAACATTATTTATTGTTTCTTTAATGGCAAATGTCCATTTTCAGAGACCATTAGTCTTCAGTGTTAATTATATTAATATTTATGCTGACTTGGTGCTCAAGAAACATTTTTTGTTCTGTTTTTTCTTATTATTATTAGTTGAAAATGGCTCTGCTGTTTAATGAAGTGTGGATTCTATGATGAATAGAAAGTTCAAAAGAACAGTCCCTATACAGTACATCCTCTTTGGCTCATTTGTCAAGCAAAATAAAAGCTCTCAAATTTCTGGCCCCACCTTCGTCTTGTCGAAGGGAGATTGACTACCTCCTGAGGCCTGCTTCCCTACTGACTGTACAGCAACAACCCCCAACAAACAACCTGATCAATATGGTTAAGTGTCTGTGGAGAGTTCCAGTAGAGTCCAACTCCCTGTCACATCCATCACCTGCAAGGTTCTCCATCAGTGAGAGACTTCCACTCTTCCACTGCACTCAGACAGATGTTTGGCTGTCCTTAATGTGAGCAATATCCTGTCCAAACTCGAGACTTCAGGTTGAGGCTGATGAATCCGCAGACAACTCATTTTCTCAACAACTCATGCACAGAGGGAGCCAGAGGACGTTGCAAATGTGTCTCAGTGCTGTTTCAGCATACTGAGCCTTCGACCTGTATGTGTTTGAGCAAACAGATGCTCTGTTCATTAGTGAATGTGCTGAAGGCTCACCCTGTTTCGTGCTGCTTAAAATAGACGGGAACAACGCTCATTTCTTTGCTAACACTACAATTTTTTTGCATTCTGCTGTTTATAGATATGCTGTTTATAGATGTATTGTCTCGGTTGTTCTGACCAGAGTCAGTGCCAGAGATGGCATATTTTTGTAGGCCAACCTAGAAGTTACCTCGGATTCTCCGTTGGCTTTTGGCTTTTTGTCGAAAATAAGCTTTAAGCTTTAAACTTAAAGAGGCCTGTGCTCTTTTACAAAGCCTTGATTTTGTTTTAGGGGTCTACTAGAATAGGTTTTCATGCTTGAATGTTCAAATGTTTTTTTCCCACATATTTAACATTGTTGCAGCACCTCTCTTCCCAGTCTGTCAGTAACGCTCTGGGATGTCTTTCCCAAAAGCATCATTAGCCAACTATGGTCGCAAGTTCCATTGAACTCTAACACACCCGTTTAATTCCTGTCTATGTGAAGCCCCTCCTTCCAAAAAGCACAATGTGTTACAAGAAATGCATTACAATATTGCGTTACTCCCTTAAAAAGTAACAAATTGCATTACTTAGTTACTTTTTAAGAAAAGTAATGTGCTACGTAACTTTTTCTCACCTGGGCTGGGCTTGTTTTTTTGTTTTGTTTTTAAAGTTATATTTTTGGGCAAATCTAAAGGCCCTTTCAGACCAAAATTGAAATAATAAGGCTGAAGGAATTGCAAATTCACACGTGTACAGTAGAGGACGCAGCTCAAACAAACCTTTCAGCTGTGCTGCCATTCTGGATCACAGAAGAATAGGATGCAGGAGAAGAAAGTTTAACACTAGCAAAAAATCTATAATTCATTTTTGCTTATCATCGAAGATCAGCAGCAAGTACATTAGTCAATAAAGTGAGATTAAATGCATACAAATATTTGTTTTATGTAACATATTTAATTATTGTAGGTTTGTGTATTATTCTGAATTTGCATTTCAAAGATTTTATTAATTTTGAGGGAATACTGAATCTTTTTTGTCCAAGTGAGATTAGTGAATGCATGCTCACATTTAGTCTAGAGCGACAATAACCATCATGTTAACACACGTCTCTGCACTTATTCACAATTTTTCTCAACATGAGGAAAGGAGAGCTGTCAGTCAATAAATGTGAAAAAGTAACTTGCTATTTGAAAAAGTATCTCAGATATTTTGCTGTAAATTTAAAAGTAATGCGTTACTTTACTTGTTACTTGAAAAAAGTAATCTGATTACATAACTCAAGTTACTTGTAATGAGTAACCCCCAACACTGGTTACGCTCATTACCATAAGAACATTTCTTAGACATCAACACACTACTAACACTAATGGCCTCGCCTGTTTGTTTGTTTTTATACACCTGAATCATTCCAGGAATCAGTATTTCCCATGACTTTTTTCAGCCAGCTGAATGATGACAGGTCTGAACAGCCCTAATGTGATCTGAAATACCCCACGGATATCAGAAGCTTCACATGACATGTCGAAGTGAGTTGTGAGGTCACTCATGGTGGCTGTCGGTTCTGGACAATTAACCCTGCATCCATCCAGGCCATGCCACATATCTCTCCGTCAGCCCTCCTGGTCATCCTCCTCGAGTCTCCCTGTCCAACCTACAAACTCCAAAACCCAGCGCAAATCACAGGCTCCATCTCCAGATCTGAGGTTCTCTCTTTGTATTCAGAATCAGTCAGGCTGGGGCTGAAAAAAAAAAAAAAACTGAAATCCCCTCAGGGCCACGGCCACACCAGCAAAGACACTGGATTCATATTGTATGAGCATGAAATTATTATAGTGTTGAATGCTGTTCTATGCATTGCTTGCATTGTGCTTTGAGTATTCGGACCCTATCTGCTAATCATATCTCACTTTTACAGCACACATGGCCGGATCTCATCTCGAAATGCTGAATAAATAGATGTTTTCCATTTTTTTATTTTTTTTAAGTTACATCTGTGTCCTTCAACCAAAATACTTTGTTTGTTTACCTTACAGCTCTCAAATCGAGCAGATTTAGCTTCTGCCGTCACTGCTATGAAAGCAAGCCAAGTGTGGAATCAGCAAAGGCTGAAACACAAGGGGGAGTTACGGTGCAGGAAGGCAGGTAAATAACTCTTAGGCCCCTGGTAAATTACTGCTTGTTTGGAACAGCTCAACATCAGGAGCAGACCGATAAAAAACACTACCTTTGTGCGGAAAAGCCAAAGGATCCCATTAGTATTTTTTTGTACTTATTGTACATAAAGTTTGGTTCTTGCACACATACATTTTTTGTATGTTTGCAACGATTCTGAAAAGGGACATTATTAACGTACTATCATCTAAAACGTAGTATTTGGCATATGAGACGTAAAACTGTACAAATACTTTTACAAAATACATTCTACATTGTATTTCAAAACATTTACTTTACCAGAAAAATAGGGTAGGGTGATTCGTCTGCGGTTCTGTATGGCATGTTTATATAGCTGCGTCCCAATTCAGAGGCTTCATCTTTCGAAGACTATGCCTTCAAAGTCTGCGAAGGTCGAACCAAACTTTTTTAAATGTGATAGTTTAGCCTACGGGGATTGTTCTTTTGTCGCCTGGCAACTGTGACAGCTGCAGTTGGCGAGTCGCAGTAATTGAAAGTAATATTCAACTGTCTGAAAACAAAACTAGGCTTATAGCCTGTCTAAATTTGTTGACCTTGGTCCATTTATGTACACATTGGCCCTGTCCCAAATGGAACACTAAGCCCTCGCGATCTTCCTCTGGGTTCACACTTTAGTGACGTTTTGCAGTTTTGCTGTTGGGTATGCCTGCTGTGAAAAGTTCGCATAGAGGGCGTTTATCGACCATAAAGGGAGCGTTCGCGAGCACCCTTCTGAAACCTAAAATGACAAATGGGAGTCCAATTCTGCTCATGGAGGGCCACTGTCCAACCCCAATTTAACGCCCTTTAGGACCAAGTTTGGACAACCCTGGTATAAACTATAAAGTCGCATTTTGGTAAGATAGAAGTCAACATTTGAACCACTTATATGTTTGTTTTTTTACATTTGTATCAACTCTTTCCTCGCCAGCATTTTTTTTTTAAAAAGTTGCCAGCCAGCACCAGCATTTTTGATCTTTTCACAAAAGTTTCATGGCCCCCAGAATATTTTGTTGTAATATCTTAACATGCAATATAGGCTATTACAAGAAAGAACAGACCCTCTGCTTTTAAACAAACAAACAAACAAACCTGTTATTCTAGCTTCATGTATTCTTTTTTATCAACACTAGAATGTGGGTTAAAGTTTTATTTTAAAAAAGTAGCATTTTGAGCGTTTTTGTCAAAGACTACGTCTGGATCGGATACACAACAATGATCAAAACAAAGATGGAGTAGATCAAGTCCATCAACACCCCCAAAGCTTCACAGTCCGTTACCTCGTCCTGGGTCGACATTTCATTCGGTAACATTGGGCAGTTTTGATTTATATGCTGTTTAATGTTAATCGCGTTATTTTACATATGCATCTGCTTACATATGCTATCGCTTGTTTCTGCTGCTTCTTTGCATTAATCTGGAGATTCAGTACTCTGTTTAGAAAATGTGTCATAGTGCCCCCTGCCGTATAACAGTTAAAACACGGAAAACCGGAAAATTCCGTCAATGGGGGTGAAGAGTTGTCTCACGAATAACGGAAATGTCCATCAGTGGCGATGAAAGAGTTAAATACACACAGCAAGATAAAATCCAATACTTACCAAAAATAAAAGTGATTGGCTAGGCTGCGAAGGATCCACTAATTTCATCCTTTGCGGGAAAGAAGGACGCATTTGTTCGAATTGGGACTGCCTTTGTCCCACCGCTGTGACGCATTCGCCTTCAAAGGATGCAGCCTCTGAATTGGGATGCAGCTTATATTAGTTCTATGCATTAGTGCATTCTTTTCTCTTCTTGTTTTCATTATTTGCTGCTCCATGCCCAGTTGTGCAGCACATTAACACAGTTGTTTCTCCTGTGTTAAATAAACATGCATTCCACACACACACTAATGAAGCCTATACCACACATGCACCATGGATGTCCTTCCCTTTGCACTGGAATGTTGCTTCAGGATCAGAGTTATGGAATGAGTTGAATCCAAGGAGAAGGAATGTTTGTTCCAGAAAGGGCATGTGACTTAAATGGCTGGAATAAAATTACAGACAAGGTTAATGACAATTTGAAACACTTAGCAGTATGGATTGGTGATGGAGTCCTGATGGGTTTTCTCTCTGAGGAGAGTGGAGCAGACCCAGACAGAAAGTGCATTAAGATCTCATTTTCTGTTTTACATTAATAGAAATCCTGGAATACTTAATGGCATGCGTCATAGATGGAGTAATCAGAAAGGATTTAGCATTGACGAAAATAGATTTAATTTGGTTGATGATAAAGTTCATATATGATAATACAGTAATAATAAAATATATATAAAAAGATGTTTAATGTTTTTGAAAGAAGTCTCTTATGCTCACCAAGGCTCCATTTATTTGATAAAAAATACAGTAAAACAGTAATATTGTGAAATATTACTACAATTTAAAAATTAATTTATTCATGTGATGCAAAGCTGAATTTTTAGCATTGTTATTCCAGGCATCATTGTCACATAATTCTTCAGAAATAATTCTAATATGCTGATTTGCACCTTAGGAAACATTATTATTATCAATGTTAAAAACGTTTGCTCATATTTTTGTGAAAACATCCATTTTTATTAACTTAATGCATCCTTGCTGAATAAAACTATTAATTTATTTTAAATATATATATCAGTAACACTTTATTTTACAGTGTCCTTGTTACATGTTACATGTACTTACCATAATAACAGTAAATTATGCATAATTATATCCAACTAACCCACAGCCAAACCCTATAGTAAGTACATGTTGTTAATTAATATTCTCAGTACTTAAATATACAATTACACTAATGACACCTAAATAACCAATAACCAAAATATCTTACTGACCCTAAACATATACACACTACTGTTATACTGTATGTAGTATACTAGCATATATACTGTACTACCGGCATTTTGTTAAATAAATAAACAAGTAAATAAAAATAAGTAAACAAACAATAAATAAATAAAGCTAAACTTGTGCCAGAAGCAGAAACTTGGTCTTATATTTATATTGAATGATCTGGCCAGAAAAGCAATATCCAACAAAAGCAAACAACCTAATTGCAAAAGGACTAATTAACCTGTAAAATTTTTCCTGTAACCAGATTTGTACAGAAAACCTCTTAAAAACACTGTCCCGTCCACAAAATCTTACTCACTTCTCTCCTGTTGCCCACACACATTTTAGCATTTGCCCGCTGTTGGCACATTCTTCCTTCTCTCAGCACGCCACCCCATCATCCCATTAAGAGTCTGAGACACGCATCCAGTGACCAGGTCAATCGATAATGATGCAGACTTCTCTCATTAGAAGAAGAAGCCCAACTGCCAGGCAAACTGCCACTATCCTTCTCACCTAGTCATCACAGATACAGTAATACAGATTCACAAGCCCAGAAGCCATACAGTGATATGGAAAAACTTGACAGATGGAGTCTAGGATTCACATGGCTTAGATCTGTGAATCACAGAAGTATGTGGTGGTTGCCACTCCGAGTTATTCAGGAAGGATAAATTATGTAGCTATTTCAAATCAAGGATATCGAATGCAAAATAAAGTATGTTTTAGCCCCAAATAAGCTAGCGGTATAGCATTGCATATATATAATAGAATGAATATTCAATGAATTCTCAATAAGCATAATACAGACTTTAGAAAATGGCTGCCTTGATTCCAGTGACTCCCTCCATTTCCTAAAATAGAGACCCCACATCACCACTTAGGGCTTGAATGAAGAAAGCCACAGAAGATTCATTTACATACCAAAGAGAACCATGGCACAAGAGCAACAGTAAAGTGTTTGATCTGAGAGCATCGGCCACTAAAGCAGACCACTAACCACCGACCCCCCTTTTTTTCAATATATTCACAGATTTATTCTATTTATTTATTTATTTATTTTTGCAAAAGAAAATCTATAAACTTTCCTTGAAGGAATGAAAAGATGTCACGAATAATACAGTTGATGCAAGCACCAGTTAGTAGTGCTTGGTTTTTTTTTTTTTGCTAAACACTATTTCTATTGCTCATTCTTAAGAGTAGGGAAAAACAGCAGAATAACAGCTCAAATCATGAGGGATGTTAAAATAAAAGTTTGCTATTACTTTTCTAAGTCACCAGACTTATTCTTAATTCTCAATTCTGTAGAATTAAGGCCTGTTTACACCAATACCATTTTCTTGCACAAAAATTCAGTCTGATTTTAAAATGCGATTTGTCTGAAAACGTACAAATTTACAACAACAACAAAAAAACATTATGCTTAGTTTATGTTACAGTGCAAATTGTATTGGTTGGCCAGTCTTCGTATAGTGCAATGAAAAAGAGATTAGAACACCTCCCGGGTCGCATGCCAATTTTTGTGGCAGTCTGAACAGATGCATTAAACAACCATTCATTCAAATAAAAATATTTATCAATTATCGAATATTTGTCTTGATGTGAGAAGGCCTTTTACTGAAGGAGAGACCCAAGGCATATCTAGAGACTAGAATATCATAGACTATCATAGACTAGTAGCCAAAAACATAGTAAACAAAAAAACAGTATGTGAAAAGAATAGTATGTCCAAATTTACAGAACTCATAAAACAGTAGGCGAAAACTGGATGACTTACTTCTGGTGAGATTCTGAAGTGCACATCCAATGGACACTTTACTATCAAGTGGCCACGGGAAAGGAGTTGTGAATGGCAGTGAAGCAACACAACCGATGCTGTAGGTCACATGACAATGACCACATGGCAAAAATGTCCGAATTTATATTCATACTAAACATGTTCTCTCTTCAGCCTTTAGCAATCACTTGGATGGGATTTATCCCGGAGTCAATACGCTGCTGTAGGTGCCACTGGCTCACGAACATTTTGTTCAATAAGCCAGCTCAAAATATGCCAATTAGCAGCCACCTAGCAACCACATTCCAACGCGGCAACGCCCTGGCAACCTCCCACAACACTCCAGTACAGTGACAGTGAGTTTTCCACTCGCATTTTCTACAGAAATCCTATTTAATTAGCAGTTTCAGCTTCCAGTGTGGCTATGTTGCTAATAGAGTGCCGGTTGTAGGTGTGGCCTCATATGGAGAAAAGCATGCTTTGGCAAGACTTCAGTATGAGAACTGTAGCCCTCCTAAGGCTAGTATGGACACCACAGGGACACAGACCCTCACCATCTGCACCAAAACAGTAGGGGTGCCAGCAAGCCCGAGCAATTAGCACGCCACCGCTGTCTGTATGAACTTCCTCCCACCCACCTGACAGGCTTGAATGTTCCGGAGCCCCGGTGCTGGGCCTCATCGATTGCCTCTTTGAAAAGGTCGGTTTCTTGGCAAGACACCGGCACCCCCTGCACACAATCTCTTCACAGCCCACTCACCTACTGCAGAGACAGCCGACCGATCTATTGTGGCAGGAAACACCAGCCGTCCTGTCAGAGAAAGACAGGACGCCCTGTAGCGGCAATACCTAAACATGGGCTTTAGCGAACATGCAAATGTCTCAGCAGTATCTCCCTTGGAATTTGAGGAATCTGTGACATTCTCAGAAGAGAGAATATGTAATCTATGCTATCCAACAACAAAAAGATTGTACTCCTGACAGAAAAATAGATGAGGGCTTTACAGTGATGCCACCATGCCTGTCAGCAGTGGATCTCTTCAAATCTTTTAAGGTGGCTGTCATGTGCGAGCTATGAGTGACACATGAATGCTTTGTAAAACAGCTTTCAAAGCACTTGTGCTTCAGTCTCCCACCACAAAATAAAAACTGTCAGAGGACACTTCTCTTTCTTTGCCTGACACATCACACAGATCTTTTATCTCACGTGTCTTGCTTGCTGCAAGCAACTGTCTCCCTTACAAAACACCCCTAAAAGACATTATGTGTGTCAATGGATGGATAAGTTTGTAAAATTTGATAAATGCTGTATAATGATGGATGGATGGATTAGATAAAAAAAATTATGATGGATGGATGGGAAAATTAGATAGATATAATAATGGATGGATGGAAAAATTAGATAGATATAATAATGGATGGATGGAAAATTAGATTTAAAGATGGATGGAAAAACTAGACAGGCAGACAGACAGACAGACAGACAGACAGACAGACAGACAGACAGACAGATAGATAGATAGATAGATAGATAGATAGATAGATAGATAGATAGATAGATAGATAGATAGATAGATAGATAGATAGATAGATAGATAGATAGATAGATAGATAGATAGATAGATAGATAGATAGATTTCTGAAATTAACTGACCTCAGGTTTAAATGTGTGGATTTTTCCCTCTTTCCAGAATGATACATGCGTGTTTTGACAGGAAATGCCATGAACATTTGTTTTGGAATGGAAAGATGAGCAGATTCCATACTTTGCCATGCAAGTGTGATATGTGTTGTGACTGTGCTCATCACCGTGTCAATAATGGAAATATTTTCTACACTTCTCAGGCTCGTCTTAAATTGGAAGCGGTAATATTGCTTAAGGTGCCAGTAATTGTCTCTGAATAATTTTTAAATATTGATGCAGCATCACAATGGATATTTTTAGGTTTTAATGCAACCTTGCGACCTGATTAAGCATTTCATTCAGAAGGCAAAAAAAAAAATCCTTTCAGATTCTGAAGAGTCTTATGCATAATTATTATAAACAGAGGGAGTTAAATTAACGGCACAATTTACCATAAAATGTAAATTCTGTATCATTTACTCACCCCCGTTTCGTGTCCTGGCAGCTCTGTTCCCCACAAAGACTGCAGTAATGATGCTGAAAATTCAGCTTTGCCATCACAGGAATAAATTACATTTTAATTGTATTAAAATATAAAAGTTTCACAATATTATTGATGTTACTGTATTTTTAAATGCAGCCATGCTGAGAACGTTCAAAACATAAAAATCTAAACGAGGTCAAACTTTTGAATGGTAGCCTATGTCTAATATACAGGTCCTTCTCAAAAAATTAGCATATTGTGATAAAGTTCATTATTTTCCATAATGTAATGATAAAAATTAAACTTTCATATATTTTAGATTCATTGCACACCAACTGAAATATTTCAGGTCTTTTATTGTTTTAATACTGATGATTTTGGCATACAGCTCATGAAAACCCAAAATTCCTGTCTCAAAAAATTAGCAGATCATGAAAAGGGTCTCTAAACAAGCTATTAACCTAATCATCTGAATCAACTAATTAACTCTAAACACCTGCAAAAGATTCCTGAGGCTTTTAAAATCTCCCAGCCTGTTTCATTACTCAAAACCGTAATCATGGGTAAGACTGCCGACCTGACTGCTGTCCAGAAGGCCATCATTGACACCCTCAAGCAAGAGGGTAAGACACAGAAAGAAATTTCTGAACAAATAGGCTGTTCCCAGAGTGCTGTATCAAGGCACCTCAGTGGGAAGTCTGTGGGAAGGAAAAAGTGTGGCAAAAAACGCTGTACAACGAGAAGAGGTGACCGGACCCTGAGGAAGATTGTGGAGAAGGACCGATTCCAGACCTTGGGGGACCTGCGGAAGCAGTGGACTGAGTCTGGAGTAGAAACATCCAGAGCCACCGTGCACAGGCGTGTGCAGGAAATGGGCTACAGGTGCCGCATTCCCCAGGTCAAGCCACTTTTGAACCAGAAACAGCGGCAGAAGCGCCTGAGCTGGGCTACAGAGAAGCAGCACTGGACTGTTGCTCAGTTTTGCATGTCATTCGGAAATCAAGGTGTCAGAGTCTGGAGGAAGACTGGGGAGAAGGAAATACCAAAATGCCTGAAGTCCAGTGTCAAGTACCCACAGTCAGTGATGGTCTGGGGTGCCATGTCAGCTGCTGGTGTTGGTGCACTGTGTTTTATCAAGGGCAGGGTCAATGCAGCTAGCTATCAGGAGATTTTGGAGCACTTCATGCTTCCATCTGCTGAAAAGCTTTATGGAGATGAAGATTTCATTTTTCAGCACGACCTGGCACCTGCTCACAGTGCCAAAACCACTGGTAAATGGTTTACTGACCATGGTATTACTGTGCTCAATTGGCCTGCCAACTCTCCTGACCTGAACCCCATTGAGAATCTGTGGGATATTGTGAAGAGAAAGTTGAGAGACGCAAGACCCAACACTCTGGATGAGCTTAAGGCCGCTATCGAAGCATCCTGGGCCTCCATAACACCTCAGCAGTGCCACAGGCTGATTGCCTCCATGCCACGCCGCATTGAAGCAGTCATTTCTGCAAAAGGATTCCCGACCAAGTATTGACTATTGAGTGCATAACTGAACATAATTATTTGAAGGTTGACTTTTTTTTTCTATTAAAAACACTTCTTTTATTGGTCGGATGAAACATGCTAATTTTTTGAGACAGGAATTTTGGGTTTTCATGAGCTGTATGCCAAAATCATCAGTATTAAAACAATAAAAGATCTGAAATATTTCAGTTGGTGTGCAATGAATCTAAAATATATGAAAGTTTAATTTTTATCATTACATTATGGAAAATAATGAACTTTATCACAATATGCTAATTTTTTGAGAAGGACCTGTATATATCAAACTTGGCTCAACACATCTTAATCAGCCATATTTCAATGTGTTAAAGTGCAAAATAGATTTAACTGTAAAAGAGTAAAATAGGTTTATCAGTGAATCATTTTTCTTCTTCACATAAAGCTATAGACCTTATGTAGCCACGCCCCTTTTCAGCGCTGAGCTCATTGTCTTTTGACTTCCGGTCTGTATTTTCACAGCGATCTTGCATAGTTATGAATGAACGGCTCGTTAAAAAAATTCCCAAGGTCCATTTGTTAAGACATATGCTTTACAATTCTTATCATAAACATTACAATGCTCATGATAACTTTCGTTAACTCTACAATAAGTAAATCAACTTCACCAGCTTATTACTCCTGGACAGCGATGCCATAGAAATATACAGAGCGACCGCAAAAACGGAAGTTCAAAGACAATATTCTAAAGATGGCGGTGCCCTCGTTTCTCTGGTGCATAAGGTCTATATGATTTCAGATGATCTGAAATATAGTGCACAAGCCATATGGACCGATTTTATGAGCTTCTTTTTGGAAGTTGACAGAATGTCCCCATTCACTGTCATTATATGGGGAAAAGCAACCAGGACATTTCAACAAAATGTCTCAGAAAATCTAAACTTGAAAAAAAAAAGCAGCCATAAAGTTTTAATGAAATCCTTCCCAACAACTTGACATGACTTTAGACCTTGGTTATATTGTTATGTCCTGCAGCCACTTGAGGATCATGTTCAACTTCTCGTCCCCGGCGCTCTGCCTCAGACTCGAGGAGGCACTGAGCCGAGGGTCGCTTTCAGAAGCTGCTGCTTTTTCTTCACGTACGGTCAGTAACTCCCTGCAGTCCTGCATGTCCTTCAGCTTACGGTAGAATGCTTTGCAGCTGTAGCCTTCTATCCAGCCCTGCTTTATGTGTGCCATCAGCTGCTCCAGCTTATTGTAGTAGCACAGACAGCCTGCGCACTTATACCTTTCAATCCCACAAACCATTTTTGTCGCCGTTACAGTTTGGATAAAACAAGCGTTTAGTCCTGAGCTTTGAAGGTCTCTGGAAAGGTGGTTGATTCCCGTGCAGAACCTGAGGTCAGTTGTTTTGGTGATGGCTTTAAGGTGACCAAAAGGTCCACGTTTTATGGTGTATAGCCTTGGGAGGAACTTGGATCGTCTAGGTTTAACATCCGGTCTCTCCATGCTTTTGGACGGCACCCTTGCAAAGTTTGCAAGGCTCTTCTGACCTCGACTGTTTTTTAAATAAACTTGAGGGTTCTTGAAGTATTCTTGTCCTTGAACACTAACAGACGTTGACAAATAATCTGTGACAAGAGAGAGAGAGAGAGAAAGATCAACATTTAAACCAAAAGGTCAAACATTTTTGAAAGAACACAAAAATGGTGAAAAATGGGTTTAATTCGTTTTGACCTTTAACAAGTCTGTAAATAAATCTAAGATATATGCTTTTCCCAAGATTGATTTCCCCTCAGTCACTGTGATCACATGCTATAGACAATTTCCTTTACTTGTTGAAATGGTAAGAGAGGATATGAGTTCCACTGTAAATCAATAAATCTGATGAAATACAAAGAAAGAGTCAAACAACAGCATAACTTGAAATCCCATAATGTGTCACCATAACAAACCTGTTTGATCCTGCTTAAAGGGGTCAAATCATGAGAAATGTCATTTTTCTTCAACTTTGGAAATAAAACTTGTAGAACTGAAAACTTACTCTTTAGTCCAAAAAGAGAATAACACCAAGCTACAAAACCAGCTTGCTGTAAGATATAGGTAGGCTGATATTATTCCTTAACTCCACAATGATTGACAAAAGTTTTTTTCTCACAAGTTACAACTGCGAGTTTATATCTCACTTATTTTCTCAGAAAAGTGAGATATATATTCGGAATTGAGAGTTATAAAGTACAATTCTGCAATTGTGACTATAGCCTATATCACGTAATTCTGAGAAAAAAGCAATGCTCGCAATTGCGGAAAAAAATCTGAATTGTGAGGTAAAAAGTTGCAATTACCTTTTTCTTGTTTCTTCCATGGCAGAAACAAGCTTTTTGCGTCACCATGTAGAGGTTTATTTAGTGTTAACAACATATATGTACATTATCCCTTACTTAAAACAACTGTTTTCTATGTAATTTTTTCCTGTGATGCAAAACTGTATTTTCAGCATAAATCCTCCAGTCTTCAGTCACATGATCCTTCAGAAATCATTCTGATATGCTGATTCACAGCCCAATAAACATTTCTTATTATTAGAAATGTTGAAAACAGTTGAGCTGCTTAATATTTGTGTAGAAACTATGATTCATATTTTTCGAGACACTTTGAAGAATAGTAAGTTCAAAACAACGGTTTGTTTGAAAAATAAATCTTTTGTAACATTATAAATGTCTTGTGACTTTTGATAAATGCATCCTTGCTGAATAAAAGTATTCATTTCTTTAAAACCCCAAACTTTTTAATGTAAGTTCTCATGTCATATGTCAAAAGAGTGTTTACATTAAAATCATACATGTATAGCTTATTAATTTAATTATAAGGATCAAAAACTAATATTATAATAAAGGAAAAAATCTAATCTTGGTGAAGAAAAAACATGATATGGTCCCTTTAAAATTTCAACTGAATATAACCTCAATACTTCAATGACAAACAAAAAAACAAAGGACAAAACAAATGGTACTCGATTCTCAGTTGCACTTCTGTGACTTTGTGAAGAGCAGCAGGCACTTTCCATACTGATGCACTCGAGGCTGCTTTAGTGAAGGTAATCTAATCAATTCACTTAAGAGTCTGTGTACGTCTGTGGGCGACATCACCTCACATCATAAAGGAACAGACAAAGATGACAAAGTTACCTTCCTTTGTAGATTGTCTGGCATCAGTGTCCGTAATGGCAGTTTTTTGGAGGCTGGTTATTGCACAGACCCTTTGAAAGATGACTTGAGGAGAAATAAACAGCTGAGATGGGTAAATGCAATTGTCCATAATTAAATCAAACGAGGAAATTGTAACTGGAGCATATATAACGTTGGCTTAAGGCTCGTTCACACAGAACGCGTTTTTTTTTTTTTTTGCTTTGAAAAGCGCGAGACGCGGGCAGCGCCGCGTATTTAGAGCGTGCGGCAGACTGCAACAGGCGCGAGCGCAACGGTTATACACGTCAGTCTAGAAAAACAATGGAAAAGTAAAAATGCGTTCTGTGTGAACGGCCCCTTAGACACAAATAGTGTAAATTATTCCAATTCTGGGGAAACTCGGAAAGAAATTCAGAAGTAGGCCCTAGCCTACAATAAACTGATATTTAAAAAGGATAGCCTACAGTGCATAGCAAATGAAAAGAAGTCCTCCATTTAAGAAAGATGCAGAAAGAGAAGGAAAAGTGGGGCATTAATGTACAGAACGCAACTCCATTAGAAGTTAAATTATATATAATAACCCCAAATAGTAGGCCTATAGCCTAATTTTCAAAAAGCTTGGAGAGGAGGCATGACGTCTTACTTCAGGCCACAACAAAGCCACCATCTAAACATGTAAGTTAACGTTAGGCTAATAGCTGCAATACAACACTCTTACCTTTAATGTCCTTCAAAACATCTCCATCATATTTTTCCAAGTAGCCTAATTTACACATTTAACAACTGTCTAATCTGTTACAGCGTCTACATTAGAAAAGCAACAGTATCCATCCTTGTTCTTTTTTAAATGATTGTTTAGTGTTACCGAGGAAACCAGAATAAGGTTCTATGATCAGATGTTTACAGGTGCTGAGTGACTTTTAAGTGATTTTTAAGGAAACAGCACTCAAAAATACACCTAGCCTATAACGTTACCAGACAGAGATCGCTGAATTCAGTGTCCAATATCAAGGCAATAAAAACTGAAAGGTGCTCTCAGCCTGTCAATCATTTTGTAAGCGTTCACATGATGGCTGATGTAGCAGAGAGAACGTGGATCATTTTTAAGCGCTATTTTCAGTTTAATTAAATAAATAATTTCAGTCCGTTCGTTTGTCGTTGGACAATGCTGTTGTGCTGCTGCTGCTGTTTTTTTTTTTTTTTTTACAAAAAAAAAAAAAATTCAAGCATTTTTAAAGATAGACAAAACATTCTAAGGGGCCGTTCACATATCGCGTTTAAAAACGCGTGGAAAGCGCGACTGTGCCGCTGTGCTGTCTCCTTTCCTAAGCGATTGCGCTCCTATGTCGTTGCTATGCAACCATGAACCGCTCACTCCACATCATGTTGACTGAGCTTTTAATGTTGTTACGGAAAGGGTGAAGCTGATTGGTTGATTCTTGTTACATGACCAGCGGTGCGCTTGCGGCATGAAACCAGACGTTTTCTTCTTTCTCGCTTACATCATCAATGGATAGTCGCCATTTTCTCCCATTTTTTCAAATTTTACTTTTGCTAAATTATGACTTAAGAAACAATCATTCGAATAAATAAAATCTTACCGATTTTCCATTTTTTTGTTTTGTAATTTGCACAGTGGGCTGTACGATTAGCACGGGGTGTCGCGTGGACTGCCATCATATCATTGATGTAGCCTAGCTGCTTTATTTACACTGCATGCACGTTGAGGAGAAGTTTAAAAGACTAACCAGGGACGACCTTTTTCAGTCATTAAACAGAAATTGCCTGAAACATCTTGTTCATCAGGAACTTGTCCATTTTGATTTCATGGTGACTTTAAGGCCACTGTTAACCCCTGAATGAGCCATGTTTCACACAAAAAAATTGTAAAATAAATTAAAATAAATTCCCTTGCCACCAGTATTTTTTTTTAAGTTGGCAGTCAGCATTTTTGATCATTTTCACAATTTTCATCGCCCCCAGAATATTGTGTTGTATGAATATGCAATAAATTTAATGAAAAATGGAAGAAAGAAAAACACACCTTTTATTAATGGATTCTTTCTTTATCAACACTTGAATGTGGGAAAAATTGAAAGTTTCATAAAAAAAGCTAAATTTTGAGCGAAAATCACATTTTTGTCAAAGGCTACATCCATACAGATTCAGAACGATGTTCAAATAGATGAAGTAGATTGAGTCCATCAACACCCCAAAGCTTCACCGTCAAATACCTCGTCCTCGTCCTGGGTCAACATGTCATTCAGTAACATTGGCAGATTTGATTTATATGCAGTTTAATGTTTGATGCTCACTTTATTTGACATATGCATCTGCTTAGATATGCTATCGCTTGTTTCTGCTTCTTTTTCGTCTGTGTTGTGTTCTGGGGATTCAGTACTCTTTCAGAAGATGTAATAGCGCTTCCTACAGTATAACGGTGAAAACACGAAAAGCCTGAAATTTCCATCAACGGCGGGGAAAGAGTTAAAAGGGGTTCACATGCTACAGTATGTCAAGCTTCACAGCCTGAAAGCATGTTGAACATTTATGCTAAACATGTGACTTTACAATGCAACATGGGGTGAAATCAGTCGTTCACAGTGAAGGCTATCCAGATTTTGCTGAACAGACAGTGGAGAGAATGATATAACGTGTATCTGTCAGTGTCTTTCTCATCTCGCTTTGCCAAATCAAGCTTATTTCCATCTCTGAAATGAGAAGCTCGGGTATACAGAGAGACCTTGTCGAGCAACACATGGGATGTAGGCGAGCAAGCTGCCGTCATATATCTAAGACCCCAAACGCATCACAAGGAAGGAGGTGAGAGCCGTTTTCAACATCGAGATCATTTCAATATTTAATGGCCTTTTCTAAAGCAAAAAAGTGACGTGGTCGTAATCCCATTTGCCGATGACTACAGTGTACCAACACGGACGCCGTTGCCGAAGAAAAAGAAGTTGAAGCTTGAGCGAGACGAAAATAAGGTTCTCCACACTGATTCCCAGGGAAGGCACATTTAACGCCTCTCTGGCAGCAGGGCTGGTGTGATCTGACGGCTTCCAAAGCTTCATTCCATGACCCTGTTTTTCCTAAAGCCTGCCGGAGTGTTCCAAACTAATCCCATCCTGCACCCGGAGAGCGAGGCAGATGACACCATACAAAAGAAGCCCACAAACAGTATGAAATATCAAACAGACGCACATCATGAATGAGTAATTGAGAATGACTGCGGGGCAGAGCGCATGAGGAGCATCTTGGCATGAGCGCTTCCTCATACTCAGCTGCACATCTTCAAGCCAGTCAGATAGACTGCCAATGACACCTCCATCGTCTCTCTGCCACTGCGACTCCGGCATAAACGGAAAGAACAAACGCGCATGCACAGGGAGAACGAGATTAGTGCTTTATAAAGGGAAAAGTTTGCCATTTATTTTCCACAGTAACACGAGTGACGTGGCAGAATACGAAATCAAACGCCTGCTGGAAAGAGACGGGAGTGTGTAATACAGCAGAAAAAAAAGATTGCCAGGGGTTGTCGGTTGTGGGTGAAGAAAGACAGGCACACATTGGGATGTTATTCAATGGCTTTAATGTGTAAAAAATGTCAAACATGAATTCAATTTGAAGTTAGAGCAACTTTCATTGGTCAATTTTCATTACAATTAAAAGGTGCACTCAATCATTTTTCTTCCTCACAAAAACGTTTCACACAAAGAAATGAACAGTACACTCACATCAGATGCCTGATAAAAGCGGTTTTATGTTGAGATCACATGATCCCATTAAATACAGCAGTACTAATCTTGTTTCAGAAACTTTGCGGAATAAATTAATCATTGCAGACTGCAAATAACATACTGTAGCGTAACAAACAAAACTGAGTGCACCTTTAGTTAGAAATAAGACATTTTAGTAACCATAATTTAAGCATTTTAAAAAGAAAAAAAAAAAGAAAAAAGAAAAGGAGAAATAATACCTTCATTTCTGATGTTAAGGTCACTTACATAACAGCATAAAGCTACCTGATTTTTTCTTCCAGCATAGATATGGTTTCAAAACATTCTGCCTTCAGCTAAATTAAATGAGGAGTAAAATGAAATTAGAAATCATTCATTATTCCAAGAAAAGTGCATACTCACTGCCGCTGTAACCAACACGACTGTTTATTTATTTATTTGGCCATTTATTTTTTGGGGGGGTTGGTACTATGCGTCAGTATTGGGCATGTTTGAAGATCAAACTGCATAATATGAACTTTAAACCACATTTATCTAGAGAATGTATCATTGTTTGTGTTTTGTACTTCCATTGTATGCAGTATAAAAAGTGACCATAGACAAAATGGTCTCAATAGGACTTATAGCCATCCACACATCTTTTTTGACCCCATCAAACAAACCCATTGTCATTCTTAGGCTTTGATAGAAAAGAAAATCCTACTGATTCAAACATAATGGGTTCTCATTTTATAATCATCATAATCAATCTCTCAATCGCCTTCCTATCTATTGAGGCCCTGGAAACATCTGTCCAGTATTGAGCTCATGTCACATGTCCTCAGAGAATCACATCAGTAAACCAATTCTCCCTTTGACAATGATAAGTTAGCCCATCACCTTATAGACTAATGCAAAAATATATATATATATGCTCCATAAACCTCACCATAGAAAACTTCCCTCTCACCCGTATTTTAGAAAAATGTTCCTCCTTTGAACACTCTGTAAGTCACTTCAAACGTGTTAAATGTCTTTAAAAAATAAAACATTTGTCTTTATTTACTCGCCTTTAAGTCTTTCAAAAACATTTCCCTTTGTGGAACATAAGAGAAATTTATAGCTGAATGTTGCAGCTGCTTTTTTTTTTTTTACCCATTCTTCACACAAAACTTTCATATGACTTCAGATGAATATAGTACATGACTTGTATGGGTCACTTTTATGAAACTTATAAAGTCCCTTATGGGGGGGGGGGGGGGGGGGGGGATATCAGTATGTACATTCTTCAAAATATCTTCTTTTGTGTTCCAAAGAAGAAATTCATACAGGTTTGGAATGACATGACGGTGAGTAAATCATGACAGAGAGTTAATATTTGACTAAACTAATCCTTTCATTTAAAAAAAAAATTGTCTATTGACTCCAACAATAGACTGGTGCAGGAATGACATTTTTTTGTCGGCCAAAATCTGGAAACGAGTTTGCATTTGAACATTTCCAGTTCCATTGTCCTGAAGTCAATGGGTTTTTTTTAATGTTTTTTTGTTTAAATGCTTGAAATAAGGTCTGTGGTTAACACAATCTCAAGATATTTCACGTTTTATTCTATGATATAAAATATATCAGTAATCCCGTTTTGTGATTTTTTAAAGCTTTTACTTGTCTTGTAAAAGGCGGTTGCTAACAAGTGTCTAAGGTTGTCGGGACATTATCAGGTAAACTCATACTCACTAGTCCGCCTTCACAGCCCCGTTGTGTTCATAATCGCGCTCTTGCACACTAACTCGAACTTAGAGGGAAAATGTTTTTAAACAAAGACCCAAAGAGTTGTTGAAGCTTAATGATGGTGATGTTGAAGTCCTTCGACTGTGGTGTAACTACATATATACGTTTATCTTTTGACTTGCCGATTCATAATCCATAAAAGTTGTGTTCATTTGTGAAGATTAATTGTACGAACAAAACATGTAAGGATCATAAGCTTCTGTTATTCACAGACCTTATTTTCGGCAATAATCCAAAAGCCAATGAAAAAAATCCTGTTTTTTTTTTTTGTAGCTAGGGAACCAGGGTGATGCTAACTTCTGGGTTGGCCTATAAAAATACGTAATCCCTGCACCACACTCTTACTTAATAAATAACTTGAGAAAATGAATCAAACAAATTCATGACAAATGACGTTAGCCTGACAGAAACGATCATTCAGCATGAGAAACTGACCCACAGATGGCCAGAATTTAAAGACATTTATGGCGCTTTGTCTGCATGGTATGGCTCGGTACGGCTCACTTTTGGGGGGTTTTCCACTGTGTATATGTAATGTGTAAACACTGCAGATCACTGATTGGTCAGAGAGAATCATCACTACCAGCGTCAGTGGATTTGCGACACGAGACGCCAAACCCGCTAGATATAAATAGCCTAGTCGGCAACACCCACCGCAGTATCATTTGTTCGCACAACTTTTTTCAAACGACTTGCTTTACACGACCGTCACACGCAACTTGAAAAAAGAAATGGCTGTATCATGGTCAGTAGACGAATCCCACCCACTTTGAAGCGGTACTAAACTGCAGTGGAAAAGGAAACCGAGCCAAAGTAAAGTGAGCCGAGCCGAGTCGTTCAACGCAGTGGAAAAGCACCATTATATCCACATACTCAAACTGACTTGCACTGTTTCTCTACAAGTTTAGGGGGAAATGAAGCAAAATCACAGCACTTTGGCCACTACAATCTAGTATTTGCTGTGACATCCAGCTCTGTTTTGTTCCCTTCAAATGCCCAACAATCACATACAGCAGGTAAATGACTAGAGGTAGGCTGCCATACGCTTTCAGAAACAAGTAACAATTTATAACTTTTAATATTTTATATAACAATTTATATATTAAAATAACATTTTTAACTGTAATTGTGTATAAAAAGTGTAACCTAGCATCTCAGTCAACGCATAGTGAGCTACTGAAATTACAGATATGTAGTGTAAATATGAGCTGATGTTACAACATGGAGGACATGGAGTAAAATGGAGAATTTGGCACCATCTGGTGGTTGTAAAGAGAATGGCAGCAGTGCCACTGCCATCACTGCTGCTTATCTGAGCCCTAAACTCAATACTCAGCTGAAAATAAACACACGACGAAGCTGCCAAGAGGCTCTAAGTTACATCAGGTACCAAATCACAGAGGGGGAGATTTTAAAAATGCTAGAAGCTGGAAAATGTCAAGTCGAAAAATTCTAATTGAAGCTACTTTGCAGAATAGCAGGGGAGGATAAGACACCAGCAGATGGAGCTGGCAGCACTGACTGATTCAAATAACTCAAATTACCTTCCTGTAAAATTAAATGATAAATACAGTGTTTATGTCTTTGCAGAGACATGGATGTGTTCAGTGACAATGTCTATTTGTACAAAAGTTTGGGGTGTGTAAGATTTTTTTTTATGTTTTTGAAGTCTCTTCTACTCACCAAGGCTGCATTTATTTGATCTAAAATAGTGTAATATTGTGAAATATTATTAAAATTTAAAATAACTGTTTTCTATTTGTTTATCATTATTACATTATCAATTTAATGCACCTTTGCTGAAAAAAAATATTAATTTCTTTATATATTTTGTTATATTTATATTATATGTTATATTACTCAACGTATGTTTACACGTGTTATTTTACTCATAAATCCAAAACTCTTTTGAATTTTCAGGGAACACTCATTGGCACGAAAATGGTCACTCTCTTCAGGTTTCAAGATTAAAAACTGAACGACTCTATTATAAGTGATGAATTTTAATACACTGCAGAAATGTTAAAATCTAACACATTAATCCCAGTCTTGTACTGTGCACCTCTTGTAACAGGAAGGCACTATCAATCCTAAGTGGAGGAATTGGAATGATCAATAAACTGCTGTGGAGTTGGAGCAGCTGATATGAAAGGTGTAGAGAGAACCTTTGCTATGTCCTCTCTTCAAAGAACCACTTCTGGGAGTCCAAGTCCGAGCAGGAGCGGAGAGCGGGGCCAGGGTTCCCATTGTCAGTCCTGTCCACTGCCTCAATGCATTTCTGTGTCTGAACGTGGTAGAGAGAGCCATCCTGCAAATGCAAAGATCATGACAAGAGTTAGATGCCTTATTTTAATACTTACAGTCAGGGGTTTGTTCAAATACTATAACAGCCTCTGGCCCACTAGAACAGGAAGCTCAGCCACCCCTAGCATTTCATTTGCTCCCAGCTCTAATTCCCCACAGTCTAGTGAGAAACCTGCTGTCGTCACGCTGCTCTTCAGGTGCTCGCTGTACTGGCGAGAGTTCACACTAAGGCTTGCTTCTGAAATGACACCGCAAGCCACGCTGAAACCTCTTGCTGTCCATGACTTTCTCAAGTAACGCTTTAATGTGACATTTACTTGGCCCGTTATTTGCTTTGAAGGACACTTGAAGTGCTGCAAAGCATGCATGTTAGTGTGTACAATTCTTGTCCTGAATACCTAACCACACCACACGGTGACGCCTGTCAATTTAAAACAAATACATTTATATATATACACACACACACACATATATATATATATATATATATATCACTGATTCTTGAGAGTCGGGACAAAACATGTCCCACAAAGAAAAGTCTAATTTATAGCAAAAATTAAGAAATTCATCATGTATGACATACTTACAAAGTTAAATCTAAAGGAATTGTATATACCTATCTGATTTTTAGAATAAACCTTTTTATCTTTTTGGGGAAAAGTTGTTAAAATGTATGGTCTGTGGTTAGATGGTCCATGTTATTGCACTTGTCCTCAGCAAGAGGTTACAATATTAACCATCCCAAAAAAACTTTTAAAAAGCTCTACAATTGTGAAAACATATATATCAAATAAAAAATAAGGGGTATAAATATAAAAAACAATGCATGAAGTGAACATCAAACAATATTTTCCATAAATATCTGCCTATTAAAGTTGTGTCCTAAGTTTCTGTCAACTCCATCAGATTTTTTCATAAAGCTCTTTAAATCAGGAAATAGCATGGTCAGGTATATCCTTGAGGACCCCTTTTCATCTCCCTGTCTGTGGTGAATGCAGCACTACCACACATGCTCTGGTACATTTAACATTTTTTTTATATTTTAGACAAACAATGTCAATATTCCTATGGTCACAGCTGCACCATGTCAATACCATCTTTCTGTTAAGATACTTTTTTTAAACCATAGTGGATTGAATTTAAGCATTTTAGTGAGGTTATTGGGACAGCTAGCAACTGAGGAAAAACTACCTAGATGCAGTGTACAATACATGTTTTGGCGGGAAAATACATGCCCTTTCGTCAACTCCGTCAGACGTCAACTCCGTCAGGTTCTATGTCTGACGGAGTTGACCTATAAGCTGACGGAGTTGACAAATCCACCAATAACCTCTTAATGTGCAAATATAATATTATTTGTGAATATAGTGAAGGGTTAAACTGTTATTTCAGGGTTTTATTTACACATAAATCCACATACATAGCATGCATTACATTATTTAACCATACGCATATCCAACGCCTGCTGCTCAAGGCATAAGCGCAGGTTAGACAAAAATGAAATCTTAAGTAAGCTAATTGAACCTGATTCTAAGCTACAGATTATGTGTTGCAGTATTGTTGTCAAGGAATGTCAATTTAAGATCACACCCAGTATAAAGTAGGCAGTGCAGGGCAATCACACATCCAACACACCCAAACACACACATACGCACACACACACACACACGCCACTTTAAAGTAAATGGCTACTTACAAAGGAGGAAAGGAAGAGGAGAAGAGATGGATGAGAAAAAGTAGAGCAGGAAGTGGTATAGGGGAGGTAGATGAAAACAGAGGGGGAGGAGGTCCCCTGGTTTCCCTTATTGTTTTTTTTTTTTGAAAGTTGGAAACGGTGTAATTTATAATAGTTGGAAACGGTGTATGTGCTTATAGTTTGCTTTACAGTAAGTTCAATACTCTAATAACAAGGAGTAGTTTTAGTAAGTTTAAAGAGCACATCTGTTCAATAATCACAATGCACACATATTTTTTGTCAACACCGTCAGTTTTTCATCAACACCGTCAGATCTTCATCAACACCGTCAGTTTTTCATCAACACCGTCAGATCTTCATCAACAGCGTTGGATGTATGTTTTTGTTTTTGTAAATTGTTTGGGGAAAAAAATGTTCTTCCTTCAGTTTATGTTGTTTTTGGAATAAAGGACCATCTGATCTACATCATCTTATGTTTTATTTATTTAAGGAATTTGTTTTTACAATATTGAAATTAAAATCAAAGTTTGGAAATGCAAATATTTAGAAATCTGAGTTTTCAGAATAGTGTGAAATCACAACTTAAGTTTATATATTGTATTTTGTTTACATATCAGAGTAACTAAACACTATTACAATATACTTCAGAAATTTAGATTCTTTTTGGACTGGAAGAATTAAAATTGTATACTTTTTAGTGTGTCTGACGGAGTTGACACAAATCCAGTTCTGAAGGGAAACATGCTTATTTGTTAAAAATGTGTTTTTATTTAGAACCTGTTCCTTTACATGGTTAAATAGCTAAGACCTTTCTCTGCAGAAACATACAACTCTAATTGATATAGTGTGTATTTTTTTTTAAAGTTTTTTAAAACGTGTTTTGTCCCGACTCTCAAGAATCAGTGATATATATATATATATATATATATATATATATATATATATATATATATATAATACAATTATAAAAAGTAAAAAAAAAATTATAAAGCAACCATTATGCATTGAATGTTAATTGCTGATGACTAAATGTCAGTGATAGTGTTGTGTTTATTTATATAAATATATATAACATTCTAATGATGTCTATTTATTGATTTAATCAAATGCAACAAAACTGTCTTAAAATGATCTTTATGTGCCGGCATTTCTCAGCAAATACAATACTGTTTAAAAGTTTGAGGTTGGAAAGATTTTTGTAATGTTTTTGAAAGAAGTCTCTTATGCTGCATTTAATTGATCAAAATACAATTAAAAGAGTTATATTGTGAAAATGTTTTGCAACTTAAAATAACTGTCGTCTGTTTTAAAATATAATATATTCCAGTGATGAAAAAGCTGAATTTTCAGCATCATTACTCCAGTCTTCAGTGTCACATGATCCTTCAGAAATCATTCTAATATACAGATTTGGTGCTCAAGAAACATTTATTATTATCATCATCATCATCATCAATTAATGCTTAATATTTTTGTGGAAACCGTGATTTCTTTTCAGGATTCTTTGATGAATAGAAAGTTCAAAACAACAGCCTTTATTTGAAATAGAATCTTTTGTAACATTATCAATGTCTTTACTGTCACTTTTTGATCAATTTCATGAATCCTTCCTGAATAAAAATATTCATTTATTTCAGAAAAAAATCGTACTGACCCCAAACCTTTGAACAGTAGTGTATATATACAGTATATATGTGATTATTTGGGATTAATGTAATTCATTTTAATAAAACTGTTTGTACTGATGTGTTCAATGATCTCACCTCTCTGAATATAAACTTCTGGTCTTCGGGCACAGGTTCCCTGGGTTTACTGCAGTGCTGCATGGTAAGGAATGTGGAGACGGGATCAGCTACGATACAGCCTGCAGGATCCCTCGTGTTATAACGGATCTCTTGGAGCGTTGAGTACTCGAAGAACTGTCACAAAACGAGAAAGGAAAATATTCACACACAGAAGCTCAACACATCAAATCTTAATCAAAGACAAATCCAAAAACAGCAACATCTGATAGAGGCGCACATACGGGTCAATCATGTTATGCAGTACATTTTGCCCCCATCATATAGTATCTTAATGTATTAGATCAAATATTTAATCACATTTTTTAAAGATGGAAAACACTAGTTTTTCTCTTAAAATGATACTTCCTAGTATTTTACTTAATCTTCTCTGATCTGGCAATCATGCGCAAACGCTTTCTCTGGGCTGCAAAAAAACACAGATGATCTTAAAAAACGGACAAACATTTTTGTTGGAGTTTGGCAATGTACATTGTGAAATTCGGCTTGAATGAAAGTGTCATTCAGCCAGTCTGTTCCTTCATGAAACCGTGTGTGCAGTTTGCTGCTACTAATGCTGCCTTCACATGCTATCGATTATCGTAAATACGAGTTTCCTAGTAGGAATTTGGACATGAATGCCATATATTTCCATATCAGGTACATCACCATGTCTTGTTGTTAAAGTAGTGCATAATAAATTTGCATATATAAATACCCATTTGAAGTTTTATACACAGCGAAAATAGCCTGTATTTGACCGAAATTCCATACCGGTAATCGTCAGCAAGCTGACTATCTAGAGAGCACGATGAATATTTACATGGTTGTCAATGAATGGGACGATTAATATAATTTTGGCATTAGTAAGATTTCCCAAATGAATAGGCAAGAAATAAACCTGGTGTCCTCTATGATTCCTGTTCTTTCGGACAACAAACCAGTTTTCACAATGTAAAGCAGTTGAAAACTACGGAGCCACCATCTGTTTGCAGTGTTTAACCATATTAAAAGATGTATGAATTTGAATCTGTCAGTATGAATTTGCATTTGTGGAGCAATCTGGATCTTTGGTTTGTCTAATTTGCAGATGAATTGCTTCTCTTAAAGGCACACTGTGGAACTTTTCAACCTTTATAATATATTACCAAAACCCATTGACATCGACTTACAATAGGTTGAATGACACGTCTGCCGAAGCCTGAAGAGGTGTCTGTATCGCTTTTACCAGCACTATGTAACTTCGGGTTTCGGGTAGGAACCCGAGCACAAAAAGAACTACAAGATTCGACCGCTTTACGGCATACGTCACTTCCCCCACCACCCCAACTTCCTCAAATTCTAACGTGAGAGCTCAACTCGCGTTTGATTGCCGGCGTCTGTATGTTGTCGTCATGACTGAATCAACAGCTACTCGGAAGAAAGCGAAGAAAGCAAAGATTTTGTCAGAGGAGACCAAAAAAAGAAAAAGGGAGAGTTTAAAATAAACATCGGCATACAAGTGTAGCCTATATATAATGTAATATTTACTGCGAATTCGTGTAACAAAACTGATATAAGTCACAACATACTGCCGTATACAAATGTAAATGTTTTTTTTTCCTTTCAGCTCATATACGTTTGTATTTGTGTAAAAGGAAAAACAAACTGAAGACTACAAATAACGGAAATATGTAGTGAGTTATATCAGTTTTGTTACACGATTTCCCGACTACTCGATTTCATCTCCAACCCATTGCAAAGAGATCCTGAAGACGTTAATTGTTTGCTTCAGGTGTGTTTGATTAGGGTTGGAGATGAACTGTGCAGGACAGACGATCGGCAGGAGCAGGATTGGGCAACCCTTGTCAATGCGACTTACCTGATCAGACATTGTTTTCTGCGTATGCTACTTTTATTCAATTTGTTTTCTTTATAGGATTTATATTATTAATCTTATATTTATATTATTATTTTGGTCCGTAGTGAATCGATTAACTTTCTCCAACATACAAATCAAATGCCGTCTGCACACACATAAAGACACTGGAGGTTGACCGGTTGACTGTTTGTTGACTTTTGCGACAATGCTGCGGCGCTTGTGGCCTCTAGGGGCACTAGACGTGAAAATTACAGGTCGAGCGCACCCTAGTGGCCAAAAATTCCACAGTGTGCCTTTAAAATATCAAATCTGAAGAGAAATTGCAAAGCACTCAACAAAACCATGCATTACCAGTAGTTGTATTAATAGGAAATATAGTGTTTAAATCACATTATTGTAATCAATAACATTTTTGTATTGACTTTCCGTTTGATGAAGCTATCATAGTTGGTTAAGTGAAGTCCATGTGACATCTACGGGCCTATTAGGTAAAGAGTATGCTGTAAGGTAAAGAACAAGAAAATACCTCTTTTGATAATTGTGTAATAAAAGCAAATATAATATTATATAATAAAAAGTGTATAGCATCTGTCAAAAGTTTGGAAACATTCAAATGTTTTTATGTTTTTGAAAGAAGTCTCTTATGCTCACCAAGGCTGCATTTATTTAATCAAAAATACAGTTAAAACGGTAATATTGCGAAATATTACAAATTCAAAAAACAAATTCAAAACTTTGAAAAAGGTTGAATTAGAATACTTCAAGTCTCAAAAGGTACTGCTTAACAGGATTGACCCATATGTACTAAACCAGACAGAATCAGAAGAACATTTCTCTCTATTCACAGAGAGTCTTGTATTCACTACACTCTTCTATTCCATTAGAAGAGTGTTGTTGTTCTGTACATAGCTGATATTGTGCACTGATAAGTCTCCAGGGCTCATCTGCCTCCCCACAGAGAGGGAGGAGACGAAAGAAGTCACGCTGCTGTGCCAGGCGGCTAAAGTCACTTTAAAAACAAGCATGCTGTGAAGTGCACAACACACTATTTACTGCGCCATATTAGAATGGCATTTTAATAATACATTACAGCTGTGAGAGACACTTCCATGTGTATTCCTGAGGAAGCATGAAATCTCTGTGTATTGTTTTGAATAAATATATGTACTCTTTACTTCAATACATTTGTGTACATTTTACATTTTGCATGTCACCTAACTTTTTCTGCGGCAACAAAAGAAGCAACATCGCCATTGCCAGGGCATTGAAGGTAACTTGTCAACATGGCTACTTAACACGAATACGTGTTTCATATAAGAGATGAGGACATGGCTGGAGCCCGCAAGTAGTCAAGTAAAAGTAATTTATTTATCTGTTATATTGAAGAAACCTTTTTGAAGGATATTTGTTTACTTATGCCCTTTTGAGCCCTTGAGCTTAACTGAGACATGAGTGTTTGTAGACGTTTAAGAGGCTGTTGTGTCGACCTTGATTTATTGCAAATCTCTCCTCACAAATCAGCTGTTTCTTGTTTTTCACTGGTATATTTCTTAGGTGTTGAGGACTAGTGCATCTTTGAGCCTACATTCAGTACGAGTAAAATACTTAAAGGAGCTGTATGTAAGAAATTTATTTCAAATAATCATAAAATGGCCCTGATATGTCACTAGACATTAATAAATCATGTTAATTTCAAATACTTGTATCACTGACAACAGTAGTCCAGCCATGATATTGTCATTTAAAAAGTGAAGTTGCAGCCCTCAACTGATGTTGATGTTGTCATGTTGTGTTTTGGTCTGATGCTCCGCTCTCCACCGATCTACCAATCACGAAGTCAGTAGTGTTGCAGCATCCGGGTTGCCAGCTCTGCTCTAGTCACCACAGCTGCAGCTACAAACGTGTCGGATAAAAAAATGTTGGATCCTGCAGCCTATCTGGCAACCTCAAGTCAGGGGGGAGGGGGAGGGTATACACCGCTCTACAGTAATTTGAAAGTGATTGCAGTACCAGTTTTGGCCACAATCTTACATACGGCTCCTTTAAGTGCTGTTAAAATCAGATACTCTAAGACTTTTACTCAAGTCGTACTGAAATTGGTGACTTGTAACTTTTAATGGAGTCATTTTCTCTGTAAGGTATCTGTACTTTTACTCAAGTATGGTTTTCAGGTACACTTTTTACACCTCTTGGAGCAGCACGGATGTCTGTCGTTACAGTTGAGAGAATGAAAGTTACCTGGTTTTGTCCCATGCCGTGACACGGGTAAAGAATGACCCGGTGACCGGCCATATTATGATCATCAGGTGGGTTGTAGTCAAAACAGTAGTTGGCCTTTCCTTTACTCTTCAGCTACAATTGAGAAGAAACAAAGAAATATTCCAAAATTTTTTCTTATTTAATATATTTTTTAAATATATCAATTATATTATCAGCATAATATGAGTGAAAAGAAAATTATATAGACATTAATCTTTCCTTTTCTTTTTAAACTATATTATTTCTAAAAAAAAAATCAGAAAAAGTTCTGATTATTTCAACCTTTAAATGAAATAGTCCCATATTTTGAATGTAGTCTACACTTTTCCACTCGCTTTGTTGATTGTAAAGGAAGTGAACTCGTTTCATTATGTCACAATTTGCTTCCCCTTGCATTTTAAACTTTGAACCAAAAGAACATATATGGATAATGGCATTTTTACTTCTGGAGCTCTGCTGTTACAAAGCTGTGCATGTAAACACAAGAAGTTTGCATCCTCTCACCATGCCAAACATTCCAGGCCTGTCCTCTGGGACTTGAATGTCAGGGTAGATGTTCTCCAAGAACCACTTAAAATCGTTACACCTAAGACGCATTCGGAGTTTCCGTCTGTCCGTCACATCACCATATGCTTCCTGAAAAATAGCAAAGAAAACAAGTTAATAATTGCTCTAATATAGCATAAGGTACAGTGATGCATAATAATATACATTATACATATATTATTATAATATGAATTAAGAAAAAACACCAGGAATGAAGGAAAGGAGGACCAAACTTTGGAATTTAACCAGTTTTTGGTCCCCATTGACTTTTTTCATATTATGGAAGTCAAAGGGGACCTTTGGTTTGTTTGGTTACCCACATTCCTCAAAATATTTTCTTTTGTGTTCAACAGAACAAAGAAACTCATACAGGTTTAGAACAACTTGAGGGTGAGTAAATGATGACAATTTAACACGATTTGTGCACATTTATTATACATGCACAAAAAGCGTATTATTTGCACACTTTCAAAAGAGAATGAGTTTTTACTTGCAGGACAAACTGTTTCAGAGGTATAAATAGACAACAGCAGCTCTACATCCAATACCAAAAGCTTTAGTGAATTGTGCAGCAACAGCGGTTAACACGTAGTTGTTTCACACATATTGCATTGGGTTTTCACATTAGTGAAACATAAGTGTTGTAGCTCTGCATAGAAAATGGTTATTTCTGAAATACTACAGTCAATATTTTATTTTAATTAAGAGCATAAATTATAAAATGATTATTGGGGGGGGGGGGGGGGGGGGGGGGATGAACAGGTGTATCTCACGCCCCAGAGAATGTGAAACGAAAGCTCATATACCATTGGTCAGTATGTTTTCTTTGTCAAAGACAAAAATTTCGTCCACAGTGTGAATATGTCTTTAGGAATCGTTTAAGTATGAGCAATGATAATTCTTGCCTTAAGACCTCGATATACTGAAGGCAAAGTTCATTTTCACTCTTCGAATAGGGGTAAAAAGAAGCTTGAAATACCTTTTAAGCAGTAGACAGTAAGTGAACATCCTTATGCCGCCCATGCTGCTAATAGCGGCGTTTATATTAATATGTAAATATGTGCTGAGCGCAAAATAAAATAAACAAGAAAAATGACAGCAGTGAGAAAGCAGCAGTTAAGAAAGCATCTGATCATAGCGATGTGGATATGGTCACGCTAGCTCTGCAATTCGGCACTTCAATCGAGTCAATTCATGTTTATTTATATGGCACGTTATACAATAGATTGCTTTAAAGCAAGCAGCTTTACAGTAGTAAACATGAAAAAACAGTATCAGTGTTTCCTTCAATTAGAATCACAACTTCAGTCTGTTCATTTTTTACTCGCATCTGCCATTGACAAACTGAAAAAAGAAATTAACTGGAGAAGATTTTCACATCATAGAGGGTGCACACCCACCTATTATGTCATCGGCACGGACCAATCGTAGTTCAAATGTGTTTACCAGCCGGAGCACACTTTTCCAGTAAGTTTTGGCAAGCTGTTTCAAACTCCTGAAACAGACTTCGTTATGGCCTGATTTTGTTCGAAATGATGTCTGTCTGTTCTTCGATTTCGCTTGAATTATATTGGGACTTTAGTAAATGTCACATGAACAGACTGTGCTCTCTCTTCATAGTACATCATCTGTTTTCACAAAATGATCACATAAAACCAAACATCTAATCAAACTTTGTCATCTTGTTTTTTAAACATTCTGATGCAATTACCCCGCTGCGGTAAACCATAAAATACTACGATGCAACATCCTCTCGCAAAATAATGCTGCAACCCCACCTCAGCAAACAAGACTGATATAGGCCAAGTTCCCCTGTTTGTTTGTGGCTGTGGTACCCCCTCATAACCGCCTGTCAGGCAAGAATTACTGGTGAGTGATGGTCTGCACAGTGTTGCCAGAGATATGATCCCTTTTGAGGAACATCTGTTGGAAGTAGAGCTCTATCGAAAAGGTTCAGCAGCTCTGCGGAAAGATGAATGAAAGGAAGTGTACTTCTAATTAACCAACTTGATAGTGATTCATCAATAACGTACAGCCCTGCTGTGAGTGCCAGCCGGGTGGCACAACATCACACACATTGATGATCTGTCTGTGATCTTCAGTCTCAACAAAGTCCTGAGGCAGGCACGTACCGTCCAGCTACACGGTCAATCAAGCGGCTGTCAAATGAAGCTTTCTGATCATCGAGATCCATCACAGAGCCCTGTTTTGTTGATCTTTAGGACTGTGTGGCACAATCGCCAGAGATTTGGGCCATGAATAAAATATGCCGTGAGGCTCGGAGGGTGAAAGAGAGAGTGATCCTCTTACGAATTTGCGTGGAAGCCGAGTATGAAGGTTGTCAAACCTGATCCACGCTGGCAAGGCCAGTGTTTGCCTGTGGTTTATACCTGAAGAGAGAGAGAGAGACTTATCTTCTGGCATCACATTAGATTGATTTCGAGTTGCCAGTGCCAGCCTGGCAGCATCTCCAAGGTTCAGAGAGAAAAGGGTCACCCGATCTGTCACCAAGAGCACCTCTCTCTTTAACTACAGGGCTCAGTGGGGACCGTGAATGACAAACACGGACTGAAAGTTGCTGCACTTCTCACTATAGTAATTTCACACTGAGCACAGAGAATGTCACCCGAGGAGTTTCAGCCCACCTGCTAAATGCCATTCATTCAGAGCATATCAACAGATTGTGCCAAATACTATGTGCAACGTTCAAAAAGAGTCTATTTCCTCTAATCTCAAAGATAGATGGTGATATAAACATACTCTTTGAAAACGAGCAGACAAGCAAACAAAAGCAGAGTTATGCAACAGACCGCACAAGTAGGCGTACCAGACGTGCATGAGGGCTGCGGTGGTAATACACTTCTTTGAATTCATCCATCCAGACTTCTGCCGCCCGCACGCTGTTGGCCAAGGCCTTGTTTCTTGAATATGGCGCTTTCTTTGGAAACACGTGACCCACGTGAGAGCAAGGATGGATTTCCAGAGTCCCTCCACACTGCCAGATCTGAAAAACACCACCAAGACAGGAAATGGATTAGCCATCCGTAATAATCCATACATAGGCAGCATTTTAGGCATCAGGCATATTTGGCTATTAAATTATGCAGCCTCCTAAGACAAATGTTTTGATGTCAGGGACCTCCAAATATGATTCTTTCTTTTCTTGTACAGAGTCAGACCCTTTTATACTGTGTGAGAAAAAATATTATGTGTAATATTATAAAGACAACGTATTGTTTTACATAATTGGCTTTTATTTTGTCATTATAATAAAGCCAAGGCAAATTATTCTTTTAATAATTATTTTAAAAATATTATTATATTTATTATTATTAAAATGTACTATAAAGAAGTATTTTATAGTTGAATTTCCATCAGTTCATTAGCTGTTCTTACAACAGGAACTTCTTGTTATTGCTATTAATATACTTGTTCCAAATAAATTATTTTATAATGAAGTTTATGTATATGTGTGTGTGTTTGTGTGAGTATATTCCCTATCTGCTATCTACTATTAAACATTTCTTACCCTTGAAACTTATTTAAACTTCATATGAAATGTATGACAAAATGTGTGTATTATATATTACAAACAAAACAAAGCGACTTGAATTATTGTTTATACGTTAACTCGAACTCTCCCACCATCAAGCTTTAAAATTAATCGTGACGATTTAACACCCTATGTCACATGACCATAAATAAACGCTAAAATTACTTCTTTGAAGTGACAATCGCATGCACCCATCGCTAATGGACTTGTGTAAACTCAGTTGTTCAGTATTCAGTTGTTCACTTTCGTTTGGAACACCCCTACAAATGGCGTTCCCTTCCCGAAGTGCTCTTCAAGAGTGCAAAAACGCTGTTTGGAATTCGCCCTCTGATAAGATCCCCTAATTGGCTTGTTCTTTGTAGAGGTGTAACTTGTAGTAGGGGTGTAATTTGTAGGGGTATGGTTTGTAGTACTGCAGGACACAGTAGGATACACGCTGATCTGTCAAATTGCATTGAAAGAGCATCTGTCTGGACTTTGTGATGTTTCCTGCCAGATTCTGGTTAAAACACATCCTAAGGCATTCAAGGCACTCAAAACTCAAATGAACCATTACTGTCTATGTAACAGTGTTGGAATCCTTCAGGGCATGAGCTGAGTAATCAGAGGAATTATGAGTAAGTAAATGCAGCATAAACAGTGAAGGTCGCTTTAGTCATCATACTTGCTGGCAGACACTTAATAAAGGCGCAGAGCGACCTCCTAACCTTGTGTGACTCATCACACAGTTTTCAAACTAGGATTGTCACCATCTGCCCAAAGGCCCACCTCAGGAAGCCAAAACTTGGAGAGAATCTAGAGGAGAATGTTTCAGAAAAAGCAACAAAATGCACTTACTCTGAATGAGAACTCCAGGTTCTCTCCACCCCACACCTCCATTCCTGTGTCATATGTGCCCAGGTAAAGGAAGTACTTCTTATCGACTGCAAACAAACCCCCAGCCATTGTAGGAGACCTGAATCAAAGAAACAAACAGAATTATTTCTGTGTCTACTAGTAAAATTACATTAACTTCCAGGAAAAGCATAAAGGCAGGGTTTAATGTAGTTTGATATTTAATTAGTAGAGAGCCCGTTCAATTATGTTCACCTTAACAGTTCTGGTGCCTGAAATATGGCCATAAAAAACGTATTAAATCTTAAAATCTGCAGATATTAAAAACAGACTGCTCTGCTGAGCGTGTTTGAACCCTCATGAATCAGGCGAAGCATAATAAAGCTCAAAACCCAATGACATACCAACCAAAACTTAGACTGAACATATCAACGCCATGTTGCATTGTTTTTCAATTGGAACAGGACCAAAAATTAAACACGTTTCCTTTAGTATTACAAATTGTTTTCTGCTTAGGTGCAACCATGAAGCACAGACCTGACAACATCAGTGGCAGAACTTCTGCGTTTCTGCTCATGTTCTGGGATAGTGTGCCACGTGAACACCAATCGCCAATCAAATCCCCCGATCTGAGGTTCTCCAGGGTTTCCCAGGAACTGGAAGGTGTTCCAATCAATGACGTCAATTACTGGACACACCACAGCCGAAGGCTCCTCCTTAATTCTACAAGATTTCAAGATAAAAAGGGAGATAAATATTAGTTCTCATAAAACAAACTGTGATGTGACACGTAGCAAATAAAAAAAGCATGCAAATTTTGCTATGCAAATCCTATCTAAACGCAAAATTAACTGTGAAAGCATTTTGCCATAACAATATTTGCTAAAGAGCAAATGTATACACACATTTTGGAAATACTGCATGTTTTGGGTTTATAAAGAGGGGGTTATCTGTCTCACCTCTGGAGTAAAGGCTCCAACCAGCCTTCATGGCACTCACAGTGGCAATCGAGGAAGGTCAGTACATCTCCTGTGGCAATGGAAGCTCCCAGGAGCCGCGCTCGCACCAAACCCTCTCGCTTCCTAGCTCGGATCAGACGCACCTTTTTGATATTGGCGATGTAGTTTTCTAGAGGCTCCTTTAAATGATCTGTGGATCAAAGTCATGAGAAGTGCTCAGTAACAGCTGCAGTCCTAAAGGAAACAAGAACGTAGGACAGAAATATGCTAATTGGCTTTTGCATTAAGGAACAACTTGCGGTTTCACCACAGGGTGGAGCTGAGATGATGTTGTTGCTGTGGTATTTCATTGATAAGAATGAGTTTTCAAATCTTTGATTTATTTTGAACTTAAAAAACAGCTATTATATGCTTATTTATGTACACTATTATATTAACACCCTGCGTCATTTTACACAGGATTTTTTTTTTTTGTAAATGTAAAATTTATGAAACATGAATATAAGCCTAGGAGATAAGTTAAGTATAAGTTGGGTAAGCCATCGTTTATTTTTATTTTTTATTTATTTATTTATGTGCATTTTTTTATTTGTTATTAATATAATTATTATTTTTATGTTTATTTTATACATTTGCATATTTTATGTTCACGTTTATATATGTATATATCTTTTTTCGTTTTCCATTAACTTTAAAAAAAACGTCTATCTGATTTACTCATTTAAAAAGATAATATTTTGTCCATTGCAGTGTTATTTAAGTTTTATTAATTAATTAGCTTTTTTATTTTAACTAGCTTATCCATTTTTATTTTTTATTTTTATTTTAATGTTAATTTTAGTTAAATGTTTTGTAATTTCACCATGTGCTTTTGTCATTTAATTATTATTTTTTTTTTATATTGCTATTTAGGTTTTATTTATATTTATTCCAGTTTTAGTTTTATTTATTTCCAGATAATAATTCTAGTGCTTCAACTTCAACTTATTTCATTTTGTTGCCAAGGCAACAGTGAACAGTGAACACCCAGTGAACACACAGTGAACACCCAGTGAACACCCAGTGAACACCCAGTGAACACACAGTGAACACACAGTGAACACCCAGTGAACACCCAGTGAGCGTGTGTTTGTCCTCTGCAGGAGAAGGAGATGGAGAAGCAGAAGCTGCTGTATCAGCAGGCCAGACTCCACGACCGCGGCGCCGCAGAGATGGTTCTGCAGACCATCAGCGCCAGCAAAGGTCAGACACACACACGCCGTCCTCAGCGGCTCTCGGCCGGCGCATGTGTGCTGTGATCAGGGCTGATGGGAGTGTGTTTGTGTGCAGGAGAGATGTGGCCGATGGTGGCCTCCACGCTCAAGCTGGGAATCGCCATACTCAACGGGGGAAACTCCACCGTTCAGCAGGTCAAGAGTTTTAAAGCATTTTGTGGCGATTGGTCGGTGTGGGATTTGCCCCGCCCCTCCTCCACTGTGATTGGACGGCTGGGTGGGAAGCGACAGTGGTGAGCTCAAAACTTTAACGTTTCTCATATCTCGATGTCCGGGGAAAAACGTCAAGCGCTCAGTGTGAAATATTTCATTTCATTTATTTATTTGTATAGCACATTTAAGTGCTTCACAATCCCTAAAAATACAGAGTACAGATAGAGAAATAAATAAAAAAAACACATAAACGCACAAAACCATAGACAAGGTAATGCCGCTCCCACAGAAAACAACTACAACAACATGGAAGCAATGCTTTGATGGACACACAAGCTAATTATAGTTGTGGCGTAATTAATTTTTTAAACCATTTGCAAACAAGATTATTTCTCTGACCCCACTGGCAGATATATGATGTTCTTGGTGGTTCCCACTTCCTTCTTGTCTCAAATCAAAAGTGCTCCAAGTTCATCCTAATATGGTTACCTTTTAATACATATGATCTTTTGACAATCCTGTGCTCAAAGATTGCATGAGAAGTTTCCGTTCAGACTGATACCTCGGTCACTGTAGTCATCCACCAGTATGACTTCAGTCAGCAGCAGGTCAGGCGAGGTCTCCAGGACACTGTGCACTGTCCGCAGAAGTGTGGACCAGGCTTCATTGTAGAAGGCTATCACTACCGACGTCGTGGGCAGGCTCAGGTAGTCATATTTCAGGTTTCTACATCTGAATAGACAGATCGTGTTAGTTAATGTCTTGCTTGCTGCTGTACATCGCCAGACTGCATTAATGTTTACAGTAGCATTATAATAAACAAATATGCACAGTAACTGCAGGATATTTTTATCTTAATGCATTTGCTATTGCTAATTAGGCACAACGGCACATCACAAAACGTGGCACAATATCAAATCAAAATCAAACTAAAATGTAATTGTAAAACCACAGTTACAGGTACAAAAATATAACATCGCATATAAAGATAGAAATAAACATATTAATTAAAAAGCAAAAATACATAAATAAAATAACCACCACAGATGCATCTGTTCAAGCCTAATTGTCATTATAAAATATTGAAGGCTTCATTTAACAAATATGATGCAAACAATAAACACAACACATTAAAAACACGACCAAAAAGAGTCAATAAAATAACAGTTTGATAAAATGAGTTACATAAATGTTTAACCTATTACGGTAAAACCAATTGCAGAGTGTTCCTCTAGGTCAGGGGTTCTCAACCAGGGGGCCGGAGCTCACTAGGGGGCCTCAGTAAGTCTTAAGATTATTTGAATTGAGTTATAGTAACATAATATTTTAAATAAAATGCACAAAAAAAAAAGAAAAAAGATGTGCAACGTTAAACTGACTTTTTTTGTTGTTGTTGTTGTTGTTGTTAATTGGTTTTATTACAACAGATGTGCCAGAGGTACATATTAACTAAGGAAATAACTAATAGTTACAAATTAACTTTGAATATTGTCTCGGAAAAAGGAGGGCCTTGGAGTCAAAAAGGTTGAGAACCACTGCTCTAACTGGCTATAATAATGCACACCATTTGGATTTGGGAGGGACACTTGGTCACTTCCAACTATTTTTTTTATTCATTTTGTAATTAGGGGTCCACAAATGGGTCCTTGTTCCGGAAAAAAAAAAAGGATGACTGCTGTGGATTTTATTTATTATTTTAACATTTCAATAGTATTTTTTGTTTGTTTTGTAAATAAAAAATAACATCCCCTTTGGATTTTGGATATGTTTTTATTTGATTTAATATTATTATGCATAATTTATATGAGAGTAAGGCCAACTGCAAACTGCACCAATAGATGTGACGTTTTTCTCCTCCTCGGGTACTTTGTAGACGTTCTCTATCTGTAATCGCACATTAAACACTGGGGCAAAGATAGGGACTGTTTACAAAAACATTTACAACTTCCCTGTTTTGCAATGAATCTATGCGGATTTAAACAATAAACTACAATCTGTATCCTCTTCTACATTCTGATGCTATTCAAATAAATACATTTAATACATTTATATCAACGAGTTAATGATCTGTTGAGGCTGAGTATCAGAACAAACTTCAAACATTCGTGTACAGCATGGAGACTTACAGTGGGTTCCATCTTTCAGGCAGTCTGCGGTGTAGTGATATTTTATCGCTCACATAAGTGTTTATCTGATGCTTTCTGATGCTCTCCTCTTCCTCTCGCTTCTCTTTTTCAGTCAGGTCTAGTTTAACGGCTCTACCCATCTCTCCCAAAGCATTTACATCTAAAGGAGGCTTCTCGTAAACCGGTTTCTTCAGTAAATCTTCGTCCACATTTCCGCGCTGCTCGACTGGCACTTCTCTTCGACTCGCCAGGCCGACATCACTCTGCGTGTTCCTATGAAACACTAAATATCCCACTACAAAAGCCCCGAGAACGTACAGAATGAACTTCGACCGACTCCGTCTGCCACATATTGCCATAATGTGTCCTTCTAGTCCGTTCTGTTTCCCTCAAACTGTTTGTCATCCAAAGTTCAATCTCATGAAAAGTTCGAAGAAAGTTCGCCCATGGTAGAGGATATCGTTTTCAAAGTGCCATATTTCATTTTAAAGTCGACTACAGTGAGGGGGAAACTATCTAAGCAAAGAGAAAGTTGGTCATTTCCTCTGTGGCAAACCAACCAACTTGTTGAACTGTGTGTGTGTGATCGACATGAACATGAAGGGCGAGCAGGCAGAGCCGGTTGCAGGGGGAGGAGTTGAAAACGAATCGGTTACCTAACGTAACCTCGGTTCTCTCTAGAAGAGGGAACGAGTATTGCGTAAGCTAGCTTACGCTGCGGGAAAGATTCATCTTTGCTGAGATATTGAAGCCAAAAAATTATTTCATAATTTTGTATCCATACACAACGCAGTTCCTCTGCGGCAGACCTAGAGCGGGCTAGCTAGCAGCTCATTGGTTCGCTCAGAGAGAACTGCTTAAGCCTATGGGAGAGCGGGGCTGAACCCGCTTCCAATGAGAGGCGCCCGCGCGCTCATTGCGTCATGACCCGCCAGAATGGGCGTGGCCATGGTGTATATAAGGCGCTCTCCCAGGCTTATATGTTGATTTATTTCAGCGTGAAGCGAAACGCTAGTAGCGCAAGCACGGCCGGGAACGCAATACTCGTTCCCTCTTCTAGAGAGAACCGAGGTTACGTTAGGTAACCGATTCGTTCTCTTACGAGAGGTTCTCTCGTATTGCGTAAGCTAGCTTACGCTGCGGGAACACCTGGCCAACGCCGTGCGCGCTACGAATCCACTCATGAAAAAACCCAGGGATATACCGGGGGAATTTCTTAACGTGGAGTGAATGTACAAAGAGGCCGCAGAGCGGGCTCATGAAGTGTACACATAAGCATGTATGGGGCCAGCAGAGCGGGCACATGAAGTGTATAAGCATTACAGGAGAGCACAAGGGGCGAACCGGTTGTGAGGGACCTCCAGAAATGCAGCTTCTTAGAGAGCTGTTCGTCAGACAGCTAGTAATTTTGCCTGCAAGGCGGGAACTTCCAAGTTATAAAACCTGACAAAAGTGGACGGGGAGGCCCATCCCGCGGCCACACAAATGTCATGAATGGAAATTCCACAGGACCATGCCCACGATGAGGCCATGCCTCTAGTGGAGTGCGCCCTGATGCCCAGAGGGCAGGGCAGGCATTTAGATGCGTAAGCAGAGGCGATAGCGTCCACTATCCATCTAGACAGTGTCTGTTTTGAGGCGGCCAGACCCTTGGTGCGCCCCCCAAACGACACGAAAAGCTGCTCAGCGCGTCTGAACGCGGCAGCGCGCGTAGTGTACAATCTCAGAGCCCGCACCGGACAAAGGAGATTGGCATCGCGCTCACTATCGGATGAAGGCAGAGCCGATAGGGAGATAATCTGAGCCCTGAACGGGGTACCAATCGCCTTCGGGACATAGCCATGCCTAGGTTTGAGAATGACAATCGAATCATTCGGTCCAAACTCAAGACACGCGGCGCTGGATGAGAGCGCGTGAAGATCCCCAACGCGTTTAACTGAGGACAGAGCCGTCAGGAAAACGGTTTTGAGCGAGAGGTATTTCAGATCCACAGACTCGAGCGGTTCGAACGGGGGTGCTTTCATAGCTTCAAGGACTATAGAAAGATCCCAAACCGGAACCGACGGGGGCCGCGGAGGGTTCATCCTCTTAGCTCCCCTGAGGAAGCGGATGACTAACTCGTCTTTGCCCAATGACTGAGCGCGTCGGGGTTCAGCGAACGCCGCGACGGCTGCCACATAAACCTTGAGAGTGGAGGGGGACCTGCCCTTGTCCAGCATCTCTTGAAGGAAAACAAGCAAAGACGGCACCTCGCACGACCGTGGGTCCAGCTGTTTGTCGGTGCACCATTTTGAGAACACAGACCATTTAGACGCATAGAGCCTTCTCGTGGAAGGTGCTCTAGCCTGTATGACAGTGTTTCTTACTCCCTCTGGCAAATCAACGAATAGTCGTTGATCACCCATGCATGCAGCGCCCAGCGCTGTGGATGGGGGTGCCAGATCGTGCCGCGAGCTTGAGAGAGGAGATCTGCTCTGACTGGGATGGGCCACGGGGCTGTCTGTGACAGCTGCGTGAGCTCCGGAACCCAATTCTGACTCTCCCAACGCGGGGCTATGAGGAGCACCGAGTGGCGTGTGTCCCTGATCCTCTGAATTACCTGTGGTAACAGAGCGATCGGAGGGAATGCATAGAGCGGGCGGCGAGGCCATTCCTGGGCTAGCGCGTCCTCGCTCTTCGAGAAATATATTGGGCAGTGAGCGTTCTCTTCTGACGCGAAGAGGTCTACTTCTGCTCTGCCGAATAGTCGCCACAGTAACTGGACCGTCTGTGAGTTCAGGGACCATTCTCCTGTGGAGATGAGGTTCCTGGACAGTATGTCTGGACCGTCGTTCAGATGGCCCGGCACGTGCGTCGCTCTGAGCGAGAGCAGGCGGCTCTGAGACCAAACTAGAATGCGGTGCGTCAGTCGACAGAGATTTCTGGATCTGACACCGCCCTGACGGTTGAGATAGGAGACCACGGCCATATTGTCCGAACGGATCAGGACGTGGTGTCCCTGGATGCGCGGGAGAAAGTGCGAGAGCGCGTTCTCGACCGCCAGCATTTCCAGACAGTTTATATGTAATGGGCTTTCCTGAATCGACCAGTGGCCGAAGGCCGGTGAGCCCTCGCAGACTGCACCCCAACCCGTGTTGGATGCATCTGTCGAGATGACTTTTCGGCAGGAAAAGGTCCCCATCGTGACGCCTAGACGAAACCATTCTGCTACTGTCCATGGCTGCAGCGCCGTGAGACACGTTTGCGTAACCCTGATCAGCTGGCGACCCGTGTTCCACGCGCGGTGGGGTACACGGCTGTTCAACCAGAACTGAAGCGGGCGCATGTGCAGAAGGCCCAGCTGAAGTACAGCGGAGGCTGAGGCCATGTAACCCAGCATCCTCTGAAAAGTTTTCAGAGGCCTGCGGGTGCCCATCTGGAACGAGGCGGCTAGACGCTGAACACTGCGCGCGCGCTGTGTAGACAGGCGAGCCGTCATCGTGACCGAGTCCAAATCTATTCCTAGGAAGGAAATCGATTGACTGGGATGAAGGGAGCTCTTTGTCCAGTTGACAGAGAGGCCCAGCGTTTCCAAATGGTCGAGGAGAACTGCGCGGTGCGACAGAAGCTCCGTCTGTGATTGGGCCAAAGTCAGCCAGTCGTCCAGATAATTCAGAATGCGCAGCCCCTGGCTTCGCAGGGGGGCGAGCGCCGTATCCATGCACTTCGTGAATGTACGGGGCGCCAGAGATAAGCCGAACGGGAGAACGGCGTATTGATAAACAAGACCCTCGAAGGCGAAACGTAAGAATGGCCTGTGACGGGGATTTATCTGGATCTGAAAATAGGCGTCTTTCAGGTCTAGAGATATGAACCAGTCCCCTTGGCGCACCTGCGCGAGGAGTTTCCTGGTAGTGAGCATCTTGAACGGTCTCTTCATGAGCGCTTTGTTCAAAGACCTGAGATCTAAGATCGGTCTGAGGCCGCCGTCTTTCTTGGGAACCAGAAAATAACGGCCGTAAAACCCCGACTCGGTCATAGATGGCGGGACTCTCTCTATCGCGCCCTTTTGCAACAGCGTCGCAATTTCTGAGCGGAGCGTGCCGGCGGCCAGCGGGCTGACAGAAGATTCGAGCTGCGCGCGCGCACGAGGCGGGCGGCGGCGAAACTGTAGCAGGTAGCCGTTCTTTATAATGCTTAACACCCACGGGGAAATGCCTGGAATGGCTTCCCACGCTTTGGAGCATGCGGCTAGTGGCCGAATGGCTGTATTGCCCTGATTGCTGCACATAGCGGGCTGGACACAGTGTGTGGGCGCGCTTTGAATGTGTGTGGCAACGGGATTTGCACTCAGAGAGGAGTCTATGGGCCGTGACACAGAGCGAGCAGAGAGGGGACACGTGCACGAGCTCGTGGGCGTGTTTATGTTCTCTGATATTAGAGCGGGCTGTGCCCGTTTCATGTGATGGGGCTCTGATAGAGACACGGGATATGTTATGCTTGTGTGTATGGGTGAACACATGATTGTGGGCACATTTTCTACACAACTGGCAAAATTTCTCTTTTTGAGATTTCTCTGGGTAGCCGTAAAAACGGCTTTTTGTCGCTCGCAAGCGGGCTGGGACACCGGCTTGTTTGTGGCGGTCAACACTACAGCAGTCGGCGAAATAACGGGGACTGGCAGAGGGCGAAGCTTTGACGGCGGTCCGGCCGCGGCGGGAGAGCACCGTCGTTTTCTTGACATTGTTAGGCAGACTTCTGATGATCAGGCTTCAGCGTGATCTTGGGTCGCGGGCCACGGGGGGGCGGCGGTCTGCGGCGGCTGTCAGAGCGAGAGCGAGGGCGAGGGCGGCCGCTCTGACTGCGCTGAGTTGTTTGAGTCTGCGGAGGGGGGCGCTGTGATGGGGCTCTGGCGGAGGGCTCGTGAGAGCGGCCCGCTGAAGAGCTAGCGCGGCGGGGTAGAAACAAGTTCATCGCCTGAGAAGCTTTCTGTACTTCAGAAAAGCGATCGACAATTCCCGTGACGGCAGATCCAAACAGGCCCGTCGGGGAGAGGGGCGCGTTGAGAAACGCGGCGCGCTCAGAATCTCCCATGTCGGCGAGCGTGAGCCATAAGTGTCTCTCAGCAACACAAAGGCTGGCCATGCATTTCCCCAGAGCTTGTGCGGCGGCTTTAGTGGCGCGAAGGGCGAGATCCGTAGCACTTCTCAAATCCGTGACGGCGGGGGGGGGTTTTCTACCGCCTTCGGCCCATTCACGGAGAATATCGCTCTGTAACACTTGGAGGACAGACATAGAGTGAAGCGCAGCGGCGGCCTGACCGGCGGCGGCGTAAGCGCGAGCATGAAAGCTCGAGGTCGCTCTGCAAGCCTTCGAAGGAAGCGTGGGTGAAGAACGCCATCTAGCGGAGGGCGGGCAGAGGTGTGTGGCGACCAAGTCCTCGACGGGCGGCATGGCTGCATAGCCTTTCTCGGCGGCTCCGTCCACCGAGCGCAGCGAGGCGGATACATCGGAGCGATTTCTAGCCGAGAGCGGTGCATTCCAGGATTTTGTCAGCTCTGCGTGAAGTTCAGGCAGGAATGGAGCGGCCCGGGTGCACGCGGGGGTCGAGCGCCGATGAAAAAAGCTACCGTCCATTCGGTTCGGGGCCTGCTCGGGTGGAGGAGACCACTCGAGACCGAGGCGTTCGACGGCCTGTGAGAGGAGGCGCATCAGCTCCTCTTCTATCCCGGCGCGGGTCCCCGTCGACTCTCTCGCGGATCCGAGAGATGACCAGTCTTCACTGTCAGAAGCGAGCAGTGAACAGGAGTCCTTCTCCTCCGCGGCGTCATCGGAAACAACAGAGCGGCCACTCGGCGGCAACTGAATGTCCGGCAGGGGCGGGGAGGGAGAGCGGGAAGCGGGAGGCGGCGGCGGCGGCCCGCATGTTTCCGCTGGGGGCTCCGGCGGCCTTTGAGAGCGGCGTTTCTTTTTACGCGGCGAGAGAATAGGCGGCGCGGGAGCGGTTTTCACTGCCAGAAGTCGTGCCCGCAGGGACGATAACGGCAGGCTTTCACAGAGGTCGCATCCTCCATCAGCGAGGGCGAGTTCTGCATGCTCGAGTCCCAAGCAGAGAGCGCAGATGACATGGCGGTCTCCGTCCTCGAGACGAGCGCGGCAAGAGCCGCAGGAAAAACGAGACATCTTTAAAAAGACGCTCGGCTCTTTTAGAAATAGAGAAAGGATACAATCGTCGGATGGCCTAGCTTGCTGGGCGGCTGAAGGTGGCGAAGACGGCCGGCTTCTTCAGGGTCCTTGAGCTCGCTAGAGGATGCCTTCTTCGACGGCGATGGCTTTTCTCAGGAACAGCAGAAGCGTGCAGCTTGCTGAAGATGAAATGAATCAACATATAAGCCTGGGAGAGCGCCTTATATACACCATGGCCACGCCCATTCTGGCGGGTCATGACGCAATGAGCGCGCGGGCGCCTCTCATTGGAAGCGGGTTCAGCCCCGCTCTCCCATAGGCTTAAGCAGTTCTCTCTGAGCGAACCAATGAGCTGCTAGCTAGCCCGCTCTAGGTCTGCCGCAGAGGAACTGCGTTGTGTATGGATACAAAATTATGAAATAATTTTTTGGCTTCAATATCTCAGCAAAGATGAATCTTTCCCGCAGCGTAAGCTAGCTTACGCAATACGAGAGAACCTCTCGTAAGAGAACAGGAGTTGTTATATGGAAGCCCATTTTACCACATATAAAAAAATAGTGCTTTTGTAAATCATAATGAGATGAAAAGTCGAAATAATGACATACTAAGTTATATTATGAGATGCAAACTCGAAATTATGACTTTAAACGACATATTTTTGACATACAAAGTGAAAATTATGACAATGAAAAACTCGAATTACGACATAAGAAGTAAAATTATAGCAGAAAGTCATAATTTCGAATTTGTCATTTCAAATTAGTAGGCTATGTCATAATTCTGACCTTTAACGTCATAATTTCTACTTTTTATTCTTATATGACTGTCATATTTATTACCTTTTATGTCATTATTAAAGACGCCATGAAATCAAAATTGGCCATTCTAATTTTTATATATTAGAATTTTGCAGCTACTACTTATTATGATGATTTATCTGTGCACATCATTTTTTAATTCATTAAACTTCTAATATTCCTCTAAATTAGGAAGTTAGGGAATTAGTAAATTGGGGAAGTTTTTTATTATTATTAACGATTACAAGAGCAATTGCACAAATCATTTATAATAATTGCTCCAATATTCTGTAAAAAAATAAGAATGGTCAATTTTGATTTAATGGTGACTTTAATTTGAGATATTGAGATCAATGATTTAGTATAAACATAACTTTAAAATAAGTGTCAATTTGTTTCTGACTCTTTACAGAAAGAACAAAGACCCTTCCTTGAACTTGTGAATGTAATTGAAGGGATAATATTGATTTATAGTTTTTTTTTAACTGAGTTTCTTTGTTTGGAATTACATATTTATTGATTAAGATACATTTCTTTGGGGGGAAAAATAGGGGTAATCATGCTTTCACTTCAAATCAGCAATTGGGGGAACTTTTTCTTTGGTTAGGATCTTTCTAATGTTATACATTTTTTATCCCTGATGTCAATCCCCCCATAGTAGGACCTGTAAGAAAACCAATTACAGGTTTATACATCTTTTTAATAAGTAGTTTTGGGGAATACAATGAACACTTTTGAAAAATTATTTTATTTAGATAGATGTATGCCAACATTACTGGTTTTGAGCCACAGCCATACAGTGGCACACACATCCCACAGGTCTGAGCACTGCAAGAGGGATTTGCGTGATCACATTAGCAGGCTTGTTTGTCAGATAAGGCCAGCAGAACTTTAAGAGGCATAAAGAAAAAAATCCAGGTCAAATCACAGACTCTTAGGGGTCACACACTGTGACAGAGCGCTAATCCAAATCCAGTTAGTGCACGTCCGCTCTGTAAACACTGTTATGCCAAGATATGCACACAAGAGTGCACACACACACATCATTACTAAATACATAGAAAAATGTATGATTTAAATAATAATAACTCATTTGCATTTAACAAACAGCCTAACCCTTTGAGTTGTTTACTTTGACAGTTTCGAGCAACACACTTTCTTTTCATTAAGCCAGTGTTTCTTCGGGAGTTTGACGATATTTTAGTTGCATACTGTAGATGCAATGTCATGCGATTCAGTCATACGTAAATATTTATTTGTGCATTCCTGTTGACATAATTTTTCCCCACAGTTTTTGCCATATTATGCATTGTTGTTTTTGCATTAATAAAATCCATATCTGCATATCGCTAGTGTCGGAACAGCGTTCATTGTACTGGACATTAAATGAGTCAAATATTCATACAACAGTTTTTATGAAATGAAGCATATTGATAGTCTCTGAACATAATTTGCGCCTGAAATGGTTAAAATCATGATACAATTATAAAGTTTCTACAGTGACCTGATGGAAATTCTTATCCAACTAATAGCAAATTATCATAGTCATAGTCTTAAAAATAATTCACTATCACCAAAACTAGTGGTTTTAAGTAAGATTGTAGTTGTTGATCAAATTTAGAACAATTTTATGTATTAAAGTTTTCCTGCTAGTCTGCATATTTGTGAGTTGTCTCTGTATCTAGCAGCCACAAAATGTGAAAGAAAGTGAATTATACTTAAATTCCCATTTTAAGAAAGCTGTTTTATTGGGCTCCTCTTCTTGATGGCATTAAATGATCATTAATAAATGACTTATTAAAAGGTTAAAAGAAACTTTAAAAATCCGGGTTCTTGTACAGCTTTTTTTTTATACAAAATAAAACTAAACACATTTTAATAAGCATTATGAAGATTGAAATTAAAATTTAGGAAAGAAAACATAACACTATACTTGTCTACAATAGCAGAATTGCTAGAAATATTGGTAGGGCTTAGTCTAATATACACCCATAGAAATATTGTAATATTTCCCTCCCCTACCTCCATTCACTTCGTGCAAGAAATATTTTATGATAAAATATGTAAGATGATCCATGTAGCAAGCAAAATATGTTTACCCAAATTAATGTTTAATTATTGATTGGGCCATCAGAGAGGTGAGATGGTAATCTGAGTGCCACGCTTTTTTGATTGAACACTCTTATTGAGTTGTAATAACCTATGGTACACTGCACACAATGTTGCACAGTCATTTACCACGTATGAACACAGAGCCGTGTAGAATAGCTTTTCTAACATGTCCAATCAGCCATCAATGTAAAATATAGGCTGGTATATTCATAACACCCAATTCAAACCAGCTATACATGTTTTTAAGAGATTATTGAGTTTTGCACATATTATCAGGGTTGTCTAATCAACTGTCCCTTTAAAAGTCAGCATGAAACAGAAGCTGCAATAGTATTTTCTTCCCTATAACGTGAATCCGAGTGAAGCGGCTTCTCAACAAAAAAACAAAAAAAAAGAGAGAAGAAAGTAGGACGGGACTTGATTTGCTATTGGTCGATCTCATGTGAGTGACAGGTTGTCCCACCCTCGAGCCAGTAAACACATCATCAGAGAAGAGATGTCGCTGCAAGAGAGAGGGATTACAAGGGCACATGATGGATAAATCACTTATAATAAATACAGCAATATTCCATTACAGAAAACAATTGTCGATTTTGATTTCATGGTGACTTTAATAGACTAAAGACCAAATCTAAATAAATTAAAAAATCGAATTGTTTGCACTACCACTGCATGACCTTAAGGGAAATGTGATGTGTAAAATGGCAATTAACGAAGGACTCATTGCTGCGATATTCTCTGAGGTCCAACAAGATGACAGCTTCCGTTAAAGAGTATTCATCATGCACCAACTGCCCACAATCCAACCATAAGTCATAGGGGAAAACACAGCCGAATTTATGCGTGCTGTAGATATAACATGATGATGACAATGTTCAGTGACCTCCAGTTCATTTATGTAATTGCGTGGCACACCTGGAGATTGCGCCATTAAACATTTCAGCCTGACTTGGCAGAACCTCCTTTGTGGTTTCCTCATTATCTGGTTTGTATAAGAGGCTCAGGTCACAAATGTAAAACTGTGAAGGGAACACCTTATTTTAAAGTGATGTAAATCAGGGAACTTTATCTGACTGCATGCAATTACAATGCTATAATATTACGGAAATATTTTGAGTCTAATCCAACAGCACATTTCCCCACCACTAGATGGCACAGCAACAGAAAGTCAAGGAAAAGTCACACTGTTCAAAAAAACAAACCACCACAACAAATGTAACATCTATAACTTTAATTTAATTTATTCAGACAAAAATACTTTGCACTTTTTTTTCTCCATGTTCCAAAAATACTTCATTACAGTCGATAAGCAAAACACATGATCACCACAAACTGTGCTTTATCAGTAGTAATTTCATGATCACTTTCCCACAATCCCTATTAAACCATTTAATTCACTGACAATTACAAAGGATGAGAAATAAAAACTTATGTTGCCATTTTAAATCCATTGTAGTGCAAAAATAAAGGTGTTATCCATTTACAGTCATTTATGATATAGCACTTTCAAGATATTTACCGACAGTCCTGTGAGTTTTGAATGCTGGAAGACCCGTGATAAAAGCACTTTGTACATTTTCTGATTGTTCACTTTGGCCAATATCATGGTAAAGTACTGTAATACTCTGATTTGTGAAGATAAATGAGCACTTTTGTGAAAGGAACCAGGCTGAAGAGGCACTTTCTGTTGAGTCAATAACTTACCTACTATACATTTTTTCAAGGAAAACAATTTACAGGTAAAGTGGACAATTCCCAAATAGGTAGTAGAGAAAAACGTGGTTCTCAAATGCAAGGTAAAATGGGTTTAGGCCAATGAAAAACATGCGAGATCTGAAAAGTTTGGTCCATAATTGCTTAATATTTTGTTCCAACTCTGAAGTGCAGTTCCTGTAATCTACTTCAAAATGAAGTGTACGTATTAAAAAACTATTTGAACACTGACGTTAGTTTGAGTGAAACTTTAAATGCTGGTACAGTTCCATCAACACCAGTGTGCCAAAATCTTCCATGAAGCTTGCACAAAATAAGGTGAAAAGACCCTAAATACCCTAACAATATAAAAAAGAAGAACAAAATAGAAAAGAAAAGTGTCACAAAATGACACAAAAAATACCGTAGGAAACCAATAGGCAACAATCGAGACAAACCCATTCACAACATCTTCAAATCAGTCACTTCTGGTACAATTAAATAAAATCACTGTGCAGTAGATTTAAAGATTAGCTACTGCTGAGTCTAAAAATGATTCACTATAAGCATATAGTGCATCAATGTAAACAAAAAAGCTGCTCCAACACAACACTATGTTCGTTGGATGGTTGAATTTGCTACAATGTGATATTAACAGTTCTAATATGCACTTGTAATAGCACACTGAACGTCTCTAACAAGGAAACGCAAGAATTGGCACTACAGATATATGTCCGCTTTGGTTTGCAAAGGCACTATATGGAGGATGGGTCCCATTTTTATGCCTTTTCCAATGCCAACCCGGAAGAGACGTTCCTTTTGATAATTGCACTTACATTTAAGTTCACATAAGGATTAAAGTCACTCGAAGTTCCAGCGCTGGTGTTTGTCTCCGGGAGAGCAACTTCTCATCTGGATATCAGTACGGCCACCTTCTTTGCGGTAGGACGTGATACACATGTTTGAATGAGGGTTATATATGCTGCCATCCTGAAAAGACACAATTGCCAGACAATGATCGTTTTAGGCATGGAAATGTTACAGGGAAGCATATCTGATACGCAATAACATGTCAAACAAGGTTTTGTCTTATCTCCTCCTGTTTTCTGAGCACGCCAGTGATGAACTGAGCTACAGGCGAACAGACTCACGTCTCTGAACTCCCACACGATGCCGGGAGGAACGGGAGCACCGTCTTGTGGGCAATGCTTCATCCCTATTTGTGTCAATCCATCCTGGACTTCAGCACACAGCTCGGTCACAGAGTTAAATCGAATCTCCTTTTGAGATGTGTACTCGAAGTACTGAGAGAGATGGAGAGAGAGAAAAATGACATTTTGTTCGAAATGTAATTTGGCACATTTCTTTGGCTTTTGTAAGTTTTCATATATGGTGATGGTGTTAGAGTTGGGAAGTTTAATTAATTTACATTAATGAGTCCAAATAGCCAATTTTAATGAATTTTCATTATATATATTGTGTTTACATATATACACACACACACTGCCTGGCCCCCAAACAAATACGGATGTTTGCACGGATGCCGTTAACAATCAAAGCCCGGTTAATAATTCATAAGCAAACAATTTCTCGAAGCAGAGGATCAGAAGTAGATCCTTTGAGGGTAAAGGTTACAACGCTGGAATAAAAAACAAACAAAAAAAAACAGGGTGGAAGACACTAAAAGGTGCAGCTATTCAGTGAAATAATCCAGTCCAGTGTTTATCAGATGGACAGATGTGATCTCTGTCTGGTTCAAACTGCAGTCACCATTAGTCTCATTAGCCACATGTATATTTCATACAGATGTCTATCTTTGAGGAGAAGTGGCTAAGGTTTCCTTTTCAGTCCAGGCTGTGGAAACATTGATTTTCACTCACACATGGTGCTACTTCACCATGTCCCTTGATGCAGAGCGGCGACATAAGCCACCGGACACATTTGCAGGTTGCCCTTTCCATTACATATACATCCCCAGCACCTCATTCACTTCTTCAACTGTGATACTAGATAAATAACAAACCTCAGAAGGGCAGCACATCTCAGGATGGATTATGTTTCTGCACAAATAAAGCTAGCTTTGTTTCGCTGCAAACGCAACAAACAGGGTCTGATGGATCTCCTGCATCTGCTGTCGCAGGTGTTATATAACTGGACATGAAAGCACCTCATGCTCATTTTTAAAGTTACTCGATAGCTCTGGCAAATATTAGAAAGCCCCCTTTAATCCATTTTGAGGATATCAGGCTGTGGGGTAAGACAGCGGCTTTTAAAATGTGGGGTAAACTCCCTGCGGGAGACTATTCTCAAATCTTGTTCTCTTCCTCAAATTCAAATTTGCCATATTAACGATAGATGTGAGAACTCTTTCTTCCTCACCACTTTCTGCTTACATGGTGTTAAGTAGTGATGCACCGAAATTAAAGGTTTGGGCCGAAACCGAAAATTCAATATCCTCTTGGTCTTGGCTGAAAATTACAAGTGAAATTACTTTTTTTATATATATAATTGTATAAAAGGCACAATATGTAAGATTTTTGCATTAAGATGAAGTCGACAACTCCCCTCATTCCCCGCTCCTTCACAGCGTCATCCAGCTATGCCTTTGTTATTGTTTTGAATATGCGAATATTGGCAAAAATGACATACTGTGCCTTTAATACTACTTTTTAATTACTTTCATTAATTAACACTAGGGGTGTAACGGTACATGTATTCGTATTGAACCGTTTCAGTTCGAGGCTTCCGGTTCGGTACGCATACAAACCGAACGATTCCTTGAAACATTTTTCCTACCGACAAAATTTGCGCTGGCACGACCAGGGCACGACCACCACAACGTTGCGCAACATCAAATGGCAATCGTAATGAAAGCGGAACGAAACTGCACTACTCATTATTGTGCTTCACGGATCGTTTATCAGTTCGGACCAGCAACATCTGTGCAGCACGAGCCGATCTCGATCAAGCGACACTGTTACAACACAGCGCTAAGATCCAGTAAAGAAAACATTTGAATTCGCCACTGAAGTAATAACATCACTGCGAGATCTAGTGAGAAGCATTCACATTTCTCTGTTATTAACCGTAGATCTCTATTAGATCAAACAGCGCTGACGTGGAAACCAGGAGAAACATTGTGCCGTGAATGAACTAGTAATACTTTACGTCCACAGACCAGCAACATTCACCATAACCAGTTTGGCTGGAATAGTGAAATGCTTTCAAGTACTTCACAAATCTTTTTCCAGCACTTCAAAACTCAAATATTATATAAATAAATTTATGAAGAGTTCAGATGCAAAAGCCTCTAAGTGCCATTTGAAATTTTCTTCTAGAATGATAATTTTGATCAAGCTTGTATATTTAAGTTCAGAAATTTCACTCAAATGACAATTAATAGGTAATCTTCATTGCCATTTAATTGAAATTGCTGAACTTAAATATACAAGCTTGATAAAAAGGATCATTCTAGAATAAAATTTCAAATGGCTTTTGCATCTCTCTTCATTTATTTAAATGTTATTTTTAATGTGATGACCAAAACATTATTTGTTAATCCTTCAAAGATGACACCCATTTATAAACCTGAAAGTTTCAAGACGTAGGAAAACTTTATAAAATATAAATATAATATGCAAAGCAGTAGTTTTTATGTATTCATTTGTTTTTTGGGATATTTTAAAAAGACCATTTCCATAGTTAAAATGTTTTTTTTTTAACGTTTTATTAATGTATTTTGCAATAACAATGTGGCCCTAGTGACAAAAAGATTTTTGAAGACTTTTTTATGCTTTTTATTATTCAACAAAACAATGAAAACTGAAAGAACACATTTTTTATAGCTATTTTTTCCCAATAATATTTTTTTTTCCACAGAAGCGTTAATATTGATGTTAGTTACCTGATTACCGCCCTGACCATGGCAGCCGAACAGGGAGAGGTGAGCTCCTGTGGGATTGTGGTCCGGGGCATTGTAGTCCAGACATTCAGAGTGGATTCCAGCACTACGCACCTGCACCAGGAACCAGGAAAGATGTAAAACCATTAAAAAATTGTGAAAATGACATCAAAAAGGAACTCCAGAAGGAATTAGATTAGACTAGACTAGATTAGATCAGTCACTTACCGCTCCGTGCCATCCAGGCCTGTCCTCTGGCACATGCAGGCCGGGATAGATATTCTGCAGATACCATTCAAAGCTCTTACACTGAAGCCGCTTTCTCAGTACAATCCTTTCAGATATATCGCCGTAAGATTCCTACAAGAGCAAATCAAAATCAGGCCTCAAGACAAAGCTTACAGATTACTGACTGAAATCTATGTAGGACCGCCTTGACCACACGTCAAGACCACACGTATTATCTGTAATAGGGAGCAAATATTGGAATACTTTACTGCAGTCAATAAGACAATGTTCTACTTATCACACTTTTAAAGATCATCTAAAGAAGTGGCGTGTGTACGAATCAGTTGTGTAAACACATTTTTATAATGTGTTTGGGGTATTGTCTCTTTGTAGTGTTGTGTGTATAGCCTAGGGACTGCGGATGTAAATTAGCAATGTTGCTATAATCCGGATTGTTTACATTCTGTATTTTATACAGATGTTCATTAAAGGGGGGGGGGGGGGGGGTGAAATGCTATTTCATGCATAGTGAGTTTTTTACACTGTTAAAGAGTTGGATTCCCATGCTAAACATGGACAAAGTTTCAAAAATGAAGTTGTACGTTTGATTGAGTATTTCTGTTCTCAAAATACTCCTTCCTAGTTGTCACAAGTTTCGGAAAGTTTTTTTCGAGTATGGGCGCGTATGACGTCAGATGCGCCGGAATTTCCTTATACGGTCCTAAGGGCACTTCTCTCGGAAGGGCGCGCGCGCAGCTGTAGAGCAATAGCCGTAACCTATGCCCATCAAAGCGCTGTGCATCGGCTGCGCTGCAATATGTCACCAAAGAAGTGTGTTTTCGGTTGCCAAGGCAAGACAACACTGCACAGATTCCCAAAGAATCAAGCGTTAAGGGACCAGTGGATGGAGTTTGTTTTTCCAGAACATCAACACAGTTGTGCAAGTGTTCTTGTTTGTTCCATGCATTTCGAGGATGATTTTTTTTATAAACAAGGCCCAGTTCGAAGCCAGATTTGCTAATCGTTTAGTTCTCAAGGATGGAGCAGTCCCAACACTAAAGGTTAACGGTCTTGCGTTGGAACCGCAGGCGGTGAATAGAACCAAATAGTCTCTGGTAGAACTGCTTCAAATATCTGTGTGTGTCTATCGGCGTGTTAGCTCCGCCCACACGGCACGCCTCCACCCGCTCGGCTTTTTCCGGAAAGACTCGGTACAGCCTATCTTTCTTTTATAAATATAATTAAACTAAAGACTTTTTGGAGATATGTGGGATGCAATATTACTCTATAGGTACTCAAGATTAACATGAGATTGACTGAAACTGAGTGTTTCACCCCCCCTTTAACATGATTTGTCCCTATCAAATAAATAAACAAGAACAAATACCTTTTCTGACACTAAAACCTTTCTGCTTTATCCATTCGATTTTTTAACCATTTTTACTGATATTAATAACTTTTTAATATCTTTACTTTAGTTGCAACTTCAAAGATATCAAACAAGAATGCCATGTAAGTACTTCCTCTAGGGCGCTGTCCTATAATGTTGACACAACTGCCACGAGTCACGACACACTTCCAACAAGCTAAAAGTCAAAGAAACCCAACCAGGTAAACAAGATAATATTAACTTAGCTAACACTTCACACAGGTATGAAAAGGGTGTGTTTGCATTCAGACCTGAGGTTCATGAGCAACTCAAGACAGCCATATATAGACAGGACAAATATTCTTAAGGTGATGATACACAGGGCAACTTTTTGAGCAATGTTGCTGGGCAATCTTGCCGAGCGATTGTTGCTTGGGCACTTTCCCATTGAAAATGGGCAATACATTTCTATCTGGATAATTTAGATTGGTCGTGGGCCCTGTGTCTCATCTGGTTGCCCGTTGACGGCAACATTGCCCAGCAACATTGCTCAAAAAGTTGCCCTGTGTATCATTACCTTTACTCATTGCATCTGGTGGTGTGGCTACCAGAGAATGACTTATTATTTGATCACATTAATAATGTAATTTGTCTGTGAAGTAATATGGAGTTACATGCCACATTCATGTCAGCCAGGGTGATATAATATATGTTTGGCCTAGTTTTAGTATCTTTGTCAGCTAATAAGCTTTTCAAAGACAGCCAAAGGAAGAACAAACACTGTAAGCCGAGAGAACGAACGCATTCAAGCAAAACCTGAGCATCATTTATCTCTTTCACAGTTTTTTCCCCTTCAGGAGTACGTAAGCAATTTTGAGAACAGCACTTTTCTAGATGACCACTGAAGCAGTTAAAAGAGGAAACAACACAATGATTGTACACCTCTGATTATGCAACAACACAGGATGTTAATAAAGAGGTGCCGCCGACTGACAGGTTATGCTGGGTGGATGGATGGATGGATGGATGGATGGATGTGTACCTTGCGTGCTGGAGGGTTTCGGTTATAGAAGTGCTGTTTGTAAGAGTCCATCCAAACCTCCGCAGCACGGACAGTGTTCTGAAGGAAGTTGGATCGGGAGTACGGTGCTTTCTTGGGGAAAACGTGACCCACATGGGAGCATGGGTGAATTTCTAAAGACCCTCCACACTGCCACACCTGTAACAAAACATGTTCAAAATGAAGCAAGAATCAAAATAATTTCTATTTTTTTTTAAAAAAAAGACATTGTAGGTGGTTTTCCATTATTAAAAATTGTAAGGTGAAGTACTGAACAAAAATAATAATCAATAAAGTAATAAATAAAAAGCAAATAATGCAACATTATTAATCACCTTATTAATTATTAATAATTAAAATACAGTTAAGTATATAATGTGTACCACTTGTGTCGTCACAACATGAATAAATATTAAGAAAAATGTATTACTAAATATATAAATAATGGATTTTTTAAATTAAATGATTAAATAAATAATTAATAATAATTGCAAATAATTAATGGCAAAAATCATTATTGTTTTCAATATGGTTAGGATGCTAAATAGATCAATGTGTATGCTATTTGGGAAAAACCCACCTACGATTGACTTGTATATAGTTCTGCATATTAAAATACGATATGATAAAGTATTTTAACATTGAAAAAATTTCACAGTTCAGTTTTAAAATGAAAGCTAATAACCCACAAGCATTTATATCTAGAGCATCATTATTTGTTTATGGAGATTCGACTCATCTCGCATACTATTTTCGCACACAAACTCAACATTTTCTGTGAACAAAGCATCTGGTTTTAATGTAATGCACTGCCTGTCAGAAATAAAACATGACAACAGCGCATTAGATCCGTTGAGACACCGACAAAATTCCTTTTTTAGGCATTTTCCAGCTTTATTTCCCACATGCTTTTTTATTCCAATTCACAGCACATCTATTATACATGAACAACGTACAGCCCTAGAAGATAGAGCGTTGTATTCGGTTTCCATATGCATAAAAGATTACTCCATGGTATTAACCATCAATCTTCATTTCTAAGCATAGGCTGAAAAAAGAAATCCAATATGAGAGAGATGTCTAATTATAAATGCTCAGTCTCTCATGCTACCAAGAGCCTGTCGACAGTCGACACGCTCTGATGAGAAGCATATGCAAATTACCAGTACAATAGGTAGCAGGAGTACAGAACACACAGGTGTCTTACCCGGAAAGAAAGTTCCAGATTCTCTCCTCCCCAGACCTCCATGCCCATGTCGTAAGTGCCCAGAAACTCAAAGTAAGCCTTGCTGACGGCAAAGAGCCCCCCTGCCATAGTGGGAGACCTGTGAAGCGAAAAGCAGCAGATCATTGGCAATTCATCAGAGATACTCCCTAGCAGGTAAGTGCTTCTTAGTTTCAGTTGAGCACCTCTGGGTCTGCCCTCGGATGAGGCTGGAGAGAATTCTAGAGCAGAACTGGACAGTATTTTAATGTAAACCTAGGTCTGAAAATGTAATCTTTTTCACCGCACTGCAGTTGATCAAGGGGTGGTGATGGCGCAGTGGATAAGACACATGCCTTTGGTGTGAGAGACCCGGGTTCGAATCCACTGTGAGACACCAATGTGTCCCTGAGCAAGACACTTAACCCCTAGCTGCTACAGAGGCGTGCGACCTCTGACATACATAGCAATTGTAAGTCGCTTTGGATAAAAGCGTCAGCTAAATGAATAAATGTAAATGTAAATGTAAACACAATACACATTTCCTTGTGAAAATAACTTTCAAAAAGCTTTTACTGGAAGTCTGGATGGCTTAAAGGGAGAGTTAAATTTAAAAGCCTCATGTCATTCCAAACCGTTATGACTTTCATTTAGGAATGCACCAAAATTAAACTTTAATAATTAATACAAAACGGTTTGTAATTATGATAATATGGTTGAAGGCCAATATTAAATGTCTATACTATTTTGTCTAAATAAGTTAAAAATAAAACACTATAAACTAAAATCAAATCCTTCACTCACCCTCATTTTGTTACAAACTCTTAAGACATTCGTTCAACTTCGAAACACAAATGAAGATATTTTGACAGTCGATGTAGGTACCATTTTGACATTTCCAAAGTTCATAAAGTGTTCGTAAAATGAAACCAGATGAATAGAGCGGTTTAGCCCACATTTTCTTATGAGACACAATCACTTTATATGATGAACAGATTCAATTTAGCTTTTATTCACATATAAACATTCATCAACGCACACATCATTTGTGGTAAACGGACGCTCAAGCATGTTCGCTTGACGTGTGAAAACCAATGAGGTTCATTCTCGTGCTTTGCAGCACATTTGAGCTTCTGCAAGAACCAATGGGGTTTATTCTCACGTGTCAAGCAGGTTCAGTTGAGCTTCTGTTTATGTCCTTTGATCAATTGTGTATAAAAGCCTAAATGAAATCTGTTCATCACATAAAGTGATCGTGTCTCTTCAGAAAATTTGGACTAAACCCCTCAATTCATATGGATTAGGTTTATGAACTTTTTCTTATGAGGGTGAGAAAAATGTAAAAAAAAAAATTATATAATTAATTTTTGAGTGACCTACCCCTTCATTTCCATTTCCAAATATGTTAAAAGTTACATTTAACAGTGTTAAATTATTTGCGTTAAATGACAGCAAATCTAAATGTAAAAATAGAGGAAATGGGAATAAACAATCAAATATGCAATATGAGCTCATATAAATATCCAATATGGATCAATAAACTAACAAAAAATATACTACTATAAATAGTAGTATTGTAAAATATAGTAAAATTGTCAATTTCTTTTTTTTTGTGTTCCACAGAATAAATAATAAATAAATGTGCTATCAAATAAATTGATATGACTTAATAAATTAACAATTGAAACGACATACAGGTGAGGGTGACTATTCCTTTAAACATTTATAATCTTTTTCTTAAAGGGATACTCCACCCAAAAATGAAAATTATGTCATCATTTACTCACCCTCAAGTTGTTGCAAACCTGTATGAGTTTCTTTCTTCTGCTGAACACAAAGGAAAATATTTTGAAGAACGATTGGAACCAAACAGTTGTTTGGCACCATTGACTTCTATCCACCTTATTCCTACACCCCATGACGCTTTGCGCGAATTATGGGTGTAACTTCCGTTACGCTGTAAACAATCAGTGAAGGCTCGCTCTATGAACGCAATACGTTAAAAAAGTGTCACAATGAGATGACATTAATCGACTCACCCTTCAACCATTGAACATTAAAATGAAATTTAAAAGTTTAAAAGAATCAACAAGGTACTTACAACAGACCAAAAATTGCCCCAAAAGCGCGAGTCTTTGGTTAAATATCACTGTAGTAGGCAAATATACGTATATCTGTATTGTATAACAAGCCTTAATCAAAAATGTTCATTAACTTCAGCATTACGTGACACTATATCAAAGTGATTTCCGTCATTTTGACAGATTATAAATTGCATTTACCTGTGAAAACAAACCTGGAAAGAGACGTGAGGATTTGAGGAGAATAACGAGAGATTCTTCGTGCATTCCAGTGAATTTATTAATGGAATATCGTGAATTAAATTCGGGAGAACAGACCACAAATGTGCCGTATATGTTGTCCTTTTTTCATACTTTTACAGCGGATTGCAAAGGAAAAAATAAAAATCATCATGAGGAAAAGAAAGCAACGACTGAAAAGAGCTCTTGCCATAGATATTCTTGTTATAACATGTCACGTTAAAATACCAAGTATAACTTTATTCTCATTATGTCTGAAAATAAATCATGAAGGAAAATTGACAGCTCATCCAGTCAAACTGACGGATCAGCTTTATTTGTAGGGCAACCTTATGATTTGAAATGATTCGTTTTAGCCTTTTTGAATGGAAGTTCCCCAAACCGGAAGTGCCACCCATAATTCAAAACGCAGTAAGGTCGTCAGGAATAAGGTGGATAGTAGAAAAAAAAAATACTATGGAAGTCAATGGTGCCAAAGTTCCAATCGTTCTTCAAAAAATCTTCCTTTGTGTTCAGCAGAAGAAAGAAACTCATACAGGTTTGCAACAACTTGAGGGTGAGTAAAGGATGACAGAATTTTCATTTTTCGGTGGAGTATCCCTTTAAATTGCCAAGAAATACACATAGCAAAGTTGGATTTGAAAAAGTTGACCAGAAACCAACCTAATGGGGTCAATTCTGGATTTGCGTATCTTGCGATCGATTTCAGGCACTCCATGCCACTGGAATGTCAGCCTCCAGTCAAAGCCGCCCACCATCGGCTCATCTGTCTGCATGTAGAACTCAAATGTGTTCCAGTCAATGGTGTCAATAACCGGACATATGATGGTGGTCTCATTCTCAGCAATTCTGACGATAGAAAAGACGATAAAAGACGATATAAAATTTGCATTTCCCTGGCTAATACACTTCACAAACCTGTTACTGTGGATTATGGGAGTGTTTCTATGCTACATTTGAATTCAATTTAAGGTCACACCTCTCCAGCAGTGGCTCGATCCAGCCAGGCACACACTCACAGTGGCAGTCAAGGAAGGTGAGCACGTGTCCTGTAGCGTAGGTGGCGCCGATGAGCCGTGCCCGAACCAGACCTTCTCTTTTTTTGGTGCGAATGAGACGAACACGCTCCAGGTTACTGACATACTGAGCCAGCTGTGACTTCAGGTACACTGTAATCCATGCAAAGAAAATTTGAATCTTTTTTATCAGGATCCAACACATAATGGCCAAATCACAGGAAAACAACTGATTAACTAGTAGACACATGGATCTCAGCTAATATAAAAACTCATATGAAATCATAACTATGGCTACCTTACTATCCAGAACTTTGTAGAGGAAGCATGAAATATGCAAACATGGCCAAATGTGTGAGTATATTTCAATAATTGTTGATTTTTAAACGTAATAAACATTACTTAAAAGTAATATGAAACGTAATAAGGTTTAATTAAAGCCTGTTCACACCAAGGATGATAGATATAGCTATAACAAAAAGTTGTATTCGTTCTCGTTCTCATTATATGAGAATAGGGCAGTCCACATCATGACTATAATGATAACGATATTGATGGAATAATTTCAGAACAATTTCTTCCTGATGAATGACAAAATCACTGACGGGCAGCCAATCAATATCCACCAGCTTGAGCATTTGAAGTGATAGACAACATAACTGCAGAATGCACATAGAAAAAACAGAATGCTATTGTCTGTTGGTGTGGATGGTAAAATATTATTAAATAATAAATTATTAAAATAAAAAATTATAGTTATCTATATAGTTATCATTTTTGGCATAACCAGGCCATAATTCATACATTTTCACCTATCAGTGTAGTACCTAATAGGTTCAAAACTTTTCTTGCTTACATATTCTTTAGATATTAATTGGTTGTGGAAGAGCGGACCAATCAGGATGAGACAAATTTTACACTATACTGTAGTGAAAAAGGACCTAAATAATTCAAAAGTAGTTTTAAACTAGTGGAATTTTAGATTTAAAAACATGAAGTCTGTCTGGAAAGTGTCACGTCACCTCTGTCACTGAAGTCATCCACGAGTATGACCTCCTTCAGCAGGACGGCTGGTGTCGTCTCCAGCACACTGTGGATGGTTCTGAGTAAAGTGGACCAGGCCTCATTGTAAAATGCTATGACCACTGATGTTGTAGGCAGACGACGGATGTTGTACTTCTTTGCTTTGCATCTGGCATTGCAAAAAAGAGAAAGAGTTAATTAGACGGTTACGCAAACTGGCATTTATTCAGATCATGTGGTTTAAGCAAACAGTTTTCCCTGGGAGTTACACACAACATCTTATAATGTGCAAATGTGAACATCTAAAACATAGAGGAACCTGACACAGCTCTGTAAAACTAACATCACGTTCATCCTGCAGTATGGATGTCCACTTATAATTTGTCACGTGACAATTATGGTGTGAAGAAGGACTATTAATAAGGACAGAATCTGACTATTAATAAATTTCACTTTCAATTTGTAAAACAAGACATTTTTCCCTCTTTTCTTTGTATTTGAGTTCCTCTAATTTGAAGGAAGAGTTGAAGGAGAGATGGGAGACAAACAGACATGCCAGAGACATTTTCACAGCATTCTGAGTAACAACTTGAACTTGACACTGTTTACCTTTTTTCCGGCTACAACTGAGTTCCCACGGGACTTCAGCGCGAGACTACAGCTTGCCGTCTAAAACACTATTTGGGTGAATTTAAACAATGGCTAAGTTGCTAAACGCATATTGTTCACATGTAAGGCCCCTGTTCATGTTGGACAGACATTTTAATTGCATTTTGTGTCTGTTAAGAGGTACAAAGACACTCTTTTTGTTTATGCCCCCATAACTGCCGTTTTAGCTGAGTGGGAGCTCTGGGCATTTGCAGGAACAGCTCCGTGTTGCAAGCACCGATCCGGTTCGTTTTTTTTTTCTATAGACAGTACTCAAAAAGGTGTAACGATCGAGATTAACTTAAAAATTGCCCGGAGTTCTCCTTTAAGGCAGAGACTTTAGAAATGCAGAACTATCCAAAGCTAAAAGATACTCATAATTTAATGTTTAATATACACAACCATTCAAAAGTTTTTTTTTTTTGGAAAGACAGTATCACTTTTATTCAACAGGGACACATTCAATTGATCAAAAGTGACAGCATTTGTAATGTTACAAACTATTTCTATTTCAAATAAATGCTGTTCTTTTGAACTCTCTATTCATCAAAGAATCCTGAAAAAAATTATCAGTTTCCACAAAAATGTTAAGCAGTATAACTGTTTTCAACATTGATAATAATGAGCAATGTTTCTTGAGCACCAAAACTGTACATTAGAATAATTTCTGAAGGATCATGTGACACTGAAGACGGGAGTAATGATGCTGAAAATTCAAAAACAAAATTGAAAACAGTTATTTTCAATTGTAATATTTCAAAATATGACTTTTTTTTACTCTATTTTTGATCAAACAAATGTGTACTTCATTGTGTTCCTTGAACTCTTTAAACTCTAGAGACTCAACATTCACTGAGATTGACTCATTATTGCACATTTACAATAATTATCGCTACAAAGAAACCACAGCATAATTTCTGTCAGTAAAGCTTAAGTCTTTGACAAGAACTAACTTGCCTAAAGTTATTTCAGAAAGCGAGCAAAATTACTGCACATTAACTGATAAAAAAAACCCTGCTGATGCCAAGAAATGTGCTCCTGCCGTGTGTGATCTCCAGGAGAGCCTGTGATGTGGAAATCGGAGCGCAGTTGAAAGACTGCAGGGAGAAAAAAACACATCCAATTTGTCTCACTTCTCGTCTTCCAAGGGGACACTTTCTCTTTTCACAGCAGCAGCTTGAACCCTACTCATTATTGTGTGACAATAACCATGTAACAATTATTCTCATACAAAAGGATTGCTGTTCTGAGAAAACGTCCCAGCTCTATTTTCTATTGTTGTTCATTTTTAATCATGTTGTCTGGCTGCAGGCAATGGATTCGTTTCAGACAACAGACAACATCTGTAAAGCTGTGAGGTGGACGGAAGTGTATAAATCACCTGAGGAATCACCATTCAGGACATGATTTCAATTCCTCTGGAAGTGAAAACAAGCACATTTCCTATTTATTTATTGTTCATGCTTATTTGTAATGGAATATAATGTTATGCATTTATTTGCCACATGCCTCTATAAATACAATTGCAATGACAAGCATAGTCACCAACATGATCCTAGCTTATTCTTGGTGGTTGCCAGGCCATTTCTATACAGTTATTAAAGTGCATGTTGCTATGCAGTTCCTAGGTATTTGAGTGGTTGCCATGGCATTGCTAGGTGGTAACCAGGGCTTGGCTATACAATTACTAAGGTGTTCTAAGTGTTTTTAGCATGTTGCTATGAAGTTGTTAGGATGTGCTAGATGGTCGCTAAGGTGTTGCTAGGGGGTTTCCAGGGCTTTTCCTTACAGTTATTAAGGTGCATGTTGCTATGTAGTTGCTAGGTGTTTTGGGTGGTTGCGTGCCGTTGCTAGGGGGTTAACAGTGCTTGGCTAGAGTTACTAAGGTTTTCAGAGTGTTTTTAACGTTGCCATGCAGTTGTTGGGATGTTCTGGATGGTCGCTAAGGTGTTGCTAGGGGGTTTCCCGGGCTTTTCCTTACAGTTATTAAGGTGCATGTAGTTACCAGGGCTTTTCTATACAGTTATCAAGGTGTTCAGAGTGTTTATAGCATGTCGCTAAGCAGTTGTTAGGGTGTTCTGGATGGTTGCTAAAGGGTTTCTATGTGGTTGCCAAGGCTTTGCTATACAGTTAATAAGATGTTTAGAGTGCTTTTAGCATGTTGCTTTGTCGCAGCTAAGGTATTCTCTGTGGTTGCTAAACTGTTGATAGGTGTTCTAAGTAGTTACTATAGTGTTTTCAGAATGTTGCTATGTGGTTTCTAAAGGCAACCACACACTACAAGATAATCGGCCTGATTTTGGGCCCAATTCTCCCCTTTCAACAACCCTAGGTAAAGTCACGATTATCTTGATGGATCTCCAGATTATCGTATCAGATTTTCCTGATGTGTGATGCTTGTTAAAATGATTGAATCTGCTCGGAAGACATGTTGAATATTTACGATCAGAAATCCTGTTGTGTGGGGGGAACCCCAAGGACAAACGCACACACATACTCTGTAGATTGTCACGTGGAACGAAACAATCAGAAAGTGAGCTGATGGAAGACAGAAGCATAACATTTTCTGTAAAAAGCAGTCTAAACACTAGCTGTGACCCAAATGACGCACTATACACTATGCACTTATACACTGTACTGTACTTATGGACTATGTACTCAACCGTGTAGTGTATGAACTTTATATGTTAATTTTGTCTTTCAACATCGGAGTCTGATAGCCCCTCCCCCTTCGCTACGTAATTAAAGCTGCGACAGTTGAGGGCATGAAGTGTCCAACGTTCCACACTTCATTTTTTTGGTTAAATAAGTGCATCATCTGGGTACTTAAAGTGCACTTTTTCTTTTTAGAATTTTCAGTGTGAACGCACTACTCGCACTATTTATACTACACAATGGCTTAGAATAGTGCATAAGTACGCGATTTGGGACACACCTACTATTATCGCCATTTTTCTTGGCTGTCGTCTGCCATGTTTGTTTACTCTAAAGTCACGTTTGACCGTGAGAGGTTTTGCGAAATTTCCTGAATGGAATCTGTTAGAATGTGGTGTGCGTGCAGTCTTGGTCACATTGCAGCATTCCACACACACTATAGAAACAAAACTTGTTAAATCTATGATTGTTTTATCATTATGTTTGTGGTCTCTCACATTTTGAAAATCTGATATGTTTTTAAAAATCATTTAGTGTGGGCCAGCCTTTAGGCAATGTTAGGGGGTAGGAGGGTGTGTAATGAGCCCATTGCTGTGAGGTAAGGTGTGGAAGACATACTCATGCATTCTGTTGTCTTGAATATGGCGATGGAGAGATATCTTGTCGCTGGTGAAGATGTTGATGGCATAGCGCTCAATGCCGGCTTCCTCCTCTTTCTTCTCCTCAGTGCTGAGGGTCAATCGAGTGGCTCGGCCATATTCTCCAGGAGCGTTGGAGTCTGGTGCTAGCTTCTCGTAAACAGGCCGCAGGAGGTTGTCGGAGTCCTCCTCCTCATTGGATGGAAGGTCACGGACCAGGATGTCGCGTTGACCATCATGATCAGCCAGAGATGACGGGGAAGAACGGACTATAAGGAGATAGAAGAGCCACAGCAGAGAAAAGAGGAAGCCGACCTTGGCCAGGAGAGCCACCTTCCTCGACCAGCGGATCTTCATGACCTGGCAGCCAGCACCAATAACAGCATCAGTCAAAGAGCCCCAGACTCCCACCTTTCTGAAGGGCAGGAGAGGAAAGAGAAGGTGCAGATTAGTGATAGACTGTACATTGGCCAGACTGATCTACTGAAAGCCTTGTCAATGAACAATCTACTGTTTACGAAAAAAAGAGTGTTTCAAGTAGAAAATTAGTAAATGTATCTTTTTAACTGAAAACGGAACATGTTATTCAAACACATTGTTTCAACTTTTAATCCCAGGGTGTTTGACTAAAGACTCACGCTAACCGCCAGCTCCAATCACTGAAGCTGAATTTGAGGGGTTGAATACAGACAATCCATCATCAACTGAGGGTAACGGAGTAATCACATAATTGAGCTGCATTAATATTTCAGCATGCAGGGATTTAGCTGAACAGTAGTCGTGACAGACAGACAGTCTGAGACAGTAATCCCATTCCTCAATCACAACACTTCAACATTTTAACCTCATTTAATAATGAATGTTGCTTACGCACACATATATATGCAACAAAACTGCACACTAAACAATATAAATGGACCATCAATGCACTTCAAATATTTGGGAGTCTGTGGTTAAAATGTTTAGCAGTATAACAGCTGATGGCAGATACAGGCTTAACTACTGAATGAATGTGTGCAAATTGCAAAAGCCAGCGAAAAGAGGGGAAGATATGTATGAAAACAGACTCAGAAGAACATTCTTAGAAGATCCAACTAGATGCTATAAATACTGGCTTATTAGCTTGCTTTAAATTGCTTCCACTTTTGTGAGCTCTTTAAAAATGGTAACACAAGTATAGGTTTAACTGCACATCTTATGTTGAAACCATATGCCTGTTTGAAACATTTACTCATAATTCCAAAACTTTGCCATAAATATTACCATTGAATTATAAATTATATATAAAACTAATCCAGTGCATTTCTTATACACATTTTTTACCTTTAAAAAAAAAAAAAAGTAAAGTGGGCCCAAAAGTGTCTCAACAATTAACCCTCTGATGGTCTTCAAAAAAAAGTCACACTCGTGGTCTTCGGGGTCTATTGGACCCCAGACAACAACATTTAATTTTGTAACCGAACAATATATATTTTTTTAACAAATATAATTTTACTCTGTTTATTAATGTTTTTACTCAACATTTGTGCAGTTTTTGGAGAATTTATGATTTTTTTTTAAATTTCTATAAATAAATAAATAAATATTTAATTAAATAGGATTTTTACAAAAAAACAGCATTTTATGTTAAATAAACTTTATAAAAGACCCAGATTTCTAACTTGCATTCCTGGGGATACCATGGATAATTTACAAGGTTTAATGTAAGATTTTTGCCCATTTTTTGTAAAAATACAGGTTAAAATTTGTAATAAATCACTTTAACCACTAGATGGCTATAGAGCTCCATTATATGCTATTTGCTATTTGAATTACTGAAAGATATAGTTTCTAAAGTTGGATTCAGTTGGATTCATATCTAAATATTATAAAATCACAATTATAACAAAAATAATATAATTTGTCAAAATTTAGCATTTTTTGTACTGAAAAAACACTATGCATGGTAAACCGCATGACTTCTGCAGACAGGGTTGGAGCAGGTTTGGCACTTCACTGTTGTTGTTGTTGTTGTGTGTGTGTGTGTACATTTTATTTTTATTTTTATGTGTACAGTGTCACCAATTTATTTTTGTGGTGGTTCTTCATTTTGTATGATTTTATTTGACAAATTATAAGACTTTTTATAGCCTTACAAATGTATTCCTGTGTGTGTGTGTTTGTGTGTCTGTGTGTGTGTGTGTGTGTGTGTGTGCGTGTGTGTGTATGTGTGTGTGCGCACATTTTCAATGCGTCTAAGTGTTACCAATTTATTTTTCTGGTGGTTCTGCATTTTAGATTATTTTATTTTACAAATGATACGAGAACAGTTTTTATAGTCTGTATGTATTCCTGTATAAATGTATTCCTCTTTATGTGTGTGTTTGTGTGTGTGTGTGTGCGCCTGTGGTGAGCATAATAATTTTGGATTGTGGATGTTTTTTGCATTGTTGGAAGTGTGCCACTTTATTTCTGTCATTTCTGTCTATGTGTTCTACGTTGTTTCTGATTTTGATGATGTTATTTTGTCTATTTTGATTGCGGGGTCCAATAGACCCCGAAGACCACGAGTGTGACTATTTTTGTCACGCCAACATAAAAACAGATATCATTATTTTTTTTTATTTTTTTTTGTAGATCTAGAAAGTGTTGAGAGTCGTAGAAAGTTTCAAACCATTTGGACAAAGAGAACATTTTTTTTAATTTGAGCAAAAGTCATTTGGGGTCCAATAGACCCCGAAGACCATCAGAGGGTATAGTTCACACAACCTTAAAAAGTCCATCATCATCATTTGTATGAGTTTCTTTCTTCTGTTGAACACAAAAGAAGCTGTTCTGAAGATTATTGGTATAATCCAACCAGTTTCTGATCCCCATTGACTTCCATAGCATTTTTTTTTTTTTTTTTTTTTTTTTTAATATGGAAGTCAATTAGGTACCAGCATCTGTTTGGATACCAAGATTCTTCAAAATATATTTTTTGTGTTCAATAGAACAAAGAAACTCATAGGTTTACAACAATTTGACAAGTAAATGATGACCAAAAAATATATTTTGGGGTGAACTATCCCTTTAAGTCATTTCTAAAAGTGTTTATTTTTTACAAATTTGAGCATTTTGTGTTTAAATGTATTATTTATATTATTTTTTATCCTTTAAGTTGGCTATAAAAAATATGAAAAGAGTGTTTTCTTCTCCTGCTCCGATCTATTGAAGATGTAGCTCCCCCTTTCCAAAAGACTGGTCACAAGCCAAGTGACAAAAGCTTTCTGGGATTACAAAATGGAGAGCTCTCTGAAAGCAACCCTTGACTGGGCACCCATAAAAACTTCCGTACTAAACCTGATAGGTTGGATGGATGTGGGAAAGCTGGGGAACTGCAGCTCTTGAGGGTTGAGAAACTTGAGTATCACCTCTGTGGCATAATTACCTTTAAATTATAAGGTTCAAAAACTGGTTTTGTGCACAAAAGTGTTTAAAAGCTTAACCGTGTCATGTCTTTTGAAACCCATTTTACTTTTTTCCATGATACACTAAGGAGAAATTCACAGCAGAATGTCCAAGCTGTTCTTTTTCATATAATGAAAGTGAATGGTGACCATAGCTGTCGAAGCAAGATTTTCAGTGAATAATATCTTAAATTTCCTAACTATCATATGACTTCAGAAGACTTTTTTTTATAATGCCTGCTGGGTAATACGGGCTACTTTTAGTGTTTTTTTGTCCATTTTGGAGATTGACTGCCACTGGTCACCACCTACTTTCATTGTATGGAAGAGAGAAGCTCAGACATTCTGCTTCTGCTAAACTTCTCCCTTTGTGTTCCACAAAAGAAAGGAAGTTATACAGGTTTTGAACAACATAAGGATGAGAAGGATGATAGAGAGGACTGTCTGTGCTGTATTAATAAGCAGGGAAAAATGAGACAACCTGGGCTGTTAGTACAGCCATCTAGGGAGGGTTTAGTGAGAACATTGTCATTGTTCTGTTTAGAGTAAGCTAGATGTTGCTGCTACATGTGAATCAGAAGCCAGAACATCTGTGTTATAGACTACAGCTGTCTTACAGTTCCTGCTGAAAGCAATAGGCCTAGCCCTAGATGTATTTACTGTACATAACAGGACTTTGATGACGCTCTACTTAAATTTAGGTGAGTTAGTACCAGCCCAAAATGATTGACATATCCAGACTTACTTGTCGAACAAGTGCTCTCAGATTTTTTTCAAAACACAACTATACCTACCATTATTTTTTTAATCCACTTTGAAATGACTCAGTGATGATCACTTGCTTGTTCTTAACACAAATGTAGCATTTCCTTCCATTTTCTATTTTTTTTTAAATTATGACATTACATTATAACTCACTCCCCCTGAAACCACCTTTCCTCAAACCAGAACATCAGAACTTGAACTTCATATAGATTAAAATATTTTAAATAAAATATCTATCATTATTTATAGTTCTATTACAGTTTCTTTTCTATTTTAAGTACCTGATGATGCTGAAAATTCAGCTTTGCCATCACATGAATAAATAACTTTTTTAATTATATTCAAATAGAAAACGGTTATTTTAATTTGTAATAATATTTCGCAATATAACTGTTTTACTGCATTTTTTATTAAAAAAAATGCAGCCTTAGTGAGACTTCTTTGAAAAACATAAAACATTTGAATGTTTCCTATGTTTTGACAGGTACTGTATATTTGCAGGATTTCAGACAACCCAGATGAAAAAAGATGATTTCCTGGTCTTAGCTGGTCACCCAGCCTGGTTGAATTGCTACTCAACTGGTTTAGCTGGTTTAGGCAAGTAAAACACACATTTTGTTAAAAGAATAAGAATAAGAAGCAGAATTAATAATGTAAAATTCCAAAATAAGAAGTAACAGTGCCGAATAAGGACTGACTTTTGACTCCCTCTCAACACTCAGAAACTAACAAAAAATACCAAAGCACAAAGAAGTATGGTACTTGAAAATATGGTGGTATCATGCATGGTAGTGTAATACAATTCTTTAAGAGCTTGAATACACCATTTCAATAGAAATATGGGTATCATTCAAAAGCAGGGTATTCATCAAAGCATATAGTATTATTATCACTGCACCATGGTACCAACAGAGTATTTTTTTTTTACACACACACACACACACACACACACACACACACACAGAAGCACATGACATTATCAAACTATTGATACTTAAGTATGCTAACCCATAACATATGAACTGTATATAACCTAACTGGTCAATTTTCATCCAAAATACAATGATACAGCCGAGCAGTGACTTTCCGTGTAAAAACATGAGTGAATGGTTTAACTTACTTTAGTTTAAACAACAATCATCATCGAATGTATCATTGTTCTGAGTCTGACTGACTGAAGGCTCGTTAACATGCAAAACATGTTCATATTGCACACTCACCCACAAACATACACGAGACTCATGTAACTCAATAGCTGATGATGATCTTACCTGATCTCTTCATGCCGTGCTCTTAGACAGATACAGTATAAGGAGCAGCTCGTCCACCGCTCGTGTCACTGTCAGCACACACACATCCTCCTCAAACAACAACCCCGCTCTAACGTTACTCCACACACAACTGCAGCTCGCGCTAATCGCTTTAAGTAGCTGGACTTTTTACAAACGGGTGATCTTTTGACGAGTTACATGTCTGAAGTAAATGTCATAGACGTGCATGTAGGCTACTGCATCGCTCCCCAGGAAGTTTCAGATTTGACAGTCTGGGCTTCATAAAGTGAACCACGTGACCAGAGCATTATGGGAAGGCTGGAGTTCAGCTGAACACTCAAGAGCCCCTGTGCGTCATTTAATATTCATACTGTCATATATTTTTAAAAGATTTTCCCGGTATCTATCTATCTATCTATCTATCTATCTATCTATCTATCTATCTATCTATCTATCTATCTATCTATCTGTCTGTCTGTCTGTCTGTCTGTCTGTCTATCTATCTATATCCTTTTGTCTATTTGTTTATTTGTTTGTGTACAACCGTGCAATTTTATGATTTTTTTAAGAAACAACCATTTTTTGTTTGTTTGTTTTTTCTCTAATCATGCAATACTTTTTTTAATCAACCATTATTTAGCTGTTTGTTTGTTTGTTTGTTTGTTTGTTTGTTTGTTTGTTTGTTTGTTTGTTTTTGTCCAATCATGGAATTGTATTGTTTTTTGAGAATCAACCATTATTTCTTTTTTTATTTGTTTGTCCAATTATGAAATTTCATTATGTATTTCTTAAGAATCAACCATTTTTACTTAATCTTTAACATTTAATGTATATATAAATAGCAATGTGAAGCTCCAACATCTAATTGATTTGAGTGAATACATGGAAAATCCACAGACAAATGAAAATGCTCTTATTAAATCAGAAATTAAATCAAGTTAGGCTATTTTATTAAGAGAAAATTGACTAGTTTAATTTACAAATAAGAACAATGTGCATAAATGGTTAAGAATTTGAACACAGTGCTTGCTAAAGTTATAGACAGCAGTTAAAACAGTTTTCTTTAATAAAAAAAACCCTATTAAATGACAAAATAAGCCATCATAATGGAGTGCTGGAGGATGCTCAGAATATGTAAGCATGTTGTAATTCTTTCAAATGTTGACTCAACAACGCCCTCAACTTGCAGAGAAACTCACATTCTGTAACGTGGCAAGACTTTTATGTTCAAGGTTATAGACTGTTAAGACTGTTATTGTATCTGGACATGATAGGGTTAACTGTGCTTCAGTATTACCTTTCTATTGTACAGGTGAAACAGGTATATCTGGGCCCTGTAAATAATTTCCAGCTCTGCACACAAGCCACAATCCTATTAGTTTTGTTACTATCAACAAATGTAAATATATTAAATACAATACACTGAACAGCTCATAGCAGGTATTTTATTTAGTAGTCTTTTTCCATGACACAGCATGTGGACACTATGAAATAACCACCAATGCCTGATTTTCTTTGCTCATTATGATCATTACTGTTACCATAAGTTACCATCAGAAGTAATTATTGACAAGGGAACATGAACTGTATGCTGGCCAGTGTAGAGCTGCATGTTGAACAGAAAGCTGAGCTGCTGCCCTGCCAATGCACTGAATAACTCTTGTCTGAAACATTTATGTTCATTCTCATCTGTCCCAAGGCAGACATCAAACTAAGAACTGTGTCTCAGATAGTTTTATATGCTACATAATTCAAATGGTCACACTGAGACGAGCCAAGATGTTACCATTATAATTGATTTAAACAACCATGTACAGTTTTCATAACTTTACACTGTAAAAATCAACTTCTTTAATCAGCATTTTGTCTTGTTTGCCAGTAAAAGTTTCTAATTAAAATGAGATGATAATGTTTTCAAAGAACATCTTGAATTCATTTATTTAAACAAAAATCTACAAGTTCCAGGAAAAGTTTATCATTAGATAATAACATTTTCAGAGAACATATCAAATAAATTTGTACAAATTAATTCAATTAATTATGCCTACATTTTTAGGATGAAGATAGTCTCTAAGTAAGTCTTTCTCACACAATTTGTAAAAAAAAAAAAAAAAAAAAAAAAATTAATAGTAATAATAATATTTGTAAGAATGTTTAGATATTTGTAATGGAACCAAGAAAAAATAATGATTATTATTTTATTTTATTATATGCCAAAAAGGAGAAATATCCTAAATTATTGAACAATACTTTCATGTTTAACGAGTTATTTAATTTTTTTCAACTGATAAAGTATGTTTACGAGCTGATTAATTCATAAAAAAAATATTACAATTAAAAATAAATTAAAACAATAAATAAATTAAAAACTAAATCCACATAACGATCCCATGGGCACATTTAAAATGCTCTATACTGTATATGAAGTGCTTGACAGAACCCTACATGACATTTTCGGTACCACTTTACTTAAAGCCTTTATGTATAATGCATTATAAAAGTATTCATAAATAATCCATTATATCTTTTCATGAATAATTATAACCAAAGTTTAATTGCATTATACTATTCACAGATTCCATCTGAAATAGGTTGTTTGTTGTGTTTAACTTGTGCATTATACTCTCTAAAGGTGTATTTGAACTGTGGTGACAATTATTTATGAGACCAAACAGTGCATTATAATGCGGCATAATTACTGTATTAAAATACTTTTATAATGCATTATACATAAATCATACATTTTCTTCTAAGAGTGGAAGATCAATGTGTAAAGAGAACTTTGGTGACTTTCATGTATGGTGATGCACTCAGTGACAAAAAAACACATGTAAGATCTTTATCTGTAATGAATGACATTTCTACACTGTCCACACCCAGTTTGCTTTCTTTGGAAAGAATTGATGTGTTCTTCCCACCATGTCCTGGTAGTGCCGGACTCCATCTGGTGCTTGTAACATGACAGCTTTTAAAGACACAGCCCTTAATTTCCGAGTTGCTGTGTAATAGAGCACCAATGGCTCTGGAGCCAATAAAATACTGAAAACGCAACATGTAATGAGTTTTTGCTTCCAAGTAAAGAAATCGCAATTACAAATACAGCTGAATAGGTGAGTCCAAAAAACAGCATGCATCTATTCTAAACATTCTAGGGTGCGTTTACACGACACTAAAGATGGAAAAGTTTTTCCTTTGCGGTTTTGGCGTAGCCTACAGAAGACAATTAACATTGTCAAAATGATCCCGTTCACACGGATCCATGAAAAATACTAAAAAAAGCTGTGTTCTGCATGCAGGCCAGTAGTTTCTGATGTCACTTTGTAAAGAAACATTACAGGCGCCTTTTATGTAGGCTAATAATACATGTCACCGTTTTCACAAATTTGCGTTTTTGTAGTTCACACGGAGACGATGACAGTATCGATTTCAAAAACTTGCACTTTGATACTTATTTTCAAAAGTTTTCAGCCCCCCAAAATGCCGTAGAAAAGTTTTCCGGTTTTAGTTGAAAATGGTTTCGTGTAAACGGCCCCTCAAAGAGCATGTTTTTGAAAATGATACCATTAGGTATGTATTGTTTCTTTGTTTCGTGACATCGCCTACTGGCCTGGTATAAAACAACGGTTTTTGGCCGTTTTCCGCGGATACGTGACTGCTACGCGTAAAAAAAAAAACACCAAAGAAAAACTTTTAGACATTGTTGTCGTGTAAATATACGTAGCCTATACCCTAAAAATCACATATTGTCTAATCTTATGTTTATACCCCATTCCAGCTCAAAATACAAATATAATATGTACATATGTGTTTCTTAAATATAAGGTTTTAAAGTTATAATGTAGGCTATATCTGCAGATACTGCATGTTCAGTAATAGCCTTCCTGTTTAGAACAGCCCCTTTTCTGTTTTGGATTGCACCTTCATGTTTGCCAAGAACCTGTAGGCTAGTGCTTGATATTTTGCCAGTGTTGCCGTCTATGCCAAAACCAATTGATTTTTCTTTTTTTGTCTCAGGGGAACTCGTTGCAAGAAAAGGAGTTCTATTTCCACGATAAGATCTCCAGCAACCTTTACTAGATAGGAGCACACATTGTATGTCTTACATTACTGATTTTCTTCAGTGCACAAACTTAAGCCTGATCAGAGTTGTGCTATAGGCTAGACCTTGTTTGAGGTACACTGTTGTCTGAATATAAAGGGCAACAACACAATTAAACCTGTAATCATCTATATCAAATGTTGTGGATATGCATTTCTGTACTTTGGCAAATAGACTTTCAGACATTAAAGTTCATTCACAACTGAGTAGCTACTAGCCTACTGCATGTCACCTTATATCGAACGGACTAGATTTTCAAAAAAATTGTTTTACAAAACAAGAAACTTTAACTGTAACGACTTTTTTTGTAAATCACCAATTTTATTCACCATTTTCAAATTTACGGTTTAAATTTGTGTCATACTGTATGTCTGCAGAAAGAGACTCTCTACCACAATATCTTGATGAAGTGAAGGCTGTCACCTAGTGGTTATTGTATGAAACAGATTTATTATGGGCATATCCTGGGTTATTTTGACTAAATCTTCCATTTGCAGAATCTTTTAGAGATCCATAAAAATCTTTTTAACAAAACAGGGGAAAAGGAATATTTTATGCCCCAAAAATCATGGTGCATTTACTCTACAGATCTGCTAAGTAATGTCATATCAGAATCAAGTTTGGTGAAATAGCCTATCATTTACATTTACATTTATTTATCCAAAGCAACTTACAAATGAGGAACACAACAAGCGATTCATATCAAGGAGGCAATAACATGACAAGTTTCAAACAGCGCAGTACAAACTAGAACAGGGATGATGATACTTTATTTGTACCGCTATAAGGGGAAATTTGTTTTAGGTATACATATAAAGCAGGGTTAAAACTAAAATTATTGAAAACTCTTGTTAAATGAAATGAAGCTGAAATAAAATAAATAAATATTAGTTGAAAAACTTTTATTAGAACATTTAGAAGTTTAAGTTGAGGCACTAAAGTTGGAGAAAAAAAAAAACTAATTAAAACTGAAATAAAAATAAACTAAAAATAGCAATATTTTTAAAAAAACTAATAAAATGACAAAAGCACATAATGAAATTCTTAATAAAAAAAATTAAAAAATAAAATCTAACATAATTAAATATAAAAAATAAAAGCCAATTCGAAATATGAATACAACTATAATAAAACTAAAATAACACTGATATGAAGCTGCGAACAACAAGACATTAAAAATCACACAGTCATGTCATTCACACTAGAATTCAACAGTTTTGTGGGGAGGGATAAAATAAATAGTGAAAGCATCACCATTTTATTTTAAAAGAGTCAGCCGGATACAGTTAACTGCTTATGGATGAGATGAGTGTTCAACCGTTTCTTGAATATCAGACCTTCTGCTGTCCAGATAGGGTTAGGAAGATCATTTCAACAGCAAGGAACAGTGAAGGAGAACATTCTGGAAAGTGATTTTGTACCTCTCTGTAATGGAACCATGACGTACACCATCATATTCAACTTTTCCTGCCTAATATCAGCCTTAGCGCTGATCTATTGACATACCATCAGATATGCTGGGAAATGTAAGGACGCGAGCATTTAACGGTGTAATAAATCATAGCCAGACTTCAAAACACTGTCTGCAGCTAATGAACTTATTGAAGATTTACTCTGTTTGTTTGAACTCGTATGACGTTTGGAAATGAGGTTTGGCTCACTCTCCCAAAGAATAACTATACAAGTCGTGACTTTGCAAAGCCTGGAAAGATTTATAAACAAGAAAGTCCTGGTGACTTGGATCAACACAGGACACAGTCAGGGTGAAAGTCTGTGATATGAATTTCCCAGGGGAGCAGACGTTCACACACTCAGGCATTTGCATTTTAAAAGTTAACACTTAGAATTTAGTAGGGACGCTAGGGACATGTCCCTACCAGTATCCAGTGACACTGATGTATCCCTAGCAATAATTTAGATCAAAACTTAAAATAGATTTATATATTGATGTCCCCGTCCCCACCAATTTTGAAATCAAACCTATGCCACTCCACTCAGGCATTTGCATTTTAAAAGTGAACACTTTCATTGTATGATTTTTAAATAAAAACAGAAAGTTTGATTGCAATGAGTGTTCTGTGTTCCGCTTCCAAAGGAAGCGTCGTTGAGGTCGCTGTGGCGGCGGAGCAGCACCAGCGTTACAGGAGGCAGAGTGCCATGCCATTATTTTGTGGCCAGGATCCCAGCTACGCTCTCAGGTCTTTGGCATGGTTCTCTCATAAAGTTAATAAACATTCTTCCAATAACATCAAAGGCACAATATGTATGATTTATGGATTAATATATCTAAAAAGCACTAGAACAATGTTATATTTTGTTAACTTGTGTACTTGCATTGTTCCAAATGTTTCAACAATGTTAAAATCCAGAGTCGCCCGTCAATGACGTCATATCAGTGTTACCTCGATTTCCGGTTTTACCTAATGGACAAAATAAGCTTGAACAATTAATATATGAACGTGCTTGAAGACGTCAGAAAAACATACAGAGATCAGCTTTTGTTTCTGCTCTGATAGCCGCAGGACCATGCCGAACGTTGAGAGTGCGCGTTTCAAAATCAGGAATAGTGAGAGAACGTTGTGCTTGGTACGTTTTTCGTCTTCAAACCAAACTGGGGTCTTCAGCCGATAAAGTTTAAATCCCATCTGGCTAGCGCCTGTGACGTATCCACTGAAGGAGTGTTGCTGAACCCAAGTGCAGTTTATTTATATCCAAACGTGATCAAAATACAGAACAAAGACTTGACTAACTTGACAGAAACAAAAACTCACCACACAGTGGTTACAGGGAAAGCAATACTTGACAAAGACAAATGGCAAAGGGCTCTGGAACGACAGCCATCTTGGCAGAGGACTCTGGAACGGCGGGCATGACATGAAGAAGCTCAGGGTCGACAAGCATAACTTGAACAGTCTCTGGCTTGGCAGGTACTGTGGGATTGCAGGACTCCTCATCCACAAAACCCACAGTAAATGATGAGCCGCTCAACAGAAGGACTTGGTCAATATACTTAGAGTCCAGTGAGGGGTATTGTCATGCATGAGGTAACTAAGAAAGTCATTAAGTCCATGCCAAATATTTCCTTAAAGGCAACATCAAAGTCCACCACATGGCAAAGTTCACAAAACTCAACATAATTGACTAGACTCGACTTGACTTGACTTGACCACACAGTGGTTACAGGGGGGAAAAAAAATACTTGAAAAAGACAGCAAATATGAGGGCTTAAATACACACAAGGACTAATCACTAAACAAGACACACCTGTGAACATGATTAGACAATTAACCAATGACAACATGACACAAGAGACGAGAGAGAAGCACCTGTTTGGTTTGCCAACCGCCATAAAAAACAAAAGAAGAAGAAGAAGAAGGCCCTGTCCCAAATGGCGCACTTCATGCGGACTTTCGGTCTCGTGGACTTAAATTGCGCGTGCTCGCCGAGTCTACGAGTCCGTAGGCCGTCCCATTTAGCATTTTAACGCTCTGAAGTGTGCTCAGCAGCGCCCCCTTTGTACCCTTGAAGCGGTCTTCCGCGAAGCCCGCATAGATGCAGGCTCCACGCACTTTAACTACCCAGGAATCCTTGCGAAAGGCCAATCAGACAACGGATTGGAGGAGTTTTCGCTCACGGACAATTGTGAACATGGCTGAGAAAAAAATATTTAAGTGTAATTATCATTACGGTTTTTATGATAAGTTTATACAAACATTATGATCATCGACCAGTGGTTGATGTCTCAAACATAGGCTAATAATAGCGACCTGAATAATATGATCGCATTATGATTCATTAAATAAATAGAACAGAATGTCAGGGCTTTACTGAGTCATATGTAAACACAACAACAATAGGCAGCATATTTCCCCGAACCTGTAGCTCCTGTCCATAACAACAATCAGACCGTCTTCCTGTTTCCGGCGTGACGATCGAGTCTGTCCCAAAAATACCTCTCAATGCGCCCTCACGGACTCGCGCTAAGGGCCCTATAGGTCTGCACTACATGACGTCACCGAAGTGTGGACTCTGAGGAAGTCCACAAGTCCGGAGTGTGCCATTTGGGACAGGGCCGAAGAGAGAGAAGCACATGGCAGGATCACATGAGGGCAAGGGAATCACATGACAAGACAGGAAACATGACTGACATGAAACAATACCAAAAAACATGACAGTGCCCTTCAGGAGAGTAGTTGGTCTTTTGCAGCTGTTCGAACGTATTCGACCACATGAGCATCTACACATGAGCAATCCGGTCTAATGCGTTTTCGGCTACCTCTGGAAGTGGTCGAAAGTGGTTTCAAAATGTCTCAAAATGTTTTAGACCCTGTTTACACCTGTATTTAGTGTCGTCCACACTTGTGATCCAATTGACCAAAACGCATCTTATAGCAGAAGTAAACAGGGCCTTTAATATATTATGTGTTTTACTAGACTGGTGAAACTGTTTAGATACCTTTATTGACAGAAAACTAATCAGCACGAGGAGGCCTATATATATAATTAGCTGACTATACTATAATTAGCTGACCTCTGTCCCATGACAGTTTTCCAGCATCCCTCCTCCACCCCAACTCCTCACTCTTATCTGTTCTTATCCCAGCCAGGGATACGGGGGAAGTACTCTGGGATAAGGCCACATTCGGAGCTCGGAGCCCTTCCCCCGGACAGTGCGCCAAATACTCTACTATTTGATTATGCAAGTGTGAACTCATGAAATAATGTTTTCATAACTTAATGGGAACGTTAGCAAAATATTATTTGAGCATATATTTGTTAGCTGGGAGAACAGTAATGAAGAACATTAGAACATGAAGAACAGCTTGTGCTTATTTGTCAGCACTGATTGTTGTGTTGCAGAGTATTGCACATTGGTTCAGCATACTTGACCCCATTTTTAAAATCTTCTTGTTAAAGAAACCACAAAAGGGGATGGAAACAAAAGCAGTCCTCTCAGTGTGTTTGCCTCAACCATTGACCCCCCTAAACCCCTATCAAATACCACAGAAACCTGAACTCGGCATCCTGGCAACAGCCAGAACTGTTTATTTGTGCTGAATTATAGACAAAGGGTGAAATGTAGATGGAATGAAGCATGATGCTAAAAGGAAGCCTTGCTAGGTGTCCTCTGTGAATGAAGGACGCCATCTTGTTCTACTGAGAGACTATAAAGGGCTCCTGAGTTGCTCAACTGTCACATTATCATTAATAATGATCACGATGCCAGAAATAATGTCAAGTCAATCACTGTTGTGACGGGCCCTGTGTGATCCAGTGAGGTCTCTCTGTGGGAGTGATACCTGTGTGGTTGTTAATTATCTTTGTTCTATTGAGGTGATTGCTGATTGGGTGCACCTGGAACCTATGAGCCAGGGGAGATAAAGCTCCACTTGGTCAAACTACACTCTCTTCTCTCTGCAATCTAGACGTCAACCCTGGCCTGATCATCTCGACTGCCACATCTTGTTTTGAGTTTATTTATGTTACAGAGTTACACTTTCCACATTTAAGTAGTTATGTTTAGTTACTCTTTTGTTAAATAAATCACTTTTGACCATTTATGCTGTCTCGTTCCCTCTTTTGTCATGACCCTTGAGCCAGGTTGTGACACTGTCTTGTGAAATAGGTAGTTGATTAAAATTAAAAGCAGTGACAGTAACATAATATGCCACACTTCTAACAGATTTTTTTATGTGTGTGTGTGTGTGTGGCCTGGTAAACCCTACATGGGGACATTATGGACATTTTTGTGCCCAATCTGTTAAATTTACAGTAAAAAAAACAGGCAGCTGTGGTTGCCAGAAAATTATACCGTAAAGAATACGGTATCAACATTTTAGGTTTATTCATAATATGATCAAATGTTAATCTACTGGTCTATTGAAGTACTAATATCTGTTTTGCACCATTGTATAACACTAAAAACCACTCATCCCAGTGGTGATGAGAGGTACATGATGAACAGCTTTTCCAAGAAGCTGTACAGTGTCATTCACACAAACACGTAACACCATTATAGTAACACGCATGAAATTTAAAAAATGCTACATTAATATAACAACATTGAATGTAACATAAAACCCTAATGTACATAACTGATTAGAAAAAACTAAGAAAAACTATGAAGAAACAGTTATTTCAACAAAAATACATCAAATGTGAGGTGTCGCGCTGGGAATTGTGGGAAATTTAAGTTTTTTCACTGTAAATTATACAATGACGTTCTTTTTCACTTCAAAAACTGTAAATTTAACGGTATAAAATTACATTAAATGTACAGTTATATCTATCACAGTTATTCACCGTATATAGTGCAGAAACTTTCTGTTAACCAATTAACAATTTCTTACCGTAGCATTTTTTACCGTAGCATTTTTAGTCTTTTATCGTTAGTACTAACGATATCGTTAGTACTAACTTTATCGGTACTTTTATCTACTGTAGTCTTTTATCGTTAAAATCATGATAATTGTTTACAATGAGCTTATAAATCAAGTATTTTAAAAGTGTAAAAATGCTGAAAGTTTTCTGTGATGGGTAGGTTTAGTGGTAGGATTGATGTAAGGAGATAGAATATACAGTTTGTACAGAATAAAAATCATAATGTCTAGAAAGTCCCAATGAAACGTAAAAAACACAACGTGTGTGAGTTCATCTTAATCAACTACCTATATATAAAATGGCATAAACAGCCATTAGATTTAAGGGATGATAAGGAAAGAGCGGATGTGGTGCGATTAAATTGTGTCACTTGTCTTTATCAATAATAAGATGGCAGTCTAGGAGATGCTCTGGAGATTCGCCAGCTGAATGAGTCACGGCCTGTCCACGCTCATGGAGGAAGGCGAGTAACACGGCTGTGATCTCGTTCCTGCAGATGGGGCCTGTGACTCTGCCTGTTTGCTCCTGATAACACTGCTGGAATTGTTCCTTGCTTCACTCCCCCTCACATTTATCAAAAGCGAGTACAATGACATCTTTCAGTGCTGCTGCATGCTGAGGTGCTTTCATGGCTGTTGGCCACAAATGAACATCCCCAGCACTCACACAAATATCAGTCTGGAAAATGTTATGGGACAACAACATTCTGACAAAAATGGTTGTTTTGTGATCATCAACAGCAAAATGATTGTAACACATTTTCATCTAAGTGTCTGCCATAGCTTTGCCATCATGCAAGGTGTTCAACACTAAGGTGTTCTGAGTGGTTTTTAGGCATGCTGGAAAATCCAGGATTGTTGGTCACCAGCAGGTAGGCCTATGTTTTCCATGCTGAGTAAAGCATGGGATGCTGGTCCGCCCAGTCCATGTGTGTATTTAAGCCCTCATGTTTGCCATGTGTCTTTATCAAGCATTGTATGTCGGAAAAGGGTGGCTTGCCCACTTCAGGTTGGAGTAGTGTGCTGCCTCAAGTGGAGGAGTTCAAGTATCTTGGGGTCTTGTTAACGAGTGAGGTAAGGATGGAACGGGAGATTGACAGACGGATCAGTGCAGCTTCTGCAGTAATGCGGTCGATGTACCGGTCTGTCGTGGTGAAGAAAGAGCTGAGCCGCAAGGCGAAGCTCTCGATTTACCGGTCAATCCACGTTCCTACTCTCACCTATGGTCATGAGCTTTGGGTCATGACCGAAAGGACAAGATCCCGGATACAGGTGGACGAAATGAGCTTTCTCCGCAGGGTGGCTGGGCGATCCCTTAGAGATAGGGTGAGAAGCTCGGTCACTCGGGAGGAGCTTAGAGTAGAGCCGCTGCTCCTCCACATCGAGAGGGGCCAGCTGAGGTGGCTCGGGCATTTGTTTCGGATGCCTCCTGGACACCTTCCCAGGAAGGTGTTCCGGGTGCGTCCCACCGGGAGGAGGCCCCGGGGAAGACCTACACGCTGGCTATGTCTCCTGGCTGGCCTGGGAATGCCTCGGTGTCCCCCCGGAAGAGCTGGAGGAAGTGTCTGGGAGAGGGAAGTCTGGGCATTTCTGCTTAGACTGCTGCCCCCGCTACTCGGCCCCGGATAAGCGGAAGAAGATAGACATTTTCATCTAAGTGTCTGCCATAGCTTTGCTATCATGCAAGGTGTTAGTTCAACACTAAGGTGTTCTGAGTGTGTTGTTAGGCATGCTGGAAAATCCAGGATTGTTGGTCACCAGCAGGTAGGCCTATGTTTTCCATGCTGAGTAAAGCATGGGATGCTGGTTTGCTGGTCCCCAGTCCATGTGTGTTTTTAAGTCCTCATGTTTGCCATGTGTCTTTGTCAAGCATTGTTTGTGTAACCACTGTTTGGTAAGCTTTCTGTTCATGTTTATGGTTTACCAAGCCAAGTCTATGTTTGTTTTATGTGTTGATCATGCTTTGGATCATTTGAATAAACTGCACTTGGGTTATAACTTGCCTTCAGTGGACTCCCTTTACAGGAACATTACATTTCATCATTCTGCAAGCATTTGGGGACGTTACTTTTGAATGTTCTCTGAACCTTTTGAAACAAGTGGTAACATTTAAGGGGGCAGCACGGAGGCTCAGTGGTTAGCACTGTTGCCTCACAGCAAGAAGGTCCCCGGCTGAGCCAGGAGTCCTTTCTGTGTGGAGTTTGCATGTTCTCCCCATGTCAGCTTGGGTTCCTCCAGGTACGTCAGTTTAGGTGAATTGGACAGTCAAAAATTGCCCCTGTGATGGACTGGCCATCTATCCAGGGTGCTTTTCCCTGCATTTGGCCTAAGAAACTGGGATAGGCTCCAGCCTTATGACTTGGAAAGGTATAGAAAGAGAGAGAGAGCGAGAGAGAGAGAGAGTTACATTTAAACAATATCCTATAACTAAATATCTATTTCCTATAACTAAATCCTGAAAACTAAACCATCTCCCTCTTTGGTTCATGCAATTGAAATAAATATACCAAAACTTTTTCCGCTAAGCATATTTATTTCTTGACACGGCTGTTAGCAGAAGAGTTCCCTACCCTGGGGTGAGAAATGAATAAAACATGATGGACAAGAGAGAGATAGTCAGCAATCTGAAAGAGACTGGCACAGATAGAGTCACCTTGTCTGGTTTCCCTGTCCTCCATTTCACCTCCCCGTGTTTCCGTTGCATCTCCCGCCGTCTCCTTTCCACTCCGCGTGTGTTTAATATTTTACTTTGACAACGGGGACGATCAGTCGATATGAAAACCTGTTTGCTACGTTTGGGACAACAAAGTCACTTCATTACACCTCACAAAATAGCACATACTTTATTGCAATATTACTGCCTAGCCTATATTTCTTTGTATTGGTGACCATTAATGGCCTTGGTGTTATGAGCGAGACAGTCCTGGTCTGTCCTTTATAAACTCACAGCATCTGGCTTTCATAACAGAATTTGTGTGCTAAAATTATACCGTTGAATAGCGTGTTGTTTAGCTAAATCAATGCCCATTATTTCTCCCATCATAGGTATAAGCCCCCATGCACAGAGGAGACTGCAGGGCGATGTTTGTGTGTTATCAAAGGCTGACTCAAGCGCTCTGCTTCAGTGTGCAGAGGTAGCAATAAAACTCTCTGTCTGTGCGCTGTGTCACAGCTGAATGCTTTAACAGAGACTCACCCACACATCTAAAATGCTCAGCGCTTTGTCAAGGACATCCAGTCTTTCTTCCCGTTTTCTCCACATGCTTTAGTCTTTTTTAGAGCACCAGAAGGTCTTAACACTCTGACAAGATAAGCGAATGGAGTAGAGATCTTTTTAATAACCCTCATGAGTCATGAATCTCACCCACTGTTATTTGAAACTATTATTTTTCCAGGCTGTTAAACTCCTAAAAACATGAAGTTATAGCCGTAAAAGAAACAGTTCACCCAAAAATGAAAATTCTGTCACCATTTGTTCACTTTTCTGTATGGGAAAGAGGGACCAGCACAATCTTCAAAATTTTAGTTGGAAGTTTGAAAGAACACAAGGGTGAGTAAATGGAGTCACCCAAAAATGAACATTCTGTCATCATTTACTAACCCTTATATTTAAGTGTTTTAAAATATTAAAAAGGTATTGTGACACTTTATCTCATAATTCTGACTTTATTTATCACAGGTCTTTTAAATAAAAGTTTAAATCTCGCATTTCTGACTTTCCCCTTAGTCAGTTATAGTTTACAACACAGTTTTAGGAGCCATTATAAGACATATTTTTTATTTGAATAAACCAGTAAGTATAAATGTAAACACATAAAGCACATTTTAGGTAACTTAATTTATCACAAAGTAGAGATATATTGAGAAAGCAGAGCTCCTTCTGAAGGTTCCCAGCCGAACATGCAATATTGACCTTGAATATGTAAATAGATACGAATGAATATCGCTGATAAAGAGCTTGATTTATAGATCTGCTGAGCGGAGACTGTGTTTTGTGCATTCACACCAGCACCTGGACACAGTTTGATGAAATGCAGCTAGACTCAGGTTAAGTACAAATCTAAAGGGCATGGCGGTGTGCCAGCTACCTGACTCTACCAATGAGAGTGCTTGGTTTTCTGGTCCACCCTGCAAGGGTAATCAAGAGAACGGGCATGACAAAACCAACCGTTGTTGCCATTACTTACAGGATCTGTCACAGTAAATCATTCTGACTCTATGTACTGTCAACTGCCAGGTGCAAAGACACGCATTCACGATTCACACTGAGCAGAACAGTCTTTGATATGCAGAACACTGCTTGTCACATGTGGCTTTTGTCTCGGCTGCGGCTTGTCTTGAGCTTAATATCTGACGTTCTCCGAGCTGAGTGCCTGATGCAGACAGTTATAAATAAATAAATGCAGTCAAAAATATGTCAACAAAAGCAATCATATATAAATGAATATATATATATAGTAGTCAACATTTGAAGTGGATCAAAACCTTTAATCAAAGTTACATGAATTTGGACAACTTTGAGGAACTTTTTTGATCCACTTCAAATGTTGACTACTGTATATACTGTCTTATTCTGATTGGTAATTGCATAATTTAACGCAGTCAAATATTTTTAAGCAATGACCTCTAAACTGAGCATCTCAAATTTATTTTGATACATTAATCCTTACATAAAAATATAATTCAAGATGTTATATATAATAAGAAAGGAGATGTGTTGCCTATCAGTATTTGATCATCTCATAACATGTCAAGTGTTAGGTTACAGGTTTAGTGTATAGGTTACAGAGAGAATTGTCAGTTGAAGACTCCTTTTATGCCCATCCCGCACATAAAAGCAGTCACCTCTTTCTTGCTGCATTCAGTCTTCAGACCATTACAATGTGTTTGACTTTGACACAAACAATTCTCTCTAAGCTACTGTTAGATTTAAATTCCAATCAAGTGGCACCCCTGACAGAAAACTATTTCATTTCACAAGTTTAAATAGGCAGCACCGCTTGCCTTTCTTCCGCTCTGACAGGTCTCAGTTGGCAGAGAGCGGGAACATGATCTGAATATTTACATATGCCAGCAAATGGATCATCTGAGGCTGTTTTTCCCTGTGTGAGGCCTATATCTGTATATCTGTGGAGTATAGCCAGGCTTCTTCATATGTTATTCATGCATAACCTTGAAGGAGATAAAAGGCCATTAATAAAGCACCAGACAGCCAGAGTATGCAACTTATGCTTTCCTAAACTAAACACAGGTGCATCAGTGTTGACATGGTCTCGCTCTGTCAATCTGAAATGTTTGCACTTATTGAAGTGGACGAAATTGCTATTTCAACTTGGGTCAATGACAAATAAGAATGTCTAAGGCGATGAAAAGGAATTTAAAATTATAGGGTTTTTTTCTACAAACTAATTTTCTAAATAAATTATGAATATCGGACATGACTTTCTTGTCACATGACAACAAAATGGCTTCCTGCTGTCTCTTATGCTGTCCAAGACTGCTTATGTTCTATTTTTAAATATTTTGTTGTGCTGTTTTTTAGTGTGAAAACCATGTTACATGTTTTTTCTTGATGAAAAACAAGTTTAAAAGAAAAGCATTTATTTGAAACTGAAACCTTTTAACATTATAAATGTATTTACTGTCACGTTATCAATTTAATGCATAGTTGCTGAATAAAATCTTTCTGACCCCACCTTTGAACAATAGTCTATACACAGCATAATATATAAATAATATAATAATATCTAAAATATAAGCGATATATAATAGAATATTCTGTAAAAAAAATATATAATCAATAATTATATTATTGACCATTGTGTTTTTACATTGCTTTAACTAATCAAAATAAGCAATTTTCAACTTTTTGTATAAGTTATACAAGACAAATCATTTTTTGTAAAGTCAGTTTAATGCAATTCAAGTTGAAATGACTTAAACATCCAAGTTGATTGTACAGCAATCAAACTGTTTTTTACAGTGTAATATTTAATATTACTACTAGTAGTATATTACTATACTAATATTTGACAAAACTGCATATTAAGAAATAATAATAAAATACTAGTACTTACAGAGTACTTTTCACTCTATGAATTCTGGACAGTTTATACAATGATTTTTCTTAGGAGAGATTTTATTTTTGTCTTTATGCCCCACAAAAAAAAATATCTGCATGCATTTTATTTCAGAAATTAAAAACATGTTCATCATAGAAGAGATGCATTCAAGTCATTGTCTATATAAGTTGTATTTTTAATGTTTCTGAAAATAAATAAATAAATCCAGCCACAAAAAAAAAGAGTATTCTTTTCTGCCTTTCCGTTGCACATATCCGTTTATTTGCACATACAGTAAGCGTTTATGTCTTTTAATCAGAAACGTACACATCATTATCGACTCAGTGTTTTTCTTAGAAGAAGATGAGATGAGAAATGATTTCACAGTGTAAGATGATGTAATGTTCCCAGAGCGTGATGGTCCCGTCCCGTCTCTGATGTGGACAGTGCAGCAGTTCCACTGGCTGCAACACAAGACACGAGCGGGAGTGAGAGGCAGCTCCCATGTCCTGTGTTGCAGCCCCTGGCCCAGCCACAGCTCACCTTCATCTCTACCACTTCTGCTGCCTGACTGCAAAGAAGATAAAGAGGCACAGAATAAGTACAAAGGACAGAGAAATTGAGGGGGAGAGATATAGAATGGTGTGTATGTGAGAAGGAGAGAAAAAGAGAGAAAGAACGCTTCCATGTCTTGAATACCACATCAATCACAAACACTGAAAATAACTTTCATGTTTCATCTCGTATCGGACTAGCCCTGCCTCTCACGCGTGCCCACGCCAGGGGAACGCAGACACTCTGGCCCAAATTGCTTAAAGTGAGGTTAATGACATTGTAAGGCACCTTCCAGCAAAGACAGAGAATCTCTCGAGAGCCTTCCTCGTGTATCGAGCAAAGTCAGAGCAAAGCATTTCCATTTTTATCACAGGTATGTAAATCCCCGAGGAAGATCAAACAGAAGGGCTGGTGACAAATTTGTAATTCACAACATACAGATTATGCTTTCAATGCTTTGAAAAAGTGATCAAAAAAAGACCAAAATTCCATGTTTATCGTGTTATTTATATGGTATTCTTTGAAGTATCTTGAAGTACCATGACATTTTATTACCTTTAATGTCGTGTGTAATATAACTGTTTGTGAATGTAAAAGGTCTGCAAAGTTTTAAAGATCATTGCCTCCTAAAAGAAAGAAGTGATTGCAAACAAGTCGTCAGCAATTCCAGTCTCACTTCCTGTTACACACCTACGTGACAAAGTGACAAATTTGCACAATGCAGCCTGGTCTTCATTGGCTCCTCATGAACAACGTCTACTTTGACCCACCCTCAAACACTGAGGTTGTAGCTGAGGCCTAATGGTGTGTTCACACCGAACGCGAATTTATTTTATTTGCGCGAGTAGATTACATACAAAGTCAATGCAAAGACGCGAATAGACGCATCATTCGCGCCGGGCGTTGCGAATGACGCGAATTGGGCGACGCGTTTGCCGCGAATGTCTTCCGCGCAAGTTGAAAAATTTGAACTCGAGCGAATGTTCAAGCGTCTAACTAGACGCGATAGACGCGTATTTGACGCTCTATTCGCGTTCGGTGTGAACACACCATAAGAGTTTGGTTTGTGTTGACATGTTGAGAAGACGCTATTTTCAGTGCTGCAAATCCACTTTGCATGCATTTCCAAAGGATGGGGACTCGGGCTCAAATTGATACAGAAAAAATCGATGCCATCGTTACTGTTCATATCACTGTGTAGGCTAAACAAGCGCTGAGGAAGATTTGGAGCTGAAATTCAGATTCGTTCAGTTTCCAACAAACGAATGCTTTTTGGTCAGCAGTCGACCAATCACAACAGACTGGGCTCGAGGAAAGGTGGGTAGAGATTCTGAATCTTTGAACAAACAATTTTTAGACTCTTTGGAAAATTAGTTGATGTGCAATGTATAAAGTAAAAAAAAAAAAAAAAATTTTACCTTGGATGCATGTACAGTAAATCTATTGTAGGAGACCTCCAAAACAAAATTAACCTTTAAAATAGCATAATAGGAGCACTTTAAATGAACAGTTCACCCAAAAATGACATTTTAGTCATATTTGCAACATGGAAAATAGCTACATGAACATCTTAAGAACTATAAAATAAAAAAATAATATTGATAATATTGTAGGCATTAAGCTTTGATGGGTTTGAAATGACATGAAAGTGATAAATAATGACAGAACATTATTTTTTGGGTGAACTATTCATTTAATTCTCTCGCCTTTATATTCCAAATTACAACAACATCCTTATCTCTCCCTCCCATTAAGGTGAAAAGCGGCAATCAGTGAAATCTCGCAGCTCCTAGTGTGAAATTGGGTCCAACCTACTTCTGGAACTGCTGGGAGACGCACTACATGACACTTTAGCAGTCAGTCCAAGGACGACCCGGCAAGGTGAACCGAAAGAAGAGCTGCTAGGAAAAACGTACGTGCTGACAAAATGGTGAAATTCAGTCTGGACTCGATCAGATAATACGGACCTGAGAGTTCGGATGTGCTCTGTGATACGTGGTCTGGCATTGTAGAGGGAAAAGGACTCTAAAATGAAAAAAAAAGAAGAAAAAAAACAAACAGGGATGGTGCTTGAGTTGATCTGAGTGTGAATTATGACACACAGGAAATAGGAAATGTCAAAGAGTGAATTAGTGAATTGAAATCATACTTGTGTCACACCATAAAGCAGAGTTATTTTAAGAAAAAGTAGGCCATCTATTTAAGCATTTATTCCTATACTTACCTGAATTGCTTTTTATCAGTGCCTCAATGAAATGGATTTAAATGGGTCTTCGTGGTTTGCTGAGGGAGCTGCGGGCGATTAATGAAAATTGTAATTAAAGAATTGATGTAAGCTAATTAGAACCACTTACACAATGGCGGCACAGCCACAGAATGAAACACATACGTGTTCAGCCTTGTAAATGCCTATTGTCTCCTTCAAAGACCACAATGGTGTACTGTACGCACCAAAACAATAGCCAAATCCCACAGAGAAGCGTTTAGGACGAAATCAATGTGAATGACTGTGCGGAGACGTGCTTTAAAGACCCTTTCCTGTATTATAAAGCTGACGCGGAGCTGTGCCCGAAAGTGTGGGCAATGACCTTGGGGTCAGAATGAGGGTCCATTGTGCTTGGTCCCACAACACAGTTCTTCCTGTGTGCGAAACAATGGATGTCCAGTTTTTAACAAGCCCACTGCAATCCACAGCCCAACAAACATCCTTCTTCTGTACCAGGCTCAGCCATCCTGCAATGTCTAGTGACAGGAACTGCACTTCTATCAGATCTATGAACAATCGGGCCAGGGGAAGCATATAGTCTGGGGAGAACACGGGGAGCCACTCTGGACACATTCTGTTTTAATCATAGAAAAAGGGGCTTATTAAATCGATTTGATCACAGAAGCTCAATGAAACGCTGAGAAATAACACGATGTGTTGGAACGCTTTGTCAGATCTTGCTTTGCTTGTTTAGCTGATATTATGAATTATGATCAAGTTTAGATTTGGAAAATAAGCATATTTGGCACCATAGTTCTTGCATCTTATTTCTGTAGAGCCAAGGTGACATCTGTATCCGCTACAAACTGATTATGCTGGGCAACCTGCTACACTCCATCTCATATGATTCGAGAATGGTTGAAAGCGATTTTGATGGGGTTTAATAGGTTTCGCTTGCTGCGGCGTATACCGTAAAAATTACCTTCCTCAGGAATATACTAGTGGTTTTTAAGAGTCTACTTGAGTAAGAGGAAAATGACAACAATATCATGAGTGGTGTTTCCCTTTTCAGAAACCCATTACACCTTTTTTTGGTTGAGTTTTTCCTTTGAGTTTTCCGCGTATACGTCATTGTCAAAATGATCATCATTCACACGGATCCGCGAAAACGATTAAAAACGTTGTTTTCTGATGACAGGCCATTAGATGGCGATGAAACATGTAATATGCATGTATGACGTCATCGTTTTCAGAGATTCACGTTTTTTGTTGTTTGCACGGAGACCATTTTCAAAAACTTGCTCTTTGAAACCCGTTTTCAAAAGTTCGCGTTTTCAGGCACCCAAAACGCCGTTGTCGTGTAAATGAACGGCCAAAACGGATAAAAAGTTTTACGTTTTTAGTTGAAAACGGTGTTTTGTAAACAGCCCCTGAATGACCATGAAAACTAATACAAACTGAACATGACTGTGACACACATATCCTGCAGTTGCGTTCCCGAGTTCGAGTCTCAGTTCGAGGTCCTTTTCAATCCTTCCTCTCATTTTGCTTCCTGTCCGTTTTCTTTTTCAGGGTGGATTTAGGTTGTTTGGGGCACTTTTTCCCAGTCGTCTCAATGGCAAAAAATGTCCCAATCAACCTGAATTCACGCTAAATATACAACAACAACAAATCTAAAAACTTTTATTATTTTAATTATCAAGACAATATATGTACTTTTACAGTAAAGTATTATTAAAAAGTAAGAGAACTTTAACTGATTTCAATATTAAATATTAATGCTATTTTTTTTTGTGAGTTTTGTGTTACATTTCGGATGTAGCTATACTGTTTATTGCATAATTTTAGTGATGTGTATTAACCTGATGATGTGTTTGTCTTTGTGGCTAACAGCCAGAAGCACCACGGTTCTTTTTACAGTGAACCACAGCTACTGGGAGAGTTTTTTTTTACAGTCTTATAATAATTCTCTTCAGAAAAACGTTTTAATTTTTTTAAAGTCTGTTCCAAAAACTATTCTGGAAAGAAATGATCTTTCCACACTAGCTTTAATGCTGACATCTATTTTTGTCCTGCTGACAGATTGGAGGATCAAATTTCAATACGGATGAAAAGCCAGGGCTTAATGAATTGTTTATACTACATTTTCTTCATTGTTAAAAGTAAATGAGGAAGGAACATCACTATGTAAAAAATAGAGGCTTTTTAAAATGCTTCTGCATGATATATGACAAGTAAAACGGTGCCAATTCACTCCCTGTTTTTATATCCATCTGTCATTTCGTGACTGCAAATGTGTGTATATGCTTTACATCTACATTTGGGTGCAGTGATAGAACTATAAGAGGACTGCAAGTTTTAACAGAGTGGCTCACACGGACCTCTGCACCTCCATTTGCAGGTCTCAGCACAATCAGAGTTGGTGTTGCATTACCTATTCGTTGAGAGACTCACTCAGCTCTCTGCCTCCTACAAGCCAGTTTAGCGTTTCCAGTATGCTGACAGCACGCTTCATCCCCCTCAAGACTTTGGACCTGTGAAAGGGCAAAGGCTTTATTCGCCAACACAAGCGGGTTCCTTCACTTAAAAAGGTGAGCCAGAACAACATTAGGGGGCACAAACCCTCTTGCATATAGTTTCGCATTCAATGACACTGACATGCAACATTTTGAGCTCCAATAAGCAAAGTCAAGAATGTCCCTCCCAAATGTCTGCATCATATGCAAATAATATGTTCAAGGACAGCAGGATAATCATGAAGTAGCCTAAATACATAAATCTAATGTCTATCTATTCTGGGTTGAAGTGAATTGAGAAATTAAGCTACAAAAGGAACCATTTTGCTGCAAATGAATGGAAAACGTTTGCTTGTTGCAGCCATATACATAAATAACAGCCATGGCTTGTTACAAACATTCAGAAAGAATAATTTAAGAAATGGTGGTGGTGATAAAAACACGCGGCTGTTCGCAAGAGGAAAATAACCTGCAGTTTGTGGCAAAACAAATAAAATGTTTAGTAACGATAAAAAGTGCATCTACCTGCAGCTGGAGTTCAGCGACACGCGCTCTTCTGAAAGGTGACGCACTGGTAACGCGCGCGCTGAAGTGAGCGCTCGCGGTCATCTTCCGTCCTCCTCTAAAAACGAGAGCTCAATCACTACCTTGTACTCTTCCCGGTCACGTATTCAGAAGCCTCGTTCACAACACAAGTCTCATTTTATTTGTTCAGGCAGTGACAGAGCGCGCGCCTACACCCCTCCGCCTCTCTGGCCGCGCGCCCGCTGAGAGTGAACGTGAACTGCTTTCTCCGCTGCCTTAAATATCCATTTCAACGACGCAGCGCCTCGGGCATCGAGTCCGTGTGATGATGAGTTCCTGTGATCTGTGAGAAGAGACGCAGCGAACGGTCCAGGAGGAGTCTCTCTTGTAATGCTAAATGTGGTATTTAAGTCCCTCGACAGTAATTGCGGGAAAAACAAACAATCAGTCTTGCTTTCTGTCAAAACCGAATCTTGAAATCTTAAATCTATCTTAGTTTATTTTTGACAAATGATAATCATATTGCTAAGCTAATGGCAACAATAATTATATAATATATTATATAATAGGCATATTATATTATATTATAGCTACTATTATATATATATATTAATATTAGCCTATTATTTGTAATAAATGCAGACAATTAATAATGATAAGAATGCTATTACAATAGGTTACTATTCATAATAATTATATTAATGTCATATTAAATATTATTATTAAGATTAAAATAATTCATTATTATTATTATTATTATGGTTATTATTATAAGATCTTGACCTTGATATGTCCCTGTAATCTCTGCTGCTAAAAATATAGCCTATATATTTTACTGTGATTTTATTATAGATTCTTGCAACTAAATAGCTTTGGCAGACAAAGGTAACACTTTATTTTTCAGTTTTCATGTTACATGTTACAGGTACTTACCATTGTAATTACAGTAATTCATGTATAATTACATGCAACTAACCCTCAACCAAATCTTAATCCTATACCCTATACATGTTGTTAATTAATATTCTCAGTACTTAAATATATAGGCTAATTACACATAACAATGACACCTTAAAATTAAGTCTAACCCTTTATTTTAAGGTGACGTATAGTGTTAGGCCTACTTACTGAATAATATTAATTAACATGTAGGCTACAGAGTTACGGTTAGGTTAGGGTTTGGTTTAGGGTTAGTATAGGCCTACTTGTAGGCTAATTATTCATAATTTAGGTAGGCTACTGTTATAGGCATAGTAAGTAACTATAGTAACGTGTACCCTACCTTAAAGTGTTACTATATATATATATATATAGCCAGCCTATATATTAGGCTATTGACCCTATGATGATCTGCAGTAGAAAAATCCTGAACACTAAAACGATAGAGTGCTGGTGTGTTGATGTAAATTAAAAATGTAGGCTATAGCACTGGATTAAATAGCCTATCCCTTAGCAATAGCTACAGTGTACGTAAAAGACATTGCATCTTGTTATTAGGGCTTTATTGGAGCAGTAAATCCCAGATGACCAGTGCACAGTAGGCTACGCGTCGCTAAAAAAAAACTCGCACTCCCATAATTCCTCACCCGCATTGCGGCATTGTGGGTAATTTTAAAGTAAAGACTCGGGTGTTTCCTGTAGTCACGCTGGACCGAGAAAACATAATAAAAAAATCCACATTCTTTTATTATACGCCACAACTATCTAATAAGGTAGCATTTAGTTTGGACGCTGGACTGTTATCAAAAATGGTTGGCTGTAAAAGCAAACGCGAAGACCAAAAAACGAGGTTTTTAATCAAGGCTTCTCTTCTTTACAAAGATATTTGCCCCGAACAGTCGCGCTTTCTCATGTAAGTAGTATGTAAGTTTCTCATGTAAGTTCAGTTTTCATCAACTGTTTATATTTATACGTGGACTTTGAACATGCTGTACTGTATGCTCCTCCTCCCCGCTATGCTTTCTACTGTAATATCATGAAGTCAACAGAAGATGGCAGGCTACTCATCTTCACTTCACAACGCACTGTTACATTTAAAGACATTTAGAGATATTAGTTTGTATGATGACCATTACATTACCGATTATTTTTATGTCAGATAACTGATAAGCAGAACCGTTTTTCTGCTTTTTTGAAAATGTATATTAAAGTACAGCAATACAAATATAATATGCATGATTGATCAGTGTTTCAGTGACAGTATCATAATAGCAATATAAGTCATTATTGATTTTTTAGTAATTAATAATAATAATTATTATTATTTATGCAACGTTGTTTTGAAATCTTAATGGTAATTGAAATGTATTTATGTATATATGTTTTAACCTAAAACGACACACTTTTTTAACTTGATAATAAACGGTTGCTAATTAAAAGCACAGTTTATGCAGACAGTGCAAAAATTGCAGTACCTGTGAGTGTGAACCCCATTACTTCCTGTTAAATAGTTGCATTAATGTCATTGTTGGATAATTATTCTTTAGATACTAAAGAATGACTCCATATTGAGATTTATAGTTGCTTTCTATGTGATTTCTTCAGTGAATTTTCAGTAAACCTTGTGGTTAGCTCAGATTAGGGCTGGGCGATAAAACGATAACGATATGTATCGCGATAGACACGTGATCGATATCAATAAAAAATGTGTTCGATAAAACGTTCGATATTTTTTTTCTTCGTCGTAAGAAACCACAGGTTGCGAAGCAAGTTTGGTTGCATTATCAAAGGCACGCGCTCTCTGGTAACCTAGCAACGTAGGGAGTGACACGCTCAGGCAATCATGTAACGTGTCAGTTTTGTTGCGCCATATCGTTGTCAGAATGACAAACGGAGACCAGTGTTTCCTCTAGGATTTTTTCCAGCTGTGGTGGCAGGCCCATTTCGCCAGGGGGAGGGGGCGTGGCCCATGAGTGATATTCCCATTGACCACGCCCCCTTACCCCAGGCGTTTAAACCTCCCCTAAGCATTATAACATAATAACATGAAAGGCTCGAATAAGAGCGGCAAAGCGATTATGCGCATCCCGTGCGCAGAATGATGCACTTGAAGCAACGTGAAGTCACAGCGCGCAGCGCTCCGGATTGAAAAGTTCAAAGCACAAAGCGAAGAGATTATATCTGTCTATCTATGCTTAATGTATTATATATATGCAACAGTTTATTGAGCATTTTCTTTTAACAGTTTTAAATTTCAGTTACAGTGCGCATGAAGAACAATTCATAGCGCTCTCCAGTGCTGTAATCTAACAGACACCCGGGAGAAAGGATTATGATTTAGAAAACGCTATAACGCGACGCGCTGTGTGAATGCTGAATGGAGAATGACTGAGGAGAGATGAGTTTCTATTAACTTTAACTAACGACTTAAATATTCATTTTTACCTCACATTATGCTATTGAATGACTTTAGAAGTCTTGGAATATAGTGCGAACACTTTATGGTGCTTTACAATGTTTTTTATGCCTTTAGCTTAACAATAACACAATGGTATACACATTAATATCGGACCTCACTGAGAAGCTGCAGCCGTGGCGGGATTATTTTAGGTGTGGCGGCCGGCCACGGCAGAATGATAGAAGCATCATATTTAGAAGCATCAGAAGCTTCATAGAAGCATCCATATTTGCTTCCTTTGATTTGCCGCTCACGTTCAAAAACCGGCTGCGTGCATGACGTCCGGACGTCCCGTATAGGCTATAGTTACAAAAATGGAGGCGAACAGCCAGCTGATTTTATTTATTTATTAAATCGATTCTTGGACATTTCAGATCAATTCTGAATCGTTGCAAATGAGAATCTAGATTCTTCTGTGAATCGATTTTTTGGCACACCCCTATTCATCATATCGCATTGGTTTTCATTTCTTGTCCTCAAAACAGAGCACTAATCTGTTTATTTTTAAGTTACACATTGATTAAAAAAGAAAGTGAAATATGTTGGGAGATTATTTTATACGGAAATCAATTATTTATAATTCTGATGAGAATAAAGTTAGGGTTAATTAAAATTAAGGAAAACAAATATATTGATCTGAAATATAGCAAATTAATTTTAAATTCATTCAGGTACAATTACCAAACATATCTCATATCTATCTTTTTATTAGTTTAATTAATAAACCAATTATATAAAACTATTATCAGTGCACTATAAATAAACTGGTTCTATGCCTTTATTAATAAAACTTATTTAAAAAATACAAGGCTTAAGACATTTATAAAAATGCCTAATATATTTCTGTTTTGCTTTTTACTCCATTGTACCGAAATCGTACCGAACCGTGATGTCTCAAAAAAGAAATCAAGCAGGGGGCACATACGATCACAACCCCCCACCACCCCCGTCCCGCCGCGCCACTGTCACCTTTTTTACTCTGAGGAGTTTGCAGGTCTGATTGTGAATTTAGACTTATGTTTACATTCTAATTATTTGAGTTTTCCATGGTTGTGTTGACATTTCTGTCTTGGGATTGTAATCAGAGGAAGGGTAAGTTTAAAATAAAAATGTTTAAATGTAATATATTTTTTCTCCTGGTCCTTATTTTAAATGGGTCATAAAAAAATCAATAATTATCGATATCGACCGATATGAAACACTGATATCGTGATACAGTTTTCAGCCATATCGCCCAGCCCTAGCTCAGATATGCAAGTGTTCAGTTAGTGATGTGTTCAAAAGCACAAGTGCAGTCCCAGTCATCTTATTTTCGTATTACGGCACCATCAAGGTAATGAAATAAACACGTGCACTCAAATCTCATCAGCTAAACAGTGTGTTAGTCATTTTAGAGTTTTTGTTCGGTGTGTTAGGTTAATCCCATGTGTATCCCAAAATTAATCCCAAAGTTATTGTTAATCCCATAAACATTTGTTCCTTTAATATTGAAAGTGGATGGAGAATGTCTGATCTTCATTGAAAAATCCATATTGATTAACCGACACATAAATGGAACCTCAAATTCTTTTATCTGTGTTTTAGTCTAACAATCAAATAAAACTTCATTTTGAACAGTGCTACCATTTCAGTTATAATAAGTGTAAATAATTTGTGTCATCAATATAGATTCCTTTTTTTAACTTTTTGCTGAGCAGCTAAACCAACAACCATATCTTCGGTGTAACACAGAAGCTAGGAAACTAATGGTGAAAAGTCAAAGTCAAGATTTTCTGAAGATTCTTGCTTTATTTAAATTTCTCAAGCTGCTGTGAATCACCTGGTTTATTGGCTAGTACTGACCGTGTTCTCACAGCAGAGTGAGTGAAGATAAATTACGTTTAGCCTAGGGTTGTGGCATGTTTTTCTTAGATTAAATGTGTCCCAAGCCAGGAGGGTTAGCGCACTGCATGTTTTGAGTGTTAGTCGGCTTGTTGTGCTCGTCGAGTTCAGGGTACATCTGCACTGACTCACGACGTGCATGTACGTGAGTTACTGGAATCTGTTGTCTGAAAGTATGCGTGCCATGAGATATGTTCTTATTTATAAACCACTTGAGTTAAGCCCTTTTGAATGTAAGGTTCACTCTCAGTATCTTCCACTGGTGTCTTCGTAAGGCACAGCCTTTTGCTGCCAGGCTCGTTGATATAGGGATAAGCTGTGTCTGCTAGAGTTATCAGTGGACTGTAATGGGGGTATTATTCTCTTTCTTGATTTTTATCACAGGTGATTTAGCTAGAGTAGGGTTTAGTTTTTGTTGATGTAATCGTGCTGAGACAGTACATTAATTGAAAAGGTTATTTATCTTGGTTCTGAGAGCACTTAAAAGAAGCTGATTTAGAATTATTAATAGGTAAATTATTTTAATGAGATTACCACAGAAAGAAGTCATGTGATATTACATGTAAATGGCAGTGCTAGGTGGTTTTTACTTTTTTTAATAAAAAATAAAATAAAAGGTGTTTTTTACTTTTTTTAATAAAAAAAAAGGTGGTTTTTACTTTTTTTTAATTCAAAAGGCAAATATGAAAATAGTCAAATGAAACAAAACTCTTAAATAATAATAAAAATTATAAATTAAAGCTGCAAGCAGCATTTATCGGGGTTCAAGTATTTAAGGCCTTTAAACACACATGCGTAAAAAGACATTAAGTTTGATTTAGCACTGACATCATAGATGGAAAAGTCCATATACAACCAATTCAGGCAATTTAACATAGGAAATATATGGTTTTCAAAGCTTTTTGAAAGTTATAGCACCACCTATGGTCCGATCCCCATAAAAAATTGCATGTCTGTTCAGAATGTAATGTCTCATATGCTCACCAATTTTTATGAAGTTCTGAGTTTTCGTTTAGGATTTATAGGCTTTCGAGTGTATTTTGCCACGCCCATTTTCTAAATGAACCTGTTATAGTGTTATAGCCATCCAAATGCAAAAGTGCAACTTTTTTTTTTAATAATTATTGATCTAGAGAGTCTGCACAGGTTACTGGAGAGTCGTACTGCACTGGTCTGGTATAATAGAAACAAACAAATGAAAGAAAATAAAGTCAAACGAAACATTAAAATGAAAGAAAACAAACAATTAAATAAAAGGAGTATTTGGTGTTTTGTTCTTAGAGTAGAAAATCAATTAAATAATTCAAAATAAACAAGCTTTAATGCAATTAAACAAAGCAATGGAATTAAAAAAAAAAAAAAGCAAATAAATATGTCAGAAAATTTCAGAAAAGCTTTAAAATAAACAAATAATTGCTGGTGGATGTTTCCAATTCTGCACATGTACAACTTTCAGTCAAAAAAGCCAATAAAGATATTAAAATAATACAAATAAACAATGTAACAAACAAGCCAATAGTTAAACCCTTAAGAATCCATTTATTTAAAAAGGGAAACAAAAATAAATGAAGAAAAAGAAAATCCATTTAAGCCTGGACACAATCGACAGAGAATGTCTTTGACACACATGAGTGTGTCCCTGTTTGTAATGTGTTTGGAGGACATTTGTCAGACTTCATGGCAGGCAGGAATTATTTCCCTCACACTTCTTCACTACCCAGATAACAGCTCTATGTGTTCTCATTGGGAACAAGAGGTCGGCCCCGGCTCTATGGCATGCTGTGAAACATCCACTGTGGCATTACAAACAGTTGTGGATGGGACATTGGTTGATAAGAATAATAATACAAAAAAAACCATGCTCCCGTTAAGATGCACGTGCCACACAATAACAAGAGGCAGCTTTTAGCAATGTGGACTAATTTTAGACAGGATTATGAAGATTATATAAATGAGGTAGGAAGAACAGCACCGTGTCCAAAAATAGGATGCACACTCACAAAGTCTCAGGGGAAATTAAAGCCCCCAGGGTAGTCATGGCCATTGACAGCCTGTGTGTACAGCACTTTGACCTCAGTATTTGTGTTTTAAGGAATCACATTGTAATTCTTAGTCTCCTGAAAATACATATGTGGTGGGATATTGAATATTGTACAAGACAGCAACATTGGGTCAGAAGAATACGTTTTTTTATTCATAGTCTGTTGCAGAGATTTCACTTTGCATGTTAGAATCTATAGACCTTAAAGCCCCGCCCCTTTTTCTGTCTTCCGGATTATATTTCCACAGCATGAAGGTAAGATCCTACTGATTTATGAACCGCTCATTTTAAAATCAGTCATCATTTACTCACCCTCAAGTTGTTTCAAACCTGTATGAATTTCTTTCTTCTGCTGAACACAAAGGAAGATATTTTGAAGAATGTCGGTAACCAAACCGTTGATGGACCCCATTGACTTCCATAATATTTTTTTTCCTACTATGGAATCAATGGGGTGCAACAACTGTCTGGTTACTGACATTCTTCCAAATATCTTTCTTTGTGTTCAGCAGAAGAAATAAATTCATACAGGTTTGAAACAACTTGAGGGTGAGTAAATTATGTCAGAAAAATGAAGTGAACTATTCTTTAAAATCTTCCCAGTCTACTGACATTTGTTATGAAATCCGCTTCAAACATTACAATGCTCATGATAACTTTAGTTTACTCAACAATAAGTAAATCCACTTCATCACCAGCTAATAACTCTTCGACAGCGATGCCATAGAAATATACAGAGCTACAGCAAAAACGGAAGTTCAAAAACTAAATTTTAAAGATGGTTGCGCACTTGTGGGGCACAAGGTCTATAAGATATAAAAAACTGGATTGGGCGCAAGACCTCTATCAAGCTTATAAATTATTCATAAGCTGCTATATTCCAGGGTAACTCTTTTAAAGTCTGAGATTTAAAGACTAACTCTTTTACTGCTTTTTTATTACAGGAGAAGGCATCAGAGCAACGGTAAGTTATAGCTTTGTTATTTATATTAATAGACTTGTATGTCATTGTAAAGAGCTTTTAATATACTCCCAAAGTCTATATAAGACCTTGTAGGCAACAGAACAGAAAGTTGGTTTTGAAAAGGAACGTTATCCCAAGTTAAACCCAGTAAGTCCAACCACATTTCCTGATGTAAAACATGAATCCATTTCTATGGCCTTCACAGACCTCAAAGGCCCGACAGCAGGGGTAGGATGACCACATATTGGGAAAGCTGTTTTCCAAAGTCCAAAATGCCAAACTGTCCTCAGAATAGAGCATAGCATCACCTGTTTTATTTGAACCAGTTGCCATGTTAAAAACCTCATCTATGTTTCTCCCACCGTTCCAGCCGCTGCCCTCCCGGAATCTGTGATCTGCCACTTCTGTTTCCAGTGGCGACAACTGGGAAATCATCACGTGCGTGTGCGGCCCAAGCGGAAGCCCACGGCGAGGATCAGGAAACTTCTGAAGAGGGATTCGGCAGGAAAGAGACTCAGCGCAGAACAGACTGTAGTCCTCCGGAAGTTTAAAAGGGCCTCCAATGCTCTGGTGAGGTCAAGTCCACATGTTTTATGTCCTCTTGAGTTCAGTGTATTTGCTGTCACGATTTCTACCTTTCTGCCCTTTCCTGAGTGTTTTAAGAACAGGTGGTTGAGATTAGATTATTAGAGTTATATAAACCAGAAAGAACAAACACCATGTTGCCATACATGTATGCCACTGTTCAAAAGATTGTGGTCAGTAAGATGTTTTGAGAGAAATTAAAACTTTCATTTAGCAAGGATGCATTCAATTAATCAAAAGAGACAGTAAACGACATTTATAATGTTATATAAGATTATATAAGATCTATTTCAAATAAATGCAGTTCTTTTGAACTTTCACGGTTTAAATAATAAATAAATATCACAGAAATAAATGACTTTTTAAAATATATTCAAATCGCGATTAATCGATTCTAAAATAAAAGTTAGTGTTTAAGTAATATGTGTATATATATTATTATATTTATATATGTGTGTGTATATATATATATGCATACGTATGTTTGTGCGCACACATACACAAATAATAATAACATATACATACATATATAAACATATTTAGAACGGATTAATCACGATTAATTGATTTGACAGCACTAATTCAAATAGAAAATAGTTATTTCTAATTGTAATAATTTTACAATATTACTGTAATTTATATATTTTGATCAAATAAATGGAGCCTTAGTGAGCTTAAGAGACTTCTTTTAAAAACATAAAATCTTACAGACTCTAAACTTTTAAACAGTAATGTATATATAGTAAAAAAAACAATAGGTTACTGTCGTAACCCCGGTTCTCTGAAACATCGAGTGGAGAGATCCACCTATGGGAAGGGCATCCGTACCTGACCTCTGCAGAAGCATCCAATTGCACCAAGTCTGGCTAACAGACAGAAGTGCGCAGCCAATGCCAGGTGAGGCCACACCCCCTTACCTACGGGCATATCACAGCTGGGCGCGCTGCTATTCCTCAGTAAGTATATTCGCTTCTCGTGCGGCAAGCGGGGCAAAGCTGGTGGATCTCTCCACTCGATGTTTCAGAGAACCGGGGTTACGACAATAACCTATTGTTCTCTATCATCATCTCGTTTCGAGATCCACCTATGGGAGAGACATGGACAGCTCCCCGATTGCCCAATACACTCACAGTGAGGTTCTGAAGGCCAGAGAAGGACGGTCACCTCAGAGAGGCGGTGCCTGACACGTCCCACAAACATGACCCTGCAAGTTTTCTATGAAGGTATTTTTGGTGCAAAACAACTGAACGCCTGTGACAGTGGAATTTGTAGTTGTAGAGAATAGCCACACATGTGTATCAGTAAATGTGAAGTCACAGAGATAATTTTTTTAAGAGTTGCACACTTGTAGACTTTTTTTTATCTTCCACAAACACAACACAACAGTTACACCTTCTCAAATTCTTCATTGCAGGTGCACAAATTCTATTCTACAAATCACAAATTAAGAAACTCGTACGCTCACATTTTTGCTACAGTTGCTGCAGTGAATATGGTGCAAAACGCATTTACACACCCGCATCAAAAAATGTGAAGTCACAGAGAACTTTTGCTCATCTGCAAATCATTATGTGAATTCATCCAATGAGAGTTGCACACTTGTAGAATCTTTTCTCACAAAGGTCTTGTATATTTTTCTAGCACAAACACAAGTACATAACTACAGCTGCTTGAATCTGCTGCAACGAATCACAAGCTCTGTTTTTCACTTTCAAGTGACAAGTTTCGTACGCTCCGCCTTTTGCACCAAGTGCACCGTGAAATGTGGTGCAAAAGTGAGTTGTGCATCTGTAGAGGCAGTGGGCGGAGCCTACATTAATATTCATGAGTTTCCCGGGCATGCGCGTGCAACTGCTCATTCTAGTTCACGCTCCTCGTTTCTCAGCAGGTTTAATGGATTATTTCAAAAAAGGTAAATATAGTTTCAGCGCGAACTTAAACTGCAATTGTGTATCGTTTCGTTAAGTTCATGTTTTTATTTATTGAGTTGAACAAACGCCAACTAAAAAAAGTGTCTATAATAATATTTTATATTTTGGACTTTTTTATTGACAGAAGAAGGGATGATCTGATGTTTACTGTGTGCAGAATTTTCAAAACTCATCGGAACATGAAGTTTAATCCAATCCAAGCCAATCTGAGAAAGCTGGGGCTGTTAAAAATACGCCATTATTTTACCACAGGGTGTCAGTGTTCGTCTAAACTAGTGACCGCGACGCTGAAATGTGTGAGAACAGATGAATAACATCAGTACGAACCACGAACATTTATTTATTTGGATTAAATATTGTAATCATTCAGTGTCATTTTTCAATGTCAATCGTTTTACTATTTACATGTTCATGCCCAAAATGCTTAATTAATATTCAAAGAAGTTGACTGTCATTCTCCTCTACGCTGCGTGCAGTTCTGATCTATGGTTCTGGTCGTAGGCACCTCGCGAGTATTCATTCATTCAACTATTTTAAAAAGACAGGAATAAAGCACCAATGCACACAAGAAATACTTTTTATTAGTCAAATTCATTAAAAAATGTGAACTCAACAGGTATAGAATATAAGTAGGCTAAGAGAAAAATACTGTTAATTAAACAAAATTGTATGGACAAAAGTGGATAAATTACATTTGATACAATTAGGTTACTGTAAATGAGGGGGAAAAACACAACATTATTTTACGGAATATGATAAGCCACTAATTTGATGTTCTAAAAAAGATATTTACAAACATACATACTGGCCTTAATACCAAACATTTGAACAGTAGTAGGCTACACACCTTGCAATCAAAACATTCAAAATAATATTGTTACATTATTTTGAATGTTTTGATTGCAAGGTGTGTAGCCTACTACTGTTCTAATGTTTGGTATTAAGAGCGTGAACTAGAATGAGCAGTTGCACGCGCATGCCCGGGAAACTCATGAATATTAATGTAGGCTCCGCCCACTGCCTCTACAGATGCACAACTCACTTTTGCACCACATTTCACGGTGCACTTGGTGCAAAAGGCGGAGCGTACGAAACTTGTCACTTGAAAGTGAAAAACAGAGCTTGTGATTCGTTGCAGCAGATTCAAGCAGCTGTAGTTATGTACTTGTGTTTGTGCTAGAAAAATATACAAGACCTTTGTGAGAAAGGATTCTACAAGTGTGCAACTCTCATTGGATGAATTCACATACTGATTTGCAGATGAGCAAAAGTTCTCTGTGACTTCACATTTTTTGATGCGGGTGTGTAAATGCGTTTTGCACCATATTCACTGCAGCAACTGTAGCAAAAATGTGAGCGCACGAGTTTCTTAATTTATGATTTGTAGAATAGAATTTGTGCACCTGCAATGAAGAATTTGAGAAGGTGTAACTGTTGTGTTGTGTTTGTGGAAGATAAAAAAAAGTCTACAAGTGTGCAACTCTTAAAAAATTTATCTCTGTGACTTCACATTTACTGATACACATGTGTGGCTATTCTCTACAACTACAAAATCCACTGTCACAGGCGTTCAGTTGTTTTGCACCAAAAATACCTTCATAGTTTTCCGCCACGCTAACTGCTGTGGACAAGCAGGGCATGAAACATGCATGAGACACATACATGATAATGGCCCCCGCACCACCAATGCACATAGCTAAACCCAAGAAGGAATGCGAATGCTTGGTGACAGGAATGAACATGGCCAGCCGGCCCATTCACTCCTCGTTGGTTAACCAAACGGGGCTGTGGGAAAGGGCTAAGAGGACCCTACCCCTATGACCGAGTGTGCCACCGAAGTTCTGGTGACATCCAACCGGTAGTAACGCTCAAAGGTATGAGGAGAGGCCCAGCTGGCCGCGGAGCAGATTTCCTGCAGTGGCACTCCCCTGAACAAAGCCCAAGAGGCGGCTAAGCCCCTTGTGGAATGAGCTCTGATGCCCCTTGGGGCTGCACTCCCTTTGCTTCATAAGCCATAGTATAGCGTCCACAAGCCAATGTGAGAGGCATTGCTTTGAAATGGGACTCCCCTTTTGCAGGGGAGCCCTTGAAACAAAGAGCTGGTCGCTCTTGCGGAAAGCACTGGTCCTGGTCATTATGCTTGCAGAGCACGGACGGGACACAGAGCATTCAGCCCCTGATCCTCCGGGGAGGCAAAGGGTGGAGGGTGAAAAGCGGGTAGCTCCAAAACCTCCGACGTGAACGCAGGGAAGCATTTCGGCATGAAGGCCGGGTTAGGCTTAAGGAAAACCTTATCTCCACTTAGGGAGAATTTGGCGCACGAGGGGTGAACCGAGAGTGCATGTAGCTCACTGACCCGTTTAGCAGATGCCAAGGCCGAGAGCAAAGCTGTCTTGAGGGACAGTAGCTTAAGAGAAATACTCCCCAGAGGCTCAAAAGGATACAGAGACCGCGCTTCCAGCACCATGGAGAGGTCCCCTGGGACAGATTCAACAGATCTCCTGATGACCAGCAAAGAGCGGCGTGCACCCTCCATAAATCTGCGGGTTAGAGGGTGCTGCCTGACGGTGGAGCCCCAAAACCCACATGACAGGCTGAAATCGCAGCCAGGTAGACCTTAATAGTGGAAAAGGACCTGCCTCTTCCCATGAGGTCTTGCAGGAAACACAAAATATCAGGCACCGAGCACTGATAAGATGTGAAACCACGCCCATCATACCACCCTTCGAACACTTGCCACTTACAGCCATATAGGGATCGCGTGGAAACGGCCCTGGCCTTCTGAGTAGTGGCGATTACACGCGGCGGGAGGCCCAGTGCATTTTGGTTCGTCCTCTCACGGGCCAGGCCCAGAGAGCCACCCTGTCCGGGTGGGGGTGGTAAATCTCCCCGTTGGCTTGGGACAGTATGTCCATGCGAGGGGGGAGGCGCCATGGCTCGGCGTATAACAGAGGGATTATCTCTGCCAGCCATGGGGCTTTGGGCCACCTGGGCCACCAGCCATGGGTGGGCCAGTGCGTCTGCCCCGAGGGGCGCGTCCATGTCCTTTAGCGAGAAGAACATAGGACAATAGTGATTTTCGCGCGAGGCGAAAAGATCTACGGCTGCCTGTCCAATCTCATCCATAACCTCTCCACTATCTGCGGGTGAAGACGCCAATCCCCGTGGATTGGGTTTCCCCTCGATAGCAGATCCGCGCCTCTGTTCCGAATGCCCGGGACATGAGTCACGCGTAATGACAGAAAAACCTGTCTGCTCCACACCAAAAGCCTGTAAGCTAGAGCGTGGAGTTTTGACGAGCGCATGCCACCCTGACGGTTGATATAAAATAGTAAAAGCTCTAAATAGTTAATGTGCGCTGAACGTAGTCTGCTCAGCCACAGACCGTTCACCGTTCTGCCTTCCTGGGTGGTTCCCCAGCCTGTTAAGGACGCATCTGTCGTCAAAACTTTTCGCATTGTACCGTCCCGAGGGGGGGTTCCCCGTGCGTAAAAGTTCTCGCTCTCCCAATGGCGCAAGGCCGCCGAGCAGGCGCGCGTCATCGTTACCGAGCGGCAGAGATCGCAAATCGGGCTGAAATGTAGTGTACAAAACCCATTTCGTGAACGTTCTCATTCTCAGGAGACCAATGGCACAACTTGGATAGATGAAGCCATGAGATCCTGCAGCCTGAGGCATGTGCGATATTGTACTCTTGCCCCTTCACTGAACTGAGACAGACAGTCCATCAGCGAGCGAACGCGCTCTTGAGAGACGCGCTCGCATGGAGACTGAGTTCAATTCCAAGCCCAGGAAAATGACATTCTGACTGGGAGTCAGATTGTTTTCGCTCGCATTCACCTTGAACCCGAGGGATGTGATGTGCGCGAGCACCCGGCCGGTGTCCAGCGACACCTTCTCCTTTGATTTGGCTATGATGAGCCAGTAAGTCAGAATTCTCAGCCCTGATAGTCTCAGGGGCGCCACGCCCACCTCCACACACAGACAGAAAGTTCGGGGACTCAAATTGCGCCCGAACGGAAGAACTGTGAATTCGTAACAAACGCCTTGGTAGGCGAAACGAAGATATTTCTTGTGTTGAGGGTAGATGCTTATGTGAAAGAAAGCATCTTTCAGATCGACTGATGTGAACCAGTCGTTCTGCTTTATGGCACAGGCGAGAGAGGCTTGTGTCACATTCTGAAATTGAATTTCCTCAAATGTTTGTTCAACACTCGAAGGTCCAATATAGGGCGGGGGGGGCGCCACGCCTTTTGGAACATGAAAATACCAGGAATAAAAACCATGGTTTATCAGATTGGGTGGCACCATCTGAATCGCTCCCTTGTTAGGAGGGAGGAAATTTCCTCTTTCAGAATGTGTGAGGCGTTTTCTTCTGTGTGAGAAGAGAGAACGCCGTTGAAATGCGGAGGTTTTATTGCAAACTGCAGCTTGTAACCCTGGGTTACAGTACGCAAAAACCCACTCGGGCGCTGAAACGGCTTGCCAAGCCGCTTTGTGACTCGCGAGCGCCCCCGCTCGGGCCGGAGCGGAGCTGTATGGGCCCAGCTGGTTCATTTGTGATGCAAAAGGCGCCATCTAGTGGGAACACTAGAGGCGACATGCAGGGGTTTGGAGGGATTTCCTCTCTCTGCAGTGAGAAGTTTTCTTTGCGGAGAGAGGTCTTCTCTCCAAAACGAATTCATTTGATTCGTAGCTTTGTGTGTTTTGTGTTGGGCAAACACTGGGGCCAAAGCCTTTATTGACAGAGTGAGGGAAACATAGTGTGGTGTCCACTGTGCTGAACTTTCCCTCACAAGGTGCCCCCAAAAGTGGGAAAAACACATATCTCCTGAACACATGAACTGGGCAGTCTCAAGTGCAGGCAGAAAAATAATATCCGCGGAGAGAGATACTCTCTCTGTAACGGATTTATTTAATGCGTTTTTTTTTTTTTATTATTTTTTATTTTTTTATTTAGTTATGTGTGTGTTTTGTGTTGGGGAACACAGGGGCCTTACACACACAACGTCCACTAAAAACACATCGGCTGGACAGCCGCAACTGAGCTGTGTGAGCCCAGTTGGTTGATTTATGAGGCAATGGCGACCTCTTGTGGACGGACTCAGGGCGACATGCATGGGATCAGAGAGATTTGCTCTCTATGTTGCCGCTGGCAGATATATAAATCTGCACGAATTCATTTGATTCGTTTATCAAATGTGTTGTTTAGTAATATGTGTGTTTTGTGTTGGGAAACAATGGGGCCGAAGCCTTTAATAACTGGGTGAGGGGAACCAAGTGCGTGCGGTGTGGTAACACTGCTATGTACTTTTCCTCACGACAGCCCCCTCCCCCGTAACTTGTTGTTGTGGGGGGGAGGGGGACACACACACAACGTCCACTAACATACGGGCTGGGCAGCCACGAGAGGGGATTAACCGACCGTAGGTGGGAGACCCTGTTAGTTAACGTTACTCCCAATGGTCGAACAACAGGCAGGCCGCTTGCGTTCGGGACCGCCTTCCTAGGAAGGCATAAATTGAAAACCTCAACACGTAATCGTAACAAATCAAGGCCCGTGAGACCGTGTTAACAGTCTAGCGGGACGCTCCGGCCGTTCAGACTGGGCGGTGGTCCCAGCGTTTACCCGTCGTACATATTCCTATCCTGGTCGGTGGCGCTCTGTGGAGCTGGCCACACAATGTTGAGACGAACGGCCGCTCGCTCACAAACTTCCAGGAGGATGGACGGAGGCAAAGCCGCGTGAACGCTAGCCTAGGGAACGCTAAAAGGACCGCGTCATCCCCGTCGCCGGAACCGACCGGTTCGTCAACGAGAGTGAGGTTTTCCCGCGAAGATGTCCTCTTCAGGGAATGCGGATTGGGCTGATGTCAGCTCAAATATTTTAGAGAGGTGGCGCTCCGGGAGTCCCCCGGTAGCGCGTCATCATCTCCGTGTCTCTCCTCCGAGTCAGAATGGCCGAGCACGGCGCGCTGTGTCGTGTAACTAAAAGCCGGCTTAGTAAAAGCTACATGGGCAGCAATTACAATGACCGCAATTCCCCGGGTTCTCCAAAGCTTGAGCGTGTTAAGCCCAAGCAGACCGCGCAGAACGAGAGGGTCCTTATAGCGGCGATGAGAGCACCACACGCGGCCGGGCAGGCTCGTCGTGATAGGCTGTTCCCCGGGGGAAGCGGCTGTTTAGACGGTCACATAGCCATGGGTGGGCCAGCGGTGAAGAACTCGGAAAAATCCGTGGCGGGCAGCCATGTAAAGGAGGAGCAGGTGAAGGACAGCGAGAGCTCGGGCGGCTCCGGATGCAAAAAACACAGCGGATAGGCTGAAGAAACGACTGTCACTCACGTCTGGCGGAGGCTGATCTGGCGATATGTCCTCCTGAAGACTCGAAAGCGAGCAGCGTAACGTTAATCCAACCGAACTGTGTCAATGCAGAGATCGCGAGAAGCGAATGTCAACTGAGGAATAGCAGCGCGCCCAGCTGTGATATGCCCGTAGGTAAGGGGGTGTGGCCTCACCTGGCATTGGCTGCGCGCTTCTGTCTGTTAGCCAGACTTGGTGCAATTGGATGCTTCTGCAGAGGTCAGGTACGGATGCCCTTCCCGTAGGTGGATCTCGAAACGAGATGATGAAAGAGAACTTTCAATAGTGGGCAAGAACACATCATAAATATACATTTAAAATATGCAACAATCTTTACTGAATTATAACATTACATAGTAAACATTTTATGTGCAAGCTTCCCATTTTTGCTTTTTATTTTATTATTGGGGCTTTTTTATTATAAAGGGAAGTATGGTTGAAAAAGGAGTAACGGAATTGGGACATGACCCAGGTCCGATTCAAACTGGGCTCTTCATGAGCCAGCAGCTCTTAAGCATCCTGAACACAGTCCACTCTGGAATAGAAACTTGATAATAGAAAGGTAAAAGGTAATGCAAGTTTCAGACATCACTGAATAGTACAAGCTAGAACAGGGAGATATTAAGAAATAGTGGAATTATAGGTCTTTCTTTCTTTCTTTCTTTCTTTCTTTCTTTCTTTCTTTCTTTCTTTCTTTCTTTCTTTCTTTCTTTCTTTCTTTCTTTCTTTTCAGCAGGATGTAGTTAAGTGCTGATGGAAGAGATGAGTTTTCAGCTGTTTCTTGAATATTGTCAGGGATTCTGCATTCCTGATAGGTTTGGGAAGATCATTTTGTGATCATTCTGTGTGTCTGTGTATACCTGTATATATCTTTTTGTCTGCTCCTCTTTCGGTTGACACAGACAGGATCGTTGATGTGGCTCTAAAAGCAGTTCCCATTGACTTTGGTAAATGGCCTATATGAGTGCACTACTGATGACGCACTCTTGCATGGGCGTCGGAACCATTGTATATGGGTGGGACAAGACCCACCCACTTTTTAAGACCAATGATATTGGACCCACTCACCTTTACTGTCTCTAATTCAGCGCATATGTCTGCTCACTTTTCAGTCACTTGCAGTGATCTAATTTGCCGTTACCGCCAAAAAATGCGTTACTATATTTGATAGGGCTGTGTAACGATACACCAAACCCACGATTCGGTTCGTATCACGATTTTTGACGCACAATTCGATACAAACCTCGATTATTTTGGGGGTGTGGTGACGCGGTGTGACGCGTTCATGTAACATGTAAGGGTGGCGCTGCCAATAAAGCACCTAAAAGCTGTCACAAAGAACCGGCAAAAGTAATGATTATGAATATGTCAAATATAGCAAGGAGACATTTGGAAGACTAGGGTACAATTTAACACTTTAAAATGTTTGGAAATTTCGCAAGGAGTATGATTTCTATTTTTCTATTTTCATTCATCTGGCAGAAAGACATTAATCAGACACTGAAAAGCTCCTTTCATAGGGATTTGTTTAGCCTCAGATGACTTCGATTCGAAACCAAGGAAGATGATTTAGAGCGGAAAAGTTCTCATTTTCTGAAGCTCTTTTGAAGTGTGCCTGGATCAATGTGTGATTGGAGGTGTTTCTTTTTAAAATGTGGTTATTTGCAGAAGTATTTAACCCTTAAAAGGTCACGGATGTTATGGAGGTGTACGTGCTGGTGCACACGGATGCATATCTCTCTGCTGCATGAGACTCATGGTTCTGGGGGTGGAGTGGTTGGCGTTACACTGCTAGATTCTGCACACATTGCTCGCATTTGTTTCTCTGCAGGAGAGGAATATTCTGGCTTGACGAATAATGAACTAGATAGGGAGACAATGTCAGGAGAGTTCATTTTTATTAACTGTCTCGTATTGTCCCACTGTACAGTAAAGAGGACAGAGTTAGCTAGCTTTAAGGGGCCGGGCCTTTATAACTTTCAAAGCAATAATCTCTTTTGTGGAGGTCATGGAAAATCATCTTTCTCTGTTTGTCTGCCTTGAATAGATAATGTCAGATTGAATAGAACATAAGTTTAGCATCATATCTATTTTGAGATAAAGAATAAATTGTCACTAGATTAATAAGATCCTTCAAAAAACTAGTCAAAAGGTTGATGCTTGAAATTCATTTGTTGTGTATCCCAAAAAAGGATTACACGCCGAGATTCTAGCAATCTTCTTTTTATTACATGTGCAAAAAATTAAAGTGCTCAGTGCATTTTAAAAGTCAACAAACTTTTGTTTGGTTTGTTTGTTTGGCAACCAATGTAGATCTTTCAGAAGGGGAATGACATGCGTAAAGGTCACGCAGGACCTTTTTCAGTTATCAAAATCTTTGGAAACATTTTATCTTTTTATACAATTTCTTACATCTCATTTATCACACATGAATTCAAACCCATCAATTTTTTCCAAAGATTGTTAGGTAATGATGATGCAGGCTGTTTTAAGGATCCTTCTTCACCCTCTCTTTGTGTTAGACACATTTTACTGCTGCTGTCTGTCGTGTCAATCGTGTTGTATTATGAATGAGTGTGTGTGTGTGTGTGTGTGTGTGTGTGGGGGGGGGGGGGGGGGGTGTCTCTTTGCTTTGAACTTTTGAATTAGTCAGAGCCACACAGTCTCTTGCAGTGAAATGCTTGACATGCTGTGGCCTATGACAGCTCTGCCAGGTCTTTAGAAAGTTATTTTAAGTATCCCTTTATATATTTGTTGGCTAGTTGGATAAATGGCGTTTCATTCTTCCCAAACACATGCAGCATAGCGTACAGTGATTCTGACTGATTCTACTCTTTTGAAATGCTTTATGGATACTGAATATAACCATGGATCTGAGCATTAAAGATGGTGTAGAGTTCATGTGCTCCTGATAGACTGTTCTTAACTGAATCCTGGCTGCTCAATCTGAATCTGCTTACACAAATATGTATACTGTATGCACTCTTGTGGTAATGGGTGAGTACATACTTTTAAGCGGTAAGACTCATTTTGGCACATATTACACCATGCAATAGTTTTTGATTACAGAAACCCTTGTTGCATACTGTACGGACGACCTATTATGTGTTTTTTTTTTTTTACATTTTCAGCTTTCTTTAGTGTGTAATGTTGCTGTTTGAGCATAAAAAAGATCTGTGAAGAGTTCAAAGCACTCCTAAAGGATTTATTCTCTAATCAATAAACACTGATTCTGAACTCCGTGAAATACATTGATTGTAGCCTTGAGTTCTTCTCCCTCATTTAAATGATTCGCGCTCACGCTTGAAGTGGTTGACCAATCACAACACACTAGTCCAGCCAACTAATCAGGGCACATTGTTCAGTTCTGTTCAGTTCTTTTTATTTCTTAAGCACATTTAGTAACAGCAACAAGGCTGACCAAAGTGCTGTACAATACAAAATAAAAAGACCATAAGATAACAGATAAAAGGAAACAGAGAAGAACAAAACAAGACATTACAATGTTTCAAAAGCCAACGAAGACTAGATTTGAATGCAGATATGGTAGAAGCAGCGCTAATGTGGTTTGGAAGGTTTCCATAAAGTGGGGCCAGCCACACAAAAATCTCTATCACTTTAAGCGAGGTCATGGAATTTGAAGTAAAGCTTACATATACTTATAGATGCGTATATTTTTTACGTCCTTTCAGAAATCGTGGTGCTGCATTTTGAACCACTTGTAAATAAGAAATTTGAGGCTTTGATATAATAGATGGAGTTGCAATAATCTAGCCTAATAAAAGCATGGATTGCAACTTCCAGAGACTTCTCGGATAGAAACAGCTTAATTTTAGCAAGCAAGCAGAGATGAAAGAAACTAGAACCAATCACAGAGCTAATATTTTAATTAAACTTGAGAGAACTGTCAAACTCCACACCCAAATTCCTCACAGAAGGAGAAACAAAAGGTTGTAGATATTCAAGTTACTTCCTGGAGAAACAGAGCGGTTTTATCTGCATTAAAAAATGGACGTTTTTAGAAAGCCAACATTTAACCTCATCCAAACAGGCAAATAGGGTACATTTGAAGTGGTGCACCACCTGAGCGTCTTTGCCAAAAGATTATTTGGGATGCTATTTTCAACATTCCATGATTTGTGATGCACTAATAGCATTTTTATGTACTATATCTAAAATAGATATCATGAACATTTGTATGCAGCACCTGCGTTTCTAGGTCCTTTGTTGTTGTCACCTTTGAGTTGGAAAATTTCCATATCTCCAACAGAAAGCTCAAATGTTGCATGTGCATCTTTCAACATTTTGGGAAGCATCTGTGCCAGTAACCTTGGCTTTTTCCAGCCTGTGTTTGATGCAGGTTATGCTTGGTGCATGTGACATCCTGTTTCCCCTCAGGGAAAGAATCAGCGATGCAGATTTTCCATGTTTGGTCAAGGGGGATGGGCGTACCACAGATCGATCGCCCTGGAAAGCAGATGGGTCTCCACATATCAATAGCTGAACACACACACATATTACTTGGCCAGGCTTGCATATCAAGGGCAGCTGTGGCATCTAGAATCTCAGCAGGAAGGTCAGAGCCGACAGTCTAGCCCGACTTGTGGCTGCTGGGTTGAGGGTATTTCAGGAGCCTGGACTAATAATAGAACACAAAAAGCCCATCTGCTGGACTGATGTGTTTGTGTGTGCGTATATATATATATATATATATATATATATATTAGGGCTGTCAAATGATTAATCACGATTAATCACATCCAAAATAAAAGGTTTTTTTACATAATATATGGGGGTGCACTGTGTATAATTATTTTGTATATATATAAATACACACGCATGTATATTTAAGAAAAATATATTATTTATATATAAAATATTTATATATAATATAAATTATATCTAAATCTATATACAGTATATACATGAAAATATTTCTTAAATATATACAAGCATGTGTGTGTATTTATATATATATATAAAATAATTATACACAGTTCACCCACATATATTATGTAAAAAAAACTTTTATTTTGGATGTGATTAATCACGATTAATCATTTGACAGCCCTAATATATATATATTTCAGTTTTAATAATCATTTTCCATTATACACTAAACAAAATTATAAACGCAACACTTTTGTTTTTGATCCCATTTTTCATGAGCTGAACTCTAAGATCTAAGACTTTTTCTATGTACACAAAAGGCCTATTTATCTCAAAAAATGTTCACAAATCTGTCTAAATCTGTGTTAGTGAGCACTTCTCCTTTGCCGAGATAATCCATCCACCTCACAGGTGTGGCATATCAAGATGCTGATTAGACAGCATGATTATTGCACAGGTGTGCCTTAGGCTGGCCACAATAAAAGGCCACTCTAAAATTGGGACCCCCAATAATAACAATATTTGAGAGAAATAGGCCTTTTGTGTACATAGAAAAAGTCTTAGATCTTTGAGTTCAGCTCATGAAAAATGGGGCAAAAACAAAAGTGTTGCGTTTATCATTTTGTTCAGTGTAGATAATATATAGGTTATCTATGGCTGAAAGTCTGAGACCACATTCAAAATCTTATATAAAAGCTCAATAGTAACAAATATATAAAACACACACACACACATATCCAAGCGAGTTATGGGGATTTTCCCTAGACATGATTTTTATACTGGACAAACTTACCCAAACTTTTTGCAATTTTACATTTTCAAAAACATCACTTAGTATGATTTATAAGCTATTTTCCTCATGGGGACCAACAAATTTCAAGGACAAGGATTTCAGATATTGTCATCTTTGTGGGGACATTCCCCATAATGTAGGGTTTACAGACTGTACATGTGTTCGTTTTGGCGTAATGGAAGGGTTAGAAGTAAAAGAAACCACTGGCAGTATTGTTATTCCACGCATGACCCTTCACCCTGCATTGGATTTATCTATATGCAGTCTTGACAGCTCCGTTTTGCTTTATTTGTTTCCGGTCTCTTGTCAGCTGCTTTGGTCTGATTGCATCAGTCTCACACAAGGGAGCCGTGGGTTTTTTGCCAATATAAACTAGCTTGATTAAGACTTGTGAATTCTCGTGAACTCTGTTAACGTTGTTCTTCAAAATGCATTTTTTAGTCTTTCACAGAAGAAAGGAAGTCATTGACTTGTTTGTGAAAATGACAGACTTATGTTGGAAGACTAAGGGATTATGGGATATCTTGCCTGAAAGACTTATAGTCGATGACTTATGAAAGATTGTTTCCACCACTGAGTAAAAAATTTAAAAAGGTAATTGCGAATAGTTTTTGCCTCGCAATTGTTAGTTTATATCTTACAATTTGGACTTTATAACTCACAATTGTGAAAAAGTGAGAACTGACCGTTTTAAATTTGCAATTGTGAGAAAAAAGGTTTAGGTGAGATCATATCTCACAATTCAGATTTATAACTCAGTTGCGAGTTTTAATCTCATGATTGTGATACCATATACCATAAACAGTTCTGAGAAAAGTCAGAATTGTGAGATAAAAAGTCGCAATTGCCTATTTTTGTTATTCTGTGGCAGAAACAAGCTTCCATAATGACTTCCTTTCTTCTGTGGAACACTAAAAAACATATTTTGAAGAGTGTTGGTAACCAAGAGTTTCATTTGTTTTTGTTTATTTTTACCATCTCAGGTATGAATAAAAAATATTTCTTTGGTAATTTTAGTTGCCTCTGTTGGAAACATGTTTTTTTGTCACATACTGTATGTTGTGTTTTAGTTGCTGGTTTGTTGGTGTAACCTTTTAGGCTTCTTAACTAGTTTACCAATAATTCCTTAATCTACAGGCTCCACCAACTACTAAACTGGCCTTTACAGCAGAACCATTTAACCCAGAACTTTCATTTTAGAAACAAGGGAATAGATACTAGTTATGGATGACATCTCTACTTTGTCTATATCTCTTATCTCTCTCTGAATCCATCCTTTTCTTTAACAGTGTTTCTCCCAAGGATTCATTCCCAGCCTGGCTGTGTCGGATGTCTCTGTTCTGAGCATTGTGTTTATGACCCTGTTAAATGGGCAGATTTCGATCATGGGGAATGATCTATTTTGGGATTGAGCTGTGTGATTGAGATTAGAGGATGTGACTGAGTCTGCTGTCTTTATATGGAAAACTGCTCAACTTTTAAAGCAGTGGTTAACTAGTATTTGGTGTTTTCTATTTTAGCTGTAATCTTGATATCATATTCTCCTAAAGCTCTTTGCTTGGTTAGTGTGGTCAGTGTTTTAGTCGAATGCCAAAACATTGATTTATATATTTATTTAGCCTCGTAAGATGAAAAGATAAAATAGACTTTTGTGTTTTAATGCTGAATTTTTAAGTACAAAAAGTACAAGTGAAAAGATTTCTCATACAAACCATCTGTGCTTAGTCCACAGTTCCCATTCAAGATGTGCAGTACTAAATGTACAGAAGAATTAAAAGGGGAACTGTTTGCTTTATTTATAATAATTGTGTTACTTTTTAAAGACTTGGTTCAAGTTTCTGAGGAATTCCATTAAGGATTGTTCAGATACTGCAGAGCATTCTTTCAGTAACCAATCAGAGACAAGAGTCAGTCAGGCAGACTCCTCCCCCGCTGCAGCTGATTGGCCCGTCCTGCTCTTTATATCTCCACACGTGAAGGGAGCTGTAGTAAACATAGCTGTTCTCACATACATGCCTGGATCATCTCAAATCATCTACACTTCAGCTTAGCCACCTGTTACCTCAACAAACAATGGCAGCCTTTGTGTCGGTGAGTTCAATTTCCACACAGAAGAATGCAAGTTTCATCATTTGTGCAGTTAACATAAATTACATTAATGCAACAATGTAACCATATGTTCAGGATTTATGAATCAACCACTGAAAGGTTTTTCTTGTGTATACTACCATTCAAAAGTATGGGGTCTGTAAGATTTTTTTAATGTTTTGGAAAGTCTCTTATTTACCCCAAAACTGCATTTATTTGACCAAAATTACAGTAAAACTGTAATATTGTGAAATATTATTACAAATTTAACCACTGTTTTATATTTTACTTTTTCCATTGATGGCAAAGTTTCAGTGTCACATGATCCTTCAGAAATCATTCTAATAGGCTGATTTTCTGCTCAGGAAACATTTATTATTATCAATGTTGAAAACAGCTGTGCTGCTTAATATTTCTGTGGAAACTGATACATACAAAGATTCTTTGATGAATAGAAAGTTCAAAAGAACAGCATTTATTTGAAATGGAAATCTTTCGTAACATTATAAATGTCTTTACTGTAAATTTTAATCAATTTAATGCATTCTTGCTGAATAAAATAAATCGTATGTCAGTATATTGAAGTGTATAAAGTAGAAGATTATATAAGTGTGAGTAGAAGATTGGAAATGCTAGGGGTTGGTCGGCTTAATTTAGTGCTGTCTCTGGCAGTTTGTGTCTGTGCGGATGGCCTCTGGCTCTGGGCATGTGTGTGTATTGTACTTTTGGCCTGTACCTTGCTGTTTATAGAGCTCACGTTCATATACAATGTGTGGAATACCTGAGATAAGTGCTCACAACAAGTGCCTGCTAAACCTCGTTAGCACAACAGTATAACCATCTTAAAAAAACAAGATTCGTTTTAGTAACTTATTCATGTTAAAGCAATACATTTTATTGGTCTTGTATTTGATTTTGCAATTTTGTTCGAGTTTCCAGTCAGCGTATGAAGATTGGGCAATCGACTTTTGTTTGTGAGACGCTTGTCTTCTATCAACATTATTAATTAATTAATTGTGCATATCAGTAGTTTTGCATTCCAATTTTAAGATCCACGAGTACATCTGATGTCAGACATTGTTTATCTTCTCTTCAGATTTTGTTTTGATAGATATTCTATTTTTGTATTACAAACAGTGTTTTGTGTATGTAGGGCATTTATATTTGAATCTATCCTTAATATGATAAAACATTTTATGTACTATTTTTGTCATCAGGGGGAAAAAAAACTTATAATATTAGGCAATTTTAAAGTTGGGATATCCAGACATTTGCTCAGCTAAAAAAAAAAAAAAAAAGTGTATATATATATATAGTATGTGTATGAATACAGTAGGCTATGTGTATGTGTGTGTGTTTTTCAAATCATTTTGGCAATTTGGCATGATGACATATTTGATCATTTAACCATTATTTAACCAAGACACTTTGTTCTCTTAGATGGCAACGTGTTACACCTGTAACAAGATGTCCAGACAACCTGGAATGAACCGTGAGCTTTTGGCTACTCTGTCACAGAACCGAAGTACCCCAGGAAGTGCAGGCAAACAAAGAACTCCACAGTCTGTCAACAGGGGCACTCCAAAATCAGTAGTGGACAGAACACCAAGTGGCACACCAAGGTAAGCTACTCTTTGAACATATATGTTGCTGGTCCCAACTGCATCTCACAGAACTAATGAAACCATTTACTCAATGCTTTCTTCCCGCAGGTCAGTGTCTTCAAACACCAGCTCGTCATCAAAGTCTTGCAGTGGAAAGTCGTCACCCTTCGCCCGCCTCAAAAAGATCCTTATGCTGGAAACCAAACAGCAGAGTAAGAAAGGTGGTCTGAAGGACTTCCTCTCATCTCTCTGAAGACCTCGGCATCTTTGTAAATGAAAGACTCTGGCCCACTTTGAAAGGAGCTACTGAAGTTCATGATGAGGATGATAATCACTTCTCCTCAATGGCACCTAGTGGAGGAGTCATTATAGCCTGGTTTATATTGAAGGACTGGGTTAAACTGAACAAAACGTCTCATTTCCTTCTATTAAGAATCTGTTTCTGGATCCTTCTGGACAAGTGGCATAAACATTTATTTTTATAGCACACTTGTGCTACAGAACAATGCTGTGATTTTTTTTGGAGGTTTTTTTTGTTGTGTTTTTTGAATTTCCTATTATTTTCATGATACCACATATTGTAACTTTTATATGTTGTGCGTTTAATGATAATTTTGTACACTGAATTCACACATTTGAATCCACTGTTTGGATTACTGATATTAAAAGAAGGATTGTCTTTTCACTTGGCTTACACATTGAATTAATTTGTGTGCTCAAAAAAAAAAGGTGCTGTGTTGTTTACATTTGGTGGCATAGTTGCCTTCAGACTATACAGAAAAGACCAAAAATATGTCACACTGGCTTCTTTTTTCTGTCTCAATACATTTAAATTGTCTTGTTTGATCTTTGACAGAATTTTTTTTTCAATAAAAAGTAAAATAATTAAGTTTGTGTGTTTATTTATTCATCTTAAAAGAGATTAAAAGACCCATAATGTTTTTTCTAGGCCCCAAACTGTATTATAATCATTTTTAAATTGTATTTTTTTTAAAAGCAACACAAAATTTGTGTAAAAATACTGTACTTGTAGAAAACTGGAATCACAAAATGAATCGTGGTTAATAAACTTAATAAACTGGTCAACCCTCCTAGTTTCTGGTAATAAAAAAAAGTTAAAAAAACAGCAGTCAATATTTTATCCTATACAATAGACAGGACATATGGACATGTATCTTCATTTACTGTAACAGTGTACAAACTAAAAATAATGTTCTTAAAATATATAATTGTTTTTTATAAGTTTTATCTTTGACGCACTGTAGTTTTTTTTTTATCTCAATGCACATTTTAGGGGCCTTTTATTTTGAAAAAGCACTTTCACCCGGAAGTGGTTAAACAGACGCTCATTTGTACCTTTAGTTTACAATCATCATTACCCTGATAATTACACTGAAGTATTAACTTTTTGAACATAAGATGTGATTATAGATATACTAGAAACTATCTCCAAGGAATGTACAATGTCAGCTCGCAAACGAAGCCGAGAGCATCACGAGGACAGACATGAACGAAAGAAACACAAGGAGTCAAAACAAGATGATGACAAATTCAAGAACCAAACCAGAAAACTGATTCAAGAGGTGCAGAAACTCAAGCATGTGGAGACTTTGTGAGTATTTGCATAACATCCGTTTGGTATTGGTAATTCTTTTGTATAACCTAGAGTTTGTATTATCTGAACTTCTTTACCATTCTGTTCCACTTTTGTCTTGCATATATGTTATTACTTTATTTTTTTTTTGTTTTTCCTTTCAGCTATGAAAATCCTCCTCCTGGGTTCATCAAGGTTTGGTCATGGCTTGAAGTGTATTAAATGCTGCGAATTTATCATGAGCTAGTTGGGTTGCACTTCATTTTAAGGTGCCATTGTTGCAGTGTATTGTATACAATTAAGTTCAGTAACATGACTTAACAATATGTACTTACTATAGAGTTAAGGTTTGGAATAGCGTCTGTTTTAGGGTTACTTGCATACAATTATGCATAATATACTGTTATTAGTAAGCAAGCACCTGTAATATATGTAACAAGGACACTGTAAAATAAAGTGTTACCTCTAGTTGTCATCAATATGTCATCAGAGATCATGTAAAGGATTAGAAATACGTTTTTGAGTGAGCATTTTGCAATACACACAGAACTTCTTTTGCAGGAAGATGATTACAAACCAGAGGACTGTATTCCTGATGACCCTGGTAATGAGGATGCCAGGAGCTTCTTGGCTCACGCTCCCACTAAAGGACTGTGGATGCCTCTGGGAAAAGAGGTGAAGGTCATGCAGTGTAAGCAAACTTTCAGATATATTTACTTCGCTCTTAAGATAAAGATTTTTTTGTGATCTAAATTGAACTTCTGAATTGAAACGAGTAGGTGTTTCTTTTATGGAAGCTTCTTTCTGCCACGTAATAAAATATAATAGTGGTAAGGTAAAAGGTAATTGTGACTTTTTCCTCGCAATTTCTGACTCTTTTTTTTTTTTTCTTCTTCTTGCAATTCTGACATTTTTTCTTGCAATTCTGATTTTTTTTATCAGAATTGTGAAGCATAGATTCAGATTTGGGAGAAAATATAATTATGAGATAAAAACATGAACTTATTGAGGAAAAAAGATCAGAATTGTATGACATACAGTCCCAATTAAAAATTAAATACATTTTTTATCTCACAATTCTGACTTTTTCTTGAAATCACGAGTTATGAATTTAGAATTGTGAGAAATAAAGTACGAATTGCAAGATATAAATTCGTAATTGTGAGATAAGTCATAATTGTGAGATATAAACTTCCAATTGTGAGAAAAAAAAGTCAGAATTGTGAGAAAGTTGCAATTACCTTTACTGTGAGTTTATATCTGACAATTGTGACTTTTTTCTTGCAGTTCTGAGTTTATATCTTACCATTCTGAGAAAAGTCAAAATTGTGAGTTATAAACTCGCAATTGTGAGGGAAAAGTCAGTATTGCGAGATATAAACTCAGAATTGCGAATTATAAACTTAGAAATGGTGACAAAAAGTCAGAATTGCGAGATATATACTTGCAATTGTGACAAAAAGTCAGATTTGAGAATTATAAAAATGGAATCGCAAGAAAAAAAGTCAGAATTGTGAGTTATTAGCTCTGAATTCTGAGGAAAAAAAGTCAGAATCACGAGAAAAAAGTCAAAACGTCAAAGTATCATCATGTTATGTTTACCACAGGCTTTATTTTACTCCTAAATAAATAAAAATAAAAACCGTTATAAAACCCCATAGGAAAGTCTCAAGGGAACCAGTGGCGAATTAATCCTTGCAGCACTGTATTGCGAGATAGTCAGAATTGTGTTTATATCTCGCACTTTCGAGCTTATAACTCACAATTCATACTTTTCCCCCATCAGAATTGTGCGATAAAAAGCCTTTATTATTTTTATAACGTGGCGGAAACAAGCTTCCATAGTCTCTTGACTGGTCGTGTATATAGAAAAGTTTTTGTGCAGTATATAATTATAACATAAACTTGAGTTCGTGCTGTTTTTTTTTTTTTATAGAAAATTGGTGCCTGTAACTTTTAGCGACAAATTATGTTTTAGATTTTTCTGTGCGGATGAAGGTCATTGAGAAAACAAACTGTGTGTAGGCTGGAGATGTAAGCAGTACGGCCACAGAACGGGAGACAAAGAATGTCCGTTCTTCATCAAAGGCAACCAGAAACTGGAGCAGTTCAGAGTAGTAAGTGACACACACGGCCTACTTTTTACACTGCTGCAGTTAAAGGATTTATTTAAAACCACGTACAGTAACCTTGACTTAAAGCCTGATTAAAAACTTTGGCCTTAAATATACAGGGTTTGAACATTTTTTTAAGAACATTTTTAGAGATTGAGCCATGAACTAGCAGATTGCTGATATGCTTCTTTTTTTTTTTAATCTCTCTTTTTTTTTATTGAATAAACATTAACATTATACAAGCACTTTCATTCAAATGCAAATATTAAACATTATACAATTAGACATACAAAAATAAAACAGAAACAAAAAGAACAGGAACAAGAAAAGAGAGAAAAACACAAATAAATAAAAAATAAAGGTGCCAAAGAGGTGGTAATATAAAAATCTGAATAAAAGTACAGCTGGGGGTATAAATATATCAAATAAATACTTTCTTATTCAAAGAGTCTGTTTATGTGCAGACAAAGTTTTTACTCCCACAACCTTCAATAACAGCTCTTTGCAAAGCTCTGAAAGGTACACTCAGTATTATTTTCCTTATAAATAAATGAATAGTACTTTAAATAAATAAATTATGAATTAATAGGCCTAATAAAAGTTGATCTCATGGGGTCCAACATGTTGAAGTCACATGGCCAGCCTACTACGAATGATCTCTGTATCCCCCTTATTATTGTCAGATGCTTTCGCTCGCACACAACCTAAACTTTTATTGTTGTGTGATGTTTCATCCACACCACTAGGTGTAAGTATAAGTCCATAATGACTGCCATATTGACTGCACAATATAAAAAATTAACTATAACTTAAGCTATAAAATATTTTACTTCCGTTGCAAGTTAGAATTTATTTTATATGGTGAACCTGAACTGTTTATGAATGTTCATAACATTTCTGTGATTCTTTCAAAGGCACATGAGGATCCAATGTACGATATCATTCGAGAAAACAAACGCAATGAAAAAGAGACAAGGTACGTCAAGTTTTATACATATTGAGACTCTGTGAAACTCAAATAGAATTATTATAAATAACTCTCAAAAGCTATAAGGATAGACACAATTCACAATACAATGTTCAAAAGTTTGGAATCAGTGCTTTTTTTTTTTTTTTCTTTTTTTTCTCTCTCTCATGCTCACCAAGGGTGCATTTGTTTGATCAGTACAAACAATAATATTGTGAAATATTATTACAATTTTAAATAACTGTTATCTATTTAATATATTTTAAAATCTAATTTATTCCTGTGATGGCAACGCTGAATTTTCAGCATCATTACTCCAGTCTTCAGTCACATGATCCTTCGCAAATCATTCTAATATGCTGATTTGGCTCAAGAAACATTATTTTTGTGAAAACTGATAAATTTTCTTTCCAGGATTCTTTGATGAATGGAAAGTTCTAAAGAACAGCTTTCATTTGAACTAGAAATCTTTTGTAACATAATAAATGTCTTTAATGTCTCTTTTGATCAATTTAATGCTTCTTACTAAAAATTCAATCTTACTAACCCCAAACTTTTGAACGGTAGTGTGTGTCTATGAGATGAGGATCTTTTAATAATCTGCTTTTTAATAAGGTATTTGGTGTGTTGAGGTCTTTCAGAGGCCAGTGTTGATGAGTCGTGTCAGTTTAACAAAAGAACCCTGTTGCAGACGATTACGTAACTCTTTACTCCACTGTGATTAACTTCTGTTATGTGGTGACAAGAGCTCCTGCTACATGGGAGTAATTAGAAACTGTTATGTGGGATGTAAACCCATAGTGGGTCGTTTTGACAGATTATTTTGTTCGTACATTGCTGAGCTCCACATTTATGCCACAGAACTGTTACTAAACATTCCCATGGGACTGGCAATTTGAAATTTTCAGCAGGATGTTGGAAAACAAGGAGTAGCTTGTTAAAAAAAAGTTGAAAGTCAGAAATCAGCCGCTTTGACATTGATGCAGTCTTCACTCTTCACAGCATGTAGTGAATGAAAGCAAAGCTAAAACGGGGTTGTGCGGTTCTGTCAGAGGATGTGGACCCTCTGAACAGCAGTGATCTGATGAATTGTTAATAGTTGCAGGTCGGTGTGGCAGTGGCTGTCAGAAGGTGCTTGTGTTTTCTGCTTCCTCTTATGCCCAAATCAATAGCAATCGAATTTAGTTAAAGATAGCGTTCTTAAAATATTCTAAATAAATCCAATTGCTCAAAGGTGAAGTGTGTAATTTCTGTGCTTCTAGCGCCACCAAAAGGAATTGCAAATATATAAATAAGTGCAAAATTAATGTTTTCTATACATTTTTGTAGTTTCTTAAATATTATCAATTTAACACTAAATGTTATTTATATTTTATAATATTTAAAATAATATTAAATATAAATATTATTTGTGTGTATTTATGCGTGTGTAATATGTATATAAATATTTATTGAATATTATAAATGTATATAATGTACTATATTTTTAGAATAATATGCTATATATTTATAATAATATTTCATATATTTAGTTTACACACATACTATATATATATGTATATATGCACATGTTTATATGTATATTCATATATATTAAATATTATTTATAAATTTTTTTTATATTTATATTTTATTTACATTTTAGTATTTATATATACAGACACACACACATTTGTTTGTGTGTGTGTATACATGTGTATTATTAAATAATACTATTATAAATATTTTAGAAATATTATTTGTGTGTGTCTATATATAAGACTATATATATATATATATATATATATATATATATACACACACATATTTATAATATATTTATAATATTTAATATATATATTTATCAATACACACACACATTAAATAATTGTGTTGTAAATATTATATATAAATATATAATATATATATAGATAATAATATTAAATATTATTATAATAAATATTATTATTTGTAAACTAAATTTAATTTTACATTTTTAATCTATAATAGGACTATTTTAAAGGAGATGTGTTTTTTTTTTCATGTTAAATGTTTTCATGAGTTCCATTATCTATAGTTTGATTATCTTTTTTGTCTGCGTATTGCAAAAAATTGTGCATAGAAAATAATTTTGATGTGTCTTTTTTCTCCTCACTGTAGGATCCAGCAGTTGAAACAGCTGCTTCAAGACACCACCTCTGACTCTGACTCCACCTCAACTTCCTCTGCCTCCTCTGATCACAACCGGAAGAAGAAGAAGAAGAAAAAGGAGAAGAGGAAGAAAGAAAAGAAGAAACACAAGAAGAAAAAGAAGAAGCACACGGCCAAGGCTAGCGATGACTCAGACTCAGACTGAAACAGGGGCCAGTGGTCTGGATGTCTCAGTGCTCATCATTAGAAGCTCTGCAATAGTGTGTCAGCCCTATCAAGTATACACAGGAGGCTTCCTATCAGTTCCCCGGGCCATCTTCACGTCTGCTTAATAATTCATGGATGCATTAATCCCCTCTGTCGCATGGAATGCTTAGGATATATGCATCTTCTTTATCAGATTTCCTACAGCTGTTCCTTATCAGGCTGTTTGTTCCTTGGGCTTATTGGACTGAAGTCTGAGTTGAACAGAGTTTCTGAATGTATGTTAATTTACATTTTGAGAATGCGTCATTGTGAAAATAACTGACGAGAGCTTATGATACATGCCATCTGCTGTCTTGAACAGTGACGTCCATAAATGTCATGCAAATAAATCAATGACTATTCAGCATTTACAGCTTCTTTCTATGGTAATCTGATATGTCCTAAAGAGATTTTGAGGGTTTATAGGATCTTGCGACTCAAATTACAAGTGTGAATTCACATCCTCTGTTTCCATCAAAGTGTTCGGGGCTTCTGCATCTGGCTGTGGTACGTAAGCGCAGCCAATTAGCACCTCTTGAATGGGTGACAATGGTTTGCACATCATTCACATCACCAGAGAGGCTTATTGAGAGGGGAAAGTATGCTTTTCCTTTGATCTCGTCGCTGAAATCCGGACTCCTGCGGTTGTCGTTGGAGTACATGTGCCATTTTGTATCAAGATAAATAGTGCATCATATTTGATCAAAGGAGCTCTTCATAACGCAGATTCAATTTGGAGACTATTTAAATGTGCATCTAAAAGAAAACAATAATTAATTATTCTTAAATATTCATATTAATAACATAAATCATCAAATCAACTTCAAAATACAGTCTATGACTGACTATCAGGGCTTTATTTGATTTGCAAGTCATTAACTAGCACTCATCTTCAGAATGAGTTTGTACTGGTAAAAAAAGCTTGATTCTCATGTTTCCTTTTTAGTTCCTCTCTTTTCATTGTATCTCCCTTTGTTCTGATCTGGGCAGGGCCATTAGAAACGTGTGTTTATGTGACATGTTCCCTTTTTATCAAGCCGTGAATGTCACAAATGAGTTCCCCACTGTTTAAATATATTATACATTTTGGTTTACTCTAGACAAGTGTTATTTACAGTTCAATTCAAGTCAAGTCACCTTTATTTATATAGCGCTTTTTACAATACAGATTGTATCAAAGCAGCTACACAGTGATAACATGAAAATTATACAACAAAGTTTGTTTCTAGAAGAAAAATTGTGACATATATATATATATATAATGTATACGCACACACACACAGTCAGAGTTGGACAAAGTACACAACTTCCTTACTCAAGAGACTTGTGAATGTGAAGAGTTTTTATTATTTTTTACTCAAAAAAATTGAGATGATCAGAAGTGCAATTACCTTCACATTCCTGTTCATCAATTAATCCTGCGCTGTTTAATTTGACTAACTTTGAACCAGTTTCATAAGCGCAGCTGGCAGATATTGTCTCTAAAATGAATGGAGGTTGCTGCAGACTGGATATTCTTCCTACTCATCTTTTTAAAGATGTTTTTCCTACTGGGAGTTCTAGCCTAACAGCTATAATTAACAGTTCCTTAATGAGTGGAGTAGTACCAAACAGTTTCAGGACATGCAATTGTTCATAATTGTTAAAAAAAACCTAATTCGGATCATACAGTATATAACAACTATAGACCTATTTCTAAACTGCCTTTTTTCTCCAAGATTTTAGAGAAAGTGGTCTACTCGTAGCTATATTCATATTTGAATACTTTCGATATTAGACACATTCAAGTCGGGCTTTAGGACCTGTCACAGCACAGATTAGATCTAAGCGCTGCCTTCGATACGATTGACCATGAGATTCTTCTCAACCGTCTGGAGTGTTGGGTTGGTGTCCAGGGTACAGCCCTTCAGTGATTTGCCTCATATGTAAAAGACAGGACAGTGGCTATGAATCTGGGAGAATTTTCTTCCACATTGGCCCCTTTACTTTGTGGTGTTCCTCAGGGGTCGATTTTGGGACCGTTGTTGTTCTCTCTGTATATGCTTCTAAGCACTATTTTTCAGAAGTATAGTATTGCGTACCATTGTTACGCCTACGATCTCCAGTTTTATTTTCCTGTGAGCTTAGACAAAACCTGTTCGCTGGACAAAGTACAGGATGTTACAGTGACAAAACTTTGACTTTCTAGCAACTTTCTCCAATTATATGAGAGTAAAACTGAGGTTTTGATTGTAGGTTCTTCCATGTCACCTACCTTTCCTGATCATTTAGGTTCCTTGACCCTTAAAGATTGAAGATCATGTAAAGAGTTTAGGGGTAATTATGGACTCATCACTAAGTTTTAACAAACCGATTGGTGCAGTTGTTAAAGGTAGCTTTTTTAAGCTGAGATCAATTGCTAAAGTAAAGCATTTTCTATCCAGTAAGGATTTGGAAATTGTGGTTCACTCTTTTATCTCATCAAAGATTGACTATTGTAATTCTTTATTGATCTCCCCCAGACTATGTTAGTCCGCCTACAGTTAGTGCAAAATGCAGCAGCAAGGCTTTTAACGGGGGTGAGAAAGAAAGACCATATCACCCCTGTAATCCTTACATTGGCTTCCTGTAATATTCAGGATTGATTTTAAAGATCTCCTGTTTGTCTACAAGGCCCTACCAGGCCTTGCCCCCCAGTACATCAGTGATCTTATTATTCCCTCTCCTTCTAGAGTTCTCAGGTCCTGAGATCAACGGCTTTTAAAGGTTCCTCGTTGTCTATTAAAATCAAAAGGAGATCATGCTTTTTCCGGGATAGGTCCCAAACTCTGGAATAGTCTCCCATTCCACGTGAGGTCAGCTCCATCAATTGTTACTTTCAAGTCTTATTTAAAAATTATTTTTATTTTCTTTAGCTTTTGAATAAGTTATGTTTGTTTTGTTGTATGATTAAAATGTCATAATTTTTTGTAAAGCACTTTGGGTCAACGTGTGTTCTTTGAAAATGTGCTATATAAATAAAGTTGCTTGCTTGCTTACTTGAGTAAAAGTACAGATACTACTGGTCAAATATTACTCTGTTACAAGTAAAAGTTGTAAGGACCGATTTTTACTTAAGTAAAAGTACAGAAGTACTCGCTTTTAAAAGTACTTAAGTATCGAAAGGAAATGTCAGTGCATTGTTTTATTATTGTTGCATTGTTGTATCTAATACTTACAGTACCATATGCCTCTGAATCTATGCCTGCCTACCTACACTCATATCAATATCACATTTATTTCTAGAACACAGTTCCAGTAGTGGGATTGAATGTGAGATTGAATAAGTGCACTCAATAACGTCTACAATGGTTCCCTCAAATGCCCTATTTAAAGTTTTTTGGCTTTTAGTATGAATATGTTAGCCATGGAGCAAGTGTGCTCCAAAACAATGACAAAATTCGCATTTAGAAGAATCCAACGTCAGATGTTGTTGTTGACAATTGTATGGTTGTTGAAAATTGTATTGTTGTTGATCAACCCGACTTTCATTTCCAACCAAAATCTAACGTCTGTCCGATGTTGGATGTTGACATCAATCCGACATCGGGTTCCGACGTCAATCTGACTTTCATTTCCAACCAAAATGCAACTCCTTGCAACCAAAATCATCCCCTGACTGACATTCTACTTAAGGGCATTGACAGAAATGAAGTGGACTAAAAAGTACGATATTTGTCTTTCAAATATAGTGAAAGTAAAAAGTTCCCAGGAAAAATAATACTCAAGTAAAGTACAGTACTCAAGTAAATGCACTTTGTTACTGTCCACCTCTGTGCACACACACACACACACACACACACACACACACACACACACACACACACACACACACACACACACACACACACACACACACACACACACACACACACACACACACACACACACACACACACACACACACACACACACACACACACACACACACACACACACACACACACACACACACACACACACACACACACACACACACACACACACACACACACACACACACACACACACACACACACACACACACACACATTATACAAAGACAACCTTTTATAGATGCGATTAATTGATTTGACAGCCCTAACATATATTTATAGACACGGTATATTTACAATAAAATAAATTACAAAACATTACATTGTCATTTACACCAATTACATTTATTTCTTATTATGCAAATTTGAGACAAATATACTTTTAAAGTATATTGAATCAGAATCATAGATCATACAGTAGAATGTGCATTTGTTATAATCATCAGTGCAGTTTTTGTGATGCAGAGTATGGGTTTGGTTTTCAGCAGTTTCATTTCCTAAAGAACTAGAGTTGTTCATTTCACATAGTCCAAAAAAATCCAAACAATGTCACAGCATTCAGAGAAGAGCCGTTGCAGAGACTGACCCATGATGTGTATTTGCATAATGGTTTTTATAGAGAGAAAAACTAAAGGTGACATCACCTCTGCTGTCATGGACTGAAGCACGGTGATATTGCATGACTGGATTTTGCTTTACATAATCTTTTACATCATGTGCGTTTCTTAACAGAATTCTAGACATTCTTTAAAGGCTTTTAAAGAATTACATCCTCTCTCTAATCACCAAAATGGAGTAGGCAAATGATGTCAGCATGGGACGGTTAATACATCACCTTGTGTGGGACAGACAGATAATCTATCGCCTGTGTGTGTGGACATTGTGAGGACAGACATCTGATGGACAGATATTTACTAAATGCCAACTATGTCCTGAAGACAAATGGCCAGGCAATGATGTTCTGTTTTAATCATATTTTCTTATATAGACCATTTATTCAAGCTTTTAAAATAAGGACATGTTTAGCTTTTAATGGAAGTCTCTATGTCTTACTATACTATGCACTTAAATCATGCCGAAAACTATTTTATATAAAGAAGCAAAAGCAGACATCACAATCAATAGCCTACTAGACTAGATTGAAAAAGTACACTGATGCGCTTTTATCGGTCTATTGAATGATCAGGACTCACTGTGCTGTTATTGGTGGATGACTGAAACAGCGGAGCCAATCAGCAGCCGGGAGGAGGAGGAAAGAGGAAGTGAAAACAACATCAGCACTATCATTCTAGTGCGCTAGAGAAAGGGAGGGAGCGCTCGACTGCAACAAACTCCCAAACATCAATCCCTGGAAGGAGGAAAAGTCGCCTCACCGCTTCAGGTTTGTACGTTTTATTACGCATTGTCCATTCCTCTGTTATCGGTGTGACCACAGGCCACTTTGTGCTGTTTCATGCTTGCTGGTTGAAGTTTAAGCGCTGTAGTGTGCAGTTGTGAGACATTCGTGATTCGAGAATAGCCCCTCTATTGAGCGCGAACAGACAGATAGCAACGGGTGGAGAGTTTGACAGAGCTCAGTGCATGACTGACTGTGCTTTACTTCATGCGTGCTTTATTCCACACACGCATTTAAACATGGACATGGTGTCAAAAGAGTGTTTCAAACACCAGTGGTTGTATTTTTACGATTGATACAGTTTATGTCGACAAGGTGCATTAGAGAGTTCTGCACAATGACAGCGACTTCTCGTCTCTTTAGGGAAGACCAGCAATATAGACAAGCACAAGCTTTAATGTTCTTTGAAACTTATTTTATTTATTTAATGGAAGCTCCTCATGGACTTTGGAATGATACTTTGCTTGGCTTTGTATTTCACGCGATTGTGAGTAAAATACATGTCCAGTTAAAGGGACAGATCACCCAATTCCGTCATCGTGTACTCTATGGCGTTATTATAATGCACATTACTCGCCCTAATGTCGTTACAAACCCATATGAGATTCTTTCCTCAGTTGAACACAAAAAGAGATGTGAGACAGAGGGAAAGTCTCAGTCACCGTTTAACTTACTTACATTGTAGGCAAAAAAGATGCAATGCAAGTGAATGGTGACTGAAGCTTGACAGTTTGTCTTTTGCCTAACATCTCCTTTTGTGTTCCACTAACGTGAGTAAACGATGACAGATTTTACATTTTTGAATGAACGGTCCCTTTAAAATGTAAATGAAAGGAAGTTGTGTGGCCTTTGTATTACTAAGATGACTCATACAAAAATTGACAAAGAAAACCTATCAAACAAAAACACTGGCCGACAGCAATACACAAACATGAAAAAAACGGAGATTAAAATATGAAGCAGTTTATTCATATATTTCATATTTGTTTTTATGCATTTTTGATATTTTGTGCTTTAGTCAGCATTACCGAGGTAAAATCATGCAGTAACTTCTGAATGTAGTTATGCCCACATTTGCTTGTTTCAAACATTCATATAATATTCCCATATTTATCTTCTTCAAATTAAAGTAGTACTCAGAATCTTAATTATGTTATAATGATTTCAGGATGGTGCTTTTAAAAAAAATTTTTTATCATTGTTGCAGTCCTAAATTATACTTTTAATCTACCAACAACTCTTTACACACTGTCACATATTGTATTTATATATTGTGGTTTACTCTGAAGAGCTTTGGAAGCGTGTACAAAATTGAGGAAGAAATGAGATCTGTAGTAGAGACTTCCATGCCCTCTAGGAAGTAAATAGTTCCTTGCTTTTCATTTGAAAAACCATCAACAGCTCAAACAAAGTCTTCATCCTTTTTATGCATAGATTTCCTTGACTTTGTAGTTGAGGGTATTTCTGATGCATGCAGAGTCTTGTGGAGTCCAGATGAGGATGTGTTTTGTTGCAGTGGCAGTCTTTATCCTCATGTCGTTGAGTCACTTTTGTGTCTTAAGGGAAGTGTGTGCTCAGCGTCTTGCCCCATTGGTCCTTTAGATCACATGCATGCGCTCTTGGTCTTCAAACGTAAGCATGTTCAGTGTACGTTATGTGGCATGTAGTGTGTTTTCTGGGTCAGAAATAATTGAGTCACATCACAACATTTAATGTCAAATGCATCTTTTTGGTTGTAGACATGATTCTGTCTGTTGGGTGCCACTGTGTAGATGTTATTTGTTTGTTATACACTCTTAAAATAACCTCCATGGAACCTTTAAATTCAATTGCACAAAATGTTCTTTACAGTGGAAAAAGGTTCTTTTTAGATAATTAGATTATTAAAATGTTCTTTGTTCGTTGAAATATTTTTTGGGGAAACTCTTCAATGCCATTGAACAATTGTTTCTAAGAGTGTAGAGTAAGTGAGAAATAGGACAGCATTTTCAGTGAGTAGAGCGTGAAAGGAGAAGTGTTGCGAGCCGGACTCGAACCCACAGAGCCCAAATGAGCACCATGGTGCAATGTGTCAGAGCTTGTACTGCTAGGCCTTAGCAGTTTGATGAATGTGTGCAATGCCTTCAAGTACTTATCCTGTTTAAAATGTCTGCGACAAACTCATGAGGGAAAGCATCTTAAGTCACGTAAGAAATGCTTTTCTGCTTTTCATTGTTCTCAGTTCTGGGTTGGATTCAGGGGGGGTTATCATTGTCTCTGTGTGCGGTAGAGGCAGTAACTAAGATCAGATGAGTTTTCTAAGAGAGTCAGAAGTTTACGGAGTCACTGTGAGAGCAGGCTTATTGAAATTCTGCACATGTGCGGCATGTATATATAAATGACTTTCTGCAGTTTCTCAGTCTCTCACATCTGAGTGCAACCTTGCAATGAGTTCTTGACTGCAAGTGATTCTCTCCCTCACACTATTATTATCTGTTCCTTGTCTAATGTGCTCATCTCTGTCTTCTCTTATCTTCCTAACCACCAAAATAAGCTATAGAAGTTTTGGCTTTGTCTTATTTTGGTGGCAAACATCTCTTCTTCCAGCCGAGTGCATCTCCTGTGTGGTAATATAGAGAAACTATTGTACCTACCCATGCAAATTTGTAAAAGCCAATTGTATTAGAGGTTGTTTCGTGTAAATTGTGTCATTTTGACTGAAAAAAAAAACTACCTGGCGCCTCATTTATAAAATGCACGTATGGTTGGATTTGATCCTACATTTCATGGATTTTATCCTACATCAAAAGTAAGGAATAAAATTTGGGGTTTATAAAGGCAGAAAGTGACATGAAAATGTTCTTATACATATGCCGACTAAAGAGCATGCAGGCAATTTTTTTAATTTAGTAATTCAATTTATTCCAGTAATAATATATACCGTATGTCTTTACTGAGAGCGCGCTTAGATTTCCTTGTCCATTGATGATGAGTGCGGTACTTCTGTATCATAAAGTGCTTTTACACATTGCCCTTGACTTTATAAGATGAAATGATATATATACGGACATTTATAAATCGCTCAAAGTAAAATATCAGTATATGCACGTCTTTATAAATAAGGCCCCTGATCTATTGCATTTATCTGTAAAGGATGCTAATAGGAATTAGTTAAAAACTAGTTTGGAAACAATCGTTATTTTTGCAATTTCAAGTGCAGAAATCACACAATTCAGTTTAAAACAAAGCTTGAGTTTTGCGGCTTTTAGTCCATGTCTGTTAGCTTTATTCGCTAGTGTAAATGTTGCCAAAATAATTTCTTAGCAGATACACACACTACCATTCAAAGGTTTGGGGTCAGTGCGACTTTTACAAGTTTTTGAGAGAATTCTTTTTTTGTTCACAAAGGCTGTATTTAGGCTATTTGATGAAAAATACAGTAAAAACTGTAATATTGTGAAATATTTTTCTAAAAAGTATTTTTCTAGTTCAATATATTTAAAAATGTAGTTTACTTTTTTCAGTATTCTTTCATGAAAATAAATAAATCAGTCCATTTATGGACTCTAAGGTCTGGTTTCACAGACAGGGCTTAGATTAAGCCAGGGTTATGCCTTGTTTCAATTAGGACATTTAAGTAGCCTATCTTTTATAAAATAGCCTTAGAAAAAAGCATTACTGGTGTGACCAAACAGCTCAAACATGCATTTTAGTCTTGGACTATAGGCTTAAACCTTGTTTGTGAAACCGGGGGAATACTTTTGAACGGTAGACATTTAAAATTCTCTTATGAGTATTTCTCTTTCTGGAAAAATCTTGCTCTTGCACTTACATATAGTACAGTATACACATTTTTGTCTAATAAAATCCTTTCTGGAATGAGACTGTCCCTCCTGCTAACACCAGCTGCCTGTTGTTACTGTTCCTTATGGCAGCAGATATCATCTGATGGGTATGAACACCCCGTTTGCCCCCAGCATTGCCTGCCTAGATCAATTTCCTGCTTTAGTAGATAATGTAGCAAGCGGTGCATTTAATTATTGCTTCTGGCATTACATTAATTACAGAAGCAGACAGGTTTAAATGAAGGTGTTAAAGTCGCATAATACGTGTCGGTGGAAGTGTAAAGAGAATCTGTGATGCTGTCATAGCTTTTTGGGTTGATACTTCCTTGCTTTGGATAAAACCAGTGGATGTGAGAGTGAAACAAGGTGATTAGAAATATTTTTTAGACTATTTACTGTAAAAATGGATCTAGTCCAGTCCCTTGTCTGGACGTCCTCCGTGACTGGGTTGGGTCGGCGTCATCTCTAGACTGTGCCAGAAGCTTTTCCTCGCACCTGTGCTCTTGAGAAGCCAGTGATCCTGTGGCGCCGCTTGTATGTACTAACATTCGGTTGAACTGGCCCTGCTGGTACTGATTTGGCACAGTCCGTCGTCTCTGAGCGGGCACAGATAGTCTTTGTGAGCCTCGGGTCATCGCAGCTGCACTGCGCTCGTGATCGGTCCAGCTGTGTGCTCCAGCTGTGCACTTGCAGTAAAAATGTTCTCTCTTGGAAAGCCGTGTGGCGGCTCACTCTCTATCCCTCTGGCGAGCGTTTCAAACTGCATCACGGTGTTATCGTCACTTAGCCAAGACTTACTCCATTAAAAGAGCAAGAGGTTGGGATGACAATATTAATAACAGTGTTGATGTGTAGGGATCAACACAAATCCAGCTTTGATCCTCTCCACGTGGATCATGCGGCTTTAAAGTTGAGCACTAATGGCCCGCATCTTGATCTACTTTGCCAGGACTTCATCCTGGGTTAAGATTTGTCTTGTTGCTGTTGTGAGCTGTTGGATTTGCTGTGTTTGCTATAGCACTGATTCACTGGCTCTCTGTAAACACACAGACCTGAAGGATCATCCATGGAGTTTTGCTTCATGTCAGCTCATGGGGATTCTGGGATCAAATAGGCAAGTGCAAATTCATGATTTTAAAGTCAATTAGTTTGCTAACTGGCATTGAGATGAGTGAGAATGGGATGATGATAACTTTTTGTTTTTTGTTTATTCAAAAATATATTAAAAGTACCATTCATACATGCCATACAATGACTTACATTTCTTTTATGATCAACATGTTTTTAATGTCTGAATTAAAAATCATTTAGATATTTTGAAACAGTTGTAGACACTGCCTTTAAACTTTTTATTCGTTATTAATTATGTGACAATTTTATGTGAAAATGTGGTGCAACTCCCCAAAACCTTAATGATATTTACAGTATAAATTAACTCTTTCCCCGTCAGCGATATATATAAAAAAAGTTAAAGAAAATGGCATAATTTGATAATTTTTTTCACCAAATGTCATGGCCCCCAGAATATTTTGTTATGAATATCTGAACAGGCAATATATCAAAAGAATGAAAAGAATCACACCTGAATCGGGTAAGTTTAATAAAAAAGCAACATTTTGAGCAAAAAGCTGAGAATCACATTTTTGTAAAAAAACTACATCCAGATCGGATTCAGAATGATGATCAAAACATAAATGGAGTAAATCAAGTTCATCAACACCCCAAAAAGCTTCACAGTCCTATAGCTCGTCCTGGGTCGACTCAACATTTTATTTGGTAACATTAGGCAGTTTTGATTTATATGCTGTTTAATGTTAATGTTTGCGTTATTCTACATATAAAATAACGCAACCGTCAACATTAAACCACATATAAATATGCATATTATTACACATAAGATTGCTTGTTCCTGCATTTTTTTCGCATGTGTTTTAATCAGGTGATTAAGTACTCCTTCAGAAGATGTGTCATAGCGCCTCCTACTGTATAATAGAGACAATACGGAAAGCAGGAAATTTCCTTCAATAGCGGGGAAGCGTTTTCTCACAAATGACGGAAATTTTCGTCAACGGTGGGGAGGTAGGCTAACTGTTGGTTAATAAAATGGGTAAAAAATAACTTTTACCTTGAAACATATATTTAAAGTTGTAAAGATAAGGTTATAACTTACTTTACTTTTTACTATACACCACATACAAAAACTGAGAATCAGGATTTGTTTGTTTCAAACATTTCATGTTTCACCCACGATTCTGAACAGAGAACTAAACAAAATAACATGTAATATATAAAAAATGGTTGACAGGACTGGTCCATTACATTGAAATGTCATGAAAATATTCAAAAAGTTTTTTCTGAATGTGTATGAAACCACCATGAAAACAATACATTGACATTGACCCTCTAAGGAACGCATGCATTAATATGCTTCCTTTTCTATGCAGTATAAATCAATTTGGACAAATCTGTCTGCCAGATATGTAAATGTTGGACATATGGATAAGAGGGAGAGGAAGTGGAAGTGAAAGTCTGGACAGGATGCTAAAGCATTGCACTATTGTCATGAAAGCTCGAGGTTTCTTTGTCTTTCTGTCTGTCTCTTGTTCTCTCTCAGGTTTAGTGAGGTCTAACAGCAGCGCATGGCATTCCCAGAATGTTTCTTTGCATAAAGAGGAAAACACTGCACCCCCATTTTGCCTTTCTTCCTGTTGATGAGTGTCATTAGACTAATTACATCAAGCCCCAGTAGAGATGTTTGTGTTGGGTGTGTCAGACATGCGCTATATGAGTCTAGTGGATAGACTGTACGTTACTCTTTTATCCTTCACAAGGTTTCATTTAAAGACGGCTGATTCATCATAAAGATTTGCGTTTCGCCAAGAACAGTCTGTGTCTTTTGTGACAGTATCAGGCTGCATTTGGTTGCAATTTGAGTAGGGTGGACATAGACTGAATTTGTCATGGCTGTCTGGCTTTGACTTTAAGCTTTGTGGATAAAGATCTAGGATGCTGTAATGTGTTAGCAAGGATTTTTATTCACTGTTGGAGTGCCTCTCGGAGATGATGAGACCCTTTTACTGTGTGATTGTGAATGTGCAGCAGTAAACAGCGGGTGTCTCTGTGTACACAAATGAAGCTGCTCTTTAGAGTTTGAGCATGCACTGCAGAAATTCAATTGAAGAGTGTACAAATATAGTCAAATTTACATAGCTAGTGTGTTTTTACAGATATACAAGAACCTTTGTTGGTGCACTTTCTGGATTTTCAATTGGTTTGGGGATGATTTCTGTGGTGATACTTTAAATCACTGTAAAGGTGCACTGTAATCCAATGAAACAAAATAACAAACTTTATTCTGCTATTTAGTTAAAAAGAATTACACACTCTTAGGGTGTATTCACATCTGCCTTGTTTGGTTCGATTGAATCGAACTCTAGTTCGTTTCCCCCCTTGGTGCGGACCTTTTGGGCAGGTGTGAATACAGCAATCGAACTCGGGTGCGGACCAAACAACCGAACCGAGACCCAGCTGAAGAGGTGGTCTCGGTACGGTTCCAAACGAACTCTGGTACGGTTCGTTTACGGTGTGAACATGAACCGACCCAATTGCAAGAAAGCACTGCGCCTTTGAGTTAACAGGCTTCCGTAGTCGGAGATTTTGGCATAATGGTTTGTGTTATTGTTGTTCAAGTGCGAAAGAGAATTCCATTCCGGCGCGCTGTCTGGCCACACGATACTGTTGCGCGTCTTTCTGCGCGTCGTGTGTGTGCATCATTGGAATGGAATGAATGTATGAGTGTGTGCATCAGGACATTCACATACAGAGCGTTCTCTTTAGTTTAATCGCCCATAGATGCAAAAAAAAGCTTTTGCAGTTCGTATAATGTAACGATAGTTACAATACAAGGATGACGCTGCGTTAAACTGGACAAACTTAATCGCAAGCGTTAACATTGACAGCACTTGTTAGCAGTATATACAATAAGAATCTCATTATTTGAATGTGTGAACATAGCCCCTCTCTATGAATGAAAACTTTATACCTTATCCGTCTTCTGCGCAGTTTCTTCATATTGCGTTTGTACAGAATAACACAAAATTAGTAAAATAACAAATATTGCAGTACGAAATATCCATGCTGAGCCTTTTTTGCACTTCCTCATTTCCCTACTTGAGAATCCTTGTCCAATGAATGGACGACCTTAGCACACGTGTGGTTTTGTTTACAAATTTTGGTTCACTTGCAAAAAGAGCAGTGTGAAAGCGAACCGTACCAAAAAAAAAAAAAAAAATTATTTGGTCCGGACCAAAGCAAGTGAACTATCGGACTTTCCTGGTGTGAATACACCCTTAGTTTTATTCATCTATTGAATGCCAGTTAATCACAGCATCACTTGTCATCACCCATTGCCCAGCAAACTTAATTTAATTGCCAACCCATTTTATTTTTTTGTTTAATTTAAATTTTTTACTATTATTCAGCATCATTGCTTTTATTTTATTTATTTTATTCAGATAATCACAGGATCATTGATCACCCATTGCCCACCAATTGTAATTAAAATGTAATTTATAATATTGTTGTTGTCGTTGTCAGTTAATTGCAGGATCAAATGCCCACCATTTTTTTATGTTGTCTTTCTTTTCATTTAATTAAAAAATATGAAACTACTACTATTGTTTATTTTATTATACTAATAGTATAAATGTGTTGAATGCTTACGCCTCATTGGTTGACAGAAGTTGACCTTGTTAGGAGTGCTTTTATTCTTAATTGAATGGACCATCAATAACTATGCATCTTGTACTCCAAGAATAATAGCAAAAACAAATAAACTTTTTGTTTTTCATACAGGTTTAGAACAACTTGAGGGTGAGTATTTTTTGGGTGAACTATCCCTTGAGTGTGCACAGAATAATAATATACTGTAACTGTTGTCTAAATGCACTGGAGCTTGAAGTTTAGTGGTTTGCGCCTCTGAATTTACAGCCATACTGATCAAAATCTGAGGCTAGGCAAGAAGATATGCATGCACATTTGCTGAATTTGGCCATACGCTCTCCTCTGCAGGGCCTTAATCTGAAGAGACAAATGGCTGCTCAGGGAGACAGACTGTGAAGATGGACTTTTTTTCTTTTTCTTTTTGAGGTGCTGGAATGTCTCCTCTGAAAACATTGTTGACCTGTGCTACTGTTCTGCTTGGAATGTTCTGCAGGTGGTTTTCTTCACTACTGTTCCGCTGTTTCTTTCTTTTTTTCTCTCTCTCTCACTCTTCTCTGTATATCAATTTGTTTTACTCTCTGTCAGGCTGCTATGAACTCTGGCAGCCGGGGCATCTGTCTACTGACCACCTGCTGTAGACATTATGACAGAGTCTGACCCCTGACAGGCCTGTTTCTGTGAGGCATGTGTGAGAGAAATCTACCTCTGTTCAGTGTCATAATATAATATAATAAATGAGATATTTCATAATTATTGAATCTACTGACAGGCTTAGTTTTATTTCAACAGTAGCATTTTTTGTTGCATTTTGTCCTTGTTTGAATGATTAAAGTTGAGTCATGTTAGTGAAAAAAAAACAAAAAAACACACACAACCAAAAACTGCACATCCGTCTTCAGCGGAGAGGAAGTCTGAGCTAAAGTCAGGTGAGCTGCTTCCTGTGCCGCCTACAGTGCACTCTCATCTATTTCCTGCTCTAACGGACATGTAGAATGTTTTTCCAGAGATGAGTGTTATGTTCTTTCCTGTTTGATGTTTGATCGCATCATAATGACATTCAAGAGGGTTATTACTCTCTCCATGGCCAGAACAGAACTCTGAGAATAACTTTTATCGCTGATGTAATGGATTTAATATGAACAATTGTGTAATAAGAGAATCTTCAGCGTTTTGAGAAGAGTGGCAGTCAGAGGAAGGTCATTTTCTCTATGCATATTACATTTTTTTTGGTTCATCTTAGACAGATAAGTGTCAATAACATGATGCTCTCTTTTTTTTTTTTGTCTGGATGTGGATACATTTTTACAGTGGCTCAGTGGTTCATGTAGATTGTCTACAAACCAGAAGGTTGGTGGTTCAATCCCCAGTTCCACCTGACCAAGTGTCGAGGTGTCCATGAGCAAGACACCTAACCCCAGCTGCTCCCGACAAGCTGGATGGCGCCTTGCATGGCTGACACCGCCGTCGGTGTATGAATGAGTGAGTGAATGGGTGAATGAGAGGCAAAATGTAAAGCGCTTTGGTGGCCATTGGGTCTGTGAAAGCGCTATATAAATGCAGTCCATTTACCATTTACATTTCTCAAAAATAAATCAATGTAATTCATACATACATATTTTTGTATTATTCATGAATACACTTTTTCTATAATAAGCATGTTTGTAGTTTCTACATTTAAAACCACTACAACCACTATTTTTGTTTTAGATCAGGGGTGTCCAAACTCAGTCCTGGAGGGCCACTGTGTTTAGCTCCAACTTGCCCCAACACACCTGCCAGGAAGTTTCTAGTAAGCCTAGTAAGACCTTGATTAGCTGGTTCAGGTGTGTTTAATTGGGGTTGGAGCTAAACTTTGCAGGACAGTGTTGCTCCATGAGCAGGAATAGACACCCCTGTTTTTCTGTTAGTTTATTATATACCCCGTATATAGGATACGGGGTTTATTATATACCCCGTATATAGGAGGCGGGAACCGCCGCATATTAAACATAACTTTTAATCATAAAATAAAAAACCCTTACGGCACACTGCCGTATATAAACATAACAAAACAACAACTTAAAGTGTCCCAGGCTTGGTCCTCTCCTCACCTCCTCTTGTCCTTCCAGGGTTCCTCCGTGGAACTCGAGACCGGTGTGTGGCGCAGGTGTCGCTCATTAACATTCGTCCCACCGGCCTCGCTCCACTCCCATGGCTCTTGGCCCCACCCTGCTTCTCGCCACACACAAAGAGCGATCCCTTTATCTTTTTACCCTTGGTCCCTTGCCTACTGATTCCTAACCTGCACCTGTACTGCTAATGACATTGTAAATTCCACCCATGTGTTTTAAAATAGATTTTCCCTTTTCTTTATCATGGATATTCTTTTTTATCATATTCCCAAACTCAAACAAAAAGGAAAACAAGCCATGCTTATAATAGATCTACATCAATTGAAGGACGTCCTGAGTAATGTAACCACCATGAAGAATAACAGCTCAAAGCAACCCCAATGAATGGGTAGGGTAGGACTGAGGCCCAGAGATGAAAGAACGTGTGGGCACACACACTCGTACACAGACATAATGAAGGCTGGCATTGCGATGGGCGTTCCCAGTGAAGGCGGTTTGACTGAGGAGAAGATCATGAAAATGGACAGTGGAAAGGACTGTGTTTGGTCTTGGTCTGTGATGATGGGGGGATGGTTGGTGAAAGACCAGATACAGCTGGGCGTTAGTGCGGAGCAAGGGACAGCTGGCTTTGTGTATGTGTCTGTGTGTGTGTTAAGCACAGTGTCTCTTTGTTCCCCTCCCCATCCGCCTGGCACCGACCGGATCATTTATGACCACAGCCGTTCATTGGCACCTCAGGTTCAGGAACAGCCTGGCGACTCTACAGAACGGCTGCACGCTACGGGGAAGATGCTTTGAAGGTTAGAAGGCCCAGCAGACAATAATCTATGCCAGCACTCCCACGGCGTGCAGTGTTTCCATAGCACACTATTATTGCCCAAATTACAGTGCTTGGGATAATTATATATATATATATTATAATGCCATTGCTTAGTATGGAAGCTTAATCTTTACTGCCGCTGAATGATAGTTCTTCGGGTTTGAGATCTTTTGAAAATCCAGCCTGTCATGGCTCACTGCAGGTTAAGACATTGCTTTTGACCCTGAAACACTTTGTTTGTGTAACTTGGAGAGTTTATTTTCATTGCTCTCAAGAATATTTCTACCAGTGGTGGGATATTAGCGGAAAATTTCTGTCAAATTGTTGGGTAAAGTACTGTAGTTTTGTGCTGGGGATTACAGAGCGCGTCTCGTTTCTCGAAAAGACTTTCTGTACTTGTACTTAAATGGACCGTATATTTGAACCAGATCCTTGAAGTGGGGCGCGTAAAAATAGCATCAAATCAATCACGGAATGTTCCAGGTTCTTGCAGGTCTCAATTCAGGATAAATGAACCCATCAGGGATTGCGGTGACATGTTGCTCTATATTTTCAGTGCGTAAGAACTAGAATCGCTGGTCTAAAATGGGTAGACCCGTAACCATACACTGAGTTTAGTATGTAATTTGCTTTGTCATAGTGGCCTTGTTGGGTTTGCAGACTTATTCCTGCTAGATGTGCATGTGTGTTATTAGTAGAGCTTGCTAAGGCAAGAATCACTATCCACTTTTCCCCTGTTAGTCCAGAGCGTTCCGGGCGGGGCCAGTAGCCTCGGACCTCGAGCCACAAAACCAACATCAAGCTGCGTTTCCACTGGCAGACCAGTAGCCCCACAGTAAAACACGCCCTTAACACTTAATCACGCCTTCATAGAACAACGTCACACAACCCCACTGTTTCACCAGCACAAGGAAGCTAGCACATCAAACGTGCTGAATCAAACTGCATATTATTATTTCACATAGAAAGAGAACATGCATACTTATTCAGTCGTGCCTGCTTTCAATGATTTGTGTTCACAGCAATGCACAAATGACTCCCATTAAGTCAAAAGGCTTAAACATATAGAAAAATACAATTACAATACCATATTTCATGTCACATTTCTTAAAAAAGAATATGCATTTCTATAAATTTTCTAGGAAATGATGCGATCTGAGGATGTTTGAGCGATCTCTCCCGTCTCACTATACTGTTATCCCTTCAGTCAGAGCAATAGAATGAGCTCAGGACAGACAACAGGAGTTATGAGTTATATCAGTTTACCGGAGTATACATATTTTTTTGGGAAAGTAAATGAGTGTTGTCATTCATACTAGATCACGGTATGCTGATGAATCAGACTGCAGATGTCAAGTATGCATACTTGCAGACCCCTCCAGCAGAGAGCCTGGGAACCCCCACATCATTAGGCAACTGACGGATGTCATTAATCTTTACGTCGCGTGATGGTTGTTCATGTTATGATACTGTGTGAAATAGAGCTGGTCCAGCTGCTGTTTATTTTCCATGTTGTCTGTGACTCCTGCTGTTATCCATGTCCTGAAATCACCGCTCGTCCTGGTACATTACGCTGACTGCTCATAGCAGAATTCTCCTCATTCTCTGAGCAGAATAATCTAGAGCTGTTAAGAGATGCCTCCCTCTCAGGTGTGAATCTCTGCATTCCTGCTCTGATATATGCATTATATATATATATATATATATATACTTTCCCGTATCCCAGATTAATATACAGAGTTTGTATACATTGATGAACCAATGGTGAACCATTGATGGGTTGAGTTCACTATCAATTTAAATCATTGTTCTGCTTGTTTGACTGACTTCCTGATCTGCCCTACAAGGCAACATTGACTCAATCAATGCAGTTAGTTTGGGGGCAGGGCTATATATTTGTCTGTCCTATGGAAGAATGTTCGGGAATTATTTTTAGGGTTCCCATGTTTATGAAAAACCTAGAAAAATAGTGAATTGTTATTATAACTGAAATGGAATTAATTTAAAGTTTAAAGACGTCATGAAACGAAAGCGAGAGATCTTTTCTTCCATATTGTGTTGTACATCTGTGTATAACTTTTGGGAATGGAAGATTAAATTTTGGCTTTTTTTTGCGCTAATATCGTGTAGAGTAGACCGGAAGCAAAGTGAGAGAAAGAGAGGGGGACTGGATCAGGAAATGCCCGTGAGCCGCGAAATCATAGGAATTCATTGGTGGAAAGTGGGAGAAAGTTCAAGAAAGTGGGGGTATCCTAATTTTTTTTACTTTGTTTTTTTAATGCTAATAGCAGAAGAATTTGACAGGGTTTTTACACTAAAGTTTATGTTTGTAGAAGACTGGATTAGACTAGTAGTTTTTGGTGTTGTGATTTTCTTATAATAGTGAGGCAAGGTGTGTGTAGCTCTAGCATTGTGTTTTCTCAGTCCTTTTCATTCGACACGCTACAGTACACAAACATTCTGTACAAATGATTTTAAAGACTGTGTAAGTTCATGTTGAAACCTGTCCAAATAATATCATCTTTTCTTCAGATTTTAGACTGGGTTTGTCCTCAACTGTCACTCTCATTGTGAACATACTCATGTTTCACTACAAACAGAACGGCTGTGGTTATCTGCTAGCATGATGCTTAATTTTCAGGTGTTTTTCTGTAAATTTTTATTATTTTTAGTTATTATTATGAATGGGAATTTGGAAAAAGGGATTTATGATCTCAACAGACGAGAATATAGAGTTTTGTCATGACCCTCCTCGACAGACACAAATAGAGCCATGATGATGATGGTGGATCCATCCTTCCATTTATTTATGTGCCAGGGGAAACAAGTTCTTCCACTTCCCTTTTCTTTTGTAAGTTTACATAAAACCAACTTGGAAACTAGTCTTTTGTTTTACTTCCACATTTGCTTAATCTCAGATATTGTGTTTTGGATGCCATTTCTGGAAACTGTCCAAATGCATCACAGATGCTAAGATTCTGCTAATTCTGTTGTGATTTGAACAAACCCTTAACCCTGAGGAATAAACTTTCATGTATAACTTCTCCCACACCGTTTGTGCGATATAGACATCAATGATGCCTTAGATTTAGGGGTGGGCTCTGCTGGGCTCTTCTTAATAGTCCCAGTAAGAAAACGCATAGTTGCAATTTACATTTACATTTTCAAGTTGCTAAGTGGTTTCTAGGGTGTCTACTTTTTAATTGTTTATAGGTACCATGGCACTTTGGGCAATTGTAGTATTTTATTAATATAAAAAAAATATATGTAATGTAATCTAGTATAATACTATTGTTCAAAATTTTGGGGTCGCTTATAAGTCATGCTCACGAAGGCTGCGTTTATTTGACCAAAATACAGTAAAAATAGTAATATTGTAAAATATTATTGCATTTTAAAATAACTCTTTTTGTATTTTAATATATTTTAAAATGTTATGTATTCCTGTGATGACAAAGCTGAATTTTCAGCATCATTACTCCAGTCTTCAGTGTCACGTGATCCTTCAGAAATCATTCTAATATGCTGATTTGCTACATAGCCTAACACATAACATAACATAACATAACAACATGTCATGGTTGCACCTTGGTACATGTTGGTATTTAGTTTTAGAAGCATTGTTAAACAAGCTTTCCTTTACTCTGATTATCTAATGCTTGTTTTTCATTGAAGAGCATGTTTCATAACCCACGTGTTTGTGTAATTCTTCAGTATTTTTATATATATATATCGCTCTCACTATTTCTGAAAGAACAGTTTATGAACAATGCCGCCCACTCCATCCCACTCTATGGTAAGTGCTCCTGAGGGCAGCGCATGGCCTGCGTTTAACATTCATCAGTGGTTGTAACAGTTCGACTCTGCTGCTGCTAAATAAAGGTTTTGTGCTTATCCCCGGAGAGTCCCACACCTCTTCCATCTCCTCGGCCTGAGGCCATCTTCATGTGAGAGACTATACAAATGAACACGGTTCCCATGGTTTCCCAAACAGGGTCTATCCATCAGGGCTGGTGTCAAACGGTCAGAGACTGCCATTGTGTGATGCTTACAACAGCCAGAGGTCAGCTGCACATTTTCAGCATGGATTCGCCCATGGGCTGTTCCTCTTTCTGAGAAGAGAACTCATTCATGAGATGTGTTCATTGATTGCATTCCATTAGCTCATCCCCATTAAGTGATCATTTGAAAGTTTTGTTTAGTTTCCTTTTACTCATGTCATAAAGATTATAAAAGCTTGCATTGCTTTGACGTGCTTTGTTAATCTATTCATGAAACTCATTCATGGACATGTAAAGTACAAAAAAAGTTTTGCATATTTGAAGGAATTTGATTAAAGTTATTGTATTATTTATAAAGATTAATATTGCAAACAATAAGAAATGGACAATGAGTATGTGACGAGAGGAATTAAAATTTAGTGGTGCTAACTTTTTACAGAATTTTATAGATTTTTTTTTTTGTAGACATCAAGGTATGTGTGTGTGTAATAAATATTAATATTAATTATTAGATAAATTAATTTGTATAATTAACTCTTTCCCCACCATCATTAACTCTCCATCCTTAGGGGCTTTCACGGAGTAACATTTTCATAGTTCCTAGAAGTAACGGCGCTTTTTGGCATGTTCGCACCGCAGGGACTGGGGACGATTTTAGCTCTAGGAAAGCCTGTTTTGGGGGACTAAATTAGCTTCTAGGGTCTAACCCAGCAGCACAATAGGAACTACCAGATTGGCCGAGTGCACGTGAAACACCAACACCCGCCATTTTTTAAAAAGCTATGTACGCACAGTTTATAACCTATATTCCATGAACTCTATGAACATGGAAAATAGTGATAAATAAATAGACTTCTCAACCTTTATGCTAAGGTTAAAGTCCAACGCAACTTTGAGGGGACCAAGTGAAACATGATTATGTATTTCTGCTAAGCTAGCGACATTGGACATCACCACACGGCAAACGCTAATACTTTTTCTTATACTGTCTACTTTCTTTGTATAACAGTTCTATCTAATAACGTATTAGACAAGACTGTTAAACAAATCGTAAACTAATGAAGATGGAGAACGGGAGCACTGTGTGCTCAGGCTCTGGCGTTCTCAGCACCGTCAAGATAAATGTCACAACTACGAGCGCAGATTCCGTCACTTCAGCGTTTACAGTATACTGCCGGTGCGAATGCAACAAGGAAAATGGCCCTAGGGGAACATTTAGTTCTCAGGGAACCACCCTGGTGGCTAGTTCCTAAGTTCCTAGAACAACCTGGTGTGAAAGGGACTATTTATGACACAATGGTTCCTCGCCATTTACGAGTTTTTCTGGCAATCCGTGTTTTCACTGTTATAAGGTAGGAGGCGCTGTTACGGATTTTCTGAAATAGTACAGCATCTCCAGATCCAAAAACAAGCAAAGTAGAAAATCTGTGTAAACCAGGGCTGTGTTCGAAATCGCGCCCCATTCCCTACATTAGTTCTCTAATATAGTTCACTTGAAGAAGGGAATGAAAACGAGTGAGTGAATTCGGACACTGAGTCTGCCAGATGAGCTGCTGCTTTTGCAGAGTTTTTGCTTGCTGTTTAAGAACTAGTTGAAACTTGGCGAACTGTAGTAAGATGAAAAGAGTTATCTTTAGCTCTGTCTTGGAAACTATGTATAAACCTTAATTAATCAATTTAATAATCAATTAAATAGGAATTTATACCTGTTTAATATTATGTTGTACCCACATTGGACCAGCGGTTTGGAACATGGATGGCTGGATGGATGATTCAGTTGCGGCACCATCTTCTGCTCAGATTCCGGGAATTCATCGGCTCGTGACTCTCACAGTGCATTATGGGTGTTCTCTAGCCGTTGAGCGTACATGAGTTGTACACTCGTTATTGCGGTGCATTGTGGGATTGAATGAGTGCACTCGATAACGTCCACTATGATTTTGAACTCCACTACAAATGGCTCTCCCCTCTAATAGTGCCCTATTGGGGGGGATTTCAGACACAGCCCAGAAGGAGCGGAAAGAAATTGTCGAAGCCTTCGGAGGTGTTGATGGACGATGTATGTTTTGATAATCGTTCTGAATCCGATCCAGAAAGTCTTTGGCAAAAATGTGATGTTCTCCTCCTTTTATTTGAAATTACCCACATTCAAGTGTTGCTAAAAAAACAACGAATGAAGCTAGAATCAATTTTTTTTTTTTTTTTTTTTGTAAAAGCAGACAATATATATTGACTGTTTACATATTCATACAGCAAAATATTACGGGAGCCATGACATAAAAAAAAAAAGCTAAATAAAATAAAATCCTGCAGGGGAAAGAGTGAAGTACAAATATTAAAGTGCACAATAATTAAAAAAAAAAGATACAATTTTGATATATAGCTACTAGTATATATTGCAGGATACTGCTGTCACTCTGCTCCCACTACCCGGGTACATACCTGTCATTATTTTTGCAATTCCATTTAGTGACACAAGAGGCACCGAAAACTGGCTGTGGTATTTGTGCACTTTGCTTCACTTGCAGTGAAATTTACAGCCATCAGTATGAGATCCAAGTAGTGTTGGATGCTGAATTAGTAACTGATGTTGCAATGCTGATGCAGAGCTTTTCCTCTAAAACCTCTCTCTTAATCTCTCTGCTATGTCTGTTAGCCATCGATCTGATCCAAGAGCTGCACTGGCCAGGATCTTGTGGGGATGTTTGGGGAAATTGTTTGAATTTCTCTCATCCCATCCCATCATTACTAATTCATTTTAATTTCGCCAGAGCAACCAGTGTAATGAGGTGAGGGTTGATTTAAGAGTCCTTAAATGTTCCAGTTCACTTTGTGGGATGTGGTGTAGGGGGTGGGAGCTGGTCAACATGGTGATTTTTAGTGTTTGTGTGCATTGGCATGTGTGCACAAAGTGACTTACCAGAAGTGGTTCATGTTAGGGCACTAAGGCAATTCTTGTGGAAACTATAGTCCCCAAATAATCAACTTCCTACAGTTTATTTGAATAATAATTGTAGTTTGTCTAGTTGCTCATGTTGACTTTTTGCAAAAAGCTTTACATTTTGGTTCAGTTTGAATCTGTTTTTTTTTGTTGTTTTTTTTACAATTCTAAAGTTTATTTTTAGTACTATTTTACATTGAATGGTAGGCTATAGTTTCATTCAATATAAACTATGGTTAAAAAGTTTGGGATCAGTACCTTTTTTTTTTTTTTTTTTTTTTTTTAATGAATACTTGAAGACATTTAATGTTGTTTTTTATTTTATTGTTTTATTTTATTTTACTTTCTGTCCATCCTGAAGAATCCTGAAAACAAAAAAAACGCATCATGGTTTCCACAAATATATGAAGCAGCACGATGTTTGTAACTGATAATTAGAAGAAATGTTTCTTGACCAGCAAATCAGCATATTAGAATGATTTCTGAAGGATCATGTGACACTGAAGACTGGAGTGATGATGCTAAAAATGTAGCTTTACCATCACAGAAAAAAAAAGTCATTTAAAAATATATTCAAATAGAAAACAGTTGTTTTAAATTGTAATAATATTTCATAATAATTAAGTGTAGCGTCAGTTCTGGCAGGTCATGTTAGTCAAGCTCGCATCAGCTGACTCTCAGCTGTCTACATATAGGAATAGACCTTATGTAGCCACGCCCCTTTTCCGCGCTGAGCTCATTGTCTTTTGACTTCCGGTCTGTATTTTCACAGCGATCTTGCGTAGTTATGAATGAATGGCTCGTTAAAAAAATTCCCAAGGTCCATTTGTTAAGACATATGCTTTACAATGCTTATCATAAACATTACAATGCTCATGATAACTTTAGTTAACTCTACAATAAGTAAATCAACTTCACCAGCTTAATACTCCTGGACAGCGATGCCATAGAAATATACAGAGCGACCGCAAAAACGGAAGTTCAAAGACAATATTCTAAAGATGGCGGCGCCCTCGTTTCTCTGGTGCATAAGGTCTATACGACGCCTATCACTGTATACATATACACTCACCGGCCACTTTATTAGGTACCCCATGCTAGTAACGGGTTGGACCCCCTTTTGCCTTCAGAACTGCCTCAATTCTTCGTGGCATAGATTCAACAAGGTGCTGGAAGCATTCCTCAGGGAGTTTGGTCCATATTGACATGATGGCATCACACAGTTGCCACAGATTTGTCGGCTGCACATCCATGATGCGAATCTCCCGTTCCACCACATCCCAAAGATGCTCTATTGGGTTGAGATCTGGTGACTGTGGAGGCCATTTTAGTACAGTGAACTCATTGTCATGTTCAAGAAACCAATTTGAAATGATTAGAGCTTTGTGACATGGTGGAAGTAGCCATCAGAGGATGGGTACATGGTGGCCATAAAGGGATGGACATGGTCAGAAACAATGCTCAGGTAGGCCGTGGCATTTAAACGATGCCCAATTGGCACTAAGGGGCCTAAAGTGTGCCAGGAAAACATCCCCCACACCATTACACCACCACCACCAGCCTGCACAGTGGTAACAAGGCATGATGGTTCCATGTTCTCATTCTGTTTACGCCAAATTCTGACTCTAACATCTGAATGTCTCAACAGAAATCGAGACTCATCAGACCAGGCAACATTTTTCCAGTCTTCAACTGTTCAATTTTGGTGAGCTCTTGCAAACTGTAGCCTCTTTTTCCTATTTGTAGTGGAGATGAGTGGTACCCGGTGGAGTCTTCTGCTGTTGTAGCCCATCCGCCTCAAGGTTGTGCGTGTTGTGGTTTCACAAATGCTTTGCTGCATACCTCGGTTGTAACGAGTGGTTATTTCAGTCACTGTTGCCCTTCTATCAGCTCGAACCAGTCTGGCCATTCTCCTCTGACCTCTGGCATCAACAAGGCATTTCCGCCCACAGAACTGCCGCTCACTGGATGTTTTTTCTTTTTCGGACCATTCTCTGTAAACCCTAGAGATGGTTGTGCGTGAAAATCCCAGTAGATTAGCAGTTTCTGAAATACTCAGACCAGCCCTTCTGGCACCAACAATCATGCCACGTTCAAAGTCACTCAAATCAACTTTCTTCCCCATACTGATGCTCGGTTTGAACTGCAGGAGATTGTCTTGACCATGTCTACATGCCTAAATGCACTGAGTTGCCGCGATGTGATTGGCTGCTTAGAAATTAAGTGTTAACGAGCAGTTGGACAGGTGTACCTAATAAAGTGGCCGGTGAGTGTATAAGCTCCTTCAGTATTATCAGCAGCTATCGCGTTTCTCAGGAGCAAATAACCTTCATTCATCCCCAGCTCCTCATCTCGCCCAGTCAGGATGATATTCTGATTCCCCTTGAATAAATTTGAATTATGTTGTACTTAAAATCTTGAATTAATGATATCTGCAATACATTCATGTTGGTTCTGTTTACCCTAAGGGGGGTTATTGCTGCTCTCCCTGCTCTTATCCATGCTAGGCTGTATGTCTCGCCCAGAACAGAACCATACCAATCCTAACTGTATGCTAATTGTCAATCATATTTGACGATAGTGGTCCTGACAGAATTGCTGTTTTTATTGTTGTTGTTTTTTTATTATCATATAAATGCAGCCTTGGGGAGCACAAGAGACTTCTTACAAAAACATTAAGACGTTTTTTTGTTTTGGTTTCTATAACTTTCTACAAATTCCATTATTTGTTGTTTGTTATAATAGTTGTATTAATAAATGAATTTTTTTTTTGCAGTGTAATTGGGTTGCGAGAAAGATGTTTCTATTTGCAGGTAGATTTCTGGGTCTGGGAATGTGGTAACTGTGTCTCATGTATATTGACTGTCATGGGTCTGACCTGTTTAGAGAGTTTCACACTGGGTTGAGAAGTCTGTGAGCAGAAGGCCACACAGCCAGTGACTGAATCATACTATCTCCCCCTCCATCTCTGGTCTTGCACCCACAAAGCCTTTTTTTTTAGATGCTCAGCTCTAGTTTAGTCTTAGACCTGAAACAAGCCACTTCGCTTGACAATAAATGTCACTGTGACCAAACTCTCGGCTTATGCTGCGTTATATTTAGACGTTAGTCATTCTCTCAGTGTTAACTCTAATATTCCAGGAAAGATTATAACTACAGTCGGCAAATACCATTATATCCTATTCACAGAACCATTTCTTTGTGAGCTATTTGATTTCACATTGTTATTGGAATAGAAATGCAAAGAAGTAAAGTAAAGCTGCAAATTGATTTTCATGGTTTAAAAAGATGGAAAAAGCATTAATGCATATATCTTTTATAATCTTGCAGCATCTGTGCCTGTCCTCTTTTAAAAGCTCTATTTTTCCATGTAGATTAAAGATGATTACAATTACTGCGGTATAGTGTTTAGATGGGCAGCTGGGCTCTTTTCCCATCTGCACTGGTGCTTTTTAATTTGAATATGTTGAATATCAAAAGATCTTTGAATGCTTCATTGATTTAATTGAAAAAGACTTTGCTATGTGTAATTTAGAAATACACGCACAACACAACATAACAGGTTTAAATACATTTTTACAAAACAAAGTGATTTAAACAAGTTTGGAAACAGCTAAACGGATTCAATTACCAAAGTGAGATGAGCTTGAATAAATCCAGAGCAAGTGTTTCCATGTGCAAAGGTGGTTGACAGCTCTGCTCACGAGTAACACCAGCCTGTGTCTGCTTCTGGCAAACTAACTCCCAAGGCTGGATTGGGTGACTTAATCAGGTTTGTCAGAGGCAGGACAGCGTGTAGGGGGTCTCTTTGCTCCTGGGGAGGGGTTTAGGTACCAAACACAAGGAAGGGCTAATTGGAACACAGCGCATCATGCATGCATCTCCAAGGAGACAGCTGGCTCCTCGACCACCAAGACGGGAACATCGCTTCTAGGTCAATTGTGTTTTTTTCTCTAGTCAGGAGACTTTTGATTTAAGGTGAGATGAGAAGTTTGTGTGCTTATTTTTCAAGGGTAAATGTATATGGACTTGCGGACTATTTTTATGGTGCTTTTATTAATGACAATTTTGGAGCTCGACAGTATTGGTTGTAATTTGCTTTTGTTGCAAAAGAGCAGCATTAACATTCCTGCAAAACCTTCTTTTATGCTCCACAGAAGTCATAGATATATACACTAGATGTCGCCTTGCGGTTCTAAGCATGCGTCAAAAACGCCACCATCTTGGAACAGGGGTCTTGTCATAGGAAGAAGCTAGGTAACGTTGCTTTCTCCGCCTGTATTTCGAATTCATGGATTTTCTGACTTTTGTGCTGCGTCTGGATGTTCACACGAACGAAATCTGAACTAGGAAGAATGTTAATGGAATTTTTTTTTTTTTTTTTTTTTTTACATTTTCTCTGGACTCAATGATAAATACATGTCTGACCATTGGAACGAACCAAAAAAACTAGAAAATCGCATTCATGACGATTTATGGTGATTTTATTTCCGTTAGACCTTTGTCTACTACGTTTACAAGCTGTCAATATTCGGGTTATGGTCGGGTTATGGTCACTTTTCGGGTTTCTGAAACATTAGGAATAACCCGTTTACATGCGTGAGCAGAGAGAGTTACTCCTGTATACATGGAATTTGTAATCAATTGGCAATATCCCGATAAACGGCGACGCACGGTTGCGTCTGGACATACGGACAACCTCAAGACGCAATATGCGTCATTTCCGATTCTTCTTCCTGTATCCAAACACAACAACAACAACAGCAGCAGCACGCGGATAATGAATAGTTCGGGGCAGATAGCGATCGCCTTTGTTTGCGCTTTATATTCATTCATTATATTCATGGTTTTCACCACACTAATAAAGAAATTGGTTTCCTCCTCGCTCCAAAAGTATGGTGCTGTGTTGCGTCTCGCCATGTTTACCTCTAGGCTACTTCTTGCTTACTACCGGTATACTGCACGCGGGGTTTTGTATACGCCAGACGAAGAAGATCCTCTACTCAAAAGACCAAGATTCCTTGCGAATAGAACATGCGCAGAACACAAATCAATGTTCCTTTTGATGGGGATATGCCGATACGCGTTTACATGACCAAATATTCGGGTTAGAAAAGGGGTACCCCAGGTATCATATCCGGGTTTTTAAAAACCGAGATATGAGCATATTCGGGTTTTTGCCGGTGTTTACATGGCCGTGCGCGACCGGGTTATTGCTAATATCCCGGTTTTGAACGGGTTATTGGCTGCATGTAAACGTAGTCATTGATGCTTATGCATTAAAGAGGAGGGGCTCCCCTGTTCCATGATGGCGGCTCTATTGACACATTCGTTCCAATGAACTGCTGTAGCCAAGGCGACATCTAGTGTATGCACAGAAGTCAGTCATACAGGTTTAAACCAATAGGAGGGTGAGGAAATGATGCCTAAAGTTTCATCTTTAAAGTGTATTATTCATTTAATTAGTGAAGCACCAAACATTTTTGACAATCAAAACATTTGGCCAAAAGTAAATAATCCATTTTGGAGAGCCGAATGCGGCCGGATTTCGGTTGATGCGTGAACAACTTCTCTAAACATTACTTGTAGCATGCCTGCCACCCAATTATCACATTAAGCTTTGCATTTTGTTCATTTTGATATGAAACAAAGTTTGAGCTTTCAAAATCTGTAAACTGCTCAATTTTGTCGCTCTTTAATGTGGTGTGAAAGATCTCAGTTCAAGCAGCAGCACAGAGCGCACATAAACTGCTCCATCTCTTCAGCTTTACTACTAGTTAAAGCATGAAATAAAAATGAATGACCATCAGAAGGTATTTTGAAAGATATCGTACAGCTTACTGAAATGTATCATGTCTCATGTAATAGCTCAGTCAGCGTTTCAACAATGAAAAGTTGTCAATATTAAACTGCTTGTAAACAAATGTCACATAACATTTACCTTAGGAAAGCCAGTCAATGTCCATAACTTGTTAGTTGGCTAGAAACAATGTCTCTAGAAAAGAGCATTTTGCTAAATATATGCAATATATTACATATTATTCATTATTTAATTGGAGTAGGAACATAATTGTACCATTAAAAAGTTGATATAAAAACATATATGCAAATTTAAATGCTTATATAGAACTCGTTTTTGGCTGAATGAAACTTTAATTTCAGTTTTGTTGCATCATTACACTTTTAAAAGGGAACATCTGAACACGTTGCACATTGTATTGAAAGTGGAGCTGCCATTCATTTATCACAGTAAAGGCCCCAAGAGGACACTGTTTAATTTTAGATGTGCTCATTTTCTGGAAAAATGTGTGGCTCTCTTTCTTCCTCCTCATTTGTCTCTCTTTCTCTTTAGCTGGTCTCAAAGACCCTGACCAATTTTACCAGTCAGTCTAAACAGCGACGGTTTGATGTACCCGAACACGCATGAATCTAGGCCAGACCCAGCATTTTTCATTGACCAGCTCTCCACTGATCTCTATTCATAGCTCGAGGGAACCCAGAGCCACCTCAACAGCTGTGAGAGCAGGGCCGGTCGGCCCTTAGGAGCCCACAATGGGTGGAACCGACATATGCTCCTTCTTGTTCACTAACATGAGCCAATTTAGCCATCCTGGACCTTTAATGGGAGACGAGATGTTAAGCAGTACTTGAGTTTGCCACCCAGCTGCTGCTATTGCATCAGAAACAACAGAGCATGCTCCTTGAAATATTGTGAGAGGATGAACAGATACGGGAAATGAGAGTAGCCGGCCCATGCTATAATCAGCAGCCTTTGTGCTCGTTTCCTTTTTTATTCCTTTAAAATGTGCCATTGCGATAATTAGCACACTGATCATTAGAGCTATTTGTGAGTTGCACCAGGCATCAATTTCCGGGAATGTCATTCTGCCCATGCAGCTAGTCATAATCGGAGCATGTTATTTTTCCACTTGATGGGTTGTTTTTAAATTTTGTTACCATGGCACTATGAGTCAGTGACAGTCGTGTCAACTTTGTTTATGTGGGCCGCACATGTATCACAGGGGGTCATTTGAAAAGACAAAGAAATTTCACACAAAAGTGGATTGCTTTCATGACACATTATTTGGACTCATCAAGATGCAGAAGTGTTTATTGAATGCCCAGCTGAGTGCAATATATATATATATATATTTTTTAATATATTTTATAATTTTTTATATATATGTATTTGTTATATATTTGTTACATTTTTATTGTTTTATATATTTAAATTTTTATATATTTTTATTTTATATTATTTTATTTTATTTTTAGGACCAGATTTCCACTTATTTTCATTACTGTAATGCAGAAAAAAAGACGATATATTTATAAATCATGGTTTTAATCAGTATTCAAAAATCAAGCTAGTTTTATTCTGATTTAAATGGGGGAAAAAGTTAGGTCAGGATGTTGAATTTGTCTCAAATTCTTTATAACAGTAATGAGAATTATGAATGAAAATTTGTCCCATGAAAGTCGTTACTGTACAAAAACATCATAATAGTAGAAAAATAGGTTTCATCATGTTTACGTAAAGTATAATTTCTTTCATTTTCTTTTACAGACATGTATCATAAAAACTACTTCCTATCACCTAATGACCACACAGCTTTATTTTCACAGATTATTTGTCTTCTAAACGCAATGACCAAATCATTGCTTTATCTCAAGCAATCAGTGCGTCTCCATATTTCCTGTTATTGTCAGGCATTTTCAGATAAGCCGAGCCAGGAGCCCGTGTGTCTGTTTCCTCCTCACGTCTTCAGTTGTGTTGCGTCTTTGAAATTTGCCGCCTTTTCGTGCAACCGTGGCCCAGCAGTTTCCTCTTCTCATGATGAACGCCTACTTCCTCCGTCTCTTTCACCTCTTTTTCTTTATCTCTGTCTTTCTCGCTGGTTAAGACAAAGTTTGTGTAAAGTCGTGCGATAAATACGGGCATAGTCTTTATTTTGAAGTCTTTTGTTTAATGATGCATCTCGGTGCGGAGACAGCATACTGTACTGCTGAAGAATAATCGGCTTAAAGAGCTGGAAACATTGACTTGTTCCACCAGCTTCTAGTTGCGGGGGTTTCCGGGTAAGTTTCTTTATGCTTTCGGATGAATCTGGGCCGCTTAGGGTGTGGCTTTGGCCATTGGGGTCAGCTCTGCGACCCCTAATATATCACTACAGGTTTATCTGTGAATCGGGCTGCATTTTTCTTTTTGAAAATCTAAATGCATTGTTGAAACTTTTCGTTTGGTCTGTTTGCTTCGTTGAGGTGTCTCCATCCAACAGACAAGGCAATCGGCCGGCTTAGACGCTTAGAATGTGCTTTTAAATGATGTATAATTCATATTTGATTTGAGATGTTTTTGACCTGTTAAGTGACATTATCCACACTGTACTGAGTGTTGTGTACTAAGTGCATTCATATTTTTAGTACAAACATACCTATTTGTATGTGGGTGAATGTTTGTATTAACATTATAACTTTAATCATTACAATTTCACTAGGGTCATTTTTTTACTAGGAAGTGTAGTTTCCTTCGGTACTAGTGAGATGTAAATGCGAGGAGTTGGAGATGTGGAAACTGTTGCTTAGCTGTGACAGGATATCCTGGTTACTGAATGAGACTTAGAGGACCTGTTAGAGGACTTGTTTTTGACACTATAGACGCCTGCTGCGGCTCAAACTGGAAGAAAAGAGCACAGAATCTGTCTACTAAATCTTTCTCTTTATTTCTCTTTTTAACAGATCATTGTTAGTGTTTAGGGGAGGGAATGGTTAGTTTGTGTGAAGTGTTTGATTGTAACTTAAAATGTCTGTTTTATGTCAAAACATCATTCTTGGCTGATGTTCATCTCTCATTGTTTCCCAAACAGAGATGAAAAAAGCACCACTGTACTACCATATTGTTTTAGACATTGAATTATGGTATAACCATAATGCCATTCGACATAAATGGTTTTGGGCATGATTATGATTATAATCATTCAGTACCATGGTATCAAAGTATCATTCTACCATGTAATACCATCACTTTAGTATTTTTGTAAGGGCATTGGAAAAAACAAATACGGCCATAAACACTTCAAACTTTACTTGTCTTAAATTGTACAAAACCCTCTCGAAGGCATTGTTTAGACGGGCAGCAAAAACATTTTTTTAAACCCAACTCAAATTTTCTTTAAAAAAATATATACTTTTAGATTTACTTTAATACTGAAAAAAAATGAAATGAAATCCAGTGATTACAAATACATGATGTGAATTCTGAATTAGCATTCATTCATTCATTCATTCATTCATTCAAAATCATTCATTCATTCAAAATCATTCTAAATCATTCAAAATCATTCTAAATCATTCAAAATCATTCATTCATAATCATTCATTCATTCATTCAAAATCATTCATTATTATTAGTAGGCCTAGTAGTAGTAATAATAATAGTACTATTAATAGTTTGTTTTTATCTATTAATATTTTATTATTATTATCATTGTCTTATTATCAATCTTTTATTTTATTTCATCTTATTTTGTGTCTCAAATCTGATTGGTCAGATCTGAGTAGTTTTGGTCTTTCAGGATATGACACGTATGTAACACAATGTGTGCAGTGTTGTCTGAAGCTGTGTCTGAATTCACTCATTTCCACTCACACTTTCCTCATTTGAATAGTGAACGAGTCAGTGGTTTTGCACAATACATTCATGAATGTGTAAAATGCCTGTTGCGTATGTTCGTCATACTCTTGTGAGTTCAGCGCTGAGGCGAGGTGTCATGTTAGACGAGAGCAGAGTCCAAGTCTGCGATTTCCCATTTTCTCCTTCCACACTGACATCTCCACTCAGAATGTCTCTTGGCATCATGCTGATATTTACATTATTACTATAGGAACCAATGGAAATATGCCAGATATTGACTATGGCTATGTGTCTCAAAACGGGACGTGTCTTAGACTGGACCCACAGTTTTGTCTCTTCAGTCTCCACAAAGGTTTTGTATAACATGGCACAGGTCAGACCTGCAGGGTAGAAATGAGAGCCGACTGGCTCAGTGAAAGAGGGCGAACGTGAGTAGCAATAACTCAGTAGCTGAGTCCTTTGTAGCCCCTGACGGTGTGGGCCCTCTGTGCTCTGGGACCCTTTGTAGAGGTGTCAGATGAATCACTGGAGGGCTCTTTTGAAATCTATACAGGACGTAGGCAATCCAGGGAAGGGAAACCTGGTGAAAGTGTGAACTTCTGAGCATTCTTTCACTTTCTTCTCACAACTGACACACTGCAGCTGTTCAGATTGGTAATGTTGTTCTCTCTGCAGGAGTCAGGTCTTAACATTTAAACAGCACTGGGCATGTCGCACTGACAACCACATGCTGTACTGTCCATGATACTCGGCATCTAATAAAGGTAGTCTTTGTTTGACCTCGAGGATGAACGGGCTGTTTTAGTTGGATCATGTACTAGTGTTTTCTTGTGGGTCATATGTTACATTACTGATCATTTTACAGTTCAGTTAGATCTTTATATAATTTCTGAGTACTAATGAAACAAAATTTCGGTGCTTGGTTCGTAATTATGCTTTAGAGTGGCCTGCAATTACTGCAGTTATTGTTATTGCTATAATTTGTCTCTAAGGCCCTGTTTCCACCTGGTATTAAGATGTGTTTGTCGATCTGATCACAAGTGGATGACATGACGCTAAATACAGGTGTAAATGGAGTCTAAAACGTTTTGAGCTTGTCCACCTTCGACCACTTCCAGAGGTTTAGTTGTCGAAAACGCATTCGCCCGGATTGCTTTCGTGTAGTAGACGGTCATGTAGTATATGCGTTTGAACAACCACAAAGTCCACTACTGACTTAATGCGTAAACAAAAGCATGGTGTTGCCATGGTGTCCAAAAACATGGTATTCCAAACGCATCCAAAGTCATGGTATTGCCATGTTCCATGGTATTATCTTGAATTTATGTACCATTTCATAAAGAAATATAATGTGTAAAGCGTTCATCAACTTCACGTTTACCTACAGTGAAGGTTGGATGTTTCGCGGAAACTGTTGATTGATTAATTCAGTGGGTTTTCCAGGAGGAATTGGAAGGAATAGAAGAGCAGGCGATGCTGTGTGTGTCCCTGCCCCCCATCAGAGAGACAGAGACATCTCTAGGCCTGCCTGTTTAACTGACTGGTCTATTAAGCCCTCTGAAGAAATCAAATCCCTTCTGTCAAGTCTGTTTTCTTCCCGGTTTCTTTCATCAGCACTGTGTAGGTTTAAGAAACCATGTCTATCAAAAATGTAAATTTGTTTCACTTCAGTTAGGCTTTTGTTTTGTAGAACTTTTTGATAGACAAGAAATGTGAATGTTTTTAGCCTTACATGGCTGTTGCTTGTGTCCCACTGGCTTTGTGGTTGAATCCACATATCCAGCATTTCATGCTTTACTGTTATGTCAACATACAGTGTGGAATAAAACGGCTTGTGCTTGAATGTTGTAATAATTTCTGCATACGTTCTATTCTCTTGTAGTGCAGCCATACATGTGAAACCCAAAAAAAAAAAAAAAAAAAAAAAAAAGAAATTCTTATAAGAGATACTTATTCTTAAAGCACTTTTATGACCCTATTTAAGGCATTGAAGGAATATTATCATTCATTCTTTCATTCTCATCTGTGATTTTTGCCACTGTGAAACACAAAATAATATATACTCATGCTAAGCAAACCAGGACTAAATGTATAATTTTCTTTACATAATCGCTGCAAGCAGTTAAAATGTTTAATCGAATTAATTTCACGATGTGCTGATTGATTAATCTAATTATTTTCAAATTAATCACACATCAAATTTTTCTGTGAAATTACCCCCAAAATATAAAGTCATTATTGTGTTAAATGAGACGAGCATTAAAAAGACATTACAAAAATAAGCTTTAGAGAGAAAAATTAGTTTGAGTTTGTTTGATTCAACATCAAATTTACATAATTTACACATACACTTTTTATAGGTTATAATTGGCATGATTTTGTTCTTCAAAATATCTTTGTTCTGCAAAAGAAAGAAAGTCATACAGGTTTGAAACAACATGAGGGTGAGTAAATGTAAATAAACTAATAATAAATATATTTTGGGCAAACTGTCCCGAAATAATTTGTTTGAATGAAATTATACTCTAAATAGGATACTAAAACTGCCAGTAGGTGCCAGTAAATGTCTAAATGCATAAGTTATCGAGTCGTTCATTCATTCGATTCGTTCAAACGGCAGATTCATTCAGGAAGTAAGTAAATAGGTGTGTTCGACTTGAAGTGGCGCTGTGCAGACCGATCGGCGAATGACATCAAAGTATCATGAGAGCAATTGGAGAACAGTCTGCTTTCGAGAGGATTCTCGCTGTACTTCTGACCACGAAATACTAAAGAACTTCTAAGCAGTGTAGTTCCTTATGATGAGAGGAACCAGGTACTCTTGAGTATTCTGTTCTTTTTATGGTCGCATCTTGTGAACTCATGTCCTGTTTTTGGTTCGTTTAGATGTCTTTGGTCCGTGTTACGTTCATATTTCAGTCGAACTGCACCAGAGTTGGTTTGGAAGCAAAAAGGTGGGTCTCAGTCCGCTTGTTTGGCGCGCACCAGGGATCAGATGGCAACATTTTTACACTTATTAAAATGAACCGCACTAACAGAGCAATCACACCAGCATTCGTTTTAATCTAATCAAACCTGCCAAGTGTGAACACACCCTATTCATCTTTAGTATGCATTGTGTTCACAGTGTGATACAGACTCCGCTGCCAGTGGGAAATAAAGAGTAGTTTGTGCTCTTGTGTACAAAAGTTGCCTAGACTCATTAAATGTAGCTTCCGTTTCTCTCAATTTATGTTTACAGTATCTCAAATCATACAAGAGCAATGGATTAAAAATTAAACTCAATTTCAAACAAGAGTGGAGCTAGTCTGTCCGCTTGAACAACAGCTGAGAGCTTTACATAAAACCTGGTTATGAGATTTATTGACTTCTGTCAAATGAAATCATGCCATCTGTAATGGGGAAACTTCTTACAAGGAATGAAACATTTCCAAGCGAACCACCCTGGAGAGATGCAACTTCTGATGGAACAGCTGCCATAGCAACAGAGCCTGGGTAGTGTCTGTGGAGATTATTATGGGATGAGTCATGGCAGAGTGACATGGCAGCTTGTTTGAATGGGTTGAATGAATGCTTGTTTCACAGGCTGCGTGTGTTCTTGTTTTCTCTCCAAGAATCATCCCCATCCATTATGGAACGGGGGATTAAAAATGTAACTGGGTTTATCCACAAGGACCAAAGTTGATCCGCACTGTCCCGGGTGTCAGGAGTACTAAATAATTTACAAATTGCTTTAGCGGATGTCACTTTCTCTTTATCGACTCACCTAACCTTTTCTTGGAGAGGGTTTACTGTTTTATTGTGCTTCTATTGTACCTTTTATGCGACTTCAAACAATTATTTATCTTTAAATGCTTATGTTATTTAGTACATTTTGCAGGCCAGATACTTAAGGAAAATTGAGCTAGAATTAACTTATAGTTCGACTACCAGTTATAAAGAAAAAGCCTGTCTTTAAAGTGGAAATGATTTGTTAATGTGCTTTAGAGAGAGAGATTTGCTTTTCACTGTCACTCACACTCATATGGCTGTCTGAAAATGGGCTGAAAGAAAATAGTCCACTCTCTTCGGCCAATAGTCTATATATCATGGAAAACAACATGTCTCTTGCTCAGTGTTGTGCCTGAACGCGTTCAATGAACGATAGTTCATGAACTCGTTCATATTTTGGGCGAACGTGAACTGAACGTACTGTATTACTGCCTGATGAACGTTACTGTGTGAACTCGTTGATTCTGGTGTCTGTGAACGCACGCTCTCTCAGTTTAACTTCGTTCAATAGGGTGCCAGATTTCTATAGAGCCTTCCAGGCGAAAACCCGGCTAAAACACACCGTAAACAGGCCTTAATATGTAGCGAAAAAAAACACCCAATCTGGCAACACCAGCCACCAGCGTCGCATCGCACCGCCGCGTGCGTCATCAAAACAAAAAGCAGCATGTAGTCGACAAAGCAGCGAGCGAGGAGGCGTCGTATGATCATTTAAACGAGTTTTATGACAAGGTCGGTGAGGATGGGAAAAATCTTACATTTCTGTGCAAACTTTGCCCGTCGATAAAATAATTGCTGTCTGTGGTTGTATATGGGCTGTGGCAATAATAATAAAAAAAATAGCTCGCAGCAACATATGGAAAAAAAGAACTATGAACTAGTTGTTTTTTGGAACTGTGAACTTAGTTCAAAATTGTGAAGTATGAACTGAACTAGTTCATTTTAAAATTTGTGAACTGAACTTTGAACTAGTTCATGTAGAAAGTGAACTTTCCCAACACTGCTCTTGCTCTTTTGAAATAAAGAGTTCAGTATACTAATCTCACAATACAAAGCTCCCCTCAGCAAAACACCAAGACCATAATAGAAACTAAGCCATTTGTCAACATGTCAAGTTGTCATCATTATGATGTTATAACCATAAGCACATTAATATATGACAGTCTTTGTTTACATCAATGAATCAGCATCTTGGCCCACTGAACAACACTGACCTTTGAGGCAAGCCAATCATAACAGAAGTCTTAGTTACATATACTAGAAGTCTTAAAGGTACAGTTGCAAAAATGTCATGTTTAATTCTAAGAGTCAGAGATGTGTTAAGGTCCTGTATTAAAATCATTTTTTGTAATTTTACATAAGAAGTTATTGAGTATGTTGTTGTTTGTTTGGATTGCAAATCACATTATGACCTTAATACTGTATATAATTAACTACTTTACTACAAGCCTATAACCATGACAAAGCAAACTTTAGTAGTGGATAAATTTAGCTTGTGGATGTGTCAATTGTTCACGCTAAAACCACCTGGGTTTATTGAGATGAATAGGTGCTATATATATTGTCTGATGTCAGTTGATCTCCATAGTTTTAGTTTAAAAGCAAAGTTCAGACCTAATATAATAAAAGTGTGTTGATCGTACTGCAGCAAATTGCAATTAAAATGTCAAGTATCAGACGTCACAAAGGAAGAATGTTCTTGTTCAGAGTGGATCTCTCACACGGCACCAGCCAAAGCTTTGCATTCCCGAAATTCATTTTCAAGGTTTTCCAGAAGAATTCCTCAGCGTCAGCTTTTGTGCAGTGGCAGCAAGTTATCCAGTGACAGAAAGAGCTCTCTGATCTGACCCTGAGGTCAAACATGCTTTTTAACCAAATATATGGAAGTCTGTTGAGTTGCTGTAACAGATAAGGTGGATGTTAAAAGATCATATATAATATTAATGACTATAAATGGTCATTAAATGAATTGCACAGCAGACATGTTACTTAATTGGTAATGAAATCTTCACACTATTAATATAATTGAAAATAATATAGTTAATATTAGAGCCAATTTATTTCCATATTTGTGTATAATGAGGAGAATGTTTTACAATAAATGTGTGCTGTCTTGTTCTTAAGCGATCTTGAGTGTTGTATAGAATAACATTTGTCACAAAGCTGCAATCATTGGCTTTGTTAAAAGACAGTTGGAACCAAACCTAAAACATGGCTTCACCCTTTTATATGGGCTTTTAAATATTTTAAATACACAAATACATTTCAGCAGCTCAACTGGTAGAGCATGGAACTATTAATGCCATTATATATCTATATTGATAATATGTATGATTTGCATGCATGCAGTTTGTATAAATTTTTTGAGACGGAACTCTCAACACATTCTCATCCTATGGCGTCATATAGGTGACGCCATATGACATTTCGTCGAAATCTTACGCACATGGCATCCTTTAGCGTCAATATAACGCGCACTGTTATGGGTAGGTTTAGGTCTGGGGTAGGGTTACGGTTATGACGCCTTGGGATCTGCGTCTCATATTGACGCTAAAGGATGCCATGTGCGTCGGATTTAGACGAAATGTCAAAAGCGTCACCTGTATGACGCCTTGGGTTCTGCGTCTCATATTGACGCTAAAGGATGCCATGTGCGTAAGATTTTGACGAAATGTCAAAAGCGTCACCTGTATGACGCCTTGGGTTCTGCGTCTTATATTGACGCTAAAGGATGCCATGTGCGTCGGATTTAGACGAAATGTCAAAAGCGTCACATGTATGACGCCTTGGGATGAGAACGGGCTGGAACTCTGTACTTTAAAAACTGTAAAAATGCTGGTATTGTTACATTTTTAGATGCTGGGCTACTGGTACTTTTGACATCCCTTGTTGTACTAATCAGTTTTCTGAAAAAAAGAGATGTGTTTGATAAATTAGTATGCGTACGTAGTATGACCCTATGTCTCCCTCTACAGGCTTGGATGACAGCCAGGCATCAGTGAGCGGCCACATCCTCCATCAGCGCAGCCATGCCACCCCCAGCAGACATCGTGAAGGTGGCCATCGAGTGGCCGGGGGCCTTCCCCAAACTCATGGAGATTGACCAGGTCAGTTCCTATAGATGACTATATCTCCTTGTATATGCATCCTTATATATCTTACAGAAGTGCATGCTTGCTTTTTTTACCATAGTATTTTTTTTTTTCATTCTGTCAATATTTAACCCGTTTCATGTTGTTCTAAATCTGTTTCTTTCCATGCAATGGACATTTCATGACCACGGCTGTTGATATCAGAAAACAAAACACCAATAAGGGACAACTAGTGCCCAGTAATTGTTTGCTACACAGAAGAATAAGCCATATGGGTTTATTCACATTGTGAATAAAAAAAAGATGTTCACTGAACTATTCCTTTAACATGTGAGCGAAAATGCCCTGCAGTGCATGTGTGAATGATGAAGAATATGTGCTATAAAAACTATTGAGACTAACCTTGGATAAATCCCCCTAAAGTTCCTTATAAATCATTCATCTTTATTCTGCAATTCTTTATTCATTCTTTGTTGCTTTTTTGTTTTCCCGACTTGACTCAACCAAATATTTGCTCAAAAGTTGTAGAAACTGATGTGAATGCAGCAGTTTTATTGGGTATGAAGAATGTTTATTAGCCGTAATGAAGTAAGGTAGAATATCAGTTCTAAGACTAGAGGAAAAAAACACTTTTTTTCTTGTTTTTTCTGCTGCAGAAAAAGCCTCTCTCAGCCATCATTAAAGAAGTGTGTGATGGGTAAGTAACAAACCAATATTATTATTATCTTTTTTTTTTTAAGTTTTGTTCATTAATTTCATACCTGCAAACTTGATATTGAAATAGGCAATTCACTTGATTCGTGCAAATCTGAGGGGAATGTATATCTGAAGGGAACTGTTTCAAAGGCATTTTCTTTTCCTCTTACCTTTGTATGATGCCTAATAGATCTTATTCAGAGCAGTGCCATAACAGGTATAAAAACGAGGTTGTGAGGGATAGACTTATTGTGTTTTCAATGGCATCTGCTGTATAAAGCTCCTAGATTTCTTTGGCTTCTGAAATTTCCTGGAAAGATCATTCCCGTTAAAAATCAAAGATTTCATAGCGCTGCTATGAATATGGTCTATAAAGGAGTGTTCCATATCACTTTGCCAAATTATTTCAGTTATTTCAAAGGTCCTTACAGACTACAACAGCAAAAGAACCAAAACCCACAACGACACTGACCAAGCAAATAAATATAGTAATCAATAGGATCAAAACATCAAATTATTTCATATGTTTTTTGGCCAAATTTTTTTTTGTTATGTATGAAAAGCACACACACTCTTTCTTTCTCTAGCTCTCTCTCCCACTCAAACGCACACGCATACAGTACGGACACACACTCGCATAGAAACGTGTTGTCAGCGTTGCTCAACTTAAAAGCTACATGACATTTCTCACTAGGGTATAGTTCAATAAAAACGCTGTTCTTGAAGCAGATAAACGTACAGTTTCGCTATAAGTAGAGACAACTAATTTGACTTTTGAGAGACACAGACTCAGGTAATTACTCTTATGCTTAATCTCTCTCTCTCTCTCTCTCTCTCTCTCTCTCTCTCTCTCTCTCTCTCTCTAACTCTCTCTAATAACTGCATTAATAACTGCAGGCTGCTATCAGTGGCTTAAGTCTCCATTACTAGCTCTAAAATTTTGTTTTGGAATTAGCAACGGAGGGTTAAGATCAGATGCGTAAGAAATTAGTCCTACAAACAAGAGCGTTTAAGGACACAAACCTGACAAACATCTTGAAATACATCATCCAAACAATGTTTTGAGGTGTGGTAACCATAGTATAAACGGAATAATTGACTCCAGGTCGTTGAATTATTGAAAAATGATGCACACCCGAGGTGTAACGGCATTACCTCCTAGAGTGTGCATTATTTTTCTAATAATTCAACGACCCAGAGTCAATTATTCTTTACATAATATATAGAATTTTCCGAAAACAGTTTCAACTGTTATTTCCAAGAAATCCTTTTTTTTGCCTGTCAAGATTTTGCATTATGCTGATATTGTTTTTGTTACACAGCAACAAACATCACTGTATAGCAATCTCAGATGTTTATCTGAATCTTCTCTGACTAGATGGAACTTGCCAAACCCTGAAACCTTTTCCCTGCAGAATGCTGACTCGACCAACTTCTACATCACCGAAAAGGTTCATTGCAAAATCTCGAAAAGAAGCTATGTATTGCTAAGCTCATTCGTTTAAAAAAAAAACTTCCCTCCTTATTTTTCTTTTTCTTTTTAAACCCAGAATCGCAACAACATCAAAAACGGCTCCATTCTGCGGCTTACTACGTCTGCTGTAAGTAGCACATTTGAGTTTACTGATGCCAGAAATACATACTATATATAAAGGCTACATCAGCAGGAGGAACCTGCCTTTATCCTCTGAAGCCCTGCCCGATCCAGCTGGGGCCTGTAATCCTTCAGATGTGAGGGGTGAAAGGTTATATTACCAAAGCTTCCTAAAGTGTCAGGCAGCAGCTGAGAAACAGTCTTGCATGACCTGTCAATGCGTAAATGTGCCCAGCTGTCAGTATTTTCACTTCTTTTCTCTCTGCCGGATACAGGAAATGCTGGGATTGGCTCTTTGTTATAAAAAATATATTGTCGTTTTGGAAACGCATTACATTAGATTAGATATTTCATTCAGAAACTGCTTTTCTTATGACCTATCTGAATTTGCAGCTTGGGGAGGATGATATTTAAAGCTGATGTCTGTGACATTTGAAACCGTCCCCTCCAGCATAATGACAGCAAGGGCTGTTTCTCTTCCTGTGATGTTTTGCACCAGCCACCATTGATATTTAACAGTCATCAGTCCTCTGTGTGGCTTCGATAGGTTTCATAGAAGAAAGCAATGGTGTATTATGGTATCGTATTATGATGCTGTGTTCAGTTACATTGGTGCAATCACAGTGTTTTCTTTTTTTAAGATGATCAAAGCATGCAAGTTTAGTTTGAAGGAAAGAAAGATGAAAACGGTTGCCCCAAAAAGTTTTTCGACTCATTCCACACTTTAAAAATATATGAATGTTATTGCATTAGATGCAAAATATCAAAGCAATTGATCTGAAAACAAATTATGTTTTTCACAGAACTGACTATTTTTGTGGTTCAGGATATCTAGATGTTCCACTTACATCAGAGGTGGCATCTGAGAATATTTACTGAATTTTAAAATCTGTCAGTCTGTCAGATAATTTAAACAGTTTGTCATCATTTTGGCCAATTTTTTTTTAATTTTGCTTAGTTTAGAAACACTTCCATAGTAAAGGATGATAATAAGGTATAGAAATGAAAAGACATGGGATATTGTTCATTAAATGGAGTGAAGAGATCTGATAAAAAAAGCATGTCAGAAAATGTACAACCCAATCTATCAAAGAGATTGATAATAGTTATTTGTATAATAGTTTTATATATATATATATATATATATATATATATATATATTAAAATCTTGTTGAATGTCAAAACCATAAAAAAATATTTTTTGTTACTTGAAATAAAATAAACTTTAACTGAAATAAAAAAAACACTTAAACAACATTTCTAGGCAACATTTGTCCTTTCTATTTGATTTACTAAAATAACAAACTAAAAATGAAATAAAAAAAACTATATAGGCATATAAAAAAGATTTTGTTTGAAAAAAACAAAATTACTGAAACTTTAACTAAAATTGAAAAGAAAACATGAAATATAAGAATAAAACCGTATTAAAATTATTAATAAAACTATGAAAGCATCACAATTATACTAAAATAACACTCAAATGCAATGAAATTCATTGATTTTTTTAAAAGTGTGTCTTAGATGTCCAAATCCTTTTTAGCGCCACTGCAAATGAGGAAATTTATACTAACTAAACTAGTTTTTAATTTATTTGAATATAACTTACAGAATATTTTATAATTAGTAATCGTCGATATTGAACACACACTGACATGCTAAATACTGTTGAATGAGGCAATCATTGTTGATTCAGCGAGATTTAGAGAAGTATAGTCTTGAGTTGTGTGACTAAAAGGCCTGACCTCGTACATGAGGATCCGTCAACCTCTCACTAACACGCCTCTTCTGTGGCCATGGTAACAGGCCCAGATGGCCCAGCAGCTGCACGAGCGCATCCAGTCGTCCAGCATGGACATGAAGCTGGATGCTCTGAAGGATCTGGCCAACTCTTCACGAGACATCACCTTTGCTCAGGAGTTCATCAACCTTGACGGCATCTCGCTGCTCACACAGATGGTGGAGAGCGGCACAGAGTAAGTAACTGTTTTTGTTCCTCTGGCTGCCTTTCCTCCTGTCTCTCTGTTTTCATTACAGTGCTCTTGATATTCACTCATTGGTTTGTTGCCTTAGCAGGGCTAAGCAAATTAAAACACAAATAAAACTTGGCCAGTGACTTGCACCGTACGCTGTGATTTCAAATGTCTCAGTGAGATTCTGAGATGTTATTCAATAGGAGTCTTCAAATCCCAATAAACAGAAATAAAAGTTTGGGGTCAGTAAGATGTTTTTGTTAAAGTGAATAATAGTTTTATTCTTAAATTGATTAAAAGTGACATCTTTTTTAGTCAAGTCACCTTTATTTAAATAGTACTTTATACAATACAGATTGTTTTAAAGCAGCTTTACAGTGATAACAGGAAAATTATACATTTCAGCTGGTTTGTAACATTGTAAATGTTTTTACTATGTTGTTCTGAACTCTCCATAAAATTGATCCTCATCCACAAAAATATGAAGCACTAAGCAGCAAATGATTTAACACATGATAATAAGAAATTAGCAAATAAAATAGAAAAGTGAGTGATTTTAAATTGTAATAATATTTCACAATATTGCTGTTAGTATTTTTATAAATAAATGTAGCCTTGGTCAGCATAAGGGACTTATGAAAAATAAAACAAAAAACATACCGGCTCCAAACTTGTGAAAGCTAGTAGATTATTCTCAATGAGAACAAAAACACAATGATTTGGCATTGATAATACACAGTGCCTTAAAACACAACACAACAACACAGCGACTCACCTTCAAACATAACGCAACATGCCGTAAAACACAAAACAACACAAAAATGTGCCTTGTAACCCAACACAACAAAGTGCCCTCAATCACAACACAAATAAAAATGTTCCCTCAAATACAAAATGTGCTTTTAATCACATAAGAACACAACAGTGTTCCCTCAAAAACAACAGTCTTTAAACACAAAACAACTTGCTCTCTGACACAATACAACACTGAGGGCACGTTGTTGTTGTGTTTGAGGCCGCAATGTTGTGTCTGAGAGTGTGTGTGGTGTTGTGTTTGATCACACTTTGTTGTGTGGTGTTGTGTTGTGTTTGAGGCCACAATGTTGTGTCTGAGAGTGTGTGGTGTTGTGTTTGATCACATCATGTTGTATGGTGTTGTTTTCACACACTTTGTTGTGTTTGATGACTCTTTGAGAGCAAATGTTGTGATTGAGGACACTTTGTAGTATTTTGTTTGAAGCTGAACAGTGAACACAAACAATGTGCCTTCCAATGCAACACAACTTAATCACATCAGAGATGCATCATCCAAATAAACTGTAGAATTTTTATATCAGACAGTGGTCTATTAATAATAAATGAAGTGTATACATTTCACTCCCTCCTCCAGTCTCCTCTGTGATATAAAGCAGCCGTGTGGTCTGACCATCTCAGTTGAAGGTTAAAGCGGAGATAGACTATCTGCTGAGCTGGCACTTTTTCAACTCCTATATGGACGGTCCCATGGGGAGGCCGAGCTCTGCCAGCAGACACAAACTGCCTTAGGAGAGACCGAAACATGGAGGGAGAAAACTGGGACTAGAGAAACACACTTAGAGGCAGAGTCAAGGAATAATAATGTACTAAAGAAAAACAAAGGCGGCTTGGAAGATACACTTTAAAGACCGCTAGAGGGAAGAAATTTCTTTAAAAAAAAAAAAAAAAAAAAAAAAAAAAACACGGTTGTCTGTCAAACTGGATGTCTCCTCTACGGCTGGTCAACTTCACAGGCTGGTCAACTTCACAGGCTTGTGCTTTTGTTTTCCATTACATGCTAACCTAATTATGCCTGTCCTTGCTCCATTTGTGAAGGTCATACTATTCCAATGGCTGTTTTCATGTAGTTGTGGAAGAAGATTTATCTGAATTGCCCGATACATTAATTTTCTTGCATGAGCAAAAGTGATTTCCCTCTGGTGCTCGGAGGGAAAAGGTAAATTATGCTGCCGTTAGGATGTTGGTTTTATTTCACTGAATCAATAGCTGCGTTTTTACTTATCGGAGCTCTGCGCCGCCAGCTGAGGTGTTTCAACATTTCGGTACACTGAAGAGCTGACCATGGAAATGATTTCCATGGGTATGTTTTATATAAAGCAGCTCTGTGTCAACAGCTCCTGACCTCAAAGAGCCTATGTGTGGGTTTCTATGCAGTCCTTTCATACCGTTAAGAATCCAAGTGGACACGCACATGCACACAAGTACACACTGTTTCACATTCTTGCCGTGGATTCCCGTTAGCCGCTGACCAGGCGATGATTATTCAAAAGACTTAAGCATGACGGCACTCTTGAGGATACAGAGTGAGTACTCTTACATCATGGGGCATGAATGCAGCCGGTTGAAGAGTTAGTGGTGTAGTGGCTCCCTCTACTGGTCATGTGCCACAGTAGCATAACAGTTGATAACAGTTAAAGATTCAGAAAGTAACTTTATGCTCTGTAAAATGTTTTGCATTTAAAACGAGTAGTGCCACTGTTTTGATTGCCAGAGAAATATAAATTCAGAAATTGTTTTGGATGTCTTAATGCTTGTGCTATTAGTTAAGGTTGATGATATCAAACTATTATATTTGTCAGACACAAATATAGGTGATTATTATTATTATACCAGTTCATTATTAACCCATTTAATCCTAAATTATTCCCAGCTAAGTGTACATATGTATATTAGTCTTTGTATTGGCCAATGAAACAAACTGCATTAAAAAAAGGTTTTAAAAGTCGAAAGTATTGATTTAATTTTGGTCACAATTGTAACCCGTAAGAAAGTACATAATCAAAATTGGCACAGTTGCTCAATAAAATCCAACAGAAAGTTTAAAACAAAGTTCGTAGCTTCACATTTAGTGAAGCCAAGTCTAATTAAAAAGAAATGTATTACTTATTGTATTTATTGCATTAATATTTATTACTTTTAAGTGGTTTATCATTTGTATGTGTGTGTGTACAGTGTATGCATATATTAACAATTGTTTATTTAAACAATTCCAGTTGTTTGAAAAAAAAAGAGATGATAAACCATGAATAAATGCTATATAAAGCAATAGATTTATTTTTCATTTTAGTTTGCTTCACTTATTGTAACAGTACTTTGAAATCTGTCATTTTATAAGCATTTACAAATGAGGCTCTGTGTTTTCCCCTAGTTGTGAACACTAACATAAATGTAATATATTAAACTGATTATAGACCCTTTAAACATTATTTCCACCAAAAGTGATAATTGTATCAGTATTTTGACCAGTTTTATGTTTTGTATTTCGGAGCTTTGACACAGACGTGATCTTCCAAGGGGGCGAACAGTCCACGTGAACTTATTTTTATTTTTATAGTTGACAACTCCGCGTGAAATACATCAACAACCCTTTTTTCAGACCCTTCTATCTGTAACAAATTCCGGTCACAAATGTAACTTGTAAAATTAATGGGTTTTAAAAGTACAGTGCAAGTCATTAGGTAATAAATGACACGGCAAACAGGCAACGTGCCTCATCTTTAGCGATCAAACACGATGAGTAATAGGCTATCTGTGGATTATAGCCCTGCTGAGAGGACCATGAGAGGAAACAAGACCCACGTTTGAGTCATAAATAAATGCAATATAATGCATGGTGATTTGTAATGGATACTTTTGGTAATCCTTCACAGTTGCTCATAACCACCACACAGGGAGTTAAGCACACGTCGTGCATTAAATGCGTGTAGGCAGTGTGCAGTGTGCTTCTCCCACAGTTCTGCTTTGCATGCTTTGTGTCTCTCAGAAAGGTTTTTTTTAATGTTCAGCTATGTTTTTCTCACAACTCATGCTGCACTGGATGTTTAAGATATACTGTACTCTGTTTTAAACCTTGTGTAACCATAACAATGGGTTTTCCACAGATTTTCCTAATGTAAATGTCATAATGGGTTCATAAAGGAATATTTGGACCCAGACTATGTAAGTGTTTCTGTCTCCCTGACGTCAAAGTTTTTAAATCTTTTCAGACGGTATCAGAAACTACAGAAGATAATGAAGCCCTGGTAAGCCCCTCCCCTCGAGCTGGATAACCCCCCTGTCACTTACCCTCTAATCTCCGGGCCGAGTCTCTGCATGATCGGGCTCTGGTCTCAGTGCTCAAAACCAATCAAAGCGATGGGAACACTTGGCAACTGCTGCAGTCACTACCATTTTTGTTTGGATGATTATTTCCATGTAACAAATCAGCTGTCTTTCTTTCTTTTGCATGTGGTATTGGGCAACATTGGTGCTTTAGGGGAAGCTTTGCACTAATCACTTTTGGGAAACGTTTTCTTGTTTTGTTTTTTTGTTCCCCCACTCATCGACTAGAATCTACGCTCACATTTTCATATAATTGTAACATCAACTATCCCTCTTAAACTTTATCAAAACACTGCTTTTTTCCCCTCAAAATCCTTTTGCCCAGGATACCTCTAAAATGATTGGTCGTCATAAACAACCAGAAACTATTTTCCTCCACACGAAATATCCCCTTGTGATATTTTATCATTCCTCAGTGCCACCGTGGATTTTTTTTTTTTAGGGTTTTGCCCAATTCCAGCTGCAAATACTTCCTGCTCCCAGTGGTACATTTATGAATTGCTGTTCAAACTAATGTCTTTTTATTATGAGGTCTAACTTATGCTGTATTAACTCCCTGCTATATAAATACTCAACACCAAGCTGAGTGCAGGCTGCTTAAAGGGTTAGTTCACCCAAAAATGAAAATGATCCCATAATTTACTCACCCTCAAGCCATCCTAGGTGTATATGACTTTCTTCTTTCAGCCAAACACAATTAGAGTTATATTAAAAGATATCCAAGCTTTATAATGGGAGTGAATAGTAACCCAAAAAAGCACATCCATCCATCATAAAAAATAATCCATATGGCTCCAGTGGGTTAATAAAGGCCTTCTGAAGCGAAGCGATGCGCTTTTGTTTGAAAAATATCCATATTTATAACTTTAAAAAGAATCACTGGCATCCGTATGCGAGTCGAGTTCCGGCCGAAGAGTGACCACTGATCTGACTGATATTCACTACCATTATAAAGCTTGAAAGAGCCAGGATATTTTTTTTATATAACTCTGAAAAAAAAAAGAAAGTCATATACACCTAGGATGGCTTGAGGGTGAGTAAATTATGGGATCATTTTCATTTTTGGGTGAACTAACCCTTTAAGTAATTCCTGTTTCATTTCTGCCTTTTATGTTCTGTTACTTTAAAAATGTTATGTGTATTTATGTTTTTGTTACTTTAGATTTCTTAGCCTGAAGTTTTTTGATTTAGTTTTTTTCTCTCTCATAAGCTGGCTTTTTTGTAACTTTTTGTTTCTCCTGTATTTTCGTTATGAGGAATAATGAAAAGGCATGAACAGAGGTATTTGTGACGATAGGGGGCAGTGTTATTCATTTAAAGCCAAAAATCTGTGAAAAAAAGCTGTGGCACATAGGGTGCTTCTCAAACAGAAGGCTGCGTCCTAGTGAGGCTGTGTCCTTCCTAGTCCAGTCCATCTGAGGTTTGTAGGCGAAAGTCCTCAGCATTAAAAGTTAGAGTAAGATGGTCTAGTAAGTGCACATTGCATAAATGTTTTTAAATCCTGGGGTCACAACGGGAAAATACAATTAAAATAATTAAAAAACATCTGCCTTTCTATTAATGCAGTACAGGCAATGACAAACATCATGGTCTCCCAGTGGTTTACATTGCGCACAGACAGTTTAGAATTACGTGATTAATTTATCTTTAATTTATAATTCATCTATGTGATGTCTTTATCTCCAAAATATTTTTTTTTGCCTTAATGCGTAGGGAAATTGGACAAGCTCAGTGCCAATTCATTTTCTGCCAATTCTTCATTGTGAATTGGAATGTGTGCAGAGGATTGTGGGTGATTGAAGGACGCGTAGGATACACTTGATGCATCCTTCAAAACAGGCTGAATGAAGGACACAAAACGAAGGCTGCCTTCAAAAGATCCTTTAAATTGAGACTTCCTTTGATGGAGCTTGATGACGTATCAGCCGAGATATACAGCCTTACTAGGATGCAGCCTTCCAATTGAGAAGCACCCATAATGAGGAGTAGAATTTGTTTTTAGCTAGACGATAATTGATTTAAAATAGGTCTTTCTTTTTTTTTTTTTTACTCAAAACTACAAAGTAATTAAGTCCCTGTCTTATTACTTAAAGGAATATTTGAGGTTTAATACAAATTACGCTATTATCAACAGCATCACTGACATGGTAGTATGACTGTATGTTTGTCCAGTAAAGATCCTGTTTTTTTTCTTTTTTTCAAATGAATTCTACAAAATATTTGTCTGTGTTCATCAACAGTATGCTACAGCTGCTGTTTATGGAAGTTGTTCCAATCCTGTATGAGTTTTTATGGACATAAAACACAAAAACAATTGTATTTCAACAGTGATGCTATTGTTTACTAAAACTATTAAAAAACATTTTTGTTAACTGATATAAAGCTGAAGTAAAATATACTTATAGGATAATTATAGGATGGAAAAGCTTAAGAATTGTTGCTTTGGAAACTAACTGAAATAAAGTTGTAGTACTAAAATGACTTAAACTGCAATAAAATAAATGAAAGCTATATAGATATATAAACAATGAAGAAAAAGAAAGTTAATTCAGAATATTAATAAATACTATACTAATAAAAAAAATACTAAAATAATCCTTTCACCAAAAGTAAGAAAGTCATTCAGGTTTGGAACAAATAATGACATAATGTTCATTTCTGGATGAACTTTCCCTTTAAGTTGTATTTAACCTACAATATTCCTTCGAACTTAGACTATCATATTCTATTGTGTGTCCATTCATCATAACTATAATGTCCCAAACAAACTGCTGCATGATACCACTGAACATTTCTGCCAGTGTAATTCCACTGCTGCTGCTCCGGCTGCCAAACGCTCTGGCATTGGCTGCTCTTCTGAAGGACAGGGACATCAGCTGGGCTGACTCCATGTCCTCCTGTTCTCCAGCTTCTTCTCACTCACTCTCGCTCTGTAAGGCTGAAGCTTAGCTGTTCTTTCAGTGCAGGTGAGCGGTAGAGACGTGGCTAGTGGCTGTTGTCTTGTCTTTTATAGCTTTGGTGACCTGCTCTCCTTTACACTGACGGCCTTCGTGGAGCTCATGGACCATGGCATTGTCTCCTGGGACACCTTCTCTGTGGCCTTCATCAAGAAGGTGCGTGGTCTGTGTGGGTCCTCCTAACGCCCCAATATAGTCATGGGGACACTATGCTGTCAAAAAATCTCTATCCTTCGGATGGGACGTTAAACGAGGTCCTGACTATCTGTGGTCGTTAAAAATCCCAGGATGTCCTTTGAAAATACAGTAGGGGTTTAACCCTGGCATCCTAGCCATATTTGCCCATTGGCCTCTGTCCATTATCATGGCCTCCTACTCATCTCCATATACTGATTGGCTTCATCACTCTGTCTCTTCTTCACCAATAAGCTGGTGTGTGGTGGGCATTCTGGCACAAAATGGCTGCCGTCGCATCACCTAGGTGGATGCTGCACATTGGTGGTGTTTGAGGAGATGTCCCCCATTCCATGTAAACAGTGTAATCCATGTCATTTTTTTCCACGTGCCGAGAAAATCGCCATATAAATATAACAAATGATTATTATTATTATTTAAAAGTCACAAGGGTGTATAACTTATGTATTTTATGTTGTAGGATAAAAAGTAAAAATATCTTGAGCTTGTGATTTTATTTCAGGCATTTAACCAAAAGCAAATTAAAAACAAAACTAAAAATATTGACTTCGGGACTATGGAACCAGAAGTGCAATTAACATAATACATAAATGTAGATTTACATTTATAAAATAAATAAAATTCACTAAGTTGTCACTGAGTTAGGGCTTTAGCTGAATTCAATGTTTGATTATTAAAAATGTCATAAGACACTAAATCGTACTGTGTTCATGCTCTATTTTGATGGAACTCTAGCTTTTGAACATTTAAATTCCGCATTTCTGTGCATTCAATTATTTTTAACTTGTTGCTTCATCCTTAGATTGCCAGTTATGTGTGTAAATCTGCCATGGACACTGCTGTACTCCAGAGGTCTCTAGCCATCCTGGAATCAATGGTCCTCAACAGTCAAGATCTCTACCAGAAGGTGGCTCAAGAAATCACCATTGGCCAGCTCATCCCTCATCTGCAAGGGTATGGAGCAGGGATAATTGATATCTCTTTGGCATTGTAGTTCTCACATTGTATTCAGTTTATTTACAGAAAAGGTTAATCCATTTATTCTTACCCATTTGTCATTTATTCTTCTCCATATAATGAAACTGTCAGGCTCCAAACATTACAAAAATGCACTATTAGTGCATGCAGCCAAGTTTGAATATGCACATCTGGGCGTCAAGCTTTTGGGGCTTTACAACCCTTCGTTACTGTATGCTTTTTTTGTAAATGATGATCATTTTTGGTGAACTATACCTTTAATTGTTGCTCTCTTCGTTTTTTTTTCTCTCTCTCTCTCTGGCAACAGGACAGATCAGGACATTCAGACTTACACTATCGCAGTGATTAATGCGTTGTTCCTCAAAGCCCCTGAGGAGAAGAGACAGGTACAGCACACACAAACCCATTTTCTGCTTTTTCCATTTGTTTGTTGTTGTCTAGACTAAATAATGATAGTTTCTTCGCAAGACGTGAGAAAATGTCTCCCGAATGTCTTCCATGTTTGTCTAAATTATTGTTCTAACAAGCCACAACAGTCAATAGTGTCATACAACATTATTTCATGACAACTCTCGATATTGCATGTTATTGAATATGGCACATATTTATGTATTTGGTCTTGGCGGACTAGATCTGCTATGCTTCTGCTGATGATATTATTATTGCTGCAGCAGAGCAAATTTGGGCTTGCTATAGCTAATACATACAGAAACACGTTTCTGTGAGCATGTAAGAAATGCTGCTGCTGCATAAATAGACCGCCCTGTAGTATATCTAGGCAGGTGGAGGTGGAGCACACACTGAACCAGACTATTTTAATGTTGAGCAAGCAATCTCATTGGCTGCAAGATCCGCAGAGGCCCACCAGCTCGGGCCATGCGCTAATGATGCGATTGCTTGCAGTTTGCATGTAAAGAACCTTTCAGTCTGCGCCCTCTAGTGGTTCAGGACTGAACTAGATACATTTTGTCCGTCGTTCGGTATTATTTTGGATAGCTCCGCACACTGAAATCTCATTTGTCCAAATGCTTACTCCAAATCACTGCATGTTAAACATCAAATATGTTGTGATTGGCTAACATTCTGTCACTTCATGCAGCATTTTGGTTTCAGTGCGAACATAAAAATTGCTAGACATTGGGAAATCGGTTTGGACAAAGTGTAAGAGGTGCTGTTTGTGTAGTCATGCAAGTATGTCACTTAATTTGGCATCATTTTGTTATTTTGTACCTGTATGTGTGTGAGTGTCCGTTTGTGTGTTCGTTTTTCACCTCAGATAATTTCCTTTTCCTTTCCTTCACCCTTATTAAATGCCTGTTATTCTTAATGGCCAACTGAGTATACTGAGTATTTTCGTGTGTAAAATCCAGTCATTTAAATAGGAATCCACACGATCAGGAATTTTGTGTGAGAGGGAAAGATTTCGCCACAAAGATCTTGTCGCTCGAATTTGCCACGTTAACTGTCAGAGAGCTGCAGAAAGTGACTTCTGTGTGATCTGTGCTTCATACATTGCTACACTATTGACAATAAACAATGGATCTTTTTTTGGCCGTGAAGCTAATGTGAACGCATACTTCACTTTTCTTTTTTGTAATCAGTACTCACAGTGATGTAGTTTAACTGAAGTGAAGGAAAAATATGTTGTGAAAAAATAAAACGTTATTAGTTAAATGTGTTGTAAGCAATGCTAACCACCTTGCTAACTTCCCTTAAACTAAGCCACTGAATTTGATCGCCCCTCATTTCTACGACCATACGCCCGCTCTCCTAAGATACGCCGAAGTCCTGACGTTAGCAGAACTTGAACATGCAAAATGATTGACAGACAGTCAGACAGCGACTCCCGGTGTTCTGATTGGCTAACACATGGTACCTGTTTACCGAGCCCTGTGCTGTGTGGTTTCTCAGGACACCTATTTTTGCAATATTTGTCAGGCAGTTGGACATTTTATGTGTAGTACTAAAAAAATTGCTTACAGCAGCTTTAAGTAAGTGAGTGACTTAGGAGTCACAGCGGGCTCATGTAACTGCCTCATATCCTAAATGTCAATTTACAGTTTCTCCAGGTCTGTTTTGCTGACCTCTCATTTCTGTGCTACTAACAAAATGCCTCTTCTTTTTCTCTCGCTTCTTTTCTCTTCTCTTTTTCTGTTTCATTCTCTCATTATTTCCTCCCCTTGCTGTGCTCGTAATGGTAGTTTGATGAGGACAATGTGAACATCCTTGATTGTCCTCTAACAGTAAGTGCTCTCTAGTTAAGGTGAACCCTCTGTAGGTGATTTAACTGATATTTGACTGTGTTGTATTTTTTGTAGAGCTATACCTTTTAAAGAGGTTATTGAAGGTGTGTGTTTGTGTGTGTGAATGTGTGAGATTTAAGGTGACTCAATGTTTTGTTTGATTGTAGGAGATGGCTCACATTCTAGCACAGAAGCAGCTGCGCTCAATCATCCTCAGTGTAAGTGCACAGTATGCATACTACAAAAATAGTACAAGTAGTATGGCAGTATGCCAATCTCAACATAAATCTCTCTCTCTGGTTCTGTTTTCCTGTAATTGATGCAAAAACATACTGGTAAAGTAGTAATTTGTTGCTAGTATTTAGTAGTATAGGTATTAGCAGTAATGATAATAATACCAATAGTATATATATATTCTTTAACCCTAATCATAAATGACAGGAAAAGTCATGATATCATCTCCACAGCAGTCAAATGTTCTCCATCTTTCTAACATTCTCTTTCTCATTTGTCAGAATGTGATCAGGAGTAACAAACCCATAAATGATGAGATGGCACACCAGCTCTATGTGCTACAAGTCTTGACCTTTAACCTTTTGGAGGACCGCATGATGACGAAGATGGACCCTCAAGACCAGGTGAAACTCTATCACTGAACAGTTTTTTACAGATGTAGTCAGACAATGTTCAGCCCTGCTTATTATTCAGTTGCTTGCCAAATAAACAAATTGACATTACATATTGATTTGATTTATTAATTATGTTATTAGAGAGCTGTGCAATAATATGGTTTCATACCTGTGTTTATGAAGGCTCAGAGGGACATCATCTTCGAGCTGCGCAGGATTGCTTTTGACGTCGAGTGCGAGTCCAACAACAGCGGCAGCATTGAGAAGCGCAAGTCCATGTACACGCGAGACTACAAAAAACTGGGCTTTATTGTAAGTTTTCATACATTCCATTGTTATACTCTTTGCTAGCTCTAAATTGACAGAACTGGAAAAAGATCTAAATGTTTTTCATTGTAGTCCTCGCTCATTTAATAAACTCTGTGGGGAAGATACATTTCAGTATGTGGGTGCAAGCGAGAAAGTCTCATTTAGGTGCAATCTCTAAAAATGTAATAAAGCCTCAATCAAATAGCTGCATGAAGAAATTTATGAACAATGACCTGGAATTGTTTAGCTAAAGCTGTTTGTCCCCAAATAACATCACTACGATTGCATAGTTCAAAGCATTGTCTGAATCCATTGAGGATTGTCTAAGCTCAGAACATTCAGAGCTCTTTTATCAAATTAGTTTGACACATTTCACTGCAACAAAGCAGCAGGAAAGAGGGAGAATGAGAGGCCAAGGTAGGTGTGAAGAGGAGTAGAAACAGGAAAGGCCCATGAAGCAGAAGCATATTGCGGTCAGTAGCCTGAAGGGGGCAAGACTGAAGTTGTCATGTGCTCCTAAGCCCCGGTAAACTTCTGAGGTTCACTAAGACCCATTTCACAGTGCCGTGTGTTGTCTGAAGATAAGACCTTCCCTAAACTCCCCCTGCAGTGTTAACACCTCCAGATTACTTACACAAACGTTTCCCTTGCCACCAATGTCAAATGACAGGTAACTCTGAGGGTCTAGACACCATTTTAACAGCATTTTAGGAGAAGCATGGAGTTTGCTGTTAGTGAGCTGTGCAGAATGTGTTAAGGCAACAGTGTTGCTAATGAGGGCTGTGTTCCAACTCTCTCAGGGCATTGTCATGTTGATGGATGGGAAATTGGTCTCCAGTGCCCTCGCCGCAGACGTGTTTTTAAGTACTGTGCACTGCCAGTGGCCTTTGCCTCTGGCTGACTGTGTTCAGAATGGAATATTAGCGTCTTGCATACTCCATACTGTGCATTATATACTGTATGCTATGCACTGTATAACTTATATAAACTACAGCTCAAAAGTTTAGGGTCGGTAAAATATTTTGTAACATTTTAAATGTCTACTATGTCTACATTTATTTCAAATAAATGCTGTTCTTTTGAATTTTGAATGATCATGGTTTCCACAAAATATAAGTATAATAATATTATATAATAATAGGTAATATTTCTTGAGCACCAAATCAGCATATTAGAATGATTTCTGAAGGACCATGAGATGCAGAAGACTGGAGTAATGATGCTGAAAATTCAGCTTTAAAGTAGAACACAGTAATTTTCAATTTCACAATATAAATGTTTTTACTATATTTTTGATCAAATAAATACAGTCTTGGTGAGCAGAAGTGACTTCTTTTAAAACCTGACCCGTTACCGAACTTTTGGCATCCCGCTGTCTCTTAACGCTTCCATTGTATGGAAAAGAGCAGTGTGAACATTGTTCAAAATGTTTCTTTTTTGTGTTCCATGGAAAAAAAGAAAGTTAGTTTATAACAACATGACATTAAAGACTGTAAATTATAATTTTGGGATTAGCTATTCCTTTTGCTTCATTTAAAGTGCTATTAACTAATGACTTAAGAAGAGGGTACCAAAAAACATTGGTATCACTTGCAGTTCATTTGAAATGTAATATTGCATTGTGGGATACAGAATTTGGTTCTGGTTACATACATACTTTTTTATTACATGCATGGAAAAATTGACATTTTTGCACAGTACACATACTCAAAACTGCGAATCTACTAAGTTAGAATGCCCTTCCAAACGTACCCTCTGTCTCTGTTTCACTGTCTGGTAGTAATCAACCATGTTTTTACTCTGTGGTTCCTCTATTCAGCGCCACAGACTCACCAGGGTCCATCCAAAAGCAAACACAGCATAATTGGCAAACCCTAAATCCAGTCAGGCAGCCACAGAGCCCTCATCCTCAAAGCCAGCCATCTCACATGTTCTGAAAAGCGCAGATTATTTTGAAGTAGACGGTCGAGCAGAGGGGGCCGATATCGCAGTCGTAGCATTTGCAGAGAGCTTGCTGGGCCTTTGTCATCCACCGGGGATATACAGGCCTGTTTCTGAATCACAGACTGGAACCAATGTAACACTTCTCTTATCTCGACTCAACTACTCAAAATGCAATACGAGACTCTCTGCGTGATTACGATGCGAGTCATGGAGTCAAGGCTAGAGTGTGTTTCCTCTCGATCATGCTTGTGTTTGTGTTTGTGTAGAATCATGTGAATCCTGCGGTGGACTTCACTCAGATTCCTCCTGGGATGCTGGCTCTGGATAACATGCTCTATTTCGCCAGGCACCATCAGGATGCTTATATCAGGGTAAGACATGCTAACTTTACATGGGTGCGGAAACAATTTTCTTATTTTAAACGCATATTTATTTCTAATCTGTTTTATTTATAAACTGACTAGTCCTCAATTATCACCTCTAAAGCAAAAGTGTTACCTCACCACTGCTGACCTGAGTCATGCATTTACATTAAGATTTGACAAATTTAAGACCTATTAAAATGATCATTAAGATTTTTGTTATACCAATCAAGACATTTAAGACTTTTTATGACCTTAAATATCATAAATGTGTTTTTTAAGGACCTTCTAGAATATTTTTTTATTTGCACATGTGCTTTTAAATGCATTTTACAGTTTGCACCCATATATTTAGTCGCAACTGATTGCACTTGCACTTTCAAGCCCTTTCTCCTCCAAAATCCATCATCCAGCCCTCTATTCATACTCCTAGACTCAGTAAGGAAAGTGAATTGGGGTTGAATGAGGACATTCCTTGTCTCCTCACATTACTCTAACTGTACTATTCCACTTCACTGCCCTCTGCAATGGCGTGCTGTGATTCTGCAGCTCGTCGCTGTTTTCACACTCAAGCGATACCCTGATAAATCCTAAAATACACTCTGTACTCAGTATACACCGCAGTGCCCAAACACTTAGCAGTATAAAGACAATTTTTGTGGGCCCCCCTCATCACAGGATCTGGGACTGACAACAACTCCTCCCACACTGAAATACAGCTTACAAACTTGCTTGGTGTTATTTTTGTTATTTCTAGCAATAAACGGAAAATAAACATCCAAATTAAAGAGGGAGTTCACCCAAAATTTTAAATAATGTACTCACTCTCATGTCGTTCTTAACCAGTGTGACTTTATTGCTTCTGTCAAACAAAACAAAGTTGTTTTCAAGAATTTTTTTGTCAGTGTGGTCCAAAACAACATAAAGAAAAATTAAGACTTTTTGGGGGTGAATTATCCATTTAAATAGTCAAAATGTATAAATAAAATAAAATAAAAATAACTGTCAGAATGAGTAACAAGATTGTGTCTGGGGTTGCAAATTTAGCCTAAACTATTACTATTAGCTTACTTTAACCTGTTACTCAGTAGGGTCTAGTATCTTTCTGATCAAATGTTGGTTTGTAGCTATGGATGGATTAATGGATAAATGTGAATTTCCCATAAATTAAATATTAGTTTGATCATTTTTCTTATATTAACTCTTTTCCCGCCAGCATTTTAGATAATTTTCACAAAATTTTCATTGCCTCCAGAATATTTAGTTGTATGAATATCTGAACATGCAATATATTAAAAGAAAGAACAGAGACTTAAAGGGATAGTTCGGCCAAAAATGATATTTAACACATGCATTACTCACCCTCAAGCCGTTCAAGATGCATATGTCAATCTTGTTTCAGACGAACACATTTTCAGTTATTTTAGAAAATGTCTTAGACCCTTCAGTGGATATAATGTGAAGCAATGGAGTCCACCTCCTTCAAGTCCCAAAATGTGCATACATCCTTCACAAAAGTAATCCATCCGGCTCCAGGGGGATAAACGAAGGCCTTCTGAGGGTAATCCGTGCGGTTTTGTCGTAAAAATATGTTCACGACGCGTGTTCACGGGTGAACTGAGTGGAGTTTTGTTTTGCTCTGCTCTCTGGCTGCGCAGGCGCGTTCGTTCTACGTCACAACGGTTCCTACGCGGCGTCCTACCTCGTACGCCGACTTCCATCACCCGTGAACGCGCGTCGATCGTTGCCGGAAGTCCGATATTTTAATTTATAAAGTTTTAAATATGTATATTTTTACGACAAAACCGCACGGATTACCCTCAGAAGGCCTTCGTTTATCCCCCTGAAGCCGGATGGATTACTTTTGTGAAGGATGTATGCACATTTTGGGACTTGAAGGAGGTGGACCCCATTGCTTCACATTATATCCACTGAAGGGTCTAAGACATTTTCTAAAATAACTGAAAATGTGTTCGTCTGAAACAAGATTGAGATATGCATCTCGAACGGCTTGAGGGTGAGTAATGCATGTATTAAATATCATTTTTGGCCGAACTTTCCCTTTAAAAAAAAATACATGCTTTCTTTTTTTTAGCAACAATCAAATGTGGGTAACTTTTAGTGAGAAAAAAAAAGCAACATTTTGAACAAAAAGCTGAGAAAATCGCTTTTTTTTAATCAAAGACTACGTCCAGATCGGATTCAGAATGATGATCAAAACATAGGCAGAGTAGATCGAGTGCATCAGTCCATCAACACCCCCAAAAAACAGTACCTGAAAAGTACCCAGTTGACTTACTATTTTCGGCATGATTCTGAAGTGCACAGCTGATGGACACTTTACGATCCCATGAGGCCACAGGAGAGGATTTGTGAATGCCTGTGAAGCGACGCAACTGATTAATTTCATTAATAATACCCATTTATAGTATATAGAAAGTACTTTTTTAACTGTCTCGAAGCAAGTTCATATTCAAATGTAGTACCTACTCAAGACGATATGCAATTTCGGACGCTGCTATGGTAACAAATAAAAAGTAGTTTATGCAGTTCAGTAGTTTTTCTACAAAGCATTTTGCTTTAACAGATTAAAAGACAAAATTTTTACATTGTTGCCCTTTATTTCTGTGTATGTTACAGATTGTACTGGAAAACAGCAGCCGTGAGGATAAACACGAGTGTCCATTTGGGCGCAGTAGTATTGAACTGACGAAGATGCTGTGTGAGATTCTCAAAGTCGGAGAACTTCGTAAGTGTCTTCTTATTTACCAATGACATGTGCCAGATGTCTTTGAGTTTCTTTATTGAAAGAATCATTTTTGTCATTGTTTTGTCTTTATTCCGCACATGTTGAGACTGAACATTTGCAAGCAGTGAAGATAAAAGGCGACATTAGACTTTATAATTGTAGAGCAGTTCATAAATTAATGAAGTAAAGAGCCTAATGTTTGCCCTCTTCCAGTGTCTGAGCTTTTAAGACTTGCTTTTATGTCTCAAGTTGAGGCTGCAACAACTGACGATGTCTGACCTGAGCTAATGCATGAGGATTGAGACTAGTATGACTCAAAACTCAAAGCAGGACACTCTGTTAGGTTGTTTAAACCTTTCACATAGAGGAAAGAGTAATGGAAAGTGGCACAGAGAGAGAGAGAGAGATGATATATGGAGGTGAGCATTCCGCTTATCGATTCATGTGTGCGCATTTTGGTGTGGTTTTAAACCATTCAAGCGCAAGAAGAAGCATAAGAGAACGAAATTTGGGTCTCTAATGGAAAATAAAAATGTAAATCCACTCACTGTAAATACATTTATTTTCTAGTGATATTTTATATGGATAAGAGTTTCTGCCCCCACATCCGTAAATTCTACCTCAGGGCCGGTATAAGACAAAGAGTCTCCTTTTCATCCTTCTCTGGGGCGGCTGAGGAATCACGAAGAACTGTAAATCCGTTGCTATATTCAGTCACGCACCATTTAATGTGGCACAGTTGGAGTGATCCATCACATTTATTAAGCACAATATTGAGAGAGTAATGAGCAGCCAGCAAAGCATTTTATTGTTTAAAAACTCCATTTGGTATTCTGATTCAAGTTAGCAGAAAAGAGGTTATTAGCACAACCTCACTGACAGCTTTTGGGCATTATTGAACGGTAAGTATATTCTCAGTGGAGATTGTTCCACCATCCTGTCATCAGGAACTTGATTAACAGAACTTGCTGAGAAAGCTTAATGTAACTCCTCATTTAAAAAGTAATGCGTGTCTTTTAAAGCAAGGGCTGTGGGAGGACACTGCGGTTTTAACTAGGAGAAGACTTTTAGTCACTTTTAGTAAGTTTCCATTTGGCAGATTTTTTTGTTCAAAGTAATTTATGGTGCACTTACAGACTTTAGACAGGGTAGATGCTATGTTTGAGTTGACGTGGCAGTGAAAGATGTAGAATGGCTTGTTTTGATGTTTGTGAACGTTAATAGGGTGCATATCTTTAACCGCAATGCCATATTACTCACTATACTCTTCTCATTTGAAGTTTAATACAAATAGCAGATACTTATTTTGATGCAAATGACTCACTTTGATGTCCTATCTTCAGCAGTGATGGGCCAGTTTGTGCACTCATCAATCCAGGAAGAGGTTTAAGCCATATCACACCTTTGAAAGCTTTGGAGACCCCAATGGTGTTGCAGATGATTGCTCATTTTATGTTAATTAGAGTTTCCCGACACTTGTTTTAGCTTTTAGGCTATCATGATTTCCCATCAATTATGCTGACACGGGCAAACAATTCTTCCTGAACCATCTCTCAATACCCTGTCAATTTGACCCTGCCGGTGATAGATTTTTTTAAGTGGCATTTCCCACATCACATTTAAATATGTTTTATCTAGCTGTGGTATAAGAGTTTCTGTTCGACCGGCACTTCCTTCAGCAGTTATGAATTATTTATCAGGAATCCAGGTGTCCCGGCTTCACCTCCTCTCAGAGAATGTTGAAAGTTTTATAGCTGTCCATGTTTTTCCTGCAAAAGCTTTAATGGAATCTGCGGTGGTCAGACGCCATGCAATGGCTTCCTATTTCAGCCTTTAAAAAGGCGTATCTAATATTTATGAGGAGAATCAAAATGGCTTCTGGCAGAAATGTCCTTGCTTATGGATTTATGGTGTTATTGTACTTTTACTGGGTGAAGAGAGTTTCCATTTTATGACTGAACTAACATACTAATGATGGCTCAGAACTAGGGATGGGCATTCGATTAAATTTTCTTAGTCGATCGTCGGGAGAATTAACGATCGACTATCGATTAATCATTAATATTTTTTATATATTAAAATTAATTATTTATTTAACTTTTTATAAATTAAAAATGCAATGAAAATACAAAAATACAGCGTGTTTTTCCTCGATGAGATCTTTATTACAAGATAATCAACTTGCGGCAGTTAAACTGGACATTCGGCTAAACTTGAAATATGCGCTGCGGTGCTCTAAAAAGCAACAAAACCTGCAGCTGCGAGTTGGCGTCCTCAAACAGAGACCCGATCGTTTGTTCCAAAATAATAATAAAAAAAATCATGTTAAACAATAACTTAACCAAAAACATAATAATACTCAATGTAACTCAAAACTATCCAAGGTACGAAGTCGAGAAAGAGTGTGAGAGAGATTAGCCTACCTAGCAACAAATTAGGCTACTTAACAAAGCCTCAAAAAAAATATCTATTAACTCACATAAAACTTCTGCACCAGTCTACTGATTTTTGTTGAGAAAGATAAACATGTTGATGACATGGACTGGGCCTGGGGTCAGACGCGACCGCAACATGGTGACCGTCAAGCCTCGTTTATACTTTTGCCTGGCTCTGCAGCGCGATTCTCCGCAAACGGACGAGGCGTTTATACTCCACGCGCTCGCCTGTAAAACGCCGAATACCGCAATGACGTCATTTTTGCCTCGCGCACCTTTGCTCGTGCTTGTGCGGACGCGTCGAGGTCGAGTGTAAACAAAGGGCCCTTACATAAGGCCAATTTATACTTCTGCGTCGGGTGCGCGCAGTAGGTACGGCGTAGCATACGCACAGACGCGTACCATACGCCGTACCCTTCACCGTAACCTGACGCGCACCTCCTCAAAAATGCAACTACACGTCGCGACGACGCGGACCGCAAGATCTGTGATTGGTCGGCTTGGTAGCATCGCGTTTCCTCCTATGCATTTCCGGTGTGTTCTTCTGCACCGCCCGCCATTTTTAAATTCTAAGTACAGCGAAACTGTTAAAAAAAACTAAAAATTTACCTTTTCCACCTCGATAAGCTCCAACTCCAACATGATCTGCTCTCTTTCAGTCGCCATTGCTTGTAGTAACCTAAACTCAAAACAGCCGCGAGGAATCTTCTTCTTCTTGCCGCGAGGAATCTAAACACAGTGGAAGATTAAAACCCTCCGCCGCCAACTAGCGTTTCGGCGCTGTACTGCAGAGCAACGCAGACCTAAACGCAGAAGTATAAATGCTCATGACGGCGTCGCCTACGTGCGTAGCCCACGCCGTACACTACGGCGTACACTCGACGCAGAAGTATAAATTGGCCTATAGTCAACGCATCGGTACGCATACGCGTGCGCAAGGCTACACATCGCTACGCTTCGGCCGCCATTATGCGTCGATGCGTAGCCAAATGTGTCGTCCTAGTTTTTGATACGCGACGCGCCGATGCACGCAATACTATGCGTTGTCGGTGGGGGCGACATTGCAAGTAATGTACATAAAAAGGTATATTATTATGTTTACAGAAGAAGAAGATTTGAATACAATGGCGGGCGAAGAGGAAAAGTTATGCGAGCTTGTTCGTATACATCCTTTGTTGCCGCCGATGTAAAATCAGCAATATGCACTCCTCTTCAGTTGCCATTTTGATCTGAATATTACGTGACCTGACTCTAGACTCTACTACCCCCTGCTGCGCAATCGGTGTATTGCATTTCACGCATCGCCGGTGACGCTTGTGTACTATGAAAAGGAGCGCGTAGCTCGCGTCGCTCGCGTTGCTTGCTCGCGTTGCTCGCGTTGACTATGTAACGGCCCTTATCGATAACAAATTAACATGATCGACGAAATTCTTAATGATCAATTATCGATCGTCGATTAATAATGCCCATCCCTACTCAGAACTGTGAATAACTATAGAGTTGAACTATAGTAACTATATTGAAAACTATATAGTAAATATATGCAAACAGCGCATTCATCATCTTTGTCAATAGACATCTTACAAAAATCAATTTAACACACCAATTACAGTAAACCATAAACATAGCAAAAATGTCTGGTGAATGCTGTTTTAACATCTCACTGGGGGTGTTTTAGCGATATTGATGTTGAGCAAAGGCCCTAAAAATTTAATTTTACATTTATCTAAAGCCAATGTGAGTTAAATTTGAAATGTAAAACAATGGACCAAACTCCTAATCCTAAATATGAGGAATAATAATAATAATGATTCTTAGATTATTTTATAATCTATATACACTACTGTTCATATAAAAAGTTTGGGCTCGGTATGATTTTTTGTGTGTGTGTTCACTGAGGGTACATTTATTTGATTGAAAATACAAAAAAACAAAACAAAAAAAAACAGTAATATTGCAAAATAGTATTGTAATTTAAAATAACTGGTTTCTACTTTAATATATTTTTTAAAAAGCTGAATTTTCAGCTGCCATTACTTAATCATTCGAATATGCTGATTTGGCGCTGAATAAATATTTGTATTATCAATGTTGAAAACAGTTGTGCTATTTTTGTGGAAACCATTGATACATTTTTCCCCCCAGTATTTTTTGATGAATAGAAAGTTCAAAAGAAAAGCATTCATTTAAAATAAAAATCTTCCGTAACAGTTAATTTTGATCAATTTAATGCATCTTTGCTGAAGAAAAGTATTTATTTCTTAAAAATACCTTTATAATCTAAACCTTTGAATAGAGATATACTGTATATCAGAATTTGTATAAATATCAGAAAGAAATTCTGAAAAATATCGGTAAAAAATGCAAAATATTATAAATAATAATGTTTAACTTTTTATTTTATTATTATGTTTTATTCTGCTTTCTAAGATAAATCATAATTATTTATTGCGCACATCAAATATATGTCTGGACCACACGTGTGCCTTCAGGGATGGATTGCAAATTCAACTTTGTTTTCTATTATGATTTGTAAAACTATCACAATGAGCATGTCACAGTCAGATCACCTGCGTTTGATTTTATTAATACAGCCACAAGCATCAGTGATCCTCAGCTCCCTGCAGATAAAGTGTGGGTTAACAGCATCAGGAATAGGCTTGTCTGTAACCGTCCGTATTATCTCACACCTCCAAGATGATGTTCTTGACATCCCTGCTGCTCAATCATGAGCCCCCTACTGAGATATGGCACACTTTTAAGATGGGCACATGGTGCCATGCCTGGGCAAGCCTGTGTAATGCCTGAGGGATCAAATTTAAGTCTGTGGATGAAACCAGACCGCTCTTCTGTTCAGCTCTAGTTGCTACCAAAATACAGCGGAAGAAAATATACAATGGGTAAAAAAAGTGCTCCTTTCTGCGTATTGACATGGAGCTCCCGCATGTCTTGTTAACCACTGAAGTGTATTTGTTTAGTGGGAAATGTTCTCCTAGGAACATCTTCTGCTTCAGTACTCACTGAGGCTCTTTTCTCTCCTCTGTTCAGAAGTTAGTGGATATGGATGTCGGTATTATTGACAGGCCGTGCTATTGGAGTACTTCAGTTTAACTTCAGCTGCACGCGGTAATAAGACCGCTCATGGCACAATGCACAAATGCTGACGAAATACACACAGTGTGGGCAATTACATGGAGTGAACGATGGACGCTAGAGAGCTAAGTTGAGTTAAATAGAAATGTACACTGCCTTTGAAGTGATCCCTGCGGCTGATTCATATTATAAGGTCCCATTAGCAGCTCAAAGAGGTTCGAAAGAACCATTTTGCATGCAGTATTTTATTTAGTTGAAGTCAAGAATAGTTGAAAACATTTCTTGAATCTTTTTGAGGCCGGAGACCACTTTGTGAATAGAGAGCTGGTGCAGAGAACCCGTTGTATGGGGTGTTGCTTTGTAAGCCTGGCCAATAATAATGTGTTTAGTAGAATATCATTAGAATATCAGTGATGTGCATTTGAACTTAAATTAATACATTGTAATGTGGAAGGGACAATGAAAAACATTTATTTAGCTTTTAAAATGAATATTATTATTAAGTTAACTTAAAAGCATAGTTAATCCAAAAATGTTATTCTTTCATTGTTTTTTATCACTTTCATGTTGTTTTAAACCTGTATTATATTTATTCTTTAGTGGAACACAAAAGAAGATTATTTGAAAAATGTGTTTGTCCATATAGTGAATGTCAGTGGGGTCCAAAACAACATTGAACCCCATAGCCTTTCATTGAATCTATGCTGTACAAACTTTATATTTTATACCCTAACCCTACCCATAAACTCAACTCTCACAGAAAACTTTCTGCATTTTACATGTAAATCATACTAAATTATGTTTTTTGAGCAGTTTTCTTCATTGGGACCAAAACATGAGTGTAATATGTGGTTCAGGTATTCCCTTCATTTTGTTCCACAAGGATAGTAATACCAGAAATCTTTGACCTTGACTAAATATAGGGGATACCTGAACCACATATCACACTCTCACATGCACAATTTTTTAAATACCTTTTAAAAATAACATTTTTCAAAATATCTATAAAGTCATACTTGTTTCGCTGAACTATTTGTATTTAACTCTTTTTGATTTAAATCCAGCAATAATAGGTGAACCCCCTGCATTATTTCTGTAGATTCCCTGTAGAAGTTTTCCAATCTTGGAGACGACAGTCGGATGGTTAATTTCTGAACACTGAAATGTCAGACTGCTGGGAGGTCTTTTCAGGATATAATGAATGGATAATAATGGATAAAGAAAAGATAAAACAGCTGTGCCATTGGTGTGGTCAAATTTTCTCATGCAAAATAGATGAGTGAACAGATGCAGCTGCTGTCAGCATCTAACCCACATTCAAACACAGAGGTGCAGGTCCAGGAGAACATCTGCTGTGCTTATATTACATAGCAAATAGATCCTGTGGTGTATGTAGATAAACATGACTAGCATCTATTTCATCACACTCAAAGGAAATCAATAGTCTGTGTATTAGTGTATGCGTACATGTATGATAGTTTGTGGACTGACGAGCATTTATGATAGTGGATTGACATGCGTGTATTATAATTTGTTGACGTGTATTACAGTTTGTGGATTGAAGTGTTTATGAAAGTTTGTGGATAGATGTTTGAGTATGAGACAAGTAAACAGATTGGAGTGGTCTCATCTGCCATGCGTCATCAGTTGTTTACATGTTGGCAAACCTGCCCCAAGTAAAACTTCTCCTTGATCTCCCTCAATTCTCCTGCCTCAGTTCTCCTGCTTAAAGCCAACATTTTCTTAACGATGATTTAAGAATAACTGACCTTGTTGTAAACAAAAAGAGACATTTTGAAGAATGTATTTTTGATTGATAGTTAATACTTTTTAGCAAAAAAAAATCTGTGCATTCTTTACTGATTTTTATAAAGTAAACATAAGAATAACTTTTATATTGTTAGTAATAGTTCAAGATGAACACTTAATGGACTGAAGCAACTTTGTTATACTTGACTATCCATGATACATCCACTTTTAGAAAAATCATGTTAAAATGTGATACATCAGGCTTTTGAGGAATGTTTATTTGTACCACACAATAAAAACTACATAGTAAGATGAAATTTAAAAGCTTTGTTTAATGATCAAAGCTAAGACATATTATTGGGAAATCTAGAGAGACGAGTGATATTTATATGCAGTTTATGCAAGTAGTCTGCTATACTGTTATAGAAATCTCATTAATATACATTACAAACTATCAAAATTGATTTCATCTTACTTTTTTGGTCATATACATATCAGCAACAGCACCAAATTGTATATTTTTGCTCAGTTTGGGCCTTAAAAATTATAGGGTGTTTTTTCCTCCTAGAGTACAAGCTCCATATTATCTTAACTTATGCTGTATGAGCCATAAAAGCCTGGTATATCAGAGATGATACAGCAACAAAAAACACATGAAATTAGAATTAAAATATTTTGTCTTAATAAACTGTTATTTCAAAACAAAAACAGAAAATTCTGACTACTATTCCATATGTCCGGCGTTACAGGGTTAAAAGTAAAGTCTTCAGAAGTCATTCGATAGTTTCTTTTTGGCCTAGTATAGCTTTCCAGATTGTTTTGGACTTAATTTCCCTCTGGAGATGTCACAGGGTGTACTTTGTCTAATGGCAATGATTATTTCATTCTCCATGTCTTGAAGAGTGTTCCCTCTGCATTGAAGAGCCAGGGTGGCATCTATCACTGTGCATTCGTCAGTTCATCACAGCTCTTGCCTCGGAGATGACCTCTCCCAGCTGTCATCTCATCTTGACATCTCATTGTTCGCTGTGTGATGTTTGAATATCATCCTTGGGGCTTTCAGCCTTGTACTCGCTTGTTTAGTTTGTTCGTTGTTTTCTTCCCCTAAGATGCATCTTGTCTTCCATAATTATCTGTGGCAGAACATCAAGAAGTGAGATGATCATGTCCGATTTGGAGAGGTGCAGGGGTGGCCAAGGCATCTGCCAGTCCTAATCCTATGACCTCTGTGTATGGACATATGGGTAAAATTCCTGGGCATATTCCCAGTTCGTGGGAAGATCATATGTCTTCATTAAAGACCACCCAGACAAGTTTCTGCAGAGCCTGTACTCTAGAGGATTAGGCTTTCTAGCTCAAAGTCGTGGAAGCTCTTACTGATGACCTCCAGATTCTCAAAGATGAACCATGTTCAATCATCAAACTGCTCAGAGTTCAGTCTACCTCATGCAACTACTTGTTGGCTTCATGTGTCCTCCACAGCAGTGTCTTATACAAAGTGCAGAACACGTCTTGTCCTTTTTGTTGGCCTGCCGAAGATGATTCACTTCTGCATATTATGGCTCGTCATTTGCCTTGAGGGATCAGCAGATTGCCACACCATTGCATCACTTCTCTATAAGCAATGCAATTCACACGTAGAAGTCGTATCATTATCATGACGAGTTTGTTGCAGTTAGTCTTCCATGTGTTGAGTCTTGAAAAGCCTGCACGTACTGTTGGGATTGATGTGATTATATTCAATGATAGGAATTAAAAGTAACAATATATTGATTCTAAAGTTACTTTTGTAAAGCCAATTGTAAAATCAATTGGCAGGCCTATCATGCACTAGGGATGTTGAAATGAATCGTTTCTACTAGGGCTGCACGATTCATTTGCAATTTCCATGTAATCGCACTTAAATCGAGATGGCTCATCGCGATTTTGAAATCGCAAATGCTGGGATTATTTTGTATGCGCAGGTTGTCATTGATGTACGGCTCTGTAAACGCTGCTCAATCTGAAAGCACTGTGAGTTTGAATCACTTTTAACGTGCATTTGAAAAAGCAACACGCGTCAAACAGCTATCCAAACACGAGAAGCATTTAACCTCTTGTCCAACAAAAGACAACATTTAATAACATGCTTTTACTCCAAACTCACTTCATAACGACAGTTGAGCATCGTCCTTGTGAGATGATGTGACTTCTTACACAGAATAAGGCAGTTGTGTGTTTATTGGTCATGTTTAATCAATTAAAGCATTTCAATCTCCTGTTTATTCAGCTATAGCGATAGGAATTTCCTGGAATGACCATAGACAGTATAAGAAGTGGACAGAGCCATCTCATTGGAACTCAGTTGAGACAGTTGAAGCCCATTTTTAGCGATTTTTGAGCACTTCCGTTCCTGACGCGCAGACTCAAACCGACTCAAACTAAGCTTGATGACGTGAGCAACCTGTCTGACAGACGTAAATCTTCTAGTAGCTGTGCGTGAAAATTGCCAACGTTAATCTTGCAGAGACGGGGAACTTGAGCAAAGAGTTCTTTGGCGTGAGTGAGCAGGAGTAAGTATTCCGTTGCTTTTATGGACTCATTATCTATGGGCTTCTCCCTTGACGGGACGTCCCCCCGATTGCCTGCGAGCTTCTCCTCCTGTCTGTACGGTAATTTCTGTACAGCGCGACAGAGAGTCGAGTGGTTATGACGCAATCGTTAGCCTATTTTTACAAAATCTGTTTCTACGGGGCCATAATGTAACATAGAAGGTAATGGAGCCCTTTATACATTGTCGTGTTTCTTTAGAAATAAATAATGGACAAATGGAGTCTTTAAACACCTCAGATGTAAAGTTATTCGCTGTCAAAGTGACACCAAAATGAATGGGAGTCAATGGAAATGCTAACGCAAGTGAAGTTCTGCTACAAGATGGTGGCACCCGGCCGGCGTCAACTTCCGGTCGATGGATTACCCCCTTGGGAATGTGGTGGGGCATATTTGGTATGTCTGCACGAGAGCGCCCTCTGGTGTTCAGATGGAGCAGCTTTTACTACCGATCAGCTGCACTGCACTTGATAAGCTGCGCATATAATAATCGCAGCCTTTGCCAAATCGCGTGCAATTAATTGTGCAGCCCTAGTTTCTGCAATGCGGAAGTGAACGATTCTGCATCGATGCAGTAATAGACCATAATCGATTATAGCCTACTGACGTTTCTCTGACGTCATTCGTCACATACGCGCTTGTCACGCTAGCGTAAAAAAGACGAAGGGAGGCAAAACACAAAAGCGAGTAAAAAAAATGCACCCACTATTTTAACATTTACAGAGTGAGTGCGAGTAGCCTGTGTGTGTGCGAGTGCCTTGTGCCTGTCTGTGTGTGAGCGTTATTGTAACTTAAGTGCATTACTTGACAGTTTCATGCTTGTGTTTATTAGTTCTAAATGTTCCTGTCGTGTGTTCAGACCATACATAGACTGTAAAAAGGTTCAGACTTAAGTTTTTTTTTTACTACATTCAGGAAGTGTACTTTCTTGGACTAGATCAAATAAAAAGGAGTTCATAAAATAAAAAGGGAGTTCTGCTTGTATTCATTGACAAAAATGTAGCCATGTGCAGTGATATTTTGCAATGCATCGTGATTTCGAGTCGAATTGAATCGAATCGTTGACATGTTATCTAATTGAATTGTGAGACCAGTGACGATTCACACCACTATCATGCACTGACATCAAATGTTGAAGGATTCTATGAGAAAAGCCATGAGAGGAATCATAACTTCTTCTGCATTGAATGCCGGATTAATAGTAATAGTGCTATTTACTCAAGAAACAGGTTTTAACACTTTTCTGACAGCCCTTCTGCTTACTCAACTAACCAGTTGACATGTTGAATTGTAAGCTATTTACACTGCAGCTTTGCGCTGTGCTGTGGTTGGCCGGAGAGCATAAAGCCCATGTTAATACTCACACCATGCACATAATATCTCTGCCTCCTCTGTTATGTCAGTCATGAGAAACTGACTAATATGATGTAGTGATGTTATATGATGTAATCATGCTTTTGAGTGTGGACATAATGTATACAAGGAGGTCTATAATATTTCCATGCATCTTAAGGGCTGTTGTTCGGGAGGTGAAGGATCCCCGGATTGTATGCGACTGAATTCTGTAATTTTTGCTGATTTGCAAATGCCATGTGACTAATCACATTGAAGCTGCATTAAAATGAAATGAAATGAAATTCAATTCAATGTTGTTAAAATATAATAGTTATTATTCGAAATATTGTATATATATTTTCACCCCAAATGATCCCCTAGTGTATAATGGTGTATATTTGCAGAAAGTCTTTTGACTTCTGGACAAATAGGAAAGGATTGTGTTAATCACACTGCTTTGAAGATAAAAGGTCAGAACGATCTTTGAGGATCCTTTAGTTACAATATGAGAGAACATCCTGGATTAATAAGATTCCTCCATTCAGTGTGACTGCCAGCTAGACTTTTAGAGTTGCATCAGACTGTTAATACTGCCCAAACCTGTGAACTCAGGGCTTAGGCGAGAGCCAAAGTGACTCTGACATTTCATTCCTCAGCAGGTGGGTGCTGATAGTGCTGCCCTCCCTTTCAACACACCCTTGAACTCCTCTGACTTCTGAAGGAGAAAGAAACCATTACAATTAATCAGTTGGAGCCAACCCAAAGGACCAGGCTCTGTGGCTTGGGCAGTCTGGTGGATTGAGCCTCAGATTGACCGGTCAGATGACGTCACTCTCAATGAAAGCCCTATTGCGCCTTCAGGCATCATTCATTATGCTGTGAAGTTTCAATTTTGACCAAGCCAATGCAATTACTGGCCCTCTGCTGGGGCTTTGGCAGGTTCTCTGAAACTTCAATTCCCCTAAATGATAATCTCAAATAGTGGCTCTCATTCAAAGCACCATTCCACTCGAGTAGTGTTTGTATTAAAGTGGCGTAGCTGACATAGGTGTGTGCTGCCTCAGGGTGAAAGCCTCAGTTTCATTTTCACCTTGACTGCTTCTGTTTATAAACACAATAATGGCACCTTCAGTTCTTATAGCGCTCACCCAGACTTTAATTTCCCACGCAGCCATTCTGATTTGATTCAGGCTTTTTTTATGAAGCACTAATCTCACACGATAGATCATCACAGAACTCTCATTCCATAATCCTGCTTTAGTAATATCCCGGGGGGAAATCTTTGAGGATCATTTATGAAGTGGTGAGATGAAGAGCAAGTCTCTCTCTTATCGTTCTTATGAGGGTAATCAGCCAACATCACATCCATCTATATGGCATCTGTATGTTGCTGTTACGTAATGTGTTATGCGCTTGTAAGCCTAGTAAGAGGCTAGTTGGAGTCAAGAACTCCAAGACCCAGGCCAATATCAGACCCCAGAGACTCAGACCAAGATCAGATCCCTTGAGACCCGTCTATCCAAAAACCATTTTCATGAACTGAGAAAGAAATGCTGAATTTATTGACTGTAAAATGAGACCTAGATTTGCATTAATTTAGCAAATGCTTTTATTCAAAGTGACTTCAAAGCGAAGATAAGAATTCAGAATTGCTCAGAAAAGTACAAAAGTATGGGGTACCATGAGACAACAGAAAAAGAATGAAGAATGGTTCTTTACAAGAAAGTTTTAAGAGCAAGTGCCTTAACAGTTGTAAGTCAAGTGTTCAAAGAAGAGTCTTTAGGCAGTCTTTTGGAGAGGAACTTGGGATTCAGCTGTTGTGTTGAGAAGATCCAGACCTGAGACTGGAAAGGCGGTGACGAAAGCCAACTGTTGTCACCTCGCGTCCCTGCTCCCTGCACATTGTAAAGACTACTCCCAAGCTAAATAGCACATTCTTCTGCGTCTACATGAGAGGAAATAACTCTCCATAACAATAGATGGCAGTAGTCTATATGCATCTTTCAAAAAAGGAAATCGGAATAGCTAGGAATGTGAATATACAAAAAAGGAGTGATCTCTCTCACCAACTAGTGCCATCGGTGCAGAACACACTGCAAAAACTTGTCAGAAAGACTATAATATTAAAACCCAGACCAGACCAAGAAACTAAATAATGAAATCCAGAGATGGGCCACGTTTGTGTGATCTTGAGAGGTCCCAAGACCAAGGCCACAAAATCAAGACCCTAACTCTAGAGTTTAATGCAACATTAGTACAGTTTTTGTTTTTTTGTGGGGATTGGAAGAGGTTCTTGACAATCTCAAAGTGTTTTTTGAATTTTGAATTAAGACCACTGACTAGTGGGCAGGGGAATGCATTGAAAGAAAACACAGCAATAAAAATGCCATTTTTATCCAACTATTCACAGTCACTTCAAATGTGTAGGTGTCCTGAGAGCCAAGCGCATGCTTCTAATGCTTGAAAATAATCGTCTGCTCTGCCAAGAGGCTCTTTCAGAGAGATGTGTCGTGATGTAGCACCATTCGTTCCCAGCCATATCTGATTCATCAATGCATGAGAAGCCCACGTGAGGGCTGAAGCTGGCTAAGAAAGCAGACACGTGAGCCTCCTTAAAAGTTCATGTTCAAAGTCCCTGTTGGAGAGTCAGAAGTTCTCTTGAGACTCCAGTGCAGATCAACCTAAATAAAGGGCATTGCTTTGTCATGTGATATGGATATTGATGCTTTACCTGATGAATCAACTTTCCTCAGGTGGATTGGGATGCAACATTTGACAATGAACAAAACGCTGACTTTGTCCCAATTGTTTGTTTACAGCCAGCGAGAACTGCCATGACTTCCACCCCATGTTTTTCACCCATGACCGCTCATTTGAGGAGTTCTTCTGCATCTGTATCCAGCTACTCAACAAAACCTGGAAAGAGATGAGAGCCACTTCTGAAGACTTCAATAAGGTGAGAGCAGCCCTTTTGATTGAGACCCTGCACCTGTGTCTAATTCTAGATCAGTCTCCCTCTTCTAGTTGTCAACCAATATGGGTGTTTGATTGGCTGATGCTAGGGTTGTCATGATTCTAAAATTTCAGCAATCAATAACAATATCAGTAAAATTACGAGACCATAGCTAAATCTAGAATGCTACTGAACTCAGCCCTTTAATTTGTTAGTAATATTTACATTTTTTTAAATTAATTAAATTATAACAATGGGTTAAGGATTTCTGTTATTATTTAGTTAAGAAAACATGAATATTTTTCAAGTAATTATTCAAGAAAGAAATTGTAAAAGACTTACAATAAAGATACAAATTAAGTATCATGGATTTTTGGTACCTTATTGTTTAATTAATATGAACAACATAAATGACACTGTGCATTTGACTGTTCACATGCAATTTGAATTTAAATGTAGAATTATATTACGATTAGTATTTACTCAAAAAAAAAAAAAAAAAAAAGAAAACAATAGAAAATGTTCTATTCCATGTGCATTGGCTGGTCTGTCAATAGATTTTAAAGTAGTTTATCAGCCAATCATGCTCTTTATCAGATATTTAGTCTATCACTACTTCACACTACTAGGACTTTTGCAGGGGATGATGGTTGTTTCAAGCTCTTGGCAGAGATGATTTTTTTCTGGTAAAAGAGGTGGTTGAGATTTGCTAGGCTGTTGTTTGTGTAATTATGATAATCACACAGCAAACTTGTAACCGATTTATAGCATAGGATAAAAGACCATCTTGTGTAAAGCTGTATATTTTAGCTTAATTAAGATTCATGGACATGAAAACTCATTTTTAAAATATCTCCCTGGAGCATGTCTCCCTGGACACTGTGATTAAATTCATCATCCTTTGTTTTCTTACATGAGCAGCACATCTGAGAAAACTTGCTCTCTTTTGCCCCTCATCTGTATTCCTGCCTTATTATAAATAGGCTTTCTGAATATAGAGATAAAACTGCTGTTTAATCTGGTGATCAGAACTCCCTATTCTTTTTTTTCCCTGACAGTTGTCTGACAGTGTGCACACATGGAAATCTTAAACTTTACTGGAGGGATAAAAAAATTGCTGTCGGTAGATTGATTTGTGTCAGGTTCTTTTAATGGTAGTGAGAAGGTTGAGGTGGTGAAATGCACTAATCAAAACTTTAGCCCTATCAAGCTGTTGTTTCATAGGATGACTTTTGCATGAGTGGCCTGTGATTCTTGCCTGTGTTCCCTCCAAATAAAAATCCACATAACCATCAATTCTGAGATGCATTGAATAATAAGACCATTACGTCACCAGGAGAACAACTGCATGTGATTTCTACCACTAAATATGAAGTTATGCCAGTAGGAGTTCGATAGTTAATACTTTTTCTTTTCACAGAACAAAATTAGTCTAACACCTAAGTCTCAACATCCCTGGGCTGTGTTTACTTGTCGTGTGTGGACACAATCCTGATTGAACTGAAGAAGATTAGACCCACCTCTCCGCCCACCTTTGTGGGAGCTTAATACAGACTTAGAGGAATAACGCTCGGCTTCATTGTTCAGATGTCGCCTACTTAAGCACACTTAACTTTGGTATTGTTTTAAAATTAAAGTATTATAGTGTCTTAAAAGTTTGAGACAGTTGTTAATTACATGTTGGTCTTGTATCCCTCCATAATATATAAATAACTCGTTAAGTATAGTCTCTTTAAAGGGATACTCCACCATTTTTTTATATTAAACTATGTTATTCCCTTAACTAAGACGAGTTGATACATACCTCTCTCGTTTAACTCTGCTACTATAGAATCGTTACTTTAATAAAGTAGTATAAACTTTATTACACCTCGTTGCTCCAGTTTAAGATACGTTTCCAACATGTTTTCTCAGAGGAGGCAAGTAAAAAAAATCTGTAAGGTTCAAAGATTTTTTGGTCTCCCTTAAGCTCAATGAGCTCTTAAAGGTGCAGTGTGTGACTTTTAGCGACATCTAGCGGTTCGGTTGCGAGTTTACACTAAGGGCTCAGCCCACCGCACATCTCTCCCTTTCGAAGAAGCTACGGTGGCTAAAACGGGACAAACATCGTCGTCTGAGACAGCAGAGAATAGCCAGCGTAAACCAAGTTTCTGTACCACAGTCCATTATGAACCACATCATGGATAAAGTTTCAGGTGAGGATCAAGGGTCTTAATACATAATATAATAATAGTAATCAGCTGATTGAACATAACCAGCACATTCTCCCCACATAGCAAACCCATAATACAGCGAGGGAGAAGAACCACATGAAACTATGCAACTATATATTTTTTCTAACATGGTAGTAAAAGTTTAGCTGGCTAATATGAGCTGTTACTGTCTGTGGCTGAGCTGGTTAAAGCGTTAAGCCTTGTTTAAACTCGACGCGTCCGCATAAGCCCAAAGGTGCGTGCGGCAAAAATGACGTGATTGTAACAGCGCGCGCCTCCGCATCCCCTAGACACACTTACTACACACAATAGGCTTTTTTTCTCTGATTTTGGAAACTCGATCGACTTAAAATGCTTCCAAGATCGACGGGTTGGTGATTCCTGTAACTGTTTTACGGTCAATGACAAGAGTAGCCTACTAATCAGCTGTCTCACGAACTTAACCAGCACATTTATCCCCACATAGCAAAGCCATAACACAGCGAGGGAGAAGAATTAAGTTACATGAAACAATCCAACTGCATATTTACACCACTGACAGGGGAAAAGTCACTACTCACGGTGTTTGACTAGCTTCTTCTAGCTTCCTGCGGCTTCTCTTTCAAGGTAGTGACGAAACGCGCTCTGTAACGCTGTTTGTTCGCTGTCGGCTACGGTAGAAACATGACGTCACAATATGGCGACCTTCATAGAAGGGGATTCCCGCGCCTATGTAGATATAAATGCCTCATTCTAAGGTAACAAAAACATTACGGTTTATTAAGTAAGTTCTTTATACACCACTGAACACATAGTTCTGGATGTCATATTGCATTTCTGTTAATAGATACTCAAAAATGTTACACATTGCACCTTTAAAGCATGGTCTTCTTGCATTATTTTGCTCTTCTTTTATTTTTGTATTCAATTATTTTATATATATATATATATATATATATACACTCACCGGCCACTTTATTAGGTACCCCATGCTAGTAACGGGTTGGACCCCCTTTTGCCTTCAGAACTGCCTCAATTCTTCGTGGCATAGATTCAACAAGGTGCTGGAAGCATTCCTCAGGGAGTTTGGTCCATATTGACATGATGGCATCACACAGTTGCCGCAGATTTGTCGGCTGCACATCCATGATGCGAATCTCCCGTTCCACCACATCCCAAAGATGCTCTATTGGGTTGAGATCTGGTGACTGTGGAGGCCATTTTAGTACAGTGAACTCATTGTCATGTTCAAGAAAACCAATTTGAAATGATTCGAGTTTTGTGCCATGGTGCATTATCCTGCTGGAAGTAGCCATCAGAGGATGGGTACATGGTGGCCATAAAGGGATGGACATGGTCAGAAACAATGCTCAGGTAGGCCGTGGCATTTAAACGATGCCCAATTGGCACTAAGGGGCCTAAAGTGTGCCAAGAAAACATCCCCCACACCATTACACCACCACCACCAGCCTGCTCAGTGGTAACAAGGCATGATGGATCCATGTTCTCATTCTGTTTACGCCAAATTCTGACTCTACCATCTGAATGTCTCAACAGAAATCGAGACATTTTTCCAGTCTTCAACTGTCCAATTTTGGTGAGCTCTTGCAAATTGTAGCCTCTTTTTCCTATTTGTAATGGAGATGAGTGGTACCCGGTGGGGTCTTCTGCTGTTGTAGCCCATCTGCCTCAAAGTTCGACATACTGTGCGTTCAGAGATGCTCTTCTGCCCACCTTGGTTGTAACGGGTGGTTATTTGAGTCACTGTTGCCCTTCTATCAGCTCGAACCAGTCTGGCCATTCTCCTCTGACCTCTGGCATCAACAAGGCATTTCCGCCCACAGAACTGCCGCTCACTGGATGTTTTTTCTTTTTCGGACTATTCTCTGTAAACCCTAGAGATGGTTGTGCGTGAAAATCCCAGTAGATTAGCAGTTTCTGAAATACTCAGACCAGCCCTTCTGGCACCAACAATCATGCCACGTTCAAAGTCACTCAAATCACCTTTCTTCCCCATACTGATGCTCGGTTTGAACTGCAGGAGATTGTCTTGACCATGTCTACATGCCTAAATGCACTGAGTTGCCGCCATGTGATTGGCTGCTTAGAAATTAAGTGTTAACAAGCAGTTGGACAGGTGTACCTAATAAAGTGGCCGGTGAGTGTATATATATTTATATATATAGCCAAACGTTTTGTGACGTCTGCCTTTACGTGCACATGAACTTGGGTTTAATATGGAGTTGGCCCACCCTTTGCAGCTAAAACAGCTTCAACTCTTCTGGGAAGGCTTTCCACAAGGTTTAGGAGTGTGTTTATGGGAATTTTTGACCATTTTTCTAGAAGCGCATTTGTGAGGTCAGGCACTGATGTTGGACGAGAAGGCCTGGCTCGCAGTCTCCGCTCTAATTGATCCCAAAGATCAGGTTGAGGTCAGGACTCTGTGCAGGCCAGTTCTTCTACTAGTTCTTCTTTTGTGCACTGGTGCGCAGTCATGTTGGAACAGGAAAGGGCCATCCCCAAACTGTTCCCACAAAGTTGGGAGCATGAAATTGTCCAAAATGTCTTGTTATGCTGAACTAACTGGAACTAAGGGGCCAAGCCCAACCCCTGAAAAACAACCCTACACCATTAATCCCCCTCCACCAAATTTTACACTTGGCACAATGCAGTCAGGCAAGTACAATTCTCTTGGCAACCGCCAAACCCAGACTCGTCCATCGGATTGCCAAACAGAGAAGCGTGATTCATCACTCCAGATAACACATCCCCCCTGCTCTAGAGTCCAGTGGCGGCGTGCTTTACATCACTGCATCCAACGCTTTGCATTGCACTTGGTTATGTAAGGCTTGGATGCAGCTGCTTGGCCATGGAAACCCATTCCATGAAGCTCTCAATGCACTGTTCTTGAGATAATCTGAAGGCCACACGAAGTTTGGAGGTGACTCTGCAGAAAGTTTTGGCGACTTCTGCGTCCTGTGCGCCTCAGCATGTGCTGACCCCGCTCTGTGATTTTACGTGGCCTGCCACTTTGTGGCTGAGATGCTGCAGTTCTAAATTGCTTCCATCTTTGTTATAGTACCACTAACAGTTGACCGTGGAATATTTAGTGGTGAGGAGATTTCACGTGAGGACTTATTGCACAGGTGCTGGCAACCTATCACTGTACCCCACTTGAAATCAATGAGCTCCTGAGAGCAACCCATTCTTTCGCAAATGTTTGTAGAAGCAGTCTGCATGCCTAGGTGCTTGATTTTATACAACTGTGGCCATGGAAGTGATTTGGAACACCTGAATTCAATGATTTGGAGGGGTGTCCAAATATTTTTGGCAATATAGTGTGTGTATATGTATAACGGTCTTTTTGGCCTAGCAAACTTTGTAGTTTTTTTTCACATGCTTTTGCAACAGGACGGGCATTTGTCGACCAACGCGCAAGCGGATCTAGCTAGACCGGAAACAAAACAACAGGCACGATGCCGCACACACTTGTTTAGGCTTGCGAGCCGGCCAAATAGTAGGTTAACGTTAAGTTTTGAGTGGATGACGAGCGCGAGACGCCGAAATGGATGCCAATAAGATTCTGAATGGAAAGTTTACTTTTAAAAAGTTGCCAAATGGTTCCATTGACAAGACCAAAGTGATCTGTGTGATTTGTCGTTGTGAACTGAGCTATCATCATCACGATCGCAGCACGTCCAGTCTGGAATACCACTTGATGACGGCCAAGCACACACACAGCTGATGCGAATTCTCCACCCCCCCCAGCAATATCAGTACCTCGTCAGTATTTCTTTCACCCTTTTATTGATGGACAGTGTTACATTGAGAGATTATTTGCTCCAAGTGAGAATGTTATTGTGAAATTGAACACTGTATGCCAATGTTGTTTTCAATAAAAAAACATTTGCACAAAGCAAGCCGATCCACTATGACATATAATAGTGTATAACTATGACATTAATGCGATTAATCGCGATTAAATATTTTTATCGTTTGACAGCACTAATATACATACAGTGTGTGTGTGTGTATGTATATGTGTATGTGTATATGTATATATATATATACATATATAATATGTGAAATATTGAGGATGGAATAATGTACAGGGATAATACAATTTAATATATATGTTTGCAACTGTCTTCAGGCCATACTTTATAGCATTTAAAGCACATTTTATATCATCAATGTGCTTTTAATGCAAGCTAAAGGTTGGGTTATATGTAAGTTCTGGCATCCCTGAATCTGTGGATGTTTTTGTAGCATGTGAGCTGATTTTATTTATTATGTCCTCCATTTTGTGCTTTTGTCTTGGTGGGTCCAGTCAGACATGCATTAAAATGATTATGAGGCTTTACTGTCACTATACAGCATTGATGGACCTCCACCATTTTCGGATGACTGCACCTCACCATCCTCTGCCTCTTCTCACAGACACACAACCATCTAATTTTTAAACGCACATGCTATTTTTCTGCTCCCCCACTGTCTTTCTCTCTCTTCGTGATAGGCCTGTCACATCCTGTAAATATTGTCTGTCCATCTGTGTGTGTGTGTGTGTGTGTGTGTGTGTGGAGACGAGAAGCAGGAGGCAGGTCTCCTCTCAGCAATGCTTTGGGGGCTAAAAAAAACTGACGGGCAATGGTTTGCCTGTTTCCATGGCAACCACATTCTAATTACTCCCTCTCCCGCTTCACAATAACGTAGAACAGCTATTGTGTGCGTGTGTGTTTTGGTTCATAAACAGCTGTCTTCTCCACCCAATCAGCTCTGACGAAGGCAGCTATGACACCTGACTTTAAAATGGCCACTTCGGTGCATCCAAGCACAGTAGTAGTGATGTAGTGACTCTGTTTAAGCTATAGCACAACCCCCACCCCTCCCCCTTCCAATCTCTCCCTCTCCCTAGTATACAAACCACGTGATCCATATTGCCGGAACTCCATTGGCTGAAGCAGCCATGGCGTCTGGCCAATCAGGCTTAAGCGCTGAAATGGACATAAACTGAGCTGCTTGGAGATGCTTTCAGACTTCAGAGTGTTGATGGGCAGAAGAAATCAACCTTTGGCTAAAGCTTGGTCCGTTTTCATTAGCAGCACACGCACACAAACAACCCAGGAACCATCTGCCACCACTGTTTATTTTCCTTCTGGCGATCCTTTCGTCCCTGCACCTGGTCAGGGTTCGTCTCTGCTACACTGGGTTGGACCAGCGTGGATCCGCGCTCCCAAACATGGAGGTGACAATGACATGTGAGTACTGCTTAAGAGATCGCGTCGGGTGTATGGAGGAAAACGGGTGTAGACTGAATGAAAAGGATGAATTTGCATTTGCAATTTTGCCTGGATGCTGACGGGAAACGAGAGATAAAGCAGGCGCACAGATGGAGATGGCTTTGTGTGAAGCTGCTTGTAGTAATCAGGTTAGAGGCAGATTTCAGCTAGCGATTAAAGATGAAGCGATCCAGCGAACGCTCCAACCTGCGCGCTCCTCGTTTGCCCAGCCCCTCCTTGGATACTTGTTATGAATGAGTGCTTTAATGTGTTGTTTCTCCATCACTCCTTTCTCCGTAGCACATTGACCTCTGCTGTGTGGCTGTTCATTAAGTTTGAATTATTTGTGCATGTATCCCACGTGTAAATAGGCGTGTTGTAAGATCAGCACATTTTTTGTTACTCTTTTTACAGGGAAGGCTTTTATTGAGGTTAATCCCTTTTGTATACAGCCTTGTCCTTTGTGAATTCTTTGTTAGTTCAATGTTCACAGGATTGACGTTTTGTGGATGATCAAAAAGACTAAAAATCTCCCAGCACTTCTGAATTCTGTGATGGGCTGTCAGTTAGCTCCTAACGTTGATTGATTATGGTAATATCGCAGGCAATATTTTTTTCAGAGCGTAAATCTGCAAGATCTCATAAAGTGAATGATGTCTCGAGGTGTTGTTTGGTCGTGCTCAGCATCCGCACCCAAGCCTCCGGTCCACAATTCCCTACTTCCCCTCGCAGAGCTTCTTTTCTTTCTTAACTCTTTCCTTTCTTCCTTCCTTTCTATCTCTTCTTCTTTATTTCTTCACTTTTCCTTCCTTTCTTGTCTTCTCTTCCTCCATCTTTCCCTTCTTTCTTTTGTTCTCCTTCTTCCTTTCTTCCATCCTTTCCTTCTTCATGTCTTCCTTCCTTTCTCATTTTCCCTTCCTTTCATACTTTTCTTTCTTAATTTCCTTCTTTTCTCCTTTCCTTTGCTTTCTTGCTTCCACCATTTCTTTCTTTTCACTTTTCACTTCACGTTTTGTCCTTTTCATACTAGCACACAAACGCAGTGCTACTTTACGCTATGAGCTGAGTCTCCTGGGACCTTAAGTGACCTTAATGCATTGCATGCTTTCAGCATGCTACATGCTGGCCCTTGGAGAAAGAGTTACTCCTGTCAGTGGAGTTGATGTGTGGCTGGATCCTGAGTGAGTTGAGTGCCACCTGCTAGAGTACAACATTTTTGCGGGGCTTTTTCAAAATCCTGTATTATGAAATGTTTCCTTGTCAGAAACCACTTGCGTGTTTAGACTCTGTCTGTCTAAACCTGCTCCAAGTAGGATTCGAAACGGGGTCTCTGGCACGGGAGGCGGGCGCTAACAAGAGCGCTAAAGAGCGTGCCTCTTGAGGCAAGGGGAGTGAGGTTTACATGCACAGCTCTTACTGGTCTCTACGTTTATTACAATCACCCCCTAAACCTCACATCCATCTGGGTAACGGCACCAAATGTAACCGGTCCTACTCGCCCCGCTCTGAGCGGGATTCAAACTGGGGTCTCCGGCGTGGGAGGTGGGCATGCTAACAAGGACGCCAAAGCCTGCAACCACTAGTGCGCCTCTTGAAGCCAGGGGACTGAGGTTTACATGCACAGCTCTTACTTTGTTCGAGTGTCTTTCTCTGTGTGGTCATCCTCAATACTGCAACAACTATTGGAGGCTACACTCTTATGATACACCCTAAAACATTAACTATTCTGTGAGAATGTATTACTATTTTAAAAAGGCACCCCGAGACGATCCGTTTCAGACAGGGGAAAGGGAGCACTCAAAGTACCCTGACATATGTAATCACTCTGCAGATGACTGCAGGTTGTATGACCATGTGTAGATAGTCAGTATCCTGTGACATCAGTAGGTACCAGGCCATTCGTCTCAACACCCCAGCAAGAATCCAGCAACCTTCTGCACAACTAACACACCAGGTTCTCCAAAGTAACCCTGGCCAGGTCTGAGCTTTATGGAAGAGAGTGGCAGAGCCTACCCATAGCATCCCATTGCATGCAAGACTGCAGGTCTCTCTCTTGGCATGCATATGCATGCACAGGTGTTTTATACTTGTCTACTCCACTTGTTATTCATAGGCTTACCCCCAGAATTTATGAAAAAAATGACTTCAGACTATACTGCATCTAAATTCATCACATGGTCTTTGCGGTCAGTGTTTCCAGCAAATTATTTTTCCGTTAATGATATCTATTTGTTTTCTTTGAAGCAATGCCCATTTCTTTGATGTGAATCATTACTAACTGTTATAAAAATCATTATGGGGAGGAAACAGCATAATTAGCATGCCAATTGTGGAATGGATAAATGTCCATTTTCATGCCTGATTACCCCATTGGGTCCACGGACCATAACAAGCAAAATGAATGCAAAGAGGGATGAGTGCAAGATATGCTTCCCAGCCTGTACTGCAAATTTGTTTTCTGTTCCTTTCCAGTTTAGTCTTGAAGTTTATTACGAAGTTTATTAAACACTATTTGAATGATTGACAAGTTGTAAATTATAATTATGAACGGTTTCAGTTATGGCAAAGACTTGTGTTGATGTGACTTCCTGGGCTAATTTAGCAGCTTTGTCTTTGAAGAACTGCGTCAATTGAAAGGTTTTGGGTTTGATCCTAACACTGTGTTCTAACCAGATGTGACGTGACACTGTGACATGCGATGAAAGGTATCTTTGCCATGTTAATCAGTTTTGGTCCTAACCAGCCTCGACCTTGTCATCAGAGGATTCTATTTTAGAAACGGTTTCTATTTCTGCAACATTGCGCCTGAAACAACAACATACAAACTATGACAATGAATATCTCAGGTACTGAGTATATACTTTTTTAAAGTTAAAAGGGTCTGTGTGAGTTTGAATATCATTTTGCATGACCTTTATACTACATACTGAAAGCAGCAATGGATAATTTACCTCAGATCTCGAAAATAAATTAATGTTAAAACCGTGAACTTAAAGGGGTCATATAATGGTGCATGCACTTTTACAAGTTGATTGTACTGAAATGTGTGTTGGCAGTGTCTGTACACAACCATCATATAATGATAAAAATCCATCCAGTGGTTTTGTTTTAATCTCCTTATATGTTTTCCCCTGCCTCAAATCGATCCGTTCGACCGTGTGACGTCACACGCTCGGAAGCCCCTCCCACGATTGTTGATTGACAGGAGCGTCTCAACACAGACCCGCCCTCGCGGGTGAGATCAGCTCCATGAGAGAGCTGTCAATCATAGTCTGCGCGGACCGGCGCGGTCATTGTTGACATGCTGGAGCACTGTCTATGAGCAGAATGGCGTCTAAGCGATTGTGGTGTTCTGTTCTTGGGTGTAATAACGAACACAGCAGTCATTTTAATGTTCCTAAATCCGAACCGCTGAAGACGCAGTGGCTGTGTTTGTTTTCGAAGGGAATATTCCCCACGAGCAACGTCAATGCGTTCATGTTTGCGTGAATCATTTCTCACCAGACTGCTTTATAGACGAGGATCAGTATAAAGCTGGATTTGCTAAGCTGCTGCTCATGAAAAATGGATCGGTAGCTGCTACCAGATATTCGTGTTCCTGCTAAATCTCCAGAAGAACGGAAGTGAGTGTAACGTATTATTAAACTTTATATTAATATATTAATCTTTGCAAATCGCTAGCTGCACGCTTCACAATGAATGCGTCTAAGGTTTACACTCAGGGTACATTACGGCATGTTTTCTATGTATGACGTTCTCAATATAATTCATAATCCCACGTTTATACTGAACAACGCGTTATGGTTATTGTGTTACAAACGGTGTACGCACAGAACAGAGGGGCGGAGTGAGCGAAGCTCATGATCATTTAAAGTCATTTGCACTGAAACGGCGTGCTGAAAACAGAGCTGTTTTTGACCAGGTAAAATAAGTGTTTTCTTACAATACTAATGAGAATTTTTAATTAAAGTATATTACAAACTTTTAATTTAGACCCTAAAGAATCATATTAGCTTGTACAAAAATGGCATTATATGACCCCTTTAAGTGTAATCCATGACAAAGATTGTATCAGTCTCTCAGAATGTATTTTAATCATGTTAAAGTGGTTTAAATTAGATTAGATTATGTAGGCTACTTATTCATTTAATTGAGATTGCACTGCACTTGCAGACAGAGCCCTCCCACATGCTCTTCTGATTGGCTGTGATTTTTGATGGATTTTGTAGTCATGTCATGTCTGGTGTGGACAGACAAATTGCTTGTCGCTGAAATTTTACCGCATCACGTCTAGTTAGGACACGGTCCTAAAGTTTTACAAAGACAATCCTGTGGCTGTCACCGATGTTCGCTTCAGCTTCACATGCAGAAGGTTTTAATATGGCATTTCCTGTGTGTATTAGTCATACAAAATGTCAGGATCATGAATAAAGATAATCCTCTTCTAGGCTTTGTTTACAGCAAAGCTGCTCATAAAATGATATGTGATTTATCTTCCTAAATCAATAAAAAAGTCTTCTGATGTAACTGAATTACGGCCTTTGCATTTACAGGTAGGAAAAAAATATTACTATTAATAATGTGCTGCTATGTAAAACAGAGAGGCATACCTGTGAATTTATGATGGATAGCTGCGCAAAGTTGTAATTAAAATTGGACGGGAGCGATAAATCTTGCCTGCCCTGATTGGAGGCACAGCAGTGCTTTGATTGGCTGTCTGAATGAGGGAAGTAAGCAAACTGCCACAGTTGCAAAAAAAGGTGCTGGTAAACCAAAGAGTGGACCACTAAATGCTACTGGAAGTAATGTGCTTTTCAAGGGTCATATATGGAATAACACCGTCCTGTCATGGTGGTTTTTGCATTTTAAATTGTTGGTCTGTGCCAGACAGACAGAAGTTAAAGTTAAAAGAGTTTTACCTGTAACAAACACCACTTTCATAATGGATTGGTTTCTCATAGCGTTGTGTGTGTGTGTGTGTTTCGGTTGGTGGTTGTTGTGCACTGCTTATGATCTGACAGGGTGAGACAGGAAAACCTAATGCACATGTATCACTATTTGTCTTACTGATGCATATGATAGCCTAGTTAACTACATTTGGTTTGTTTGTCTGTTTCTCATTAACATTTGGCTGTGTATCAGCTGTTTGTTTGGAATTGGTTTGGACCCCAAAGAACAAATTTGTTTTAAACTTTAATCATCCAGAAAATCCATTTGTTATCTTTTTTCAGTTGTTCAGAAGGCAGTTTATCAGATGTAAAAATTCATGAAGGAATATAAATATATTTTACAGCACTTGTCTGTAAGGGCCCTAAAATCTGGATTTACTTCTGTTTCCTCAGTATAATCCAAGACGGCAGTATACGAAAGCTTGTTGTGTTTAATATTATTATTGTATTTTATATTCTATATTATATTACTTTGTGTCATTGCACAACTCTCTTCATGGCCTTTAATGGCGCTGGCATGATCCCACAAACCTACTCACTTTACAAAGATGACTCAGAAACACTTTAATATTAAGATGAATCCCTCATTTGTTGTGCCTAAGGGAAGCAATAGATTTGTTCAATGCCATTATAGCTTTGACATTCAAATGTATTAAATAATGCAGGCGCCTTAGATAATATAATAATAGCTCTGATGTATCAATATAAATCAAAATATATAGTCCAATGCAGAATAACAGCCTTTGTCTTAAGAGTGCTTTAAATTTGTTAACTCCGAAGCGCACAAACATGCACAAATACATTCACATTCATTCTGTATGTCACTCTGTATTATCTGCAGGCTGACACACAGTGGGCGAGTGTTTTCTGTGCATTTAGATGCTCGAGAGAGGAGAGGCGAGAGAAAGACAATAAGCATGGCAGGGCAGTTGAAGACTCACACACTTCCTGCTGAGGCTGTGCGTGCGTTTGTCAAAAAAAAAAAAAAAGGTCCATTTCCGCTTTATTCATAAATATCACCGCCCACCACATCAGCAGCTGAAATTCCACTGTTCCTCCATATCACCTCGTCCTCTCAAATAAAAGGTCTGCTTCTATTTCAGCCATCACGACTTGATTTAAAGAGGCTGATAAAAGAAAGAGAGAGAGCTTTGGATTAATTAATTTTGAACCGTGAAAAATCGGCAAATGTGCTCAGAAAATTGCTTCCCCCGGCATAAGAGATTGTTTCAAGTGGAGATGTTCGCTTCTTCGTCCCCCACCTGCAGCTGTCAAAACCCCCTCCCCTTTAAACCTTACTGTGCAGTTTGAATAGAGCCGTATCGGTTTATTCCTCCAGCAATCACTCCGCTCATTCTTCAACCACGGACATATCAGTCTAGTGATTTGGGAGGGGGCCTTGACCTTGGCCCAATCTTATCACTAATTAAACCTCATCTAATCCTGCTGTGCGAGCCAGTGGCACCTGCTTCTCTGGGTGACTGGGAGGGGATGTATGCGTGAATAGCTACTGGACTCGTTTCCAGCTTCCCAACTCATGCGTTGCTGTGCTCCCTAGCTAATCACAGCATTTGATCTGTAGCCCAAGGCTCGGTGCGTACACCAACCCTCTGTTTGTGATTTCGGGATGTGCATTATTCAAGCATTACCAGAAAAGCTGTGGCTTTATTGCAGCTGGCCGTTTCTGTATCCGAGGATGAAGAAAATCTGTCGTCTTGTCGTGCATATGGGTGAATTCTTGTCCATTGCTGGCTGTCGCTTCTGTTTATTTGCATTTAATTCTTCATTAAACCGTAATCTCCAAGATAGCTTTCATGACTGTGCTTGGCTGGCCTCCACTTATCTCTAGTCTACAGGAAGAGTTTCTTCCGAGCAACTTCTTAATGCGTGCTCTTCAGTGGTGGAATCAATACCTGTGAGAACAAAGCCTTGAAACTGTTACCACTGGTGTTCCACAAGGCTCAGTCTTGGGCCTGCTTTTATTTTATTTTTTTATTTACTGCCCCTTGGACATATTTTTAGGAAGTACAATATTCATTTCAACTACTATGCTGACGACACCCAGCTTTACCTGTGTTCCATGCCTGGAGCTTAGTAAGTTTGTGAATGCCTGTCCAGGTGTTTGCCAGTAATGTGATTTTGCACAATATATTCTAAGATGATTTAGTAAGAAGTTGCTAATAACATAAATGAATAGAATTATCTTCCTGTGTGTGGTTCAGGTATACATCCCACAAAGATGACAATATCCGAAATCCAAATACAGCTTATAAATCGTACTAAGTGATGTTTTTTGAAAACCTAAAAAGGTTTTCTGTGATGGGTAGGTTTAGGGTTAGAGTTAGGGGATAGAATATTTATTTATATATTTTTTCCTTGTTTATTCAGAAACCTTGTCTGGGAGTGTATGTAGACATTTAGCATGTACACTACATGTCAAAATAGTTTTTGTCTACAAAACAAATTTCAGGTATGTAAGCATTAGGTTTTTAAGATCATGATCATAAGAAAAGTTGTCCTTTTATGTCAGTTATACTGACCTTGTTCTGTCATAATCATGAACAGTTTCAAGTTTCAATCAACGGTCTGATCTTTTGTCTTTGTTTAATTCAAAAGCTGTACTAAAGTATAAGCAAGATATAAGAATGAGAGGTTTGTCTTCCTGAATGCATAAAATGATGTCGTAATGATGAAATCTGTGTGTTTGTGTGCTATAGGTGATGCAGGTGGTGAAGGAACAGATCACTCGTGCTCTCACGATCAAGCCTAACTCTCTGGATCAGTTTAAAAGTCGTCTGCAAAATCTGAGCTACACTGAGATCCTCAAATTGCGCCAGTCCGAAAGGATGAACCAGGAGGATTTCCAATCCCGGCCCATCCTGTGAGTCACTGGAAACTCTTCAAATATCTGAAGCACTCATTTCCCACAATCAGACATTTCCCAGTTTTGGTCCATGTGTACTGCACCTGTGTCCCACTCATGATTGAAAACAAGCCTTTAAATGGTTCATAACTAATTAAACTAAGAGGAGGCTCCATTAAATAAATTACCCAATGCATTACAGTAGTGTCATTTGAGCTGGAATGTACAATCGCAGAGAACATTCGTTTTTTGTGCGTACATCAACTTGCAATATAACAGTGAAATGGAAATGTCCGTGTTGAACTTTCAGAGCTTGTTTGAACTGAAACGCTGGAAATATCACTCATGACTTCATGTTCTATCAATGTGAAATATGTAACATGGTTCAGTCTGTTCACTATAACAGAAATATCAATTTGTCAGCTTGGTTTTTGACAGTTCCCACATTTTTGACCACTGATTTTTTCATTAGCTTTTACGATTTTTTCCCTCAGTGTTCACAAGCATTTTTAATTAGTTATGTTTTTATTATTATTATTATTTTATTTTTTTCAGTAGTAAACACGGTTCCTATGGTATTAACTAGGTTATTGTAGCTAAATTAAATAATTAATAAATTACTATTCATTAAAAAAAGCCCACTTTACATGATATTGAGGAGGGTTACTTTTTAATCCCTAACAAAATTAAACATAAAAAGGATCAAATCTAAAATCAAAACCAGATAAGCCAACTCATTACCACAGAATGTGATCAAAATGTTATTTCTCATAAATTACTTAGCTAATGCTCAGGGCAATGCTTAAATTACATTAGAGAAGTCTTTAAATGGCTCATTAATATAGCAAATTCTCAGCTTTCGATCTAAACGCAGTCAATTTGGCAGTAGTATTAGCAAAGCCACAAGATAAAAGGAAGTTTGCCTGGCTCTTCCTGACTTGTGGTACAAAGAAATGTCTAAAGACCAAGTCTGTATGTCACAATTGTGTTTTTGAGTCTTTCTTTGTGTAAACTGCCAGTAAAGTGGTGGATCAGTACTTTAAACTGCATTTGTCTGATGTTTCTCCAGGGAGCTTAGGGAGAAAATCCAGCCAGAGATCATGGAGTTGATCAAACAGCAACGCCTCAATCGCCTGTGTGAGGGCACCTGTTTCAGGAAGATCAGCAGCCGAAGGAGACAGGGTAAGAAAAACACCATGTCACAAGGCAACAAAGTGGCACAACAAAACTAAAAGCGATGCAAGCTGCCTCTTTCTTGTTAATCCAAGTTTCTGTCCTAACCAGCAGCTATGAACAACACTACATTTTGTCTGTTGCTTGATTCTGTTTTCAGCATTTCCCACCCACACAGTACATTCATTGAGCAACAATCCTGCACCTCATGTATGTTATCCATTAAACATTGGCAAGCTTGAGAGAGATTGCATGTGGTAGTAGAAAAACATAGGATATTGCATGACAAATCCCTCAAGGTTCTCTAAGGAGAACCATAAAAAGGATGCAGTTTGCTGAAGCAGCACAGAAATGAATGAAAATACATGTTTTTAGCATTAAAAAATATCAATATGCCCTCATTTTTCTTGCTGTGTCCCTGTGGTGTAATGTAACATTTTCGCCTTCAGTTTCCCCTAAAAAATTAGCTTGTCGCTGGATTTGTCTGGTTAGTACACAGTACAAGATTTATCTCCCCTAAAATGAATGTGCTTTCAGCTGAAATCTCTTAATGTACTGTATCATCTCTGAGTGAGCAGTGCTTTACTAGTTTTCTTATCCTCGTCTTAAGTGTGTGAATTGATTCAGTTAATGGGGTTGCTCCATTCTGCCTTTTATTGGTGACCTCTACTGGGCTTCTTCTTATTCGAAAACAGAACTTTGGAATTACAGGAAATTACAGACACATTCATTGGTCACAATCTTTTTTTATTTGCACATCAGCAATCTCTTAGTATAGTAACGTAATGTTAGAATGTCTTGCATGATAGTTTTTATCCAACTATTTTACATAAACACTTTGAAATGCATACGTCCTATGAATAATATTTTTATGAGTGCTATTATTAAACCGACAGCATGATTTAGCAAGTGTGAAAAATAGCCTTTTCTGTTGCTGAGAGAGCGGAAATATGGAGCCAATTTCAAACAAACGCTGAGTGGTGGGAGTGATAAAGCTTACGGCACAGATTGGAGAGTTAAAGGATCGTCAAATGTAATATCGCTTTTTACGCGGGCTGGCTGAAGAGGAGGGCTGTCTGCTGAGCTCAGAGGGAGGCTTTATCAGTTAGCCTGGATAATTTAACACTCTTCACACTTCTACAGGATTAGATCATTCTAAGACTAGACACCTTGTCTTTCTCTTGCTATGCATCCGTCTGCCTGCATCTCTCTTTCTCCTTTCTTCCTTTCTCTATTCATTTGAGAATTGTCACACTTTTCCTGTTTTATTGACATAATTTTCTTCAATTATGAACCTCATTTGCCAAAAGCTGGAGACACTTAATATGACTTACTTTCTCCCCCTCTCATAATTTGACTGGCATTACACATTTGATAAGTCGATATTTATCCAGTGATTTGCCTTAATGCGACAAAGTTGAGCAGAGTTCAGATTTATGAAGAAAAATGAAGCGGTGACTACTAATGAGAGTGCAGACATAGAAGCTCATGCGAACAAAGTTGAAATAAATAAAAAAACCAAGGTGGGAATATTTAAATGTTGAAATGTTTTGCCCCCAACCTCAAAGTATTCCAGTCAACTTGCATTTGTGGAAACTCAGAATTTGATTGGGTTATTTTCACTTCCACTGAAAATAACCAAATTGAATGGGGCTTGATCGATCTGTCCCAACTTATTTTCCAGTAGGAGGTAGGGGGAATTCAAAATTCCAAGGTGTCCAGAATGCAGGATTGGATACAGATTTCCAAAGGATTGGATGCCTCCTTTTGGATAAAGGAGGAAGGCCTACTAGTAACCAATATTTCAGTGACTTATTCTTATCCGTGTGAATGCACCACGTGAAATAGCATTGGATTCTTACCTTTGCTACTACCTTACCTTCTCCATTCTGTCACCTGATGGAGTTTTGGTTCCTTGCCACTGTTGCCTTGGCTTTTGGCTTGCTTAGTTGGGGACATTTAATATTCAACAATATTGATCTGCCTTACTTAAAGGGTTAGTTCACCCAAAAATGAAAATTCTGTCAGTAATTACTCAACCTCATGTTGTTCCAACCCCGTAAGATCTTCGTTCATCTTCGGAACACGAACTAAGATATTTTTGATGAAATCTGAGAGCTGGATCACTCCTCCATACTAGTCCATAGGCTTCTTCAGGGATTGAACTTGCCGGCCTCGAAAAGTTATTAAAGACATTGTTAAAATAGTCCAAGTGACTACAGTGGCTCAATCTTAAGTTTTTCAAGCGACGAGAATACTTTTTGTGCGCAAAAAAAATAAAATAACGACTTTATTTCAACTATTCATTTCCTTCTCTTTGGGCCTCTAGTCAGTTAACGTAGTGTGATTCCGTAGAGCTACGTCACACGTAGGCTCACTATTGGCCGACGCTGGTCATGTGCGTGATGCGTGTGACGTACAACAACAGAAGCTTACGCTATTACACTAGTGAACTGACTCGAGGCCCACAGAGAAGGAAATGAATAGTTGAAATAAAGTCGTTATTTTTGTTTTTTTTGCGCACAAAAAGTATTCTCGTCGCTTGATAAACTTAAGATTGAGCCACTGTAGTCACTTGGACTATTTTAACGATGTCTTTCATAACTTTTCGAGGCCAGCAAGTTCAATCCCTGAAGAAGCCTATGGACTAGTATGGAGGAGTGATCCAGATCTCAGATTTCATCAAAAATATCTTAGTTCGTGTTCCGAAGATGAACGAAGGTCTTACGGGGTTGGAACAACATGAGGGTGAGTAATTACTGACAGAATTTTCATTTTTGGGTGAACTAACCCTTTAAGGTGGACGTTGACGCAATTTTCTTCTAGAAACAAACTTTGTTGTATTATTCTCATGTTATCACTGTGAAGCTGCTTTGATACAATATGTATTGTAAAAAGCGCTATATAAATAAAGGTGACTTGACTTGACCTTTGCACGTGTCCACGTGTTTGTGGTATGTGGCAGTATACTGTATATCAGTTTTTTCATTACAGACACAGATAGGTCCTTACTATACATTATTACAAAGGTTACTATAACAATAATAAATTAAATAATTGACTTTGTATCACATTGAATGTATTTGCGCCATTTCACTAGCTTGCTCCATGACATTCAGGTATGTTCTACTAGGCTAATACAATCTTTAGAATGAGGTTCCCCACAGGAGGTACTGACCACATGAAGCCACCAAAATTCCCAAGATAGCCCAATGTCAGATCATTGCTTTTGTCCATGAACAACTAACCTTTTCAGCAAGCCTTTAAGGACTGCTCTTAAACGACAGATTGAAGCGCACCTGTGCATTTTCACTGTGACAGGTGCTGCATTGACTTTTGTATTCCCTATTGTTCCCCCATAGCAGAGCTCTCTTCTCATGGTGGACAAAATGAGCTGTCCAGTTTCTACCTTGAATCTTAAGTATTGCAGTTTCTACCTTGAATCTTAAGTATTGCAGAAGTTGCCTGAGGCTGAGCTTTCTGAATAATATTAAAATGTAATTCTTCTTTGCCTTTAATTTACTGAAACATTTTAGATTTTTGTTTTCTCTTAGACAGTGAACAATCCTGCTTCTGGACGCCCACCTTCCTTAAGAATCTAGCTCCAACCCTAGTTAAAAATCCTGAGCCAGCTAATCTTCAGAATTACAGGTTTACATTGGGAGCAGATTGAGTTCAACTCTGAGAGATTTGAATGGATTGTTTTTGCTTTGTAGGCGTTTGTTCACTTTAGATTGCCATACACTAGTTTGTAAATCTTTGCATTTGATAGATGTTGATTGGGTTGCAGTGTCATCTTAAGGTTAAGGAGATCTTATGTTCTTAGGCCCAGATGTAGGTTTAAGTGCATGCATGATGCCTGAGGAAAGGGCACCACAGCACTAGCATTCAGGCTTCTCTTAAATAAAAATAACTTCTTTCCACATCCACATCGCTCCCTCTGTCTCATGACTTGTGTACTGTATGTCATCAATTAGAATATAAATTCAGGAAAGCAATGTACAAAGGAAGCCCCCTTTTCATCATGCAGGTGGCACTGCATGCATATTAAACCATTCTGCACATATCTCTTCTGACATCTCAGAATGGACTCACAGATGGCTGTTGGCTGCAATATCCATTGGTTGTTCATTGTACATTTGTAGTGGTGGATAAACGGCCCATTGAGCTGGTTTGTTGGTAAGCTGAAGCTATAGAAAGAGATCACACTAGATCAAGCTGTTTCCAGCACACTCCTTATCTCTTTGGGTGTGTATATGCAGCCTGTGAAGTGCCACCCTGCAGGACACTCTTTCATCCCACAATGTTTTTTAATCTGCCAAACTGCTATTCCCAACTATTAGGATTTGGATTCAGGCGCCAGGGTTGAGTGCCAGCTATGGCCTTCTAGGCTAAATGTGAGCCGTCCTGGCAGTGATCACTTTTGTCTACTTTTGGCATGGCACATGAAGCCTCGGGAAGTGATTTGGGGGGGAAATTGCCTGTCACTGCTTTACCCAATCTGCAATGAAAAGCCAAAGAATATTAAGCATTGTACTAGAATGAAAGACAACTTGTTAGCATTACATTGTGGAAGACTGACCTACTGCTCTGCTTCTTTACAGACAAGTTCTGGTACTGTCGATTGTCGCCCAATCATAAAGTTCTCCACTACGGGGATTTGGAGGAGAGCCCTCAGGGAGAGGTACCCCATGATTCCCTACAGGACAAGCGTGAGTACAGCCTGCGTTCTGATCGTGGTGTAGTGGCTTCACTCTATAAAGATGGGATTAAGATGGCCACACCCTGTCTTATTAATTATTCTTTTTTCCCTATGGCAGTTCCTGTGGCTGACATCAAAGCTGTCGTCACTGGTAAAGACTGTCCACACATGAAGGAAAAGGGAGCTCTGAAGCAGAACAAGGTGAGCAAAAATTCTCTTGAATATCCAAAGATCAAATTTTCCTTTGATGCAGCTTTGTGACAAAGGATGCATTAGTTATGCCTTGTGGATTTGTGAGTAATGATACATCAGCTCACTTCAGTTTCAAAGTCACCCTTTCTTCTTCCCACAGAACAAAGCAGACAATGTCAAATTTATGCCACAACTGTAAAAAATGACTCCCTGTTGACCAAATTGATTAAACTTGAGGACAGGATATCAAGTATAGTTGGAACTTTCTGGCACAGCCATAAGGATCCCCTTAGTCCTGATGACACTGACTGTAAAATAACATGTGTAGCAATGTTGTTGTTTTTTTACTTTTCTTTAAGTAACCTTTATCTTAATAGGAATTTGACTTGAAAAAACACTTCACTCACTAACTGCTGAAAAGAGACGGAATTCTGATTGTCTTGATAGGGCAGATTTAATTAGGGCTGAGAAGCACTGCACCAGTAACGCCTGTGGTAAACTTAACGGTTGCTGCAGAAGTACGTCCATTTCTGTGCTTTTTTTCGTTGTCTTATTTACCATTCCAAGAAATGGTAAATGGGCGCACAGATGGGCGCAAATGAATTTGCTATTTAAACAACGTGGCACAGGATGTGAAAATGATAACTGTGTCAGGCTGAAAATAGCTAAAAACACTTGCGTCGCGCCTGGCGCTGCATTGCGCCGGGTGTATGATAGGGCCCTAGGTTGTTAGAGCTTCATCTCAACACTTTTTTTTAACCTCCTGCATCTATTCAGACTCATCACAGTTGTGAATAAGGTCAGTGAATTTGATATTGTGTCAGTCATATAAAAGAAACCACAGTTTGTAGAAGTAGTTTCTGAATGAACAAAAAACGTCCTCGTCTGAGATCCAGTACAGTAATTGTGAGATATTAATGTAGGCTTATAAGTAACTGCTGTTTAGTCAGGTCTTTGGGCTCTAGACAGGCCAAGGGGTCTGAAAAGTGTTGATAAGATCTAGGTATAGACATTTAAAATGTGCCATAGAAAGGATTAGATTGTTGGCCAATTGAACAAGGTGTCTTCTTCTTGCTTGAATTGGTGACTTTGCTGGCATGTCCATAATTCTGACAGGGTTGTTACCAAATGCATTTACCCCAAAAACGACATGTATTTTCTGTGTAGATTTGAGTCCATGAGACTTGTTAAGGTAAAGCATTGATGCACTTCCTACTGCTTTCTCTTGGTGCCCGGCAGGAGAAGCCGGTATACAATCTCACACACACACACACACACACACACACACACACACACACACACACACACACACACACACACACACACACACACACACACACAATAGATTGGACCATCTGCTGTCGTAATATGTTCGGAGAGGATCTGCAAGTCACGCAATAGGAGGCACACAAACACAGCAGCACCATTAGCATTTGACAGACGGTGTCAATTCTCTTTCGTTCTTTAGGAGGTGCTGGAGCTGGCTTTCTCTGTCCTCTACGAGTCTGATGAGTATCTAAACTTCATTGCCCCTGACAAGCACGAGGTGAGCAACCAGCAACTGCAAGCTACAAAGTGGTGTAGCACACCTCCTTTGTGTGATTTTGGATTTTGTGCATGCTGTGGTTTAATGCCATGTTTTCTGGCTGTTTTTCAGTACTGTGTGTGGACAGATGGGCTGAATGCACTGCTGGGGAAGGAGATGACCAGTGAGTTCACTCGCTCAGACATGGACACTCTTCTCAACATGGAAATGAAGCTCCGCCTCCTGGACCTGGAGAACATCCAGATCCCTGAAGTTCCTCCCCCAATCCCCAAAGAGCCAAGCAATTATGACTTTGTTTATGACTGCAATTAATCCCCTTTCACTGGACTGACTGATTTTTCGTAAATTCATACTGGAAGAAAGACTCTTTCCTGCTAAAACTTGGCTCTCTAGTACGCCTCATCACAACGGATTTGCTGAACTTAATGGACTTGGCTTGCAAGGCCTATGAACCATATGGTCTGGTTGAAGAACCACCACAAACTGGTCCTCAGGTCCTAAACCACTCTAGTCCTGTCGCAGTAATCTCCTCAAACAGTTACATTCCTCAAGCAGCCCACCTCCACCTGCTCTGGCTTAAAAATGGTTGTGTCAAGAATTTTTGTCCCATCATAATTTCTGGCTGTTCGGAGTGGGATGCTCCCTGTAGAGTGTGCAAAAAGTCTAGGGGATTGTGGCATGTAGCACTCACTGTAGTATGTTTCTCACTCTAACAAGCGGCAGCTATATTGCTAGCAAAGTCCAAGTTTGTTCTTTCTCCAAGTATCCCATTCATGCCTCTTATACTGTAGACTGTTAAATTAAATTGGCAGCTTCATGCAAGAGGTTGCCTTTTTTGTCTTAAACCATACCTGCTTTGTGCGTACTTTGTTATCATTGTCTGACTATAATGCAGGCGTGTAGATATAGCTCTTTCCTTCACTTGACATCAACCAGACTCATGGCAGACTGCTGTAACATTCCAAAGCAATATTGAGCTTCTGTTTTTGTAAGCTGGTATAAACTTTTGTGATATTCGTGATTGCTGCCAAGTAGTCAGTATTATACATTTCTGTGTGTTAAGGAATTTCATTTTTCAGGGCCTTCAAATTTCATTTGAACTTTCATGATTCATTTAATTTAAGATTGTGGGTATTATAATTGTTATGATTTTTGATTTTTCTCCCCTCATGTTTGTTAGAACGCAACATCCTGCTGTTTACATTAAAGATGGATTCCAGTTCAGTTTTTAGCATTTCTTTAATCATGCTGTCTTGCATACTTTATATCAGGGGTGACCAATCCTGCTCCTAGAGGGCTACCTACCTGAAGAGTTAAGTTTTGAGTTTAACTGGCTTTAGGAGTGTTTAATTAAGGCTGGAACTTAACTGCTGGAAGGAGGCCCCCCAGAAACAGGACTGGACTCCCCTCGTTTGTATTATACTTCATATTTGCTTGTATTTTATTAATATATTCTGTATGAATTTGTGGGAACCACCTTCGATGAGTAGTGGTCTCCAGGGGCCTCATTTATAAAACGTGAATTTACAAAAATCCACGCCAACATTCATTTTTATAAAAATATACGTCTTTGACGTAGAAAAGTGCTTAGCGCCACGTCAGGTTCTAAGCAGATGCACACACTTTTCCTTGTGGCAGAGAGTTGGAGTACTGCAGGTATTATATTATTATCGTTCTTTCCAAATGGAAATATAAGCTATTCTTGCCGCCCACCATTCTCAAGTAAAGGATTTTTGACAAAAAAAACCTGTGTACGTTTGTTTTCTGAATCACACGTACGCACATTTGAGAAATGATCGAAAGATGAAATCTAGGACTGTTTCTACGCAACATTTTATAAATGAGGCCCCACAAGAAGTATACACTTACCTCTCATATTACACTGTACTACCCACAAACACAAAAAACCACTGGCCATCACAGCCTGAGCGACTCGGGGTGTTCCGGAATGTCCTTTACATCTGTGTGGTAATAACAGGGCCATCTTGGCAATAATCTGCTGGTCTGTGTAACACTAGCATTTCCAGTGACTTCCGCCTACTCACTGCCACCTCAACCTCCTTTAAAACCTGATGGCTGTATTATGCATGCTAAGCTAGTAGTTGGCAAGGTCACTTTGTAAAGGAAACGCATGAGCATTACGTCACCCTTTTCACTAATTCATATTTTTAGTTTTCACAGAGACGATAATAATATTTTCAAAAACGTGCACTTTGAATCCCGTTTACAAAAGCTTGCAATTTCAGTCCCGCAAAACGCCATTGTCGTGTGAATGAATGGCAAAAACACAAAGTTTTCCATTTTTAGTTGGAAAAAGGTGTGGTGTAAACTAATCTGTGTGCTAAACAGATTAAAACAGATTATAGAACTATACTTAATCTAATGGCATTTCTTAATCGAATGGCAGATTTTGTACTGAGCACACCCCTCAAGCGTAGATAATAATAATAATAATTTGTTACATTTATATAGCGCTTTTTCTGGGTACTCAAAGCCAGAGATGGGACCAAGTCACACATGTGCAAGTCTCAAGTAAGTCTCAAGTCTTAACCTTCAAGTCTCAAGTAAGTCCCAAGTATTTTTTTCCTGGGCAAGTCAAGTCAAGTCAAGTCACAGGCTATGTCAAGTCAAGTCAAGTCAAGTCTTGTAGTAGGTCAAGTCCAAGTCAAGTCACCTTATTATTGTAATTTTACCTGCAGAGTTTGATCTATGGGCGTCAGTTTGGTTTGAAATGAACAGAGGCGCATTCGGAAGTGCATTTGGGAACAATGACGCATTCATTCACTTTTTTCTTTCACGCAGGTCATGTTTTGAAAGATGGTGTCCTGTAGCTTACTAATTTAAAGAAATAAAAATGTATACAAAAATGTGATGTCCGACTTCTTTTATGAAGAAGAAAGCCTTAAAGGGGTCATATAATGGTACATGCACTTTTACAAGTTGATTGTACTGAAATGTGTGTTGGCAGTGCCTGTACACAACCATCATATAATGATAAAAATCCATCCAGTGGTTTTGTTTTAATCTCCTTATATGTTTTCCCCTGCCTCAAATCGAGCCGTTCGAGCCTGTGACGTCACACGGTCGGACGCCCCTCCCACGATTGTTGAATGACAGCCGCGTTTCAACACAGACCCGCCCTCGCTCGTGAGAGCGAGCTGTCAATCATAGTCTGCGCGGACCGGCGCGGTCATTGTTGATATGCTGGAGCACTGTCTATGAGCAGAATGGCGTCTAAGCGATTGTGGTGTTCTGTTCTTGGGTGTAATAACGAACACAGTCATTTTAATGTTCCTAAATCCGAACCGCTGAAGACGCAGTGGCTGAGTTTGTTTTCGAAGGGAATATTCCCCACGAGCAACGTCAATGCTCTCATGTTTGCCCGAATCATTTCACACACCAGACTGCTTTATAAACGAGGGTGAGTATAAAGCTGGATTTGCTAAGTAGCTGCTCATGAAAAAAGATCGGTACCAGATATTCGTGTTCCTGCTGAATCTCCAGAAGAACTGAAGTGAGTGTAACGTTTTATTCAACTTTATATTAATATTTATATCTTTGCAAATCGCTAGCTGCACACTTCACAATGAATGCGTCTAAGGTTTACACTCAGGGTACATTACGGCATGTTTTCTATGTATGACGTTCTCAATATAATTCATAATTCCACGTTTATACTGAACAACGCGTTATGGTTATTGTGTTATTGTGTTACAAACGGTGTACGCACAGAACAGAGGGGCGGGGTGAGCAAATTATCATTTAAAGTAATATGCACTGAAACGGCGTGCTGAAAACAGAGCTGTTTTTGACCAAGTAAAATAAGTGTTTTCTTACAATACTAATGAGAATTTTTAATTAAAGTATATTACAAACTTTTAATTTAGACCCCAAAGAATCATATTAGCTTGTACAAAAATGGCATTATATGCCCCTTTTAAGTTTTCAAAAAGCATTAGACATATGACCCACTATTCTGCTTCGTGTAAGTTATTTATCAATGAATTCAAACGCGTTGGCTGGCGCTGAGCCAGAGACATACGCTCTCAGTGCTGTCATATATCACAACTGTTCAGTGTTTTCAACCACATCATTTTTATTTTAGGTTTCAGACATTTAAATACACATAACTACTAGCAAAAAATATATTTGTAGTTTGTAAAATACACTGATGATGTCTATGGAAGCGTCAATAATAATCATTTCCATTATAATAAGACGCACGTTTTATTCATATCAGATACACATTGTGTAAGTAGCTTTACATTTTACCCTATTCTTCTCCCAGTTCACCGGTCACTTACTTTCATGTATTTCGTGAGAAGTTGAGAAATTGACGTGTTGTAAACTAACGTTAACATGGCACCGCCCATTCGCACATACAGCTCAACTAACGCGATCATTATAAAGGTGTTTAAACAACAAAACACATCCACTTACACATATTTGACAATCGGAATATCAGTGTTGCATGTTATAGCTAATACATTTGTGAACATTTTGAATAAAACAGGAAAAATGACATAAAAGCAGATCATTCATTCAGCGCTGTGTTGTGGTTGCGCTGTGTCACTTGACAAGCAATGACGCGTCACCATGAAACACTAAAGTGAGTGACAGGTTCTAAATAACGGTCGCCTAGAAAAACTCACGCTGGTGGATCAGTTAGAATAGTTTAAACTTACTTGTGAAAGGGTTAATGGCTACTTTAGCTATTACATTAGCTAACTACCAACTAACATTAACAAATTGACAAGCACTTACTGGGCAGAATGGCTCTTCAAATGACGGACGAAATTGGAGGTTGTCGTCTGGCTGTCCGCAATGTTAATGTTGTAGCCTATGTCTTGCAAAGCGCTGTTCGTCTTTTGCCATGGTGTGAATAATTCTTGAAGCCGAAAGCAATGACCCTCGGTACCCCTCCGGCTGACATTTTGATGTGATATCTGATCTAAGTGGGCGTGGTGTGCGTAAGGTACGAGGTATGACTGATGATAGTGTCGTGATCAACTTTAAAACATTTTTTTATATATATTTTATATTCAAACTGAAAACATGATGTGATTAACACTCAACCCAGATAGCAACATTGTTTCGGCCCAGATCCGGCCCACATCTGGCACTTGTGGGATGCGGATCTGGCCCACATGCAGCGTGGAATGACGGCCCTTGGGTGGCCCACTCCTGTTTGCCAGATCTGGGCCACAAGCAGGCCATAGCAATGCCACATGTCAGCCAAGAGCAAAGAAATAAACCAGAACTGGACTTTATCTGAGCCACAAAATCTGTGTATATTAAATTTGGAGTCATCTCAAGCCTGTTAACAAGCAGAATCACTGAAGGAAAGAAGAGAATAGAAAAAGAGGCGAGCAGAAACACAATAACTACAAATGACTTGAGACACAGTCTTAGATGAAATCAACTGAAGAGAAAAGAAGACATTACATCTGAAGATCTCAGCAGAGGAGGATTAAACAACTCCACAAACAGCATTACCAGCTTCACTTATTACTAACCAGACTGACTTTATTTCTGTCAGACTTCTACAGAAGTTTTTATTGAGAATTAACAGAGGTTTAACTCTATTATGTTTCATTTGAAGTCACCATAACAGTGATTAGTGTTTCCATTAGTTGGGCTCTTAACTCTTAATATATCTTATGTATTTTTTTGGCCGTTGTGACAGTGTGTTTAGTCAAACACATTTGCAGCAGCAAAGAAAGCTAAAGTGAAATGAGATCAGGTTATAATGGTTACCTGTTGATGGTTTTATAATCATCAAGAATTAACTTGATTCACTGATGTCTTTGGAATCTAACAATTGTGTTGATCCATTAATACACAGCATAATCCCAGTTTTAAATTAACACTGCTCAGTGTTTATATGAGTCCACACTCAGAGAGTGTTAAATGAACACTGAAGCAGGGCTAAAGTTAATGAGATAATTAAGTGATTAATGGAATGATAATTGAACATTATCGAAGACACCTGATGTTAACAAGCGGAATCACTGAAGGAGAAAATCGTAATTGTTATGTTACCATTGTGGAGATCAGTATTTGCTTTAGTTGGGCTGGTGACCCTTTAAGTTATTAATTCTAGATTTTGTTTGGCTGCTGTACATGAGTTATAACAGCCAGATGAACAAGGAGAAAAGGTGAAATGATGGTGTTGGTTGTGTTTTAATATTATTTCACAATCATTTGACCTGAATCACTGAACTCATATAGAGCCCAATTACTGAGTTACGTTTACTTTATTGATTATAGCAGCACTATCCTTGAAAAGCATAATATTTGTAACTTTTACAATGTAATCCAAATAATTTCTTAAAACTTAATCTCATACAAATATTTTTTCTCTTTTTTTTTACACAGACATCAAGAATCAGCCTGTGAATCTCAACAATGGTGACAATTATAAAGCATTTTGCAGTGTATTCTAGATTCCACCAATCAAATCTTATTCATGGCTCCCATCATGCATTGCTGCATGAATAAATAATGAGCTTATGTTCAGAGGTCATCTGTTTGTCACCACTGTTGAGATTCATACGCTAATTCTTGATGTCTGTATGTGCCTACCTGAAATATTTTTTAGAAGGTTTTTTTTTTTTTTTGTAATTGATTTGAGCATTTGGACTTAATTGAAAAGGCTAAAAATGCGTACTGTACAAGGACAGTGCTGTTATAATCCATAAGGTAAATTTAACTCTGAAATTATGCTCCCAATGAGTTCAGTGATTCAGGCCAACTATTGATTATGTTAAAACACAACCAACACCATCATATCACCTTTTCTCTTTGTTCATCTGCTGTTATAACTCAGGTACAGCAGCCAATCAAAATATAAAGTTAATGAATTAAGGGTCAACAGCCCAACTAAAGCAAACACTGATCTCCATAATGGTAACATACCAATTACGATTTTCTCCTTCAGTGATTCTGCGTTAACATCAGGTGTCTTCAATAATGCTCAATTATCACTCAATTAATCACTTAACGATCTCATTGACTTTAGCCCTGCTTCAGTGTTCATTTAACACTCTCTGAGTGTGGACTCATATAAACACTGAGCAGAGTTAATTTAAAACTGGGATTATGCTGTGTATTGATGGATCAACACAATTGTTAGATTCCAAAGACATCAGTGAATCAAGTTAATTCTGGATGATTATAAAAGCATCAACAGGTAACAATTATAACATGATCTCATTTCACTTTAGCTTTCTTTGTGTTTGACTAAACACACTGTCACAGCAGCCAAAAAAAGACAAAAGATAGTTTAAGAGTTAAGAGCCCAACTAATGGAAACACTAATCACTGTTATGGTGACTTCAAATGAAACAGAGTTAAACCTCTGTTAATTCTCAATAAAAACTTCTGTAGAAGTCTGACAGAAATACAGTCAGTCTGGTTAGTAATAAGTGAAGCTGGTAATGCTGTTTGTGGAGTTGTTTATTCCTCCTCTGCTGAGATCTTCACAGATTTAATGTCTTCTTTTATCTTCAAGTGATTTCATCAAAGACTGTGTCTGAAGTCAGTTCTTGTTTTTCTGCTCGTCTCTTTTTCTGTTCTCTTCTTTCCTTCAGTGATTCTGCTTGTTAACAGGCTTGAGATGACTCCATATTTAATATACACAGATTTTGTGGCTCAGATAAGGTCCAGTTCTGGTTTATTTCTTTGCTCTTGGCTGACATGTGGCATTGCTATGGCCTGCTTGTGGCCCAGATCTGGCAAACAGGAGTGGGCCACCCAAGGGCCGTCATTCCACGCTGCATGTGGGCCAGATCCGCATCCCACAAGTGCCAGATGTGGGCCGGATCTGGGCCGAAACAATGTTGCTATCTGGGAAGTCATTCAAGTCATCGTGTCTCAAGTCAAGTCAAGTCCCGAGTCTTTAACTTCCAAGTCCGAGTCAAGTCTCAAGTATTTCATTTTATGTCAAGTCAAGTCACAAGTCATAAAAATAGCGACTCGAGTCGACTCGAGTCCAAGTCACCAAGTCACAAGTCCCCATGTCTGCTCAAAGCGCTTTAAATGGAAGGGGGAATCTCCTCAACCACCACCAATCGATAGATAAGAATCTTGTCTCTCTTACGGGGAGTTGCATACTTGACAAAACAAATATACACTCACCTAAGGATTATTAGGAACACCTGTTCAATTTCTCATTAATGCAATTATCTAATCAACCAATCTCATGGCAGTTGCTTCAATACATTTAGGGGTGTGGTCCTGGTCAAGACAATCTCCTGAACTCCAAACTGAATGTCAGAATGGGAAAGAAAGTTGATTTAAGCAATTTTGAGCGTGGCATGGTTGTTGGTGCCGGACGGGCCGGTCTGAGTATTTCACAATCTGCTCAGTTACTGGGATTTTCACGCACAACCATTTCTAGGGTTTACAAAGAATGGTGTGAAAAGGGAAAAACATCCAGTATGCGGCAGTCCTGTGGGCGAAAATGCCTTGTTGATGCTAGAGGTCAGAGGAGAATGGGCCGACTGATTCAAGCTGATGGAAGAGCAACTTTGACTGAAATAACCACTCGTTACAACCGAGGTATGCAGCAAAGCATTTTTTGAAGCCACAACACGCACAACCTTGAGGCGGATGGGCTACAACAGCAGAAGACCCCACTGGGTACCAATCATCTCCACTACAAATAGGAAAAAGAGGCTACAATTTGCAAGAGCTCACCAAAATTGGACAGTTGAAGACTGGAAAAATGTTGCCTGGTCTGATGAGTCTCGATTTCTGTTGAGACATTCAGATGGTAGAGTCAGAATTTGGCGTAAACAGAATGAGAACGTGGATCCATCCTGCCTTGTTACCACTGTGCAGGCTGGTGGTGGTGGTGTAATGGTGTGGGGGATGTTTTTTTGGCACACTTTAGGCCCCTTAGTGCCAATTTGGCATTGTTTAAATGCCACGGCCTACCTGAGCATTGTTTCTGACCATGACCATCCCTTTATGGCCACCATGTACCCATCCTCTGATGGCTACTTCCAGCAGGATAATGCACCATGTCACAAAGCTCGAATCATTTCAAATTGGTTTCTTGAACATGACAATGAGTTCACTATACTAAAATGGTCCCCACAGTCACCAGATCTCAACCCAATAGAGCATCTTTGGGATGTGATGGAACGGGAGCTTCGTGCCCTGGATGTGCATCCCACAAATCTCCATCAACCTCAAGATGCTATCCTATCAAGAATCGCTAAGCCTGTAACAAATGTATAATTAAATTTTTTTACACTACTTCTTTCAAAAAGAATCGCTACTTTTTCAAAAAGAATCGCTACTTTTTTCAGTAAGAATTGCTACTTTTTTCAAAAAGAATTGCTATTTTTTTCAGAAAAGAATCACTACTTTTTTCAAAAAGAATCGCTACTTTTTCAAAAAAGAATCGCTAAGACTGTAACAAATGTATAATTACATTTTTTTACACTACTTTTTTCAAAAAGAAACGCTACTTTTTTTCAAAAAGAATCGCTACTTTTTCTAAAAGAATCGCTACTTTTTTCAGAAAAGAATCACTACTTTTTCAAAAAGAACGCTACTTTTTTCAAAAAGAATCAACAAATGTATAATGATAATAATGTAACAAATGTATAATAACATTGTAAAAAATGTATAATAACACTGTAAACAATGTATAAGTACATTGTAAAAAACGTATAAGACTAACAAATGTATAATTACATTTTTTACACTACTTTTTTCAAAAAGAATCGCTACTTTTTCCAAAAAGAATCAACAAATGAATAATAATAATAATGTAACAAATGTATAATAGCATTGTAAAAAATGTATAATTACATTGTAATAAACATATAATTACATTGTAAAAAATGTATAATAACACTGTAATAAATGTATAACACTGTAAACAATGTATAATTACATTGTAAAAAAACATATAATAAGACTAACAAATGTATAATTACATTTTTTACACTACTTTTTTCAAAAAGAATCAACAAATGTAAATAATAATGTAACAAATGTATAATAACACTATAATAAATGTATAATTACATTGTAATAAATGTATAATAACAATGTAATGTATAATTACATTGTAATAAACATATAATTATATTGTAATAAACGTATAAGACTGTAACAAATGTATTACATTTTTACACTACTTTTTTCAAAAAGAAACGCTACTTTTTTCTAAAAGAATCGCTACTTTTTCTAAAAGAATCGCTACTTTTTTCAGAAAAGAATCACTACTTTTTCAAAAAGAACGCTACTTTTTTAAAAAAGAATCAACAAATGTATAAAAATAATAATGTAACAAATGTATAACATTGTAAAAAATGTATAATAACACTGTAAACTATGTATAATTACATTGTAAAAAACGTATAATAAGACTAACAAATGTATAATTACATTTTTTACACTACTTTTTTCAAAAAGAATCGCTACTTTTTCCAAAAAGAATCAACAAATGTATAATAATAATAATGTAACAAATGTATAATAACATTGTAAAAAATGTATAATTACATTGTAATAAACATATAATTACATTGTAAAAAATGTATAACACTGTAATAAATGTATAACACTGTAAACAATGTATAATTACATTGTAAAAAACATATAAGACTGTAACAAATGTATAATTACATTTTTTACACTACTTTTTTCAAAAAGAATCAACAAATGTATAATAATAATAATGTAACAAATGTATAACACTGTAATAAATGTATAAGTACATTGTAATAAATGTATAATAACACTAATGTATAATTACATTGTAATAAACATATAATTATATTGTAATAAACGTATAAGACTGTAACAAATGTATTACATTTTTACACTACTTTTTTCAAAAAGAATCGCTACTTTTTCCAAAAAGAATCGCCAAAGAATCGCTACTTTTTCAGAAAAGAATCGCTACTTTTTCAAAAAGAATCGCTACTTTTTCCAAAAAGAATCGCTACTTTTTCAAAAAAGAATCGCTACTTTTTCAAAAAAGAATCGCTACTTTTTCAAAAAGAATCGCTACTTTTTCCAAAAAGAATCAACAAATGTATAATAATAATAATGTAACAAATGTATAATAACACTGTAATAAATGTAAAATTACTTTGCAATAAATGTATAATAACACTGTAATGTATAATTACATTGTAATAAACATATAATTACATTTTAATAAACATATAATTACATTGTAATAAACGTATAAGACTGTAACAAATGTATAATTACATTTTTTACACTACTTTTTTCAAAAAGAATCGCTACTTTTTCCAAAAAGAATCGCTACTTTTTCAAAAAGAATCTTCTACTTTTTTCAAAAAGAATCTTCTACTTTTTTCAAAAAGAATCTTGTACTTTTTTCAAAAAGAATCGCTACTTTTTCAGAAAAGAATCGCTACTTTTTTCAAAAAGAATCGCTACTTTTTTAAAAAGAATCGCTGGTTTTCCAAAAAGAATCGCTACTTTTTCCAAAAAGAATCGCTGGTTTTCCAAAAAGAATCGCTACTTTTTCAGAATCGCTACTTTTTCCAAAAAGAATCGCTACTTTTTCCAAAAAGAATCAACAAATGTATAATAATAATGTAACAAATAACACTGTAATAAATGTATAATTACATTGTAATAAATGTATACTAACACTGCAATGTATAATTACATTGTAATAAACATATAATTACATTGTAATAAACGTATATTTACATTGTAATAAACATAATTACATTGTAATAAACATATAATTACATTGTAATAAACGTATAATAACACTGCAATAAATGTATAATTACATTGTAATAAACATATTGCAATAAACATAACACAATAAATGTATAATTACATTGTAATAAACACATTGTAATAAACGTAATAAACATATAATTACATTGTAATAAACATATAATTACATTGTAATAAACATATAATTACATTGTAATAAACATATAATTACATTGTAATAAACATATAATTACATTGTAATAAACATATAATTACATTGTAATAAACATATAATTACATTGTAATAAACATATAATTACATTGTAATAAACATATAATTACATTGTAATAAACGTATAATAACACTGCAATAAATGTATATTTACATTGTAATAAACATAATTACATTTTAATAAATGCATAATAACACTGTAAACAATGTATACTTACATTGTAATGAACGTATGACTGTAACAAATGTATAATTACATTTTTTACACTACTTTTTCAAAAAGAATCGCTACTTTTTCAAAAAAGAATCAACAAATGTATAATAATAATAATGTAACAAATGTATAATAACACTGTAATGAATAACTACATTGTAATAAATGTATAATTACATTGTAATGTATAATAACACTGTAACAAATGTATAATTACATTGTAATAAACGTATAACTATATTGTAATAAATGTAAAATAACACTGTAATACATGTATAATTACATTGTAATAAACGTATAATTACATTGTAATAAATGTATAATTACATTGTAATGTATAATAACACTAATGTATAATTACATTGTAATAAATGTAAAATAACACTGTAATACATGTTTAATTACATTGTAATAAACGTATAATTACATTGTAATAAATGTTTAATTACATTGTAATGTATATCAACCTTGAAAAGACTCGCTACATATCTCGAAAAGAATCGCTACTTTTTTTCTTCAGAAGTAAACAGTGTAGCTGCCTTAATGTTTAGCTGACTGAATGTTTATTTTTAAACCACAATTTTTAAGCCACAACCCTCTCTAATGTCAGAATGTTTATTTTTAAACCACAAATTCAATCTGTGCTGCTTTTACAGATATATTTAACGATATCTTTTGCATTTCTAATCCAAACAACGTCAAACACGGCACTGCACTTACGCATACCGGTAGCAAGACACCTGTCAAGTTTGAAATCCATCGGACTAACGGTTCGAGAGATATTCGATTAACAGACAGACACACAGACAGACAGATGTTCCTGTAATTTATAGATAGATAGATAGATAGATAGATAGATAGATAGATAGATAGATAGATAGATAGATAGATAGATAGATAGATAGATAGATAGATAGATAGATAGATAGATAGATAGATAGATAGATAGATAGATAGATAGATAGATAGATAGATAGATAGATAGATAGATACTGTACGGGTCATCTCGCGGATAAAGGAGTGAATGCAGTAACCCATTTGATGCAGAAACCCATTTGATGTTGTCTTAGATAAAGATTATTAAGAATGCTCTTTGCTTCTTTCCATTAAATTAAATCTAGGCCTCAGGAAAATCACCGTAAAAGCAACTTTAAAGTTGTCCATATCACTCGAGTGCGCTATATTCAAAGTCTTTAAATGACAGCTTTGTGTGAGGAACGGATCGAAATTTAAGTCGTTATTCACTGATCATCAAAGCTCTCCAAGGTAAAAGTAGCGCTGGCGAATTTGAACGAATGAGTCAGTCTCATGTCTTTTCAATGTCTTTTCTGAAGACTTGGGATATAGCACAGAGGGTTTGCATCATTTTGAAAGTCACTACTGTCATTTAAAATACATTCTTCGTCTTTTGTGTTCGACAGAAGAAAGCCATCAGTTTTGGAACACAAGAGGGTGACTGAATGATAACATAGTTTACATTTATTGGTAAACCAATAATTGAATTATGTAAATAAGGTGCAGCTTTCCAAAAGAGCCTTATTTTAACCAAAAAGCGCTTACCTTTAAGTGAAATTTAGCAATGTTTTCCACATTATCTCCAGCTTGGGTTTTTGTTTCAAAGTCTGTTTTTAAATCTGAAATACAACCCTCCTTACACCAAAGGCAGATTTGTACCGTTTGCTTCAATAAGCAGTTTGAGGAAGGAAGGATCAATAATAAACCAAGGAAAAACTGATAATCTACTGAGGAATAGTTATTCTTACCTTCTAGCTTTCCTAATTATTTTGATAGTCCACAAGGCATCTGAACTGTTTATCCTTTATGTTAATGTTGTACTTGAAGTGTGTTGTACTCGTGTACTTGTTAATATAGATTAATACTTGATGATACTGACACTATCCTGAGAGTATAATAAAGGCTGGATCATCAACAGACTGAACTGATACACCCCGCTAAGAGCAATTTTGCTTGTTTCATTTTTTTTTTTTTTTTTTTCACGATGCCAGTAGGCCTACAGTGTCTTATTCTATTCTAGTCCAATGATGTCACTTGTTTTCATTCTGTTTTGGCTAAGACATAGTTCAATGGGCCACAATACTAACAGCAGGGGCCAGAGCAAAGGATGGCTATATACTCAGCAGAAACTGCTGCATCAGAGTGTACATGTATAGGCCGTGGTGCATCTTGCAGCAACTCTGGAATCAATTTAAAGATTTGTGAGAGGAAAATCCAACTCACATGAGCACAAAACTGAGAATGTGCTAAAGGTGCACAGACAGCGGTAGCTCTAAGGTACCGTATGTCCTAAGGGAGACTAAAGACAATGAAAGAATTGAAAAATCAATTTAGGAGAACTCCGATCCTGGGGTTCTGCAGATGTCAGTTATTCACAGAATTAGCTGGAGGCCTTTACGGATCATAAAAAAGAAGATTATACTCTTATACAAAGAGAAGGACACAGATGTCTTTGAATACAGATTGAAAAGTATCCATGCAGGACTTTTTTAACACGCCAATTGGCTTTCGGATAGTGGGAATATACTGCCACCAACTGGTTATGGTAAGAATCCCTTGATACTGATGCTAGAGAAACTTCAAACAGCAACAACATTGTCACATAAAAAAAACACTAATTAGCATTCAAATGAATTATTTACTATCTCTAGGTATTCTCTTTTTTTCGATATACAGCATTTTCAGTTATACTGAGACATGTGCAATGTATCTGAGGCACTGAAGAAATTAAACAGCCATCATATTCAAGAAGAATGTCATTTATTAAAAAGTTAATTAATTACATATTTAATGTATATATACACACATTTGTTGTCTTTACATTATATTGCCTACAGCATCTAAGCAAATTTAGCAAACACATCACTTGATCAAAATAAATTTTTTGATACATCCCTCTAATTAACATTAAAACATTGAAAGTATGCATTTGCTCTTGAGGAGAAAAGTAGAAAAGCCCAGAATGTGTGATACAAACCGAGTCGATCGTATCACACAAAAATTCACCTTCTAATGCCCTGAGCTGTATTAATTTATGCGAGGCTCTCATTAAGCCAAGGTCACCCGCTGACCTGCTTTTAATGAAGCAGTTCTCTGAGACTTGCCTTCCTTGGAGGCTCCGAAAGACTCATATCTGCATAACGGAAGGAGAAAAATTCAGCAATGCAGTGGTGTGAATTGTGTAATTGAAATGTGTAAAAACAGTGCACTCACAGTTCAGTGTATCTCCTCCAGTCTTCTCTGCTGACAGACGCTCTAGTGTTAGCCAAAGCGGTGGTCAGGTGAGTTTGGCATATGAGAGAGCCAGGCTTACTGGGGCCAGTCTGCACCAGAGAGGATTCATCCTATGAACACAAAAGAACAGCAGATCTCATCTACTGAGCAGCTACACACTCTAACACAGTCTTCTGTCTGGATGGATGGATGAATGGATGGGAAAACTATATAGATAGAATGATGGATGGACAGGAAAACTATATAGGTAGAATCATATGTAAAGATGGATGGATGGGAAAACTATATAGATAGAATCATAAATGGATGGATGGATGGAGGGATGGGAAAACTCACTGAATGGATGGATGGATGGAAAACTAGAGGGATATAGCAATGCATAGGAAAATGGATGGATGGATAAAAAACTAGATGGATAGAATGATGGATGGGAAAACTAGATAGAATCATGGATGATGGATGGAATAACAACAGATAGAATCATAGATGGATGGGAAAACTATATAGATAGAATCATGGATGGATGGGAAAACTATATAGATAGAATCATGGATGGATGGATGGGATAACAACATAGATAGAATCATAAATGGATGGATGGGATAACAACATAGATAGAATCATAAATGGATGGATGGGATAACAACATAGATAGAATCATAAATGGATGGATGGATGGATGGGAAAACTATATAGATAGAATCATAAATGGATGGATGGATGGATGAATGGGACAGCTAGAGGGATATAGCAATGGATGGGATCATGGGAAAACTCACTGAAAGGATGGATGGATGGGAAAATTAGATCATGGATAAATGTAGGGGAAAATTCGATGGATGAATGAATTGGAAAACTAGATAGAATGATGAATGGATAAATGGATGATGGATGGATAGGTATAAAAACAAAAAGATATAACATGTAGGTCAACAACTGATCAATTCTGGGTATAAAACGAAAAGACAGGAAAACTAGTTATTTAAATTGATGGTTCGCCCTCAGATCACTTGGACGTGGCTGTGTTTACAAGAGGTAAAAACGATATAAATACTGTTCGTTTTCTCACCGCTCGTTTCGTGTCTTAGGCCATCAATGTGTACTTACATTTACGAGTCATTAAATCATGTTTAATTTGGACTTCTCTGTGCATGCTCTTTGAGGAAGTTACCATAGACCTGCATTATATGACTGACAGACAAGAACGGTTTGACCTAAAAATATCAAAATTGAAACTACTGCGGAAACAAAGACACCTACATCTTGGATGCCCTTGAGGTAAGCTAAAACATACCAAAAATTTATTTCAAAGTGAACTATCCCTTTAAATAACTAGTTTTCCTGTCTTTTTGGGTTTTTTTACCCATCCATCCATCATCCATAGATGGACGATGTATGAGGAAGGCAACTGACCGTGTTTTTGCGGTAACTGTTCTTAACGCTGCTGACTTCTGCTCGGAGGCGTTCTGACTGCTCATGGGTCAGTTCCTGAAAGCCATCTTGCAGACAGGACATAAAAAGGGGGGCATGACAGGAGCTTGGATCCCTCATTGACGCCCCCGTTAGGTCGGGGGCAGTCGAATTGGCTCCAGACAGGTACTGAGAATTCTGGGAGCAGAACAGAATGTGAGAGTCTCATAAGAAGCTCAAAAGTATTCAATTATCATAGTAGTTGGAATGACATATAATCAATTATTTTTAAAGGGGTCATATAATGGTACATGCACTTTTACAAGTTGATTGTACTGAAATGTGTGTTGGCAATGCCTGTACACAACTATCATAAAATAATAAAAATCCATCCAGTGTTTTTGTTTTAATCTCCTTATATGTTTTCCCCTGCCTCAAATCAAGCCGTTCGACGTCACACGGTCGGAAGCCCCTCCCACGATTGTTGATTGACAGGAACGTTTCAACACAGACCCGTCCTCGCTCGTGAGCGAGCTGTCAATCATAGTCTGCGCGGACCGGCGCGGTCATTGTTGATATGCTGGAGCACTGTCTATGAGCAGAATGGCGTCTAAGCGATTGTGGTGTTCTGTTCTTGGGTGTAATAACGAACACAGCAGTCATTTTAATGTTCCTAAATCCGAACCGCTGAAGACGCAGTGGCTGTGTTTGTTTTCGAAGGGAATATTCCCCACGAGCAACGTCAATGCTCTCATGTTTGCGCGAATCATTTCTCACCAGACTGCTTTATAAACGAGGATCAGTAAAAAGCTGGATTTGCTAAGAAGCTGCTCATGAAAAAAGGATCGGTACCAGCTATTCGTGTTCCTGCTGAACCTCCAGAAGAACTGAAGTGAGTGTAACGTTTTATTAAACTTTATATTAATATTTATCTTAATCTTTGCAAATCGCTATCTTTACGCTTCACAATAAATGCGTCTAAGGTTTACACTTAGGGTACATTACGGCATGTTTTCTATGTATGATGTTCTCAATATAATTCATAATCCCACGTTTATACTGAACAACGCGTTATGGTTATTGTGTTACAAACGGTGTACGCACAGAACAGAGAGGCGGGGTGAGCAAAGCTCATTATCATTTAAAGGCATATGCACTGAAACGGCGGGCGTGTTTTCTTACAATACTAATGAGAATTTTTAATTAAAGTATATTACAAACTTTTAATTTAGACCCTAAAGAATCATATTAGCTTGTACAAAAATGGCATTATATGACCCCTTTAAATATAACATTTGTAAATTTAGAGTCTCACCAATTCAGATAGAGACTGGTTATCCATTTCAGACTCAAAGGAGCTGCCAAAGTAAAGGCGCCAGATGTTGTGACGTGGGTCCTCAGGAGGGAGTTCACTGGGGTCCAGCAGAACCATAGAGTGCTCCAGCCCTGCGTCCCCCTCTCCAGCTGAGTCATCTGACCCGCTGCTGTGGTTCAGGAAGATCAGGGACGAGAGGCTGACATCACTGTCTGACCCTGAGCCCAGATCCTATAAAACAGCAGAGAGAGTCTGATTCACACACGAGCTGTACATTTAGCACTGATGTACTGACTACTTTTTATATCATTTCTAAATCTAGTGTAGTTGTAGACTGACATATCGACAAGCCCAGTTATTGACCATTTTGAGATTATCAGCGCTGATCACTTGGACAATTGTATATTGTATTTATATAAATATTTTGGAGTGAATTTTGTGTACATGTTAATTTCAACACATATGAGCATGTCTTGATTGTATATGACAGTTGAAATACATATGAATTGTGTATTTACATATATCACAGAAATAAATTACATTTTAAAATATATTAAAATAGAATACAGTTATTTTAACTGTAATTAAATAAATGTAGACTTGGTGAGCAAGAGTCTTCAAAAACATTTCAAAATCTTACTGACCCGAAAATTTTGAACATTATTGTATATGTTGACCACTGGCCACTGGTCTTTAGATATGGGCATCAGCCACAGCCACTGAAAAACCCATGTAGGTCAACCACTGATCATGTGGTTCGAGTGATATATGTATGGGTCAATGTTTGAGTTTGTGTGTAACACACATGCAGAAGGTTGGGCCCCAGGCTGCTATGGATGGCCTCTAGCTGAGCGTTATAGAGAAGGGCCTTCAGGTCGGCTCCAGTGAACAGCTCTGTTGCCACAGCAATCTGCTCCAAGTCCACATCTGCAGCCAGCGGCACAGAATGAGTTAAAGCCCTCAGGATCTCCAGTCGTGACTCCTGAAGGACAGATATGTATCAGTGAATTAATAGTGAAGATCTTTTAGGTGTAAAGATGGTGTAAAATTATCTTTAGGTGTAAAACCGATGTGCGCCAGACAACATGCTGACCCGATCAGGAGGAGGGCAATAGAGAGACTTGTCCAGTCGCCCAGGTCTCAAGAGAGCAGGATCAATCAGGTCAGGACGACTGGTGGCAGCCAACACATACACCCCTGGAAATAAAAAACTATGCAGAGATCTTCTCACAAATACAACAATGCAATCTTCCAAATATCAAAAAAAGAAAATCTCAAGTCACATAATTGGCTTTGCTCTACAGTCTCAGTCTTGGTGTTTTTGTGGCAAAACAAATTGTTTTTTAAATGTAGAATTAGATGGTGGCAAGATAACTTGTATAAGTTAATCTACTGATTTTGATGATGTTGCTACAGTATAAGCAATAATCACAGCAGAATTAAAAGCATGAAACTGAAACTTCGCACAAGTGTCCTCGAATGAACACTACATGCTAACATGAGGCACTTGGGTAGTTGACATACAATTTCAAGCAGTTTCAACAGTGTGATGGTGGTGTGCTACTGTATACAATAATTTTTTCCCAGTTGTAATATAATTATACAGTTTTTATTAGAATACCTTTTATGTTTTTAAAAAATTAATTTGTCACACTACAGGACTACTGAGCAAAAGATTGATTTAAAATGTTGAAAAACTTGGTGACTTTACCATATACATACACTACCATTTAAAAGTTTGGGGTCAGTAAGAAGAAAAATAGAAATTAATAATTTTATTTAGCGAGGATGCATTATTATTTTTGATCAAGTGACAGTAAAGACATTTATAATGTTACATAAGATTTCTATTTCAAATAAATACTTTTGAACTGTCTATTCATCAAAGAGTCCTGACAAAAATATTAACCAGCACTGTTTTCAACTTTGAGAAAATTAGAAATGATTCATGAGTACCAATTCAGCATATTAGAATGATTTCTGAAGGATCATGTGACACTGAAGACTGGAGTGATGATGCTGGAAATTCAGCTCTGCCATCACATGAATTAATTACATTTTAAAGTATATTAAAATATTTTTTTTTTATTTTAAATTGTAAAACATTTTACAATATGACTGTTTTTACTGTTATTTTTGACTTAATAAATGCAGCCTAAATGCAAGAGAATTCTTTCAAAAAGATAATCTTACCAACCCCAGACTTTTGAACGGTAGTGTATATATGAACCTTAACCTAAAATCTGCTTTTACATTTTATTTGTCAACTACCCACTTACTCACAGATCAACAAACTAAGACCATGAAGCTGGTCAAAACGGAACAACCTCAGGTTGAACCCAGGTAAAAGTGTGAGCATTTGATCTTCAATCCTGATGTACCTGTCAGTCCCTCCACTCCATCCAGCTGAGTAAGTAGCTGATTAACCACACGGTCAGTGACCCCTGTGTTGTCATGGCCTCTTCGAGGGGCCAGAGAGTCAAACTCCTCAAAGAACAGTATGCACGGCTTAGCTTGTTGAGCCCTGCAGCAACACAGACACACATTTGGTGATGACTTTAGTAAACTGCTACTATATTTCATATAGAAGAGCATTCAGACAGACCTCTGAAACACATCTCTAACTGCCTGCTCACTGGCACCAATATACTTGCTGAGGAGTTCGGGACCCTGGAGAAACACATAGGACTTATCCATACATCAGGACATTCAAATCTGATGTCAATACACATACTGTACACTTTCCCTTACCTTGATGCTGATGAAGTTCATGCCGCTCTCTTTGGCCACAGCTCCAGCTAGTAAAGTCTTGCCTGTTCCAGGAGCGCCAAAGAGCAGCACACCAGAGCACTGACGCATGGGAAGACTGGAGAAGAGCAGCGGGTACTGGACACAACATGACACATCAGACTATTACTTCAACCACACATGAATAGGGATATATAATGGAAAGGCTTTGGTTAAAAAGAATAAGGGAACTCTATGTCTGTCCCAGTCCTTATGATCACTGGTAAATGGTTTCTGTCGCAGAAATCAATTTATAGATATAGATGAATTCATATTTTGAATTAGTAGATTTAAACAATTATACTTGGTGTCTCCAATAACATTAAAAATATGACCTGAGCAGTGTTATTTTACTATTATTGATATAGTTTCATTTTTTTTTCATTTTTTTTTTTTCTGTTTAAAGTATTTGTTATAACTTTAATTTTTTTTAAACTTTTAGTAACTTCGTTGGGTTTTTTGTCATTTTTATTATTATTTTTAAACTGTGTCTATATAGTTCCCTTTCGTTGTCACTCCGAGTTCCGTCGGATGACGACGAATGGGGGTTTCGCTTAGAAGCCAATCAACTTCAAATACTTCAAAACGAGCCAATGGCAAAGAAATGCCATGGGTCTGCGGAATTTGCATAGCGTAACTCCGCCTCACCTCGTGAGTATATAAGGAGAACGCTGGCAGCAAACCGGCATGTTTTCGCTTTGGAGCCAAGTTAATCCTTCGTTCCACAAGCCATTCCTGAAATTGTCAGTTCTTCAAACGAGCAAGATTCTCTGGTGTTGGTGTGACGGCGATCTTCGGCGAGCGCGCACTTCCTGCTTATCTGTCTGTGGTTCGACAGCGAGTGTGTTTCTCCCCGAGCGCTTCAACACAATCAGGTTTCTTTTTCTCACAAAAGAGCTTGCACGTGGCACGTCTTTTTAAAGATGCCTCGCCCGTGCACTTCTGGTTGCGGTAGGCTGGTTGACGACTCTGATGGGCACGGGTGCTGCATAGTGTGTTTGGGCATTGATCACGCTAGAGCAGCACTCGTGGATGACTCATGTTCTCTCTGTGGGAACATGACCATCGCAGCATTACGGTCAAGACTCGGTGATCTCGCAAGAGTGAGGGTCCCCTCATCCACACCCCGATCTACTGACTCTAGAAATAGAGCTAGTACTTCGGCTGGTGGCCAGGGTGATCTGAGGGTGACGGTTTGGAACCAAGCGCCGACTATCAGTCCGTGCCCAGCCGCACCCTCTCCAATGCTGCAACCCGTGAGTGTTCAGGGGATTCCGGCGAGATCATCTTCGGGTGTCCCGCGGGTTTCCTTTGGCGCTCCAGAGGAAGATGCCATGTCTATTGCAGCATCACAAGGTGGGTCTGAGTCTGCTGGAAGTGAAGACTCATCACAGCTGCCGCCTTCGGGTGTGACTACAGTTGTGCCAGAGTCAGATCCAGAGATGACGGCCATGCTGTCTCGAGCCGCCGCGAGCATCGGGTTAGAGTGGAACCCTCCGCCCTGCCCCGAGCGCTCGCGGCTGGATGATTGGTATTTGGGTCAGGCTGCGGATCCCCGTCCCCGTCAGGCCCCGATACCTTTCTTCCCGGACGTGCATGATGAAATCTCGAAGTCCTGGAAGACTCCCATGTCTTCCCGCGACCGCTCGATGATTTCATCCGCCTTTCCTCCCCTCGATGAGGCCGCTGCCCGTGGGTACACTGGGCTTCCCCCGGTCGAACGCTCTGTTGCGATGCAACTGTGTCCTCAGAGCGCTTCGTCTCGTGGTGAGCCAAAGCACCCATCCAAAGCCTGTAGGTACTCGTCTACGTTAGTGGCGAAGTCCTACAGAGCTGCGGGACAGGCAGCCACCTCTTTGCATGCCATGGCCATTCTGCAGGTCTACCAGGCCCAGATGCTCAGGGACATGCACGAGGGTAGGACAGACCCAGGGCTCTTCAATGAGCTGCGCGCCGCCACCGACCTTGCTCTCCGAGCGACGAAGGTGACCGCACGCTCCCTGGGTTTGGTGATGTCCACAGCCGTGGTCCAGGAGAGACATCTATGGCTCAATCTTGCCGATATGAAGGATGCCGAGCGGTCCCGGCTGCTCGACACCCCCATATCGCAAGATGGCCTTTTCGGCGGTGCAGTCGAGGACTTTGCCCAACAGTTCTCGACTGCGCAGAAACAGACTGAGGCTATCAAGCATATTCTGCCCCGACGGCCCGCTGCTGCCTCCACCCAGCCGACCGGGCAGAGTACTCAGTCTGTTCGCCGCCGAGGGCGCCCTCCTGCGACTCCCGCCCCTCCCGCCCGGCCCAAGCAGCAGCCTCCACCCGGGCCCGGTCGCGGAGGAAGTCGCAAGAGGGCGCCCCAGCCCTCTCCAGCCCCGCCCCCCGCTAAACGCCGGGCCAAGCGGCGCTCCTGAGACGGGCTGCTCAGGGATGACGTGTTTTTCTCAGGAGGTGGTTGCAGGACCACTCCTTCCCCCGGTGGAGGGCCGGGGGAGAATCTTTTGTTCTCCACTCCCCGCTGCTCACCCACGGGTGGGCAGTACCCTAATGTGGTTAAAGAAAGAAATAACACGTTCATCCCTGAGCACACAGAGTTCTTGGACGACACGGTGCGCCGCCCCCGGGCCGTGCACCCCTCGTCCTCCTCTGTCCCAGAGCCGGATGACAGTGCGTGCCGTCCCCGGACCGCACCACTCTCATCCCCCTCTGTCGCCAGACCCCTGGCAGAGCAGACCCCCGTGGAACGTTCGTCCTTCCCTGGTCTCCTCTGTCAGGGCGCGGTTCATGACTGCACCCCCACATCGGGCCGCTATGCCGTCCACGTCTGGGTCAGTCATACCGCCTAGCTGCCCCACCGACGGGAAGTCTGTGGTTCGCATGACCCCGCTGGTGCAGTCCTTGGGAGCTTGGTTAGAGCTTCCCAACCTGTCCCGCTGGGTCGCACGAACGATCAGGCTCGGCTACGCGATTCAGTTCGCGCGGTCTCCTCCCCGCTTCAGGGGAGTCCGCTCCACTTTGGTCGGTGGCAATGCCCCTATCATGAGAGCGGAGGTTGCTACCCTGCTGGCGAAGGGTGCGATCGAGACTGTCCCTCCAGCCGAAATGAGGTCCGGGTTTTACAGCCCCTACTTCATTGTCCCGAAGAAAACCGGTGGGTTACGGCCAATCCTGGACCTGCGCGTATTGAACCGCTCCCTTCACAGGCTGCCGTTCAAGATGCTCACCGCCAAACGCGTTTTCGAATGTGTGCGGCACCAGGATTGGTTTGCAGCGATCGACCTGAAGGACGCCTACTTTCATGTCTCCATTCTCCCTCGACACAGACCGTTCCTACGGTTTGCTTTCGAGGGACAGGCATATCAGTACGCAGTTCTCCCATTCGGGCTAGCCCTGTCCCCTCGCGTCTTCACGAAGGTCGTCGAGGCAGCCCTTGTTCCCCTCCGGGAACACGGGGTTCGCATTCTGAACTATCTCGACGACTGGCTGATTCTAGCTCACTCTCGAGATCAGCTTTGCGAACACAGGGATTTGGTACTCCGCCATGTAGCCCGTCTGGGCCTTCGGGTCAACTGGGAGAAGAGCAAACTTTGCCCCGTGCAGAGGATCTCTTTTCTCGGTATGGAGATCGACTCGGTCGCCATGTCCGCGCAGCTTACGAGCGAGCGCGCGCAGTCACTGCTGACTTGCCTGAGACAGTTCGAGGGCAAGAGTGCGGTTCCACTGAAACTCTTTCAGAGGCTCCTGGGGCATATGGCATCTGCAGCCGCGGCAACGCCGCTCGGATTGCTTCATATGAGACCGCTTCAGCTTTGGCTTCGCGACCGAGTCCCGAGGTGGGCATGGCAACACGGCACGCTCCGAGTACCAGTTACTCCGACCTGCCGTCAGACCTTCACCCCGTGGGGGAACCTCAGCTTTCTACGGGCAGGAGTGCCTCTGGAACGAGCTTCCCGGCATGTTGTTGTAACGACAGATGCCTCCACCACGGGCTGGGGTGCCATGTGCAATGGACGTGCTGCCGCGGGCTCCTGGACAGGACCCCACCGCTTATGGCACATCAATTGCCTCGAGTTGCAGGCTGTACGTCTTGCTCTGCGCCGCTTCCGGGCCGTGCTCAAGAATCAACACGTACTAGTCCGAACAGACAATACCGCCACTGTAGCGTACATCAACCGTCAAGGTGGTCTGCGCTCCCGCCGTATGTCGCAACTCGCCCGCCACCTCCTCTTATGGAGTCAGAAGCATCTGAGGTCGCTTCGAGCCATTTACATCCCTGGAGCCCTGAACTGTGCAGCCGACGAGCTGTCACGGCTTCAGCCCCTCCCCGGAGATTGGCGACTCCATCCCCAGACGGTTCAGCTGATTTGGGACCAGTTCGGGGACGCACAGATAGATCTGTTTGCCTCTCACGACTCGACCCATTGCGCCCAGTATTATTCCCTGACCGAGGGCACGCTCGGCACGGATGCTCTGGCGCACAGCTGGCCGCGGGGCCGCAAATATGCGTTTCCCCCAGTGAGCCTTCTTGCGCAACTCCTGCGCAAGGTCAGGGAGGACGAGGAGCAGGTCACTCTGGTCGCGCCGTACTGGCCCACCCGGACCTGGTTCTCCGAACTTGTACTCCTCGCGACAGCACCTCCTTGGCCGATTCCTCTGAGGAAGGACCTCCTTTCTCAGGGACGGGGCACCCTATGGCACCCTCGTCCCGATCTGTGGAACCTCCACGTGTGGCTCCTGGACGGGACGAGGCAGGTTTGAGTACCCTGCCACCAGCGGTGGCGGCTACCATCACTTCCGCTAGAGCGTCGTCCACGAGACACCTCTATGCGTTGAAGTGGAACCTCTTCGTCAGCTGGTGCTCTTCTCGCCGAGAAGAGCCCCGGAGTTGTTCGATCAGTGTTGTGCTTTCCTTTCTTCAAGAAGGGTTGGAGCGAAGGCTGTCTCCCTCCACCCTTAAGGTCTATGTAGCCGCTATTGCCGCACAGCACGACCTTATAGAAGGTAAGTCTTTGGGGAAGCATGACCTGATCGTCAGGTTCCTGAGAGGAGCGAGGAGACTGAATCCTCCTCGCCCTCCTCTCGTACCCTCTTGGGACCTCGCAGTGGTCCTAACTGCCCTGCGTAGTGCTCCCTTTGAGCCTTTGCAGTCAGTCGAGCTAAACTTCCTATCTATGAAGACAGCGCTTCTGACTGCATTGGCCTCCGTTAAGAGGGTGGGGGACCTGCACGCATTCTCCGTTGACGAAGCGTGCCTAGAATTCGGGCCGGGCTATTCTCACGTGATCCTGAGACCCCGGCTTGGATATGTGCCCAAGGTTCCTACCACTCCCTTCCGGGACCAGGTGGTGAACCTGCAAGCGCTGCCCCCGGAGGAGGCAGACCCAGCCTTGGCACTGCTCTGTCCAGTACGTGCTCTTCGCATCTATGTAGACAGAACGCAGTGTTTCAGGACCTCAGACCAGCTCTTTGTCTGTTATGGTGGGAAGCTGAAGGGAAAGGCTCTTTCCAAGCAAAGGTTGTCTCACTGGATAGTGGACGCCATTGCTTTGGCATACCAGCAGCAAGGTCGACCGTGCCCCCTTGGTGTGACTGCCCACTCCACCCGGAGTGTGGCATCCTCTTGGGCTCTAGCGCATGGCGCCTCGCTAACAGACATCTGCAGAGCTGCAGGCTGGGCGACACCTAACACATTCGCCAGATTCTACAATCTCCGAGTGGAGCCAGTGTCCTCTCATGTACTCGCTTCAACCAGCTAGTACCGGACCCGCTCAGGTGTCTTCGCTTGCTCGCCACTCCACTCCACGGACTGGATACGTGCGATATTCTCCTCAGGTGAGCTTCTCCGAAAGCCCTGAGTTCCTCCAGCACTCCTGACGTCGGCGCCAGTGTCTCTTGCCTGCGCGTCGGCTAGGTGCCTCCCGTGTGCATGGTACCTCCCGGAGCTACCCCCACATGTGTATTCCCACTGTAAGCCTCTCTGAGCATGTGTCTTTCCCTTGGCAAGCCACCTTGCCACCCCTGGGGTTGAAATATTCCACCTGCGGCTGGACACCCCAGTGATTCCCCATATGCATCCCTCGGGTCATATGTGTATTCTTAAGTCCCCCCCTCTGGGTTGGCAGTAATTGCATACTTCCCTAAGATCTGGGATATGCTCCCCAGTGTACCTTGGTATTCCTGTGTTAAATAGGAGTCCTTCGTCCGTGCTAGTCTCACGACAGGGATCTCAGATTTACGCAGGGCACTGGAAGACAGCTGAGAAATGGCGTGATTAGACTGGTATCCCCATTCGTCGTCATCCGACGGAACTCGGAGTGACAACGAAAGGGAACGTCTCGGTTACGGATGTAACCCTCGTTCCCTGAGTAGGGAACGGAGACGTTCCGTCTTCCTGCCACTTCCGCTGTACCGCGGGGATCGCCTGAACTCAGGTTGGCTCCTCAGCGAAGAAACATGCCGGTTTGCTGCCAGCGTTCTCCTTATATACTCACGAGGTGAGGCGGAGTTACGCTATGCAAATTCCGCAGACCCATGGCATTTCTTTGCCATTGGCTCGTTTTGAAGTATTTGAAGTTGATTGGCTTCTAAGCGAAACCCCCATTCGTCGTCATCCGACGGAACGTCTCCGTTCCCTACTCAGGGAACGAGGGTTACATCCGTAACCGAGACGTTTTTATTAATTTTAATGTATTAGTTTTAAGTTTATTAAGATTGTTATTTTAGTGTTTGAAGTAAAACTAAATGAAAAAGAGAAACATTTCCTTGGCATCTAGTTCTTTAAAAACATTTTTTTTTTTTTTTCAGTTAGCGTTTATTTAGTTTTTTATGGTTTTAGTATTAGTTAATGATAATGACACTGATTTGAGAACAGACAGACCAGTATTGTCATCCTGACTTGTTAGGAACACAAGCACTCACAAAAAAAATACTCTACAGCAGAGCAAAACTCGAAATATTTTGATTCAAATCAATTCCATGAAAAAAAAAATGTTAGTCAGTTCAGTTAGACACTTTTTAAACACACTCTTTAACACAGATTTTTAACCAGTCTAGTTCTATTCGCCAAATCTTCTTGCACATGAACTGTTTTTTATTTATTTAGAAAAGATGGTCTTAAGGCCCGTTCACACCAAGCACGATAACTATAAAGATAACGATAAAGATAACTATATATGCGTCCACACCAACGACTGATAACGGTCTTTTTATTCTAAGCACGCGCGCGCCCGCGCTGCGGTTTCAAAGTAGACCTTTAAATTAGAATGGATTCTGATTGGCTGTCAGTGTTTTATCGTTCGACAGCTGGAAAAAAATCGTTCTGAAAGTGATCCCAACGATATCGTTCCTCATATCTTTATCGTTATAGTTGTGGTGTGAACTCTGTTATTCTTTAATATGGAGAACGATTTTTAGAATTATTTCTTTATCGTTATCTTTATAGTTATCGTGCTTGGTGTGAACGGGCCTTTACACTGAAATGATTTTATTTGTTTATTTATTGTTATCTATTTGTACAGCACCTGAGCCCAATTTGGGTTTTAGATGTGCCCATCTTTTTTGTATTTTGATTCTTACACTGAAATGGACATTTTGTGCACAACAGCTGCCATACCTTAGCTGGCAGCAGTATGATGTCCATCAGGAGCTGACGTGCCTGATGAAGTCCCCCAATACGCTCCATGCCGGCCCCGGTGGGAGCCTGCAGCTGAGCCCCCCAGAGGGAGGGTGGGGTGAAGCCCTGAAGGGCCTGTCTGAAGTCCTTATAGCTCAAATCTGTAGAACCAGAAAACTTAGATTTCAGAAAAACAGCTGAATCATAGAAAGATATGAAATTAGATATAGCACTGGCCTTCAGAGTTGCCATTGTTTCTGCTGTGTAGAGTGTTGGCATGGATGGCCCTCTTGAGCAGCAGGTTCAGGTCTCGTGGCATGAAGCCCTCCGTTTCTTTGGCAACACTGTCCAGGTCAAGAGTAGTTTGACAGTCCAGGAAGTTCTTTTTGACTATCAAAGACCTCAGAATCTCAACCCTTTGAGCCTACAAAGAGAAAACATCCTTTTACAGTCATTTTCTTTTCTTTTCTTAAAAAAACCCCCACACATGCAGGAATAAAACTAAAATTCAACTAAAGATATACTTAAGTATATTTGATTGTGCTAAAGTGGAACTATTGCAAGTATACTTCAGGTACAAATATCTTGCATTTAAAGACTGATATTATACAGAGATCATACTATCCTTACTAATAGTGATATTAAAACACATTTTAGGCGTAATATTAAAAAAAAGTGAATTGTGCAATAAAGTAGTACTCCAAATAAAGTTCAATTATAATATTTATATCAGTAAATCTCAAGCGATATGTCAGTAAATATGTGAATGGTTTGTAGTTTACTTTTTTTCACTAGGGTAGTCTAGTAAAACAACAACATGTTTATTAGATCCTATACCAACTAAATTATTGAAAGAAGTGTTACCTATAGTGGAATATAATTAACTCATCTTTATCTTTACGTCATGTTCCAAGAATGTTCAAGCTGGCAGTTATAAAACCTCTTATTAAGAAACCACAATTAGATCCAAATAACCTAGCAAATTACAGACCCATCTCAAATCTTCCATTCATGTAAAAAATATTAGAAAAAGTTGTGTCCGCTGAACTCGGCTCTTTCTTGCAAGAAAACGACATCTATGAAAAGTTTCAGTCTGGATTCAGGCCACATCATAGCACTGAAACTGCGCTTGTTAGAATCACAAATGATTTACTTTTAGCTTCGGACCAAGGCTGTATCTCAGTACTAGTTTTACTTGATCTTAGTGCTGCGTTCGATACTACAGATCACACAATACTCTTAGATCGACTACAAAATTACACTGGTGTTCAAGGAGAAGCATTAAGCTGGTTCAGGTCATACTTATCTGACCGCTACCATTTCGTCTACTTAAATGGAGAAAAATCGATCATAACTTCGGTAAACTATGGAGTGCCGCAGGGATCTGTGTTAGGCCCTTTATTATTCTCAATATATATGCTGCCACTTGGTAATATTCTAAGGAAACATGGAATTAGTTTCCATTGTTATGCCGATAACACTCAAATATATATTTCATCACGGCCAGATGAATACGCTAAATTATCCAAATTGACAGATTGTGTTAAAGATATAAAAGATTGGATGACGCGTAATTTTCTTTTATTAAATCCAGACAAGACAGAGGTAATACTTATCGGTTCTAAAAACCGTCCACAAAACCTTTCACAGCACGACTTTAACATATTAGGATGCCCTGTTACTTTATCCGCTACAGTAAAAGACCTGGGTGTTACATTAGACTGCAACCTGTCTTTTGAAAAGCATATTTCATATGTTACAAAAACACCCTTTTTCCACCTTAGAAACATTGCTAAGCTACGTAATATGCTATCAGTCTCTGATGCAGAAAAGTTAGTTCATGCATTCATGACCTCGAGACTAGATTACTGTAATGCTTTATTAGCTGGTTGTCCTGCATCTTCAATAAACAAGCTACAGTTAGTCCAAAATGCAGCCGCTAGAGTTCTTACTAGATCAAGAAAATATGATCATATAACACCGATTCTATCATCACTTCATTGGTTACCTATAAAATTCCGTATTAATTACAAGGTATTGCTTTTGACTTATAAAGCTCTAAATGGTTTAGCTCCAGTCTATTTAACGGATCTTCTATCGCCCTATAATCCATCGTGCTCTTTAAGATCACTAAATTCAAGGCTTCTGGTCATTCCTAGGATATCCAGATCCACCAAAGGAGGGAGAGCATTTTCACATTTAGCTCCGAAGCTCTGGAATAGCCTTCCTGATATTGTTCGTTGCTCAGACTCGTTCTCCCAGTTTAAAACTAGACTAAAGACGCATCTATTTAGCCAGGCATTCATATACATTTTTTATCTTACAGTTACTGTAAATTCGGCCTCTACTTCATAAACGCCAGAGGAGAACTGGCCCCGACTGAGCCTGGGTTCTCCCAAGGTTTTTTTTTTCTCCATTGGGTCATCTGATGGAGTTTTAGGACACCATCGGGTCACTTGATGGAGTTTTTCGGTTCCTTGCCACTGTTGCCTTTGGCTTGCTCAGTTGGGGATATTCAAATTAAATGACCCATCATACCACTGATCAGCTCTACCAAACTTGGATGTCTTTTTTCAGTAATAAACAAACACTGTTAAGTTGTTTTGATTGATACTGTGAAGCAGCTTTGATACAATCTGTATTGTGAAAAGCGCTATATAAATATATTTGACTTGACTTGACTAGTCTTGAGTAGTCAGACTTTTTACTATAGGTATAAAGACTCGTTCACAGTGCAGCTTGTTCTGGCAGAGATTCAAACAGGAACATCACAAACTTTAGCAAATTCAGTGACTTTCTCATCTAAAAATCCCACCTTTGAAGTCCAAATGTTTTTGTTATATTGCGATAGGGCTTCATGATTAATCTAAAGAAAACTGAAATCGTGATATGGCTATGTATAAAAATTAAGACAGTAATAAATATAAGTATTATAATTTTAAAGTTTAAAATTATTGTTATTATTATTATTGTGGTTGTTGAATATAATTATATTTATAATTACTATAGTCATAATGATATATAACTCACAAAATTTTGGGCCAAATTGTGCAGCCCTGGAACTTTTTAAATCACATTTTAAATCACAATCGCAATTTTTTTCATTGATTCTTTTACCCAAATCATGTAGTCCTAGATTGCAGTTTCATGAACCCACCTGATCTGGTGTTTGGATCTTGCAAAAGCTTTGGAAGAAGTGTGAACCCTGCACCGCAGTCAGAATCTGATGAAGGGAATGTTCACTCTGTGCTGTGACCATCAGAGCTATGAGACTGGAGCGCACCACCATCTCATCCACCAAATCCCTCAGACCTGAGGAGAACACGCAAAGTAAAGACATCCATTAGATGATTCCTCACAGAGATTCATGTAGAGCCAGGCACATCTGTTATGTCTTACTCTGTGCTATGTGCTGCCGCAGTACGGCCTCTGGCCCATGCTCGTGCTCAGGTGAGGTCGCAGCACCGGTCACGTGATCCAAGTCATCCAGCAGGACCACTGAAGGCTGTCTCCAAACTGCCTGCTCGAAAACCTCTTCCAACCTCTGTCTGCTTTTGTCTGCTCTCTTACCTAACATTCATAATATTAATAATATTGATAAATATGATTGATAAAAGACAAAAATGTAATTAAGTTGGAATCCACATGAAAACAGGTCAGTCTAATATTCTTGCCTACCTTTTAGTGTTTTGCAGTCCACAACTTGAATGTGGACGTCCAGCTCTTCACTGGCCTTTCGACACAGCGCTCTAGATAGAGAAGATTTTCCACTGCCCTGTGGAGAAAAGCAAGAAATTGATCATGATTGTTATCTGGATTTCCAAAAAAGTCGCAAAATTTGACATCAGTGTAAAGTCATCAAGTGCATGGGAGCGATTGCTACATTTATCCATTCAACAATGTAGAATTTCAAACTACTTAGAACGCCACCTGAAGTCAGACTAACAGCAGAGATGTTTAACCCTGAATTTTGATGCAAATGAACACAACCATTCAAAAGTTTGAAGTCAGTATTTTTTTTAAGACATTAATACTTTTAGGATGCATTAAATTGTAAATACAAATGACAGTAAATACAGTACATTTATGTATGTTACAAAAGATTTCTATTTGAAATGAATGCTGTTCTTTTAAAATATTCATCAAAGAATCCTGAAAAAAAAAAACTCACATTTTCACAAAAATATTAAACAGTTGATAATAATCAGAAACGTTATTAGAACAGCAAATCAGCATATTAGAATGATTTCTGAAGCATCATGTGACACTTGTGTAAGACTGGAGTAATGATGCTGAAAATTCAGCTTTGCCCTCATAGGATTAAAAAACATTTTAAAATATATTAACATAGAAAACAGTTATTTTAAAATTGCAATAGTATTTCACAACAGTACTGTTTTTACTGTATTTTTGATCAAATAAATGCAGTCTTGTTGAGCATACTTATTTAAAAAACATAAAAAAATATTACAGACCGCAAACTTTTGAACGGTAGGACACCTGATCGTTATGATCTTAATAAATATTCTCGGTTGATAATCGTATACCTGCAAAAAATAATGACTTTCATAATATTTAGTACAAATATCCCACATCGTACTTTGAAAGGGCCATAGCATAAGCGTGAAGGTTACCTTTGCACCTGTGATGAGCAGAGCTCCACTCCTCAGTCCACGTCCTGTGGAGACCAGCTCACGCGACAGAGAACCTCCCATTAGAGCATGAGAGATGTGCTCGAAAGCAGACCTGCCGATGTCCTCTACCCCACTGAGCAAACAGATTCAACACTCACATACAACAAAGAAAAACTACACTGACTCAACAGAAAGTAAATGCTGTTTGCTATGGATATTAAAAAAATACATTGATATTAGAGCGGCACGATTCTGGATAAGTTGAGAATAACAAATATTTTTTTGTTTGTTTCAAATAGAGATTGCGATTCTCCCATGATTCTGAACAGACAACTAAAAAAAATAACATGTAATTTACTAGAGGTTCTGATTGGTTGAATCAGCGTTTTTGAATGAATCTCTTGAACGAATGATTCAATGACATGTTTTTAACATTCACTCTTGCGATAGGTGTTTTGCTCTATTTTGTCTACCATAGACATCAGCGTTTATATCCGAACTATAAACTTTCAGTTTTATCCCAGTACTTTTGCAATAATTTGTAACACAGAAATATGATACTGTGTGGTTGAAAAGACTATTTGTGAAGCTGCTTCATACCTATGCTTTCTCTGGGTCAGTGGCAACGGCACCGCAGATCTGAATTTTCTGGTGTGATGTTGTCAAAGGATTAATAGACATAGGAGAATTGTTGTCATTTAGAAATAAGATCGCATGGGTGTTTGAATCGAGATCTTTTAGCGAATAATCGTGCAGCTCTAATTGACATTTCCTCTTTTTAAAAAGAATACGAGCATACCCAAGAGAGCTGAGGGAGGGAAAGCCAAGATACAGATCTTCATTATCATCATCAGCGCCACTGTGGTCAGAATATTGTGGCTCTCTGACAATCTAAACAGAGATTGAGCTGGTTTGTTGAGCATGCATGAGAAGGAAAATTAATTTCCAAAAATGATATGTCTTTATACCTGCACGTCTGTTTTCTTTAGTAAACTGGATGATAGAAAGAACATCTCATCATCTTGCTGTTGCTCTGGTTTTAGCACAGTCAAGACAAACTCTTCTTTTCCTGAGAAGAGAAAAACACAGAATAGTCTGTAATAATTGTAAAATTAATGAAAACATACATGTTTATGGTTCTTCCTCACACCTTCAGCACAGGGTAAGAGAATGACATTAGTGCGTCCGGTCAGACAGGTCAAAGGTTGATGGCTCTGAGCATGCAGCCAGTTGAGGAATGCAGACTGAACATCTTCTTCTTTTTCACTTTCTGCCTGCAGACAAAAACAGGGAATAACTTTACAATACAATATTTTCATTACCTGACAACATAAAGCACTAGTCTGAAAGAAAATCTTACCAACGGTAGTAATGGGCGAACCATGACTGCTTCTGCTACTCTTGGCAATGACTTTAAAGGCTGAATCCTCACCGCCGAGTGAGGTTCAATCTTCAAATGCCTTTGCAGCACCTTTGGGATCTACAACAATAAGAAAATTTAACAAGATTTTTACTAGGGATGCACAATATATCTGTACTATATCGGTTATTAGCCTGTTTTCGTTTTTGTTTGTATTGGTTGGATCCAATATAAAGATTAAAGAATATTTCTATGAAACTCATATAACTGAACTGAAACTGTAATAACTTACCCAAACCTTCCCAGAGTAAATTTCTTCACATTTATGGAATTTCTGGTCTTCCAGCAGCCTTTTCATATTGTGACAAAGCATCCTGACCACAACAGCGTTCTCCTTACATTCCTCTGCGTCATTCCCTTTGTGAGGTCCATCTCTGATTTTCTTCTTCTCCATGGACTGCTTGACTTTCTCCCTGAGTTCTTTAGGAGAAAGGATCTTTGAAAGTCTACCGTATGTTAAGGCAGACTGCCCTGGATTCCAGTTCTCTTGTTCTTGCAGGTTCCATGGCAGTATATGGACATCTCCATGACATGAGCCTAAATGGCTGACAGAGCTAGGAGGAGTTCCACATGTTCTGAGGATACAGTCATTCAGGATGGTGGGAATTGTGGGAACTGTGAGATTCTCCTTTGCAGGCTCGAATCCTCTTGTAAACAAGTATCTAAACAAGCTTTTCAGATCAGCTATACCTCCCCAATGGCCTTCATTCTGACTCCCCAGATGACCACTGAGGGGTTCCCGATGGACGATTGAGCTGGAGGAAGACGTGACATCAACATTCTGGTGTTGTAGATGTTGACTTGGCTCCACTGATCGAGTTTGGTGGAGTTGTTCATTTCCTGGATGTAGTTTTGGAGAGACAACGAGCTCAGTGAACTGCTCCAGTCGGCCATAAGGAACAGATGGAGATAGGGATGCTAAAAATATAAGAATCATTAGTGTACAAGAATCAGCTCATACCCAATGACAACTTCAATGTGACAGACCTTTAAAATAGGGCAGACTGACCTATCCTGATATAGATGACGGTGTGCTGATCCACCCATACAGGGAACACACCGTCACTGAAGACCACTCGGATCTGATCCAGGAGTTGCTGTTCCAGAACAATGCTGTGCAGCTCCTGGAACAAAGTTCAATCAAATTTTTGACTGAAAAGGCATTCACAACCCATTTTTACTTGATCTAATGTATTTGTATAAAGTAAAAAAGGCGTTCAATGAAAATACATTTTATTGACTGGGTCATGAAATTTGAGTGTTTCATACCAAAATTGAGCCAGATGCAGATGTTTGCAGTGGATTGTGAAGGACTAACTTTGTTGTCCTTTTAGAATGATAAGCACTGATGAATTGTGCAAAATAAGACCAGTAATTTTATTATTTATTTATTTATACAGGTAAGTTGACCAGTAATGATTCATGAAAGAAAATTAGGTCCATTTAGATTTCAAGTAGGCTTTGAAAGATGTGTGATTTCGATTTATATGCATTATAATGGGGCATATACCACTATATATCAACTAAACATCTCCTTGGGACTGAAGACAGAAATGATGCCACTGTGGCCTCACCAGGATCTCCCAGTCATCTGGAGACAGAGGCTCTACGAACACCTGCTGCACTGACTGCACCTGATGACATGGCCGCAGATACCCCTAAAACACATCACAACCATGTTACATGTATCTACATCAGTGCTTCTCAACCTTTTTGACTCCAAGGCCCTTCATTGTCCACAGCAATATTCAAAGGCCTTGTGACTTTTACAGTTGGTCATGATTTAATTGATGAGGATTAAGGATAATTAAGCAGCATAATAATATTTTTACTCAAAATGTTTACCTGTTAAAATATTTTAGAGCTTGGCATAACTAGAAAAATGTATATTCATAAAAATGTATAAAAAATACCCATAGAGTTAATTAACATGACTTTTCCCCGTCTGGAAATAACACTTTTAAAATGAGGCATATATCCAGGTTTTTTCCATACAAAACTAAAAAAAAAGAAGAAATATTTTCAATTTTAGTTGTTTTATTTTAATTCTTGTTTTTTTCTTGTTTTAAATCCTTTTGAGGCCCACTTGTGGGCCCCTCGGTCCCTTGGTTGAGAACAACTTATCTACTACAACCATGCTACATCAAATCACTTCACAGTCATATGCAGCACATTTTAACCAGTGGCAAACCTGTTCCCCCTCCTTGAGCCCAAGTTTCTCTCCCAGCTGTCTGCTGATCTCAACTCGGTCCTCTGGACCTGAAGACCTGATCCAGCTGAGGAACACGGGTGCAGAAACACCCCATGACAGCTCCAGGATCTGGTTCTGACATCACATTAATGATACATGACTCTCAAAACATTCAGAACTTTATGGAAGGCAAACATACAGTACAGTGGCGGACTAATAAATAGCATTTTTATTATTATAAAGCAGCTAGCTAGACACGAACCTCATGAAGACAGAGATGAGTGGCGAAGTTTGATGACAGCTGAAGAAAGCAGTTCTTGGAGTTATTGAAGACCAGAGTGACAGGTTGAATCCCTTGGCTTCCCAACATTGCCTGCAAGGCTGCAAAAACCTCGCTCCTACTACAAAATTATACCTTATTGAAGTTAATCTGTGGTATTAAAGTCAGCATGCTAGAACTGTCAACATGAATTGCATGTCAGACATTAAAAGCCCACGGAGCGTGTCGATCAGCAATACAAGGGTCGTTTGAACGAACAGTTTCGATTAGCTGCGTCTGGCAGTGTTGCCAGATTTCAATCGCAAAACTAGCAACACACTATGGCAACACAGACTGATTAAAGCGATTTACCACATCAAAAATGATTCTGAAAATAATCCCCCCAAAAAACGCAACCCACGACTTATTTATTTTTATAAGTGAGTTTATTAATAAAGAAGCGGCAACACTCTTGCAACTGGACATTGATTTCAAAATAATTGCATTTAACGTTACCTAGAAATTACGATGAATAAATAATAAGGATCAAAATAAAACACTGTTTTTAAGGTACTTTGTAAACTACTGGTTTAAGTTAGTGTAAATTACTGGTTATATATTCTGCCATTTTATCCCATTATATCAAAATACCGAAAGCTCTAGGTTTCTAAGACTTTTATTTTGAAATGTTACAACCCGGATGTGTTGTGTTCAGTGTCTGTGTTCCCATTGAATCCATGATGCGTGTGACTTGCAGTTGCAGATCAATTGAACTGAAAAAACAACTGCTTTCTATGAGTTGAAAACCGCAATTCAGTCCTTGCTGTCAAATAAGTAAACCTGATGGAAACGAATAATGTATTTATCGTTTAGATCATTTTTTGCACATATTTTATTGCTCTGAATATTAGTTAATTTTGACATGGAGGAAGTGGAGTCAGCAGAGGAGCTGTTAGCCAAACAGCAACGCAAGGAAAAGAAAGACCTGCAAGGTAAGAAAACATGACATGTCACGATTACATCTTTACAAATTATAAGACTAATTTCTCTGAAATTTCCCTTTGAAATACCACAAAATGCATTGCATGACTCTGTATGGGTTAATAAACGAAACATAAAAGTACACAATACCAAATATAGATATATTTTTCATGTCATAGCAAAAATACAAACTATGAAAAATGCTGTTCCCAAAAATGATAAGAAGAGGAGGAAACAGCTGACAGAAGACATAGCCAAACTAGAGACTGAACTCGATCAAAAACACGAAAATGAGCTCAAACATCTTCAGAACACTTCCTCGGTAAGTAAAATGTTGTTAATAGAAGATGTTATAACACCCTACCTAGAAACCAGACACATCAACTAGATACACACTCACTCATTCTGATATCATGGATTGTTCCAAGGTGGAGGAGGTTTCAAATGCATTGGAATCAGTGAGTTTGGCAAATAATGATGAAAAAACGGATCCAAGCAAGCCAAGTCGGACATCTAAAGCCCAGAAGAAGCGGGTGAGTTATTTTAATCATATAAGGTGACTGTACTTACTTGCATCTATTTTGAAAACACTGAAAATTCTTGGTGTTTTTTTAGGACAAAAAGGCTGCTCTTGAGAAGGAGCGGGAGGTCCGGATTGCTGAAGCGGAAGTGGAGAATCTCAGCGGCTCCCGTCATCAGGAGGGTCTGAAGCTGAGACAGAAGCTGGTGGAGAAGCACCTGCAGATCAGAGAGATCTCTTCTGACGGTCACTGCATGTACCGCGCTGTGGAGGATCAGCTGACGGAGAGAAGCACCACCCTCAGCCTCAAAGAGCTTCGGGCTCAAACAGCTCAGTACATGAGGAGCCATGCAGACGACTTCCTCCCGTTCCTCACCGACCCCAATTCAGGAGACATGTACACTGCAGGTGAATGCCAGACTCCGTGCCATACACTTCAATAGATAGATAGATAGATAGATAGATAGATTAAAAATAACTTTTCTATTTTAATATATTTTAAAATGTAATTTATTCATGTGGTGTGAATTTTCAGCCTAATAACTCCAGTCTTCAGTGTCACATGATCCTTCAGAAATCATTCTAATATGCGGATTTGGTGCTAAATAAACATTTCTGATGATCAATGTTGCAAATAGCTGTGCTGCTGATTTATTTTCAGGAATCTTTGATGAATCGAAAGTTATTTTGAAACCAAAATATTTTGTAATATTACAAATGTTTCTTTTGTTTCTTTTGATTTCTGACACAATTTAAAGGGTTAGTTCCACCGAAAGTTCTGTCAGTAATTACTTTCATCTTCGGAACACAAATGAAAATATTTTTGTCATAAAGCTAAATGCTTGTTGTTACATGCCAGAATGGATTCTTTTGTTAACTGTTGATTATTTTTTTCTTTAGATGAGTTTGAGAAATACTGCAATGATGTTGCAGACACAGCTGCTTGGGGTGGACAGTTAGAGGTAAGAATACCAGCCGTTTATTCCAACAACAAACATTAAAAAGTCATAATCCATCATTTGCCTATTTTTTTATTTTGATATTTTCTCCATGACAGTTAAAAGCCCTTTCACAGGTCCTCCAGCTACCGATAGAAGTCATTCAGGCAGAATCCCCCTCTATTATTATTGGTGAAGATTATGACAAGCCACCAATCACATTAATGTAAATAACTCAAGTTGTACTTTTATATATATATATTAAATGAATATTCTGTGCATAAGTACAACCCCTACTGCTGTACTAAAGTTTGTTTCTCTGTCTCTTTCAGTTATATGCGGCATGCTTATGGACTTGGTGAGCACTACAACTCTGTGGAGCCTCTGAAAGATTTGGCAAATGAGGAAGAGGGTTGACCCAGTCACTGACACGCATTAATAATACATCTGTGCATAGTTACCCCGTAGAAATGGACCTTCTGGAGTTTGATTCCATTTTGCTAGGATGAGTGAAATTAAGGTTGTTCAGTCAGGATGCTCATAGAAGATGCTGAAATAACACATGCTGCTGGTGACTTCAGTTGCATTGGACAAGTTTAATGAAATAGTCCATGCTTCACAGTGTTATTTATGAATAAACTGTTATGTGCTTTGTGTTATCCGTGGAAAGCTGCATATCTACAAGTCATTTGCTCTAAGAGGTGCTGGATCATTCATGGTCATGCTTACGTCATTGAATAAAAAGAACAAAACTTTCTATCAACGTCAACAAGCTTTTGTCTTAACGGCACATTAGACAAATACAGTCTCCCTCTTTAAAACTGGGATTTTGGCCAACAGAAAAAACACATTAGTGCCCGGTTTCACAGACCAGGTTTAAGACTAGTCCCAGACTAAAATGCATCTGTTTTAACTGAAAGCAACTTGCACTGACATGTCTTGAAATATGTCACTGCCATTGTTTTGTCTCAAGATGCACACAGGCCAACCATCAAAATCATATATGAACTTCACAAGATCACATCACAACTTTATAATAATTTTGACATACTATTACTAATATATTCAATTATTTGAAGTAAAAAAAGTACATTTTAATGACAACATTTTAATATTTAGTGTTTGCACATAACCCTGTCACTACATGATTTCCCCCATTAAAAAAAGAATGTAAAATTATGAAGAAATAACGTTATTTGAACATTTTCAAAAGCATGATGAACTGTCATTTCGTTATATTTTGTTTAGTGTTTACTGCTAAAATAAAAAATGCAGTAATGCTATCACACAAATTAGGGATTTAACAGTCTTTAGACTTAGGTTGTACAAATCGTAAAGCCCATAGAAAGTGAGTAAAAAAATAAAAAAGCTCATAAATTTAGTTTGATTTTGACCATCACGATTTTGAATGAATATTTTGAATGAACCTATTTTCTTAAGGTTGACAACCTTTCACTGAGCATTTTCTGAAAGATAAAATATGTTTTTTAAACGTTTAATGTCCTATATTTGGTATAATACTCAAAAATCTTGTTCATTTTCTGAGGCGCCAATGACAGCGTGCTATACTCATGTTAGGCCGTCAGGCGGCGCCAGTGGCTTCAGGCCAGTTGCGTCGCATCCTGTCGCATCTCCATAGAAACCTTGGGAAAGTCAAATCAAATGGCTAATGATTCCGTTAACGTTATCAGAGCTTTAAAAACGAAATCAAAATCGCTTAATTTGAGTTCCAGGAAAATTACACATCTTCCAGAAGTTTTTGCGAAGCTGCCATGGATTGCTGTATTAAAGTTGAATAATAATTATCTGTCGAGTCTCCCGTCTGAACTGATGTGTTTACAGAAGGTGAGTTCAGACACTTCTGTACAACAGCAATGATTCATTTAACAATACTATATCATTATTCTGTGACAGAGCCCAACAAATATGTCCATAACTTACCATTTTAGTAAATGTTGAGCAATAGACGTTTAACCAACAATAAAACATTGTACTCAAAAAGACCATGAGTCATGACAACTTAATTATTGCAAAGCCAAAATCTAATATTTTAGTCTAGATCATGTAATTCGTTGTAATGTTTTCATAGTTTGTACTGTACATTTATTAATGCGCATCTTAAGTTGACAGAGCTCAATCTGGGAAATAATATTCTTGAGGAGATTCCATCCGTGTTAAAACACCTCTGTTGTCTAAATAAACTTTATTTATATGGGAACAAAATCAGCCATTTGTCACCAGAGGTGCTGGGTAAGTTCAAACTCTTATTCAGGTTTATCGTATTATAGTTTACTGAACTGGGTTTTTATATGTGATATATTTTCAGAAGGTCTACCAAACCTCAAGCTTCTCAATTTAAACCACAACAGAATCAAAGTCATTCCGGCAGAAATTAAAAAGTAAGATGAATCAAGTTTTTTTTTTTTTTTTTTGGACATATTTCACACTCCCCCCCCCCCAACCACACACACACTTTGCTAATTGATTATCATGCATGCTATCTGGTTTTTAAAACATTTCTTGTTTATTTGCAGACTGTGTAGTCTAAAGAGCATCAGTGTCACAGACAATCATTTGCAGCAGATTCCAGCTGAACTGGGCTTGATGAAGAGTTTGACTGAGATTAACTTCACTAATAATAAACTGACTCAAATACCACAACAGCTATGCAATTTATCACAGCTGAGGAAGCTGTACTTGGCCCGAAACAACCTGACAGAACTACCAGAGGCAAGAGTGACGATTATCATCATACTTAACCCAATCTTATGTCTATTAGAAGATTAATATGTGTCCGTTCTTTGCTTAGGGTGTTCTTGGTTGGAAAAATCTGAAGATCTTAGATGCTGCCGGAAATTTTTTATCTGTGTTTCCAGTTGGTGTAAGTTATTTGGACAAAGTGCCAGCCATTTCAGATGTTTCTTTAAATGTTTTTGTTCTTTATAATAATTTTGTCACTGTAAATGTATTTATTTTTTAAATAAGCTATATAATTAAAAAATAAATATCTGATGCTAAATGCTAATTAGTAGGACCTCAGTCCCCCTAAATACACAACTTAATTGTTAACTTTTTATATATTTTACTGATGTTTTTCTCTTTAATGTTTAGTTTCAGTTTCTCACATTGGATGAACTGTTCTTCGAAGGAAACAATTTAGTTCCGTTCACACTGACGGAGTCCGTTCAAGAGAAAGAAGTCCTCGCATTAAAAGTAACATGCTATTATTTCACACTTGTTGCGACCACCACCGCATTGACAGGGGAATATCCAATCTGTCCGATTACATGGCAGACGCAAATGCACGTATTCGATTAATTTCAGATTTATTTCCACATATGAATGAGGCCTGAAACCGATTGAGAATATTGAAATTCATGTGCTTTTTTCCTGCTTACACGTTCATTGATCATATCCGATCTGTGCCACATGGGAGAAAAAAATCGGAATTGGGTCACTTAAAGCATGTAATGTAAATGCGGCCTTAGTTAACTATAATAACCCTGGTGCCTTGTATGTGATTTCTTCCCTTCTTTTCCAGAAAATCATTCAAATGAAATAAAAACGGTTATTTTTTTAACCATAACATTTCCATACTGGTCCTGATTGTAGTTTAATGTGTTCAGGAACTCTCAGCCAGGCTCATCCTCCAGGAGAGCACTAACAGTTTCTCAGTGGTGTCCAGAGCTCTGCCAGTGTACCCAGATCTGCAGGACATGCTGTCTCATTGGGGCCAGTGTGGCCTGTGCTCACAGCCCTTTCTCACCACCTGGCTGGAGTGTGTGCAGTTCATCAACACCAAGAAGGTACAGTATCAGTTCATTCTGCATATCACACCTTACCAGAACACCAATGTTCAGCATTCAGTGCCTGTGGCAATAATATTTCAATATTTCATATGCATCAGGTGCATAAACCACATTTGTAATCAACAGATTAACAGGGTCACAGTTAAACTTAACTTAGTCATTTTCTTCTTCTACTCTTTTTTCTGCATGATCCACATTGCATGTCAATAAAGTGCAAGATAATTTTAGACTATCCTTTAGTAATTTGAGTTTGTTCTATTATCTTTGAACAGCACATGGGGATGAAAAGCTCACAGTCTTTTCCAGTGAGAGTTCTGCTGTGCTCTTACGACTGCTTCAACAGAGATGACCACCAATACTATGGGCTTGCACGATTATAAATTAAAAATGTATCTTTTTATTTTCCCCAATGACTGATCATGATCTAAATCTCTTTATTATAAAGAATTAATTTTTGATGTTTTTGCAATACACCAGCAGATGGCAACATTTGATCACTGACGTTTTTTTTGATCTGGCTGTCAGATTGATATCTGCTGAAGTGAATCAATCCAGTCATTTATATATATATATATATATCACAATAAATCACATCAGTATCCTGCTGTATTAGATTAAACTGCCATACACCTTTTTTCCTTTATCCTTTACATTTAAAAAAAAAAAGAAGAATTTTTTCATTACAGTGAAATGAAATATTCTATTTTATTAATTTTTAAGTGCACAATATGACTTCTGTTATAGTCATTATACATTTCCTCCTGAGTTGATTTTTTAAGTAATCTGAAGCACTCCGCCACAGGCTATTCCCAATTTTGACCTTTTTTCCATTAGTATTTTTGACCTTTCTATAGTCTAGCTTTATGCTTGCCATTATAATTCCCTACAATGAATGCACTCCATACCTCTGTTTGGGCCAATGGCATCTGTTCTAACCTGAGAGGAAACTTCATCTCTCCAAATTAATTTCTCATGCAGGCCTCCTGAGCTCAGAGCAGAGTCTACCGAGTTGGGCCTGATGAATAATGCAGCAGGTTTAATTGCAAAGCCAGAAACTAATGACTTAGGACTGGTTAACAGCAGGGGAACCATACATCTCTGCAAACTGAATGAAAAATCAGTTCAGAAAAAAAGAAGGGGGGAGAAAACGCTAATTGATGAATAATTAAAGCTTGAGCTACAGGGCATAATTGTGACATTTTGTTTCAATCAATTTAGAAGTGCGGGGGAAAGTGCACTTAGGAAACTAATGGTGACTGTGTGGATGTCCACTGAAAAGTGCCACGAGACTCAGTCATTTATTATACAGCCCTCAGTCAAGCTCAGCCATTATTCTAGAGCAGTTGCCTCAATTTCCAAGTGATTGTGCACTTGGCGGGCGTTAATGCGCCTCTCAAATGGTAGATGGACTCCCCGTGAAAGGAGGAGAGGAGATAGTGTAAACAAGTCTGTTTCAGTCTGATGTTACTAAATTACTTTCTTTGAGGCAAATGCACCAACAAGCAGAAAGCTGTCAGGAGAGCCGGCCGCTCGGCCATGGTAAGACTGTATTGTTTTCAAACATCAGCAAAATCAATCAACCAAAAGACAAGACTCAATATAACACTTCCCCTGAACCATCCCCTGTATTACGATCACTGTCTTTGTAAATCATCAAGAGTACATACAGATCTTTTGTTCATGGTTTGGCACATTGATGAAAAATCAGTTACATTTGATCCAGAATGCAAGTTTATTGAGTCACATATACTCAAAAACGTGAATGACTTTGAATCTACATTTGTTAGACCATCAATATTCCTAACTCAACTAGCCTTGGATTGTTGTCTGAACCAACAATTTAATATTGAAGGATGTTGCTGATTTCTTTCTGATTTCAGGCTCTCAACATGCATGACTAAATTAAGCAGTTACCATTCAAAAATTAATGTGTAGCTGTTGCTTTTCTCATGCCATTTAATCACAACAAGAGTGAAGTTATCCAAATGCATGGCACAAGGTCATATATAGGTAACCACACCTATGCTGATATTCAGAACAGTAATTCAGTGTGATATGGATTTAATAGGCCACAACAGTTCAACAAACAAGTTAAAGTTGAGTAAAGGTGCTATCACATTTACCGTAGTACAGCAAATTTTTGATTGCGAAATCCAGTCATTTCTATAGACCTGATGTAGCCCCCCTGCCCCTTTCAGCACTGCTCTGTCTTCTGGTTTGTATTTCCACAGCATGAAGGTAAGATCTTACAGATTAATGAATGAACTGCTCGTTTTCAAAGATAATGCTCATGATAACTTTCATTAACTAAGTAAATCCACTTCACTCATCAAGTCTTTGACAGCGATGCCATAGAAATATACAGAGCTACTTCAAACACAAGAGTCTAAAGATGGCTGTGCGCTTGTTTCTCAGGCGCTAGTACAGTAGGTCATGCTGGCTTAGATTTAACATTACACATGGACTTTGCACCCGCTGCAATACACAAGAGACGGTAAAACATATTCTATTAGATTGCAAAAGATATGAGGAAGAAATAATGTAGAAGAAAGAAGTTCCATATTTAAAAAAAAAAAAAACATGACACTGGAGAATTTGCTGGGGAAAACATTTGGGGAATCCTAATGGTCTCCTAATAAATTATCTGAAAAATACTGGGATAGTGAGAGAATTTAGTACGAATATGTATTATATATATTTATTTATTATTATTACTATCAGTAGGTGGCAGCAATGCGCCTTTAAGTTGGTTTGCCAACCGCCATTAAAACCAAAAGAAGAAGTTGTTTTTCTGGAACATTGGACCAACAGAAACTTGGTTTGAAAGCTACTTCTGTGTGAACGGTACTTAAAGGGATAGTTCACTTTGAAATTAATTTTTGATATGTTTTAGCTTACCTCAAGTACACATTGATGGCCTAAGACACGAAACGAGTGGTTTGTGTGAGAAAACGAACAGTATTTATATCGTTTTTACCTCTTGTAACGCACAGACCGAAGCGCCCGTGCCCTCAGATCACTTGGACGTGGCTGTGGTTACAAGAGGGAAAAACGATATAATACTGTTCGTTTTCTCACACAAACCGCTCGTTTCATGTCTTAGGCCATCAATGTGTACTTACATTTACGAGTCATTAAATCATGTTTAATTTGGACTTCTCTGTGTGCATGCTCTTTGAGGAAGTTACCATAGACCTGCATTATATGACTGACAGACAAGAACGTTTTGACCTAAAAATATCAAAATTGAAACTACTGCGGAAACAAAGACACCTACATCTTGGATGCCCTTGAGGTAAGCTAAAACATATCAAAAATTAATTTCAAAGTGAACTATCCCTTTAATACATTGCTACACTGATTCAATAGAAAATTTTTTTTTTCCACGAAATTTCGTTAATGTTACAGCAACTTACTAACTTGTTAGAAAACATATTTCTATTTAGCTTGTCTACTTGTGCTCTTCCAATGAAGTTCCAAGCGGAGCGACAGCACAATGAAATTATGCATTTCCGAGTAACACATTTCTAATTTCTGAATGAATCAGTGTTTTGAACAAATCCTTGAGTGAATGATTCAGTGACTGACTCACTTGACGCCAGCTACAGGGGTAACGAGAAAGACAGACGCTGGCAAACATCGATGCTTTCTCCTTCACTGTGGTCATTTGTCATTATAAAAAGGTGGGAGAGTTTGTTTTCCAAACTCTCCCACCTTCCAAACTCTCCCATGTTTTCCAAACACGAGGTTTGGAAAACTCAAACCTCATGTTTTCCAGTTCTTCAGAAATGGATAAAATATAGATGTTACTCTGGGAAGACCCTTTAATGTTTAATGTTTTTTTCAGCTGCACATTCTCAGAAACCAATTACTGCCTTGATCAGTATATACAAAGATCCATTGTACATATATTGCATTATTTTTATTCATAATGAATAAAAATAATGATTCATAATGATAAATGTTTATCTTATATACATACATTTAATTTTTTTATCTTATTTTATTCATTACTTGGTACCTTATTTTAGTTTCTTTTTTATTGTTATTTGTTATTATTATATTGCATATTTATTTTTCTTGTCAAGACTTGAACGTTGTGTATTGTGTACATTGTGCTTTGGCAATATACACAATCATGCCAATAAATCAAATTCAAGAAATAGAACAAACTGTTTGTATAATGTTAATTATTTGTTGTGTGGCAATGTTACGAGCTCATATTAAAGACATTTGGCAATTATTAAGGTAATTATTGAGAGAACTGAACTCAATGCAACAATATATATTTTTATAGTGCATATTGTAAGATTAAAAATACATATAGGCTAGAGAGCTTTTTGTTCATTTGTTTGCGTTCATTTACATTTGTGTGTACATTAGGAAGCACACCAGCCTGAGTATTTCTTTGTGAGTCTAGACAGAACGAGTCTGCCTTTGTGGCAGAGCCCAGTGGCAGCCATTACTCAGTGCACTAAACAAATGGTGCACCAGTCTCCTCCATCTCTGTAGCTGGATTGTGAGCGCCCGAGGACAGCTTTGAGGCTACCAGAGCAGAGTTTACCGCATGATCTGTGGCCTTTGCATTACAGGCAGATCACCGCTCAATTTTAGAAAGAGAGGGAGCATCTGAAATGAAACATGCATTATTCCAGAGAGCAGATGTTGGGGTCCTGGAGCAGCAGGACCGCCCCGGGCCCTGTCTGGTGTCAGCGTGTGTGTGTTTGCGGATGTGTATATGTGCGTGAGCAGCTCTCCTCTGTCAGACCACTTTGTTAAAACGGAGCCCAGCCTTTCCTCTTGTTTTGCTAACCTCGGTTCACACAAACACTCCACTGTTGTTTTCATACATCACCGATGTGGGAATGTCACGACACGTCTGGTGTGCCCGATCCACTATTTGTGGGCATTTGTGCCGCCTGAATAGAGAGAATGTGTTTGATTGACATTAATAGCAATGCAGAATATCTGTCATTGGAGAAAATATCACACAGTGGGTGACGTTGTGGAGAACTGAGAGCATTATGCCTCTACACTGAACATGTATGCCATATGTTAATTAGGAAGTCTACACTGATATAATTACTGAAAGGGAATATTGCCTATGGTGAGAATATCTCCCCGCCACCTCATGGGGAACGTAAAGGAAGATAAAGTAGGTGTGCATAAATTTTAACTTACTAGCCTTGAAACGGGAAGAGTAATGTTGGCAAATTCACTCAGGATGATCTATTGGAAAGCCGGAGCTTTATTACATTTCTCCTTTGTCAGACTATTTAAGCTCCTATCAAGCCCCTACACACAAACACGAGCACATTACGAATGCTTCAGTAGCTTCGTTACAGATTAGATCTCTTTAATTGGGTTTCGTTTGACCCGTTTCTGAGATTTCTCCGTAATGCATCATGGCATCACTTATAATGTAAAATAGGGTTTTACACACAGTGATAGATATAACATAATGTATTTACTTTATTTACCTGCATACATTTACTATATCGAGCTTACAGCCAAACCAGATTTCATCACACCATATTGCTTTCATAATCTCTTACACGCAAGTAACCGGAATGAGATTGCTTTGATTTTGCTTTTGCCCCAGGCATCTCTGCTCATCTCTCCCACCCGTGCCCAGTCTCCCGGGTCCATCTATACCCCTGAACGTCCTTGTGTGCTGCTCAGAAATTGTCTTTAAAAGAGTGAAAAGAGACTTATATAGGCTTTTTGTTTATCTTTTTTAAACTCTTTTTATGTCACCTTGCCTCACAGAAAAGCACAAAAAGGGGTTTAATGGCATATTAAACAACAGCCCTTGTAAAAACAAAAGAAGTAGGTACACTTTATAGCATACTTTTAAAAAGAGTACTTGTTAATCATATAGGCCTAGTTTATTAGAATATATTTAAGTGCGAGCCGAATGTAATGTTTTCAGAAACTTAAATGGGCTATATAAGAGTTGTCATGTATTAATCCACTTTTTATTGCCAATGTGAGAACAGCTAACGAAACTTTAAAAAGGAGATCTTCCCTGAATCCCTGATTTCTATAGGTTGTGTATGTAAGCCTGGCTGCAATGCTTTTTATGTGAAGGACTCTAGACATTTGACACATGAAACAAATTATGATACAGTGATAATATGATAATAATGCCGAAAGAGTTATTCTGTAATGTCAATGTGTCATGCAAAGAAAATAAGTTAATTCAGACTATATTGTCATATAGCCGGATCTATAGTCTGTCGTCTCAAACTTTATAATAAAACTATAATAACAGATTTTACCTTCTCTGTCGACATGATGTGAATTGCAGTGTCTGCAAACAGTGTTATTCACATCGCTTCGTGATTCATGATCAGATGCTGTCTGCACTCATTTAAAGTTATGACTTTATATATTTTATTTCTTGGCAAATCTGAATATTTTACACAATTGCATTCTGTAATGACCACATCATAATTTATATACATCAGTGCTCGTCGTTCATTTCTCCGATATGTCAAATAAATCCCTAGGGAGAATAGGCCTCTGAAAATGACTGGTGTGGGTCGATTTTCAGCCCTACAAGCAGACCTGTTATCTTCTGTGTTCAAGTATTAAAATTAGCATCATTGATTGGTGTATTGGACTGCTTCTGAGAAGGGGAAAAACAGCTACTCAATACCACGCAGTGAACCACTGTCAAGCTACGAAGAACACTCTCCAATCAGGGAAATCTATTGTCTGGCATCTTATGCTGAACGAGGGCTCTCCTATTGAGCTGCTGGCATGGCACCAAGGCGTTGTCAACATGATGGTTCCACAATCAATCTGCCACACTCCTTCTAGGCGCCAGTAGGGGCCACTGTGTCTCTCTGGTAAACGTCTCGACAGCGCTCAGGATTGAAAAGCATTGAAGCAGAGCCTGTGAAAGCATCTATGAGGATGAGAATACCACACTAAACAAAATGGCTGAGGAGGACTGGAGATGTGCCAAAATGTACCCAGAAAATAATCAGGAACACTGACAATAGGATATACTGCTTTAGCCCAAAAAGACTGAAGTGTCAAGCTTTGTAGATTCATTCTCATTTATATTTGCATCCAAATCAAAGCCAGAACTTGGCGCTTAAAGAAAATGTGCATCCAATGTTTCATATTATTCCACTGCAACATTTTTCTTTTGATATATTGATTTCCTTTAAAGAAAAAGCATCCCAGCCATGTAAGCCTTTGTTTTTTCTGTCTCGGCTCAGAACATATGAAAGTAAGTGTTAGACAGGTGCTTGCTTTGAGGTGAAGATGAGGCTGTACCATCATTGGCCCTCTCCTCATTAGCTGGAGCGCCACAGAAAGACCCATTCGCTGTGGCAGTTTTGGGTCATTCGCCCCTTTTTCCAAGTGTAAAAACACCTCATGTTGTTAAGAGCAAGAAAACACAGAAGAAGCGAAAAAACTTCAAAGAGCAAATAAGCTTTAATCTTGTTTCGTGCTCTATGAGAGTTTCAGTAGTCACAATAATGACTGTAGACTATATCCATAGGGGAATTATAAACCTGGGCCTTTTTCATACTTTTGAGAGGCTTTGTTTTTCTCCGAAAGTCTGTTTTCAAGTTTTGTAATTTGAGACGAACTACAGCGGATGCAATGAACCAAACCATCCTTTGATGCTCCTTGGTTGAAAGAAAAAGAAAAGAAAGAAAAAAGGTCAGCAAATTGTGAGCACAGACACTGAGGATGATAAGAAACTTCTACAAGTCCATCTTGCTATTTAAAGTGGACATGAAATCAAAACTGAATTGTTTTAAACAAATTCTCAGTGCAGATTATTCAAAACAATTCAAAATGTTGTCTTTGTAATCTTTTTATTACATAATGACTTGCTCCACCTCTGAATTTTTTGGGTTATTTATTGGTCACCATGTTAACCAATACCACATGTCTATTTAGGCATTACGCTATTTAGCTATTTAGGCACTGCGTGCCAATAGTAATTTAATGCTTATTAACATTAATGTGATAAACTATACAGAGGTAACAGCAAATAACGATAGATTTATGAACTTGACCTCCTCAAAGGTGGATGTCACGTCAGTGGTGTTTCAGGATGAAAGTAGTCCTCCAAGCCCTATTTTTTCTCTCCTTGAATATCCTTCATCTAGAAATATGTCTCATTAAAGTCAAAGCTAACAAAAAGTTCCACGGCAAGAGGCCTATATATTTATCAGGTACGTTTATCCACACTTATATGTGCACACAGAAAGATTTTTTGTTTATTTAATATTTTTCTTCATATAAAGAATCATTGTCAATCTTCAATCCTCATGCTTGTGAAGCATAAAAAAGCTTATTCTGTCACATTTTGTAAAATACATGACATAAAATGTGTTGCAAATGCTGTTGACTTTTACACTTATATAAGTGAAATGTTCCTTTAAAAAGAAAATCGGTAAAAATAGCACTACATTTGTTATAAATGTTTGCTTGTGAAGTGTTTGCATGTCATTTTTGCCAGTCAGCAGCATAATGTCTTGACCATCTGAGTGTAGGTGCCGTCTACTGTCTGTGTCTCGGTAATATGGGTCTGTTTTCCCCATTGCTCGCTGATGGCTCACATGGCCCGAGGAGCATGCTCAATGTGAGAGGCAGCTGACACCAGCACGACCCAGGTAGAGGCATCTGCACACAGGATTTTTCTGGAACACGCCGCGCCTGTGGCATTCTACCTCCACTGGATCAACATCTGTTTCATATGGAGGGACAGGAGCAACGTCCTTGAGGAATATGTCCGCTGTGTTCATTAATCTCTCTCGCTCGCTCTTTATTTCAGTAACTCTCCACCACAGCATCAGTCATTGCCCTGTCATATGTTACATTTACCCTATCACATTGCCATATGTCTGGCTCATATGTGGACTCATGATTAGACTTGAAATGACAATAGGATTTTGACTACACGCATAACAGATCTATTAAAGGGGACCCAATGTTTTTTTTATATTTTCAACTTTCTTTAGTGTGTTGCAGTTTGAGCATGAAAACGTCTGCAAAGGGAGTTATTCCAACGCTATCTTACAACCAATTCGTACGATTTGTCTAAACCCCATGGGGTCAGGGGTAGGTCATTCATACGAATTGGGCAACTCATAAAAAATGTACAATTCAGCTAAATTCGTAAGAGTGAGGAAATAGTACGAATTAGCCACCTCGTAAAATACGTACGAATTGCCGTGAGATCGGTTTTGTAATTCTCTATATCAGTTACCACTGTTACTGAAACGTTCGATTATAGTTTTCAGTTTTCTTCCGAGAACAAACACATAAGATATTCTTCATTTAAATAATTTCCACCCATGGCATACGCAAAAAAACAAAAAAAAGGGCGAGGCCTGGTTGAGAAGAGTTAGAAGTGTGTTTAAACTTAAGGGGCGTGACATTTCCAAAACACTCTCGAAGCAGTTGGCCAATCACAACACAGTGGTCCAGCCGACCAATCAGAGCACACTGCTATGTTGGAAGGAGGGGCTTCATAGAGACCGGAACTAAACAGAGCGTTACTGACAGACTGGAAAGGGAGGTGCTGCAACAATGTAAAATATGTGAACAATTGTGTTTTTGAACATTCAAGCATGAAAACCTATTCTAGTAGAGTAGACCCCCAAACCCCCCCCAAGTATTTTTTTTGTTTTCAATGATTCTGAATACAGAATATGAATATTATGAAAATCTATTAGATCTTTTGGTGCTGGTCTAGGGCAGCGTATGGAAAGGCTGAGTTTGCTCCAGCAGGTGTGTTTGAGGAAGGGAAAGCGCTCCGAATGGTGTCGAGTGGCACTGCAGCCGTATGTGCTGGAACACAGCCAGCCTAATTGAAGCACCTGGCTTAAGTCAACCTCCTCAACCCAGCCATTAATGCTACCGCTCTGTGAATGCAAGGAACATTTCTAAAATGAGACGATGAAGACTGTGACCCATTGAGACTGATATTCAGACTGTCTAGTTAGGAACTAGTTGTAAAAAGAAATTCCAGTGAGATGAACTGGCCATATTTTTGAGGCCATAATATTAAAGAGAGCTGATAATTCCACATCTCTCATGATTACACCATACCATTAGAATAGACCATGACTTAATGTGACGTGCTCACCAGGAGGTCACTGCTCCGACATGGATTGATTGGAATTTTTTTTTAATAATGAATCATTTGATTAATTTATGCATTATTAGTCCTGAACAGTGAAGGGTTGAGCACCACTGAAGTGGTTTTGAAGTTCCTTCTTTAACAGCCAAAACATGTAATACAATTGAATACGTTGTTTGATGTATAACAGCATACTAGGCTAAAGGTTGTGATGTGATTAATGAGTGTAGCCTACTCATGTTTTGTCTATAATTACAGCAGGTTATTTCAGATAAGTTCTTGAACTGCAAAAGAAAAAAAATCTTAATCAGTATTTCAGTAAAAATATATAAAATATCCTAAAAATCTTTTTAAATTTTCTTGTGATAAAAATCAAGTAAAAAGAAAACGATGTTTATGTTATCCCATTTGCAAATGTTTTTCTTGTTTTAAACATAAACCTCACAAAATAGTGTTATATATTTGCTTATAATGGAATATTTTAGACTTGATAGACTTCAAGATATATTATATGAAAATAGGTCTTAAAGGCTTAGTTCACCCAAAAATTTAAATTATATTGTTACTCACCCTCATGTCATTTCAAACCCGTACGCATTCATTCATCTTCGGAACACAAATGAAATGAAGATCTTTTTGATGAAATCTGAGAGCTTTCTGTCCCTCCATTGAAAGCTATGCAACTACCACTTTCAAGCCCTAGAAAAGTAGTAAAGACATCATTAAAGTAATCCATGTGACACCAGTGGATTAGCCTCAATTTTATAAAGCGACACGAGTGCTTTGTTTGTGCAAAAAAACATAATTTACCATATATATAAATAAATACCTCATTAGCAGCTGTCTCTATGAGTCGCGATACGCAAGTCATCCGCCATTATGGTACGGTCAAAGCCAGTCCGTGGACACTCGAGAGCAAGTTGACTGTTAATATATAGGCTACAAACACAAACCAACACATTCTTACTTGTGAAAGGTTATCTACGGAGCCCCCCTAGTCCCACTTTGTCAAAAAAATGTATTATAAATTTATTATAACTATCTCGTGGCCTCAAGATAAGTAACTCATGGCCTCAAGATAGTATCTTGAGGCCACGAGTTACTATCTTGAGGCCACGAGTTACTTATCTTGAGGCCACGAGATAGTTATAATAAATTTATAATATTTTTTTTGACAAAGTGGCCTCAAGATACTATCTCGTGGCCTCAAGATAGAGATACTATCTTGAGGCCACGAGTTACTATCTTGAGGCCACGAGATACTATCTTGAGGCCACGAGATACTATCTTGAGGCCACGAGTTACTATCTTGAGGCCACGAGTTACTATCTTGAGGCCACGAGATGCTATCTTGAGGCCACGAGTTACTATCTTGAGGCCACGAGTTACTATCTTGAGGCCACGAGATACTATCTTGAGGCCACGAGTTACTATCTTGAGGCCACGAGTTACTATCTTGAGGCCACGAGTTACTATCTTGAGGCCACGAGTTACTATCTTGAGGCCACGAGATACTATCTTGAGGCCACGAGTTACTATCTTGAGGCCACGAGTTACTATCTTGAGGCCACGAGTTACTATCTTGAGGCCACGAGATAGTTATAATACATTTTTTTGACAAAGTGGGACTAGGGGGGCTCCGTAGTTATCCTATTTCTTCAGGAAATTTTAAAAAAACTTTATTTGAAAAAAAAAAAAACTAAATCTTTATATGATCATAATTTTGTTAAAGCAATACTTACTACAAATTTGACTTGCTTTACGTCAAGCGTTACAATAGTCATTATTTTGTTTTTCTTCGTTTCAGATGTCGCAATACATCATACTTTCATGAAATCATGCAACATACTCTACCTTGTCCAAATTCCAAAGCCGGTGCTGGATAAACAACGAGCGTGCGCGTGCGCCAGAAGGCTGCGGTAGGCTAAATTATTTACGACAGCGGTAATGGACAATTCCACTTCCAACCTGTAGGGCGACCGCAGAGGAAAAGTTACTTGGTGTTGCTTTAATAAAGTGGTAGATTACATATTTTTGCGCAAACAAAGCACTTGCGTCGCTTCATAAAATTGAGGTTAATCCACTGGTGTCACATGGATTACTTTCCAAAGATGAACAAAAGTCTTATGGGTATTACAGAATTTTAATTTTTGGGTGAACTAACCTTTTAATATGTTGCAGAATTTTGTTGTAAGATTTTTTTTAAAATGTATGTATTTATTTATTTATTTATTTATTTTTTTGTATTTTTTTTTTTTTTTTTTTTTTTTTTTTTTTTTTACAAACTTCTCCACTACTTTTTCTTTTCATTTTTAAAAATTTACTGGAAGAGTAAATAAAAAAGTTGTAAAAAATGTTTTCTTTTTATCAGATGCTGCAGGGTCAATAAAGTCACGTTTCAATGTGTAAAAAAAAAAAAAAATCCTTATTCTAATCATCTCCACACGGCTGTCTTGAAATGCCAACTCGATGTGTGCCATGCAAACGATCAGCTGAAAATGATGCATTCAAGCCAGTCAAGGTGGCAGAAACCTCCTCGGCACATCCGAATAAATCACTCTCGCTGAGACAGACAAAAGACCGTCTGTAAATATTTATCCGGAATCTATATAATTAAACGGGCAAATGTGTTATGTCAAATGTGTCAGGTTCTTCGCACAGCTGAATAATACAGTGGAACAGCTTGGTCAAACATTTGTTTTAGATCTGGGTGGCATCAGTCATTGTAGATGGATGGCTGGGACAGAGGGTGAGGAAATCTCACTGCTGAGCCCAGCGACTCACTGCTGGAGGGAAGTGCAGGGTATGAAAAACAAAGATGTATAATGCTGAAGAAATTATAGAGGGTAGTAAATCTGCATGATTAAGGCAAGCATGACATTGAATGTGAGGGTGCAGCTACGAGTCGCCCGAGGGGAGAGAACGGAACATGGTTTTGTTGGCACATAGAGTCTCATTTACATGGGCTAGTGTCACACATTTATCTTGTATCCGTAGGGCAAATGCTGAATACAGCTGCAGACCTACATGCCTACAGGTACTATGTAGTAAGTATGCCACAGTATGTTCTCCCTTCTTCACCAATGGGAATACAGCTTTTGATCTGTTACAATATCTCAAACATGCGATGAGAAATGATAATTACATTTTCATAATCCCTGATCTTAAAGTTGCGATGAAACATAACATCTTTTCTATCGTAATGTGACGTACATCCAAGAGTAATGTATTATTGAAAAATAAAAAATAAAGATAGTTATGACATTTTGATAAAAGTTACAGGGGCAATTTATTTGACGTTTGACGTTTTAATGAAACATAATAACACGCAGAGTGAATTTTCATTTCATGGCGACTTTAATGGTGCGTTCACACCGGACGCGAATAGCGCGTCAGGCGCGAGTGATTTCAATGTTAAGTCAATGCAAAGACGCGTTACGCGCGTAAAAAATTCCTGCGGCGCGAATGAGGCGTAGAGCGCGGCGCGGTAGACGCGAATACGCCTCATTCGCGCGTCAAGTTCGCGCGAATGGCGCGAATTGAGCGTCTGGCGCGTTAAGAGCGAATGATTTAGTTAGTGCTATTTGTGCATTCACGCGTTTGACGCGAATTCGCGTCTGCCGCCCGAGTTGAAAAATCTGAACTTCTGCGTCAATTCGCGCCGCGTTAACCAATCAGGAGCCTAGCTGCTTGCTGCTGTCACGTGGTGAAGTATCTGGATGCTTCAATAAATTATTTTGTAATATATGACTGTGGTTCTAATGCACAACAAAGCAAATATTTTATCACATAAAACTTGATTTCAATATATGAGACATATTCATTTTGCATTGAATGCTATTTATTCCATATCTAGATTATATGAAATATTATTATAATGTAAAGACCAACATATAAGTTCGTGTCTGGACAGTGATGTGTGAGAGAGAGAGAGAGAAAAATCACAGGACAGATTAATCACTTTTGGAGGCTGGCTTCATTTATTATCAAAACAAAAATAAATGACAGATTAGGTGGATGCGGGCGAGGGTGAACCTCGCGCCGGGCTGTAGAGCGCGGGCTCGACAGGCATAGCTAGACCACTCGAGGCCGAGGGCTTATACGGCCTACGCTGTCCTCGTCGGCGTCCTCACCATTAGGTCCACCAAACCTAGCTCCTGGAGCAAATTGTGAAACTCCTGAAACCCTCCGGAGGTTCTGGTGGACCCGAGTACAGCGACGATGTCCCCTACCGAGCTGTTTCTGCTCTCCAGAGCATATACGAGCGGTGACTCTCTCGAATAATGCTAATGCTAATGCTCGATAAACATCTAAAAAGATGGCCGCCAACGGGTTTCGAAACTTTCGCCTCCGGATTTCGCCTCTGACGCGCGTAAATTTCGCTTCAAACTTTTGTTTTTACGCGCGTCAATTTCGCCATTGACACGCGAATTAACACAAAGTGGTCAAGCGTCAAACTAGACGCGGTAGACGCGAATTTGACGCGCTATTCGCGTCCGGTGTGAACGCACAGTAAGTATTAAATCATTTTTCTATCCAATCAGATGATTTCAACCAAGATGATGAAAAAAAACTGAGAAATATAATTAGATAGTTCCCATAATTCCCAACAAAAAAGCCATATCCATAGGCCAGGTGGGGTCTTTATTATTGGATTTTTTTTTTTTTTTCAGTTTGTCCTTTAAAGGCATTTTCACATTTAATGCAGCTGATTTTTTTTAAAATGGAAAAATGTACAAAAATATTCTGTATCAAAAACTAATTTTTAATTTTTTTCAGTTAGAGTTTTTAATGATTTTTTTAATGATGAACATCCAATTTCACCTAGGTTCTACTTTTATTTCAGTTAACGAAAATGTTTTGATAAAATTTTGGTTTTAGTTAATGATAACACTGCCACTAAGCAACCACTCTAGGACTGTTCCAATGAGTTCTGCACCAGTACCACTCACATTTCCATTAGAAAATGTAAAAATCTAGTAGTTTTTGCCCCTCTGAGGCTTCGGAGGATGAGATCATCCATCAATGCGTGTGAAGGTGAAGATGAAAGAACTGTGGCATGCGAGACTGGCTCTGTCTCATGAGGGGTTAGAGGTGTCATCTCTGCCACTGGATTGATCAAGATGAGTGTGAATAGGGCGACACAGTGCCAATCTTGACATCTCTTGCTCATCTGCTCTCGATAATCTTGCAGCTTGTAATTTATTCTCCCCCCCCTTTTTTTTAGAGGGCCCAAAGCTCAGATGCATATTTCAGTGTGATTTCAAATCATCTGAGGGTCTTGGGTGGGATTCCCATGTGAAGATAAGGTGTCTTTTAAGTCTCAACGCTATAAAAAATTTAATTTACTGAAAAATCAATTCCACATTTTGAGGCATCGGCCATCCATATAGATTCCCATTCCAACAGGGGCCACTTTTATCACATCTCATCAAAGTGTGACTGAGGGAGGCGGTTTATTCGCTTCCCGGAGACTCTATAGGAATCTGAGCAATGACGCTTGTCAGCATGAAATATGATTTGGGGGCTTGATAAGCAGACTTTGAGAGCTTGCTAATTTTAAATGCGGCAGATGCGTGATTGCTGCATTTCGCATTGAGACCCGAACAGCGTTTACCTGCAATGCTGTTTTGTTTCGTGTGTCTATGGTGCTTTCTCTCTATCCTAACTCCACGGTGCACCTGCTGGGTCCTTGCGCTCTCTCACCCCTCCCTCTGTGGCCTGTGAGAGATGGATGGCTCGTATCTCTCCCGGGCCCACGTCCAGGTGTGGAACAGCTGGGGAAGACCGTGGTGGGGGGACGGCAGGGATGAGAATGGGGGGAGAGCGCGGCAGGAGCTATAAATTGCGCAGGAACTCTGGGTACTTAACACCGGCGTGTCTCTAGCACTATTAATCATGCGCAGGAGCTCAGGTGTGTCCTGTCACTCCTCTGGCCGTCAGCTGCACTTATTCACCTCCAATCCTTCTCTTGCTTTTTCTCTCTTCTACGTTAGCTCTCTTTTGCTCTATATTTCTCATTTCCTTTCGCTCCTCGTGCCGTTACTCTGTGCGTTCAGTAGGGAGAAGGATGGGGGCTGGGGAGGCCAGACGGAGCCCCACTGATTTATGACCTCTCTCTGGTTGTTTATTTGGTGGAATGAAAGGCACATCACCAGCTTCGCCACACTGAATTTCTCACATCCTCCATTTCCTCAGTGATCAGTGCAGTCGTGTGTGTGAGAGAGGAAACTTGAATAAGCATCCGACCAGGATATAAGACAGGCCAATTCACATTTGAAGTGGACCTGTGGTTGACTTGCTCTCAAATTCAACCCAACAATCTATCCACCTATTTGCTCGACTATCGAATTTCTCTACAAACCCACAGCAATGGTTGCATATCTCTGAGCATCGGTGGTCTTAGTTGCTGAATGAATCAGCCTTTTTTTAACAAATTGATTGCATTAATGATTTAATGGGTCACACATGGTTTCTTTCTTTCACTGTTTTTGAAGGAATCGTTTGGGTGAATGATTCAATGACACATTCAGTATGGCTGTGTTCGAAATCGCCCCCTATACCCTTAAATAGGGCACTATTTTGTGTGGTGTCTGAAACCAAAGTGAATGTTATTGAGTGCACATCCATCCATTTTCCGTAATATCAAGGCAAAAAAAGTGTTTAATTAAGGTTTGTACATTTTCAATGAAAGAGTACAAGATAAATGTTTTCATTACTACTGGAGCTGCCAGTTTTCTAAGTTTAAAATTATTATTAAACAGCGAGCACAAACTATGCAAAAGCGGCAGCCCTTCCGGCAGACTCAGTGTATGAATTCACTCACTTGTTTTCATTCACTCCTTCAAGTGGGCTATATTAGTGGAGTAATGTTGGGAATAGTGAATGAGGGTATAGCGGGCGATTTTGAACAGCAGCCAAAGACTTGTTTCATACCTGAATGATTCAGTGATTTTGAACAAATCATTTGAATGAACAATTCAATGACTCACTCATAAAGACAACACCCTGTGGAATAAAGGCCTGTTCACAAGTTAACTATAATAATTTATATTACCGCAAAACTAACTGTTTCAATAATCATTCTAATTTTATGAATGAGAATAGCAAAATTCACAGCGAAGCTATAACGGCAACAACACAGGAATCATATCAGAATAAAAAAATTTTCAGCTGATGAATGATAAAAACATTGACAGCCAATCAGAATTCACCCAACTTTAAAGAGCTCAAGCGTTTTAAGCGGCAGACGGCAAAACCAGAGCACACTTATAATAAACAGAATGTTATCGTGCGCTGGTGTGGGAGCTAATATAGTTATCGTTCTTGGTGTGAAAGATGTAAAGAGTCACTTCAGCAGTGTTGGAATGCCGCAGAACTAACTGTTTGTATAATAAGTACGAGTTTAATAATTGTATAAAAATCATATAAAAAATAAATGAATAAGCGAACAGCGAAGTAATAAATGCTTACTTCCAATATTACAATAAAACTTACATTTGGCTCCAAAAGAGGACGACACATATGTCGGGCAGCACCTGACCCAGCTGCTCCGCTGTATCGCCTCTTGCTGGCAAACTGAAAGTCACATTTATTTGGAACCATTTATCAACATAATAAGCACTTGGAGAAACACAGTGTAAGGCATCTCTGTCTACTCTGAAACTTGCCCGCTGTGATCTCTTTAGCAGTGTTTCTCAAAACAGTTTACCAAACAGATTACAAAAATGTATCAGCTGGCTGCAATATTCCGACGATGGCAGCCTGGATCGTGTTGGTGTGATATCTCACATAAGAAATCCTCTGTGGAAGACTATATTAGCAGAATGATGGATAACACACAGTCCCACTGTGAATTCAGACGTTTCTAGTGCCAAAGTCCTGGTGGGGAACTATGATGATTCAACGACCCCAAAGTTGATCAAAACATTACTACCAACATTTCTTCACTTTACATCGATTCTTCATCAAGGTCATAAGACGAGCCACGTGTCTGTTTTACAGCTAGTTTCAAGCCTAGCCAGCTGACAGTATGCAGAGCACATCCAGTGAGGTCTGAAAGTTGTGGGTTCCATATGCCTCCTAAAGTTTTATTGTGCAGTAGGCTGGCTCTCGTAAACACAAAGTTTGTATTTAAGTGCTGCCCTGTGTGTTTAGAGCAAGCTGTTCCTGTGAAGAGGGGGCTCGGGAGCCTTGAAAAGCATCAATCACGCTTTAAACACACAGTGGGTAGCAGTCGGCCTGGGTCCTCACTCTACTCTCATTAGCCATCAGTCATCTCAGCTGGGTAAGACCCACAGCTCTGGGCTTCTGACGGTGTGCACGTCGGCACTTTTCTCGCAAACCAGCTCCAGTTCAGTTTCAGGGGGACTGCAGGTGATTCTCCTGTCTAATCTCTGCATTTCTAGGTGCATTTCCACTCGACTGCGGTCTTTTGTGTCTTTGTTAGCGCGCCTGGTTCCCATGCCTGAAACGGCAGTTCCAATCCCTCTCGGAGTGGTGCAGTTAGAACCAGAGGGGTTACATTGGTGCCCTGACCCAGATGAGAGTGAGGTTTAGGGGGATGAATAAAGGAGGCCCGCTAGTAAAGAGCTGTGCAAGTTAACCTCACTCCCCTAGCTAGAGGCGCACTGGCGACTGATTCTTGAGGCTGCGGTCTTTGGCATCCTTGTTAGTGTGCCTGCCTCCCATGCCGGTGATGCTGGTTTGAATCCTGCTCGGAGCGGGTGCAAGTAGGACCATTTACATTGGTGCCGTGACCCGGGCGGGAGTGAGGTTCAGGGGGTGCACTCAAAAAAATGAACGAGGAAGGTTGTGCACTTTACATGATATATTTATATTTAGTTTACTTATAATAATTGTGCTTTTTTACTTGAAATGTTTTTTTCTAGTAAGGTCAACATAATTATGTCTCAACTTAACAGTACAAAATCCTAATGCGTTGTCTAAACACAAACCATTTATCTTAAGTAAAATATTCGTACATCCAGATGGTGGCAGTATAGTGCGATGCCAACTGCCATTTTGCCCTAACTTAATTTGATTGTGTTCAATCTGTTTAACTATATGTATTACATGTGATTACATGATTGATTTGTGTTGCATTAACTGAAACTGGGCGGTGCTTGTTAGTTCCCAGCATGCTTTGCAAATGGTTTAATTAAGAGAGAATAAATGTTAAAATTAAGTATTATTTTATATTTTTTTTGAGAAAATTTGAAAAGGGGAAGACTTGATAGTGTGTAATTGTGTTTAATGTTCAATTACATTGGAATTATTAGAACCTTTTAAATTACAGTTGGTTACCATGGTGGAGAAGAGTGGAGCATTTTGTTTGGCTGTGGACTGATTACAGTTATTTTCTGTTAATTTGGTTGAAGGAGCGTATAAATCTTAGCATTTAAAATGCTAATATGTGCTGCTGCTAGCAAATAGCTAAACTCAAAAGTAATCTCACTAAATTAACTAAGAATGAACATAACTGAAAAAAGATGCAAATGAGATTAATGGAAATGTTCATATCATATTTAACCAACGCATCTATTTTGTGTTCAAATAACATGATAAAGGTTGGTTGACTTAACTTGGTTTGTTTAGATGGAATATAGGTGGCATGATTAAATAATGTTCATCCAATTAATTATTTTTGTGATTGTGAGTGTAATGGAGGTCAGCTAGTAAAGAGCTGGCCTCCCTTGGTCTCAAGAGGCACACTAGCGACACACTGGCGAAGCTGCGGTCTTTAGCGTCTTTGTTAGCGCGCGCGCCTCCCATTCCGAATACGGCAGTTCGAATCCCGCTTGGAGCGGTGCAAGTAGAACCGGAGGGGTTACATTTTCACATGTAACACCCCCGTAGAAGTATGCTTGGGCATATGGGTTAACCCAAGACTGATTACTGTTTCTTTTTTATTTCAATATGTTCCATACAATCTCTCAGTATTTACTGCAGTACACAAAAGTGCTCATGCAGTGAATCTGAATCACCATAAAATAAATAAATGGATTAATTAATTTGATGAGCTTGTCCTCACGAGCTGCACATAAACAAACATTTGTGATGTCCTAAGGTAATCACTTTTTAAATGACTTAATTGCAGCAAATTGGGTTATACAAAAACAATACAGCACAACCAGTAGTCCGCTTCACAAGTTAAATAACGGGCTCTTAAAGTCAGCATGAAACAGAAGTTTCTCGCATCATCATCTCAGACAAGAAAGAATGTAGGGAGAGACTTAATGTTGTCCACATGGAATGGATTGGATCATTGTGGTTTGCTATTGCTGTGATCTCATGTGAGTGACAGGTTGTCCCGCCCTCAAGCCAGCAAACGCATCATCAGGGAAGAGAAGAGATGTTGCTGCAAGACATAAACAAATAATTATAAATCCTTTATAAATACAGCAATATTCCATAAAAAAGAATTATTTGTTGTGAATCATAATCATCTCCCATGAGTCAGTTCTTTTAACAAATCAATCAGATAGACTCATTAACTGGTCTGACGAATCCTTCACTGAACGAACTGACTGAATCCATCACGTATGTTCTGGATCAACAGCTGACTCACTCACTGAACTGCAAGTTATTACTCTCCCTGATAGCAAATTACATCACAACAAATGACAGTTATGAGCCGCTTCTTTTAACAAAATATTTGAATAGATTTGCAAGTTTAAATTGGTCTGATGAATCATTCACTGAACAAACTTCAGGTCCGTGAAACTTAAATCAGTATCACTGTTCATATGTCAGCAGTTGTTTAAACACACACACACACTATACTGTATATTAACATCTGGGACGCCAAAATAAAAAATGGTTTGATTTTGCTTTACTGACTTGTACACACACCTTCCCGTAGATTCATAACCTAGATTTACAATTTATTTACTCAACCTAGATCCTAGATTTACACGTTTGAAACCAGAGTTTATATGTCCACCAACGATAATGGATTACACATTTTCTCGGTGTAGCAGATTCTAAGACGGTGTGAGAAAGAGCAGTGTTGTTTTATTTTCCACTGGATAAATATAGGCTTGAGCTCTTCGGCCCCTGGAGATAAACGGTAGATATCTTTCTGTTCTTTTTTTTCTTTCTTTTTTTGCCCTGTTCGTCAGCAGGGTGCCGTGGAACCATTAGCTGACATTTAAGCAGTGCTTTTGTCACTGCCAAGCAGCCTCTCTCTCTTTCTCCCACATCTTCTGCTAGGATGATGGAGGGTCGGCTACATGCATCATTCAGGCCTGGGTGGAGATGCAGTACTCCACTTCCTTAATAATGTCATTTTGCTTGAATGGTATTAACAGATTATCCAGGCCCGGGGCAGTGAGGCATGTGCTGGAGAAAGATAACCTTGTGTTCTGTAATTTAATCAAAAATGTTTTCTCCATAGAGTCACTTTGCCCACACCATAACAGGCCTAATATGCTCTCGTACCCCCTAGTTGTATTCCTCTGTGGTTGCAGAGCACACACACACACACACACACACACAAAAAAACCTATTACAAGAGAGTTTTGCGAAGATTCCTCAACGAGGTGTTTCGAATCACTCAGCGCCTCATCCGTGGACATGGGACTATAAACAGGCTTAGATGAAATCAGATTTAAATCCTCAAATTTAGCTCGGCTGCATATCAAAGAGACACTTTCGCCTGACTCTCAAAGGCAGAGCGTTATTTTCTCCTCCGTCACTGTAGGCCTACAGTAATATTCCTCGCCGCATATCGGGTTCAAAAAAAGCACGGTGAAATTCTGCGACACAGTTTGATTTAGAGGCAAAAAATGTAAACCATTTAAAGGCGAACTCTTTATGGAGTTTAATCCTGCGTTCCATCCCTGGAAGCCGAATTTATATCCTGCATTAGCTCGTCGCAGTATTGCTCTTTTCCTCGCACGAGCGTTTTGGGGGCAGACGGAGGCCCTATCGCTCACGAGCACATGCACACACAGGCATTATGGGCTTATCTCATCTCGCGCAGCCCGCGCCAGGCCGCGGCTCGGTCCTCCGGGCTACTTTACTAATAACCTTTTCCTTATCAGGCACTCTGCACCTCTGCCTGTGATCAAAGACCCAATTAATGGAGCGGGGAAAGGTGAAGCATTCAAATAATAGAGACAGCTGTTTTTCTCTGTTTGAGAGAATCCATTTGTATTGTTATCGGCAGAGAACAGTTCTCCGGACTTCACTTAATTGAGGGTCTGTCAATTCTCGCCACTTGATAAAAAACGCGAGTTGAAACGCGAAAGGTGGTAAATGGCAGGAATATCACAGTGTTTCAACTTATCCTTATAGCTTTATGATCTCTTAAATGGTAATAAAAGCAGATAAGGGGCGTAAGAGGTTCACAAAAGCGTAGACCTCTTGGAAGAGTCATGTGATTCTCTGAAGGTTTTGTAATGGCTGAGCGATCTCCAGGGTTCATTTTGGCGTGGCTTGGGGGGCGGACGCATTTATAAAGCCTTTCGTCCGGGACGAAGGTAATTGCTGGACTAAATGTGTTGCCTTGTCAATGTTGCCGTCACATTTCAGGACAAAGTGGGCTGAATATTGCACATATTAACATTTCAACATTAGGTAAAATGTAAAACGGGGGACATGGGAATTAAGTGACACTTTAAATACAGACCTTCCACACTAATAGCTTCCCTTCAGAGAGCATTTACTCTTCAGTTCACAAGGCTACTTATGTTGGGTTTAGCAGGCCTTTTAAAGCCTAATTTCACTTCAAGCTTTTCTCGGTTCACACTAAATCACAATTTACTCAACCTTTAACAGTATGTCTCTTACTCGCAGTGTAGCTTTAGTTTTGGAGACATTTTTTGTAAAAAAGGCCATTTGAATTGAGTTTAGAAATGCTTAGAAGTCTATAATTCCCATACCTTTTGACCAATAGCCATGACTTTTCCAGTCTCTCCAAATCATTCCAGTCAGGTAAATCATAATCATGACATAAAAAGTTATAATTATGATAAAAAGGCAAAATGAAGAGATACTAAGACGTAATTATGAGATAAAATGTCAATGAAAAGAAATTATGAGAAAAAAATCTATAAAAATAATTACATAAAAGTAATAATTATGACAAAAACGATCATTTGAATTGAAATTATGAAATAAAAAGTCATAATTATGATACAAAATGTTGAAATTATGACAAAAACAATTATGTTATGTAAAAAATTTAAAGTTCTACCTTAATTTTGACTTTTCATGTCAGAATTATGTTTTACAAAGTTAACAGTTCTACATTAATTTAGACTTTTCATGTCCTAACTATGATTTACATAACCGTGGGAACCCCGTAAATTAAAATGCATGAAAAAAAATCTATGAAATAAAGAAATAAAATTGTTATTTCTTAGATGTATCTCTTTTCTAGTCTCTACTCCTTTGAACAATCTTGGAACTTCTCATGTTACTGCATCTTAAGGACGAACCACTTTGTGGTATTTCTCATTTTCTGAATTGCCAAATGAATAAATGTAAACGATGTATTCAAACAGAATGCGCATTCTGTTCTGTAACATGCAACAACAAAGTACTTTATACAAAGACAAAAAATAAACCCACAGCCTCCAATGCAGGTATGAACATATTTATTACACAGTAAAGAGTACAACAATACCAGAATCATACTGCAAAGATTCACAGACTGACAGACCATTTACTACAGCCCCCAAAAATGAGAGAATAAAATAAAGAAAACAGATTAAACAAGAAACCACAGTTCTGACATAGTAGACTCAAAAACCCTAGAGTATACTGAAACGGTGTGACGAGAGAGCACACCCTCCCAGCCCACCTGTAACCTGTGGTTCATGTTTCCGTTAAGTATTGCACAACAACTTTCATGAGTTTTTTTTTTTTTTTTTCACAATAAAGATTTTCGAAGAACCCTATGACTGCCCGTCCTGAACCCACCCCACCAATTCATTTCACTAAGTTTCCACGGTCCCTTTATTATCCCAAAAGTTGAATTAACTTTACAAACTGAAGGAAAAACAAAACAAAACGTAAGAACACCTGGCAAAAAAGGCATGCGCAAATTCACCAGCCGTTACTTTTCGCTCACGTTTGGTGCGAATCCCCCAATAACACGAACCTAAATGACATTGACGAGCGGCCAAGCGTGTCTCACAACAGAAGACATAAACGGGGGAAAAGGGGTTGCAGGAGAAGAGGAGGGCAATTGGAATATATCACATTTCTCATCTTTGACCATTTATTGAATAGTGTATATCAAATGGAGTCAACACTTTTTTTAACTTTGAGTTGACTCAAAGTGATTTGTACGTGTGACAAACTTAAAATGAACATAACATTTTTTTTTTTTTTTTATGTATTCCATTACGTTTTTTTTTTTTTTTTTCTCATGAGGTCTGCATTGTTACCAAGTAGTGATATGGTTTGCAGCTATATGAGCTTTTAACTTTGGGTTTAAGTCCTGTTCTCAAGTGCCCATTTGGTTTGACTAGACCAGTGTCCGCTCGGCGACTGGTGCTCCTAACGTGCTGTCAGAGGTAGAGTGAGACTTTTTGCCACCGAGGAAAAAAGGTTGTAGCAAAACAGACGTACTAGAGTGGGAAGGAGGAGTTTCTTAATGCTTTGTCCGTGCTTAGTTTATTCAGGTCACCCTGATTGAAGTTACTACACTAACTGTATATATTTTTCAAAAATAGTACATTAGTGTTTCAAGACAGCTTAGCTGGCAGGTTCTCTGGAGATGTGTACAGGTGTCTTACACCTTTGTTTTTTGGATTATTTAACCGCAGCATGCCGGAGGAGGCCGGTAGTGCATCCAGGGCCAGCCCCTCCTCCAAAGAGGTCAAATGCACAGCGTTTAGCACCATTGTTTGGGGGGCGTGAAACATCAGAGTGCAGCTAAGTGCTGGTTTAGACCCCTCTTCCTCTTAAGCCATTGGCGAGGTTGTTTCGTTTAGTTTTAGTTTCTCACATGGCTTTTTATCTTGAGCTGAAACACTTAAAGGTTTGGTTATGCGCCGTTCGTGAACGAGAAGAGCTTCGCTTCGGTCGGGCAGGTAGCCTTTTGGGGTGACGTTCTTATGACACATCCGTTTCGAGGAATGATACGGAAAGGAAAAGGACGACAATGAAACGGTTGTGAAAACCTAGCCCTGGAGGATCTAGATATGGGATCCACCTTTTCAGTTATTGCTCAATCATTCAGACCGCCTCGTCCACACATGAAACCCTCTTTTCTTAGGACCTGCTACATGGTTTTGAGTGGCTCCTCCTCCCTACGATCTGAACAGGGCTGGTCTTGGCTCTGGACAGGGGAGAGTTAAAGGTTTTCGAATGGAAACATTGCTCAATGTGGCTTCCCCTGATTAACACGTCGAGAAAACAAAAATGCATTTAAGTGAGTCTCTTTTGTCATGTTTAAATCTTGGATAAAATCAGGTTTTGGTCCTTCATGTCTGTCTTTGGCTGTCTTCCATGTTAATTCTTTTGTAATACTGTGTATCCTGGTGCTCTGCAGTGTTAAAGCTGTCTGTTTTTCACCTCTGCATTTGGAAAGTTAGTTTCTTAGTGTCTTTTTTGTACATTTTTTTCCTTTTTTGTAGAAAACAAAAACAACATATACCATAGCGTTCAGTATGCATGTGCATGCACTGTCCTTAACTATTCAAAGCAAAATGTTTAGAAAAAAAAGTTAACAAAAGCAGATTGTGATACTTCTGTTTTGTCTTTTTTCCATTTTCTTTTTGCTCTTTTTTCATAATTTTTTTCTCAATTTTTTTAACAAGAAAAGAAAAATCACAGATATGTAACGAAGCACTCCAAAGATAACCCATGAGGTGAGGCTCCCTATGAAAAAAAAAAAAAAACTGCCAAAAGAAGCATGCTGAGAGAAACCGTGACAGTGCAAATACATTTATGTACGTCCCATGTACAAAAACATTTATGTTAGCATTCCATGTAACATGCTAGTTCTCAGAAAAAACATCTGAATGAGACTGAAGTAGCAGCTCTGAGAGATAGCGTTTGTCTTTCGAGGACAATGGGAAAAGGTTTTTTTTTTCTTCTTAGAGAACTACAAGGGGACTAGCACAAACACATACAAATAGAAAAGCAGCTTGCGAGAAAGAGAGAGAGCGCGAGAGAGACAGAGAAAAAAGAGAAAATATGTTCTTCCTTTTTGCACCTAGAAAGACTAAAAAGTTGTGAGCGTGGTTTAAACTATTAATGCGTCGTCACAATTGTCCAGCACACGTACAATAAATAACCATTGGAGACGGCACAGGACACAAGTGTTTAACACAATGAGATCTAGAAGGGCAAAAAGAAGCAGAACGAGGACTGATGGCGAGAGATAGGCAGGACAGGAGAGGGCTCTGGACTGGTTCCAATAGCCAGTGATTTATGGGTGATTTCTCAGCCCTTTGTTTCCCAGCGGCTGTCACAGTGAGGTTCTGACAGTCCTGCTCTGGTGGGCCGATGACTTCACTTCCTGTTTTGGGAGCTGATGGAGTGCATTTGGGATCAGGGCTCAGAGTGCATCCTTCATTACGCCGTGTAGTACTCAACATCCAGCACGGGCCCTCCTCGCCCCTACATTCCTCAGTGAAACAGCTTTTTATTTCTCAGACCATTGACCTGGATATTATCTTGCAGAAGAGGGACGAACATCTGCGTTCCTTCACAATCTGCTGCACATCTGCAGAGTTCAGCGCGCGAGCCAGAAAAGCCATCCGCCGTCTACTCCACCACGTCCGACACAGATGCCCTTCACGGCATGTTTTTTTTCCCCTCAACATTTCATTTCAGTCTCTGCTTACATCAGCTATGAAATATTTCCTTGGTTTTTGTTATTTAAAGTGTCTTTTAATGAGGTCAAATAGTTTCATATCCCAGCTACTGGATAAAGAGCTTTGAGAACAGAACGGAGGAGGGGGGGGGGGGGGGGGGGGGGGAAACCCGACAAAAAAACAAAATGAAGAGGAGGTCAAATACACTCATCAAGAGGTCCCAGCTGTCTACTCCATTTGTCTTCTTATTTACAAGAATGCAAGAGAGCCACAACATCAAAAAACGACATTACCAGCAGTAATCGATAATAGCTGTAGTAACAATAAAGAACAATGAGAATTTCAAACAAAGAATATCTTTGCGTTCTCTATCATGGCAAGTCAATATGACCCGAAATGGACCTCCTGTGGGTGATCGCCCTAAGTACAGTCTTCTTTCTTTGTTAGTGCGCTAGCTTTAGCATTTTGGAGCGAGCGAGTGAGGCAGGTGAGTCAGTCCCCAGTCTGCTGAGGCTTCGGTAAGGGTCCGCTCGGACTCTAGCGCGGCGTGTTCTCTATGGTGGAGGGCGTGCCGGGTGTGGCGGAGCGGGGAGTGGCGGCGGACGGTGTGTCCGCTGGGCTCCCGGCTCCGCTGCTGGGGGTGGCTGAGGAGCTGACGGTGGCCGGGGTCTCGCTTTGCTGCTGTGCCTGCAGAGTCTGGCCACATACGTGGTGGTGCTTTTCCCAGTCCTTGTGCTGGCAGAAGGAGCCGCAGTAACGCGCCGTGTTGCAGCCGCTGCAGGTCTCGCTCGCCTTGCGCCCACAATTCCAGCAGCTCTGCATGGGAAAAGAGGGAAGGTTGAAGGGAGGTTTAAGCTTAGTGGTGGGCGATATGACCAAAAATTGATATCACAGAATTGTTCAAAATTATACTGGTTTCACATTGACTTAGAATGCCCTATTATACTGTCATGAGTGAATATTGTAGAAAAAAAATCCACACTAGTATTAATACAGGTTTGCAAGGCCCCACAGAATGATGCTGTTTACAAAGAGGAGGCGCTTTAGGAGCGGCAGCAATAGCGGTTTCCCCGGTAACGGCTGTACACAAAGCAACGCAGCGCTGCGCTCATAAACGCTGCTTTATCAGGAAAGATAAAGAAAGATTAAATGAAAATAACATCGTAACTTTTCTAAAGACAGTCAGTTCCCTTCAAAGATACATTCATATAAAAACACCCACGTCGCGTTCTGACTTTGAAACGTGCAGTGCTCATGTTTACTCAACGATGTCAAAGCCTTTTGGAAAATCTATTCGTGGCGGGAAGTGTTGATATTGTGAACCAATGTATGGGAAACACTGTAATATAATTTGAAAGCTATCAATTATAGTTTAACCTTTCCATCTTCACCTTCACACATAGTAACACATACAGCTGTGCAAAAGTGAAAAGGGACCCATCTCAAACAGTGTCGCGCCGCGATGCGTTCCGAACGTTGTTTAAGCGACATACTTCGGTATTCATAATACATTCCGGTATATTATACATATGCCGGTATATTAAAAATTCATATCACAACAAAAATAAACACCGGTATTCGGCATGAACCGATATACTGCCCAGTACTATTTCAACTGTAATATATTCAAAAAATGTGCACTTCTTTCCATTGGGTATTATTCCAATTAGGAAATAATAGATACACAGACCTTTGAGAAAAGTGAGCGAAAGTCTCGGCTCATTAGCAGCAAACATTTCCCATTTGAATTTAAGTGTAAATAGAGAATTCTGCTTTATTTTTCTTTGGATCTCCCTGCTTTGAAAACATGGAAATAATGAGCTAGCTGGGGGAAAAAAAACCCAGTCATTTTACCCAGTTCCACATGGCGCTTTGTGAGGACACATTTGTAACAGGTTAACTACAAAACGCTCAAAGATCACACAGAAACTCAGGTTACCACTGTGGCCTCGTTGCGTTTGTCTCCGGGCCAAATAAGAGCAATTATCACAAAGTCTCGAATGTGTCCCAGAGACGAGAAGCCGGAGTTATAAACGGCTACCGACGCAATCCTCCGGAGAGAGGCGCATAAACATGGCTCGTGCAATTAAACTCATATGCGTGCCGCCTTTCTCTGCTAACTGATTAAACGAGCCGTACCCCCGCTGTGCACAGACACTCGGCGCTCCCTTCCCAATTTCCCGCATCCAAATCAGTACCACCTTAACTGTCCACATGTTTCATTTAGTGGAGGAAACGCACCGCTCTGCCTGAGGTGATAAATGCAATGTTATATTCCTCGGCTCTGCGTGACACCAGCCTGCATGAGGAATTATCTGGGACACACTTTTCTCTTCTCATATGATCTCTATGTTTCCCTACAGATTTCCATACTAAGGAGATCAAATGTAAGTCATGGAAATAAAACAACCCAACCAAGTAAATCAGGCATGTACAAATCATATAAACTATAAGAAAATCCTCTAGATAATATCTAATGCAAAATATCATAAATTATGGAATATATTACCATCCCAATGAATCATTGTGCAGTAAGTGAATTCTGCAGCTGTTCACTAATATAATAATGTGCGGTAGGCGTTTATTTATTAGTTTATTTATCAGGGACCATGCACAGTTCAAGCCCTGTACCAGAGTTAGCTATACGGCTAATTTACATCTGTGCGTACAAGCTGTTACCTCACTAGAGTCCTCCTGCTGGTTGATGACTGACAGCGCGTCCTCCGCCGCTTGCCTCTTGGCCTCGGCCACCGTGCGCTCCATCTTGGCTCGCTCCGTGCTGATCATCTCGTGTGCCTTGCGCTCAGCCTCTGACACAGCTTTCTGCAGCTCAGACATAGCTTGCCTCTTCACCTCATTCACAGCCTCTTCTGAAAGAAAGAGCACAGTGCTTTACAGTGTCCATAGCACAGCAACAGAAACCCCAAAAATAGTGTAGAATTAATAACCGATGTATGGATCACATATAATCTGCAGAAAATGTGACAAACTATCTTTTTTTTTTTCAGGTAACCTAAAACATATGATTTATGTGGTGACAATATTATTGAAATCGAATATTATTTTAAATGACTTAATCAACCTGTCTACATTGTTAAATCAAGTACATTTTAAGGGTCAGACTAAGTAGAAATAGCTCATTAAGTTAACAACTGCACATGTTGAACTGTTGACATGACATCTCACAGCTAAAGATTATGCCTTCTAAAATACTAGGTGTGTCACAATATATGTGTCACAATATATCTCAATACAAAAATGCAACAATATGTATCGTGGATAGTGACAATCTGTATCTGGTGTCACCATTGTCCTGTGCATTGGGTTAACAGCATCAAGTCCAAGCCTATTCATTTCCACCCCCAATGTAATACCAAATGTATCATTTTAAATCAACAGTAAATCTTTTGTTAACCTTTTACCATACTTCTTAAGGTATCGCAATGATATTGTATCGCGAGTTCAGTATCGTGATATGTATCGAATTGTGACATAATGGTATCGTTACACCCCTATAGAATACACTTACCTAATAATTCAAATTAATAGATACAAATTCTAATTTAAAAACAATAGTATCTGACATTTTGTATTCATTCAAAGTAACTCAGCTAATTAGTGTTCATTTTGAAAACTATTTTTACGTTGTTTAATTGATCCTATTGGTTTGTTTTGTTCTAAAGCAGCTGAGAGATTAATCTGGGGATTAATTAGAAACATCAATTTCTATTTGAATGTGCTCAGATGACTTTCTGTGTTTGCTGAATACAAATAAACAAGAATGGAATGCTTTTGTTTAGCCTCAAACCAAAGACTACTGTAGTGCACAAGACAGATTACAGGTAACCCTTGATATTTTTCCCTATGAAGTATACATGTATTTCCTTGAACTCGCACTTTATCTCTACTTTTACATTGTTATCCCATTAACCGTAAATACTTCTGGCAGGAAAACTCATCTCAAGAGCAGACTAGGGATTTTTTGTGTTTGTTTGTTTTCATTGTTCAAGGCTGCAGCCTGACTAATTGCATATGCAAATTGGGCAATTTATATTTAAATTATGCATTTCAATTGCGCCCCCAAAAGACCATGCAGATCAGGATATGGCACTGTGTGAGAAAAGGGTTTGAATATTCATCACCTACTGTACACAGTCTTTCTAAAAAAAAAAAGAAGGACATTCACCTCTTACGCTTGTGAAGACCGCTTTAAGGCAGTTCTTACTCTTAACTCTTAAAGGGTTAGTTCTTAAGAGTGAGTAAATCATAGGGTAATTTTCATTTTTGGGTGAGCCAGCGTTTTTGAGAAAATTTGCCAGCTAGCGCCAGCATTTTTGACCATTTTCACAAAAGTTTCATGGCACCCAGAATATTTTGTTGTATGACAACCTGAACATGCAATATTTCAAAAGAAAGAAAGAACCCTCTGCTTAAAAAAAAAAAAAAAAAAAAAAAAAATATTATAGCTTTATGCATTCTGAGCAAAAAGCTGAGAAAATCACGTTTATGTCAAAGACTACGTCTGGATCGGATTCAGAACGATGATCAAAACATAGATGGTATAGATCGCTTCCATCAAAGCTTGCACAGTTCTATACCTCGTCCTGGGTCGACATTTCATTCGGTAACATTAGGCAGTTTTGATTTATATGCTGTTTAATGTTGATGATTGCTTTATTTTATTTTTTTTACATATGCATCTGCTTACATATGCTATCGCTTGCTTCTGCTTCTTCTTCACATGTCTTTTAATCTGAAGATTCTGTACTCTTTCAGAAGATGTCTAATAGCGCCCCCTACCGCATAACAGTGAAAACACGGAAAGCCGTACATTTTCGTCAATGGCGGGGAAGCGGTGTCTCATAAATGGCGGGAAATCCCATCAATGGCGGGGAAAGAGTTAAAAATTTTTAGCTTGTGTTAGGTTTTGTAACCATCACTAGAGGCGTACAATAGCTTAGAAAAATACTATTCTTAAGGAGTTTTAATAGACTAAACTGTCATGGCAGTCTCTTGTTTTGCAGAAATGGATGGCTGTGGTTGAGCAGACCCCAGTCTTAAATATGAAGGATTATAGAGCCAGGGACATTTTCATCAAGACTGGACTGAATTGTAAAACCATGGTGGTTTGGTGCACAGAGTCGTCCTCTTGATGGGCTGAGGTCACGGAAAATGCACCACATTCCCTGATATGTTTTACTGCATCTATACTTCACTATTCAGATGGAATTTCAATCTGCGGTGATTTGTTTAGGGTGTTACTACCGCCGTTGTGTTTCAAAGGCAATGTGTTAGCTGAAACGAGCGGTCTTAGAGCGTCTTTTGTAACGTCATTTTCATGGCAAAGTTTGTTTGCTTTTATAAAGCCTTTGGTAAGACCACACAGTGGAGACAAACTGCTTTAGCAGATGCGTCTGTCGTGTATTAGAGAGCCGAAGCCAAGGTAAACAATCTGCTATTACAGAACCCATCACTTGTCATATTTCACACAGATCAACTGCTCTTTAAACAAAGCCTTTTAATATCTTTATCCGTCTTTTAACCAGCTCCTCTGCTGTGATAAAACAGAGTGCCGTGGAGAGCTGAGAGCCTGTTGCACAGCTAATGGGAAGAGTGCTGAAGTGCTGTAAAGGCTGGGAGCACTTATGTGTCCTGTTCAGCCAGAGCAATAAAAGAGCTTTATGATCTGACATCACTGTTGGAATGTGTAGAGGTGCTTCCCGTGAAAGCCAATCACTGAACTGCCCAACACACGACTCAGGGACATCACGGGAGTCAAACAAAATGCAACAAAACCAGACAGACATTTCAAAACGCACTCTAGAGCTCCAAGACCTTCTTCTGAACATTTTTGATAATGTTGGTTTTAAATGTAAATGCATGATGACAAAACCTTTTCATTTTTAGTAAAATGATATTTTTTAATAGAATATATATATATTTTTCTATATTTATTGCCACCACAAGTGTGCATGAAAGGAAAACAATTCAATGTTTATTTTCATAAGAATTAAAGGAATTTAATCTGTCAAAAACATATTAATTAATTTATTATATTTTATTTATTTATTGTCCTTTTTTTATTTGTGCATTACTATTTTTATGATTTTGCCTAGAGCTTAAACACCGACCAGGTTCCTACCTGACTGCAGTTCTGCATACAGATAACTAACTGACTGACTGATTGAATTTCAGAGAGCTTTTAAATCACAGACAGGCTTTGAAAGAGCTCTGTGTGAATAATTTAGCTTTGATTTTCCACCTGTGCTTATGAGTATGTGTACATGTTTAAAAAAAGACAGCATGCTAACCGGCTTTCTTCCAGATTTCTTCAGGCACATATCCAGACACTGGCCTGTGAAGGAGCTCCCTATGGATATCTGTAAAAGAGAAAACAAAGGACACTTCATTTACAATGAACTCAATAGACAGCATTTTTTCCCAGTCAAAATAACAGATAAGTTACCATATTGTCATCAAGACAATTGTTAAATCAACTGTAAATCTGTTCTTTTTTAAGGTCAAATAGATGTAGGCAATTGGACGTGATGCAGATGTCTCAGACACACATCTTGTGCTGAATATGTGTTACCTAAAGCATTGCTTTCTTGGCTGGCGGGGCTCTGCTGTCGGGACTGACTGCTGCTGGTGCTGCTGGTCTTCTTAAGGTCTTCAGCATCACTGTAACGACGGATCCAGTAGTTGAGCTCTTCCCGGTCGGCCTCCTGACACCTCCGCAACACCGTCAGCGAGCGACGAGTCTTCTCCACCATATCCATGATGCAGTTCAGGAGCTGTGGGGGAGATGCAGGCAGAGCGTTACCAACACAACATCTTCTCTAAATAGAATTGACCAAATTTAGATATAAAAATATCATATTAAAAGGCTTACATTGAACACTCACTCACAGATCTTTATGTTTGAAGGCATTAAAACACTGATGCCAACAACTAAGAAAAAGTTAAAGGGATAGTTCACTTTGAATTTAATTTTTGGTATGTTTTAACTTACCTCAAGGGCATCCAAGATGTAGGTGTCTTTGTTTCCGCAGTAGTTTCAATTTTGATATTTTTAGGTCAAACCGTTCTTGTCTGTCAGTCATATAATGCAGGTCTATGGTAACTTCCTCAAAGAGCATGCACAGAGAAGTCCAAATTAAACATGATTTAATGACTCGTAAATGTAAGTACACATTGATGGCCTAAGACACGAAACGAGCGGTTTGTGTGAGAAAACGAAAAGTATTTATATCGTTTTTACCTCATGTAAACACAGCCACCTCCAAGTGATCTGATGGCGCCGGCGCTTCGGTCTTTTCCGGCAAGCGCCGGAAAGTGCCGGAAGTGATCTCTCGCGCGTTTACGTCACTCATTGTTTACACAGAACAGAGATTGTAGGTAAGACGGCTAATTAAAATGGTAGTAATTTGCGCTTATCCGGGATGTTTAAACCGTCGTAAAAGAAAACAATAATTTTTTTTTAAAAATAAAACAATTGTATGAGTGACGTACACGCGCGAGAGATCACTTGGAGGTGGCTGTGTTTACAAGAGGTAAAAACGATATAAATACTGTTCGTTTTCTCACACAAACTGCTCGTTTTGTGTCTTAGGCCATCAATGTGTACTTACATTTACGAGTCATTAAATCATGTTTAATTTGGACTTCTCTGTGCATGCTCTTTGAGGAAGTTACCATAGACCTGCATTATATGACAAACAGACAAGAACGGTTTGACCTAAAAATATAAAAATTGAAACTACTGCGGAAACAAAGACACCTACATCTTGGATGCCCTTGAGGTTACCTAAAACATACCAAAAATTAATTCCAAAGTGAACTATCCATTTAATGCTCTGTGCTTGCTCTTTTTTTTTTTAGCTCAGGAGACGTTACATCTTAAATGGTTAGTTCACCCCAAAATTTACATTTTGTCATTAATTACTCATCCTCATGTTGATTCAAACCCGTAAGACTTTAGTTCAACTTCAGGAACACTAATGAAGATCTTTTTGATGAAATCTGAGAGCTTTCGGTCCCTCCATTGACAGCTACGCAACTACCACTTTGACGCTTCAAAAAGTTCATAAAGAGATCGTAAAACTAATCCATATGAATTGAGCGGTTTAGTCCAAATTTTCTGAAGAGAGACAATCGCTTTATATGATGAAGATATATGTGGTAAACGGAAGCTCAAGCATGTTCGCTTGACGTGTGAGAACCAATGAGGTTCATTCTCGTGTTACGCAGCACGTTTGAGCTTCTGCAAGAACCAATAAGGTTTGTTTTCACGTGTCAAGCAGGTTCGTTTGAGGTTCTGTTAATGTTCACTGATCAATGTTTATGTGAATAAAAGCCTAAATTAAATCTGTTCATCATATAAAACGATCGAGTCTCTTCAGAAAATTTGGTCTAAACCACTCAGTTGATATGGATTAGTTTTACAATCTCTTTATGAACTTTTTTAAGTGTCAAAGTGGTAGTTGCATAGCTGTCAATGGAGGGTAAGTAATTGATGACAGAATTGTAATTTTTGGGTGAACTATCCCTTTAAATGACAACTGTCTCATATGTTTCTCCTGAAACTCTTTAGACACAAATAAGCAATTGTTCACACAATTTTGATCTTGGAATAACTTAAAAAAGTTTGCATTCATGTTAAACCAGACTTCAGGATCTTGCTCATTTTGTGAAAGATATGAGAAACAGAAGAATCACCATTTGAGCTCAATATAATCTCGTTGCTGTCTAGAAGTGCTTGTGATAAAGCAAAAACAAAACAAACATGCAAACACACTTCTCATGTTCTCTCATTCTCATTCTCTCACACACACATACACTTTGGATAGTAATAAAAAATGTTATTACTTTTCTTACATGGTCAAGGTGCTTCCACTCTTCTGCCCATTCTCTGTCTGTGAGCCTGTGATCTATGACTTCCTCCTGGCGTGTGCTGCCGTGCATCCCTGACACAGAACGAGAGAAAGAGAGAGAGCGAGTGTTAAACGTGTTACTATTTGGGCCTTGGTTTTCCATTTCTCTTGCTTGCCCTCAGCGGCATGTCGTGCCCGTCTGTTTCACAGCCATAGCTCACCCGCTTCCTGACATCCTCCATCGCTCACACACTCTTCATTCCTCACATGCTCTCATCCCTCACTCCACTCTCCCGTGCTGCCTGCAGGCACGCTCTCTCCCTCTCTCCACACCGCACCAGAGCTGCCAGGCTCATGCATATCTTGTGCATATATCACCAGCTAACATGCTTGAGTATTTTTAGCACATTTAAACCTGATATGGCGAGTTGGCTTTATGTGAACCTCAAATCATTTTTATAAGAGTTTATGTTCCTGATCCAACGGAGCCTCGTCTGGTTTAACTTCTAAGAGTCTGAGCGGCATGCAGTGGACTTTTGAGGGTTTGAGGCATTGGCAAACTCGGCTTTGGAGAATGGGGCTCATATTGTTTATATTGTCAATTAATTTGAGAAATTTATTTTAAATAATAAATGCACATTTTCTTATTTTCTCAAATGGATATATATATATATATATATATATATATATATATATATATATGGTTTGTAATTTATCATTATTTTATTATTGGTACTATGCATTTAATTTACAGTTTAATCAAGCACATTTTCCTCAAAAAAAAAGTCCTTTTATCCATTTTTGGGGTCTATTAAAGACCATAAACTGAATTTGAGCCTCATTTTATTTGAAACTTGTTTTTTACCCTCAAAATGTATAGGGTATGAAACCTTCCACATGAAAATGGAATATTTTATTCATAAAGTTTGAGGATTGGAGACATTGGTGACAGCAGCCGTGGAGAAGGTGGCTTATATTGCATGTCTCAAGCTCTAACAATCTTTCACAGCACAGTAACGCTCTTATTAATGACTGTCTCCAGATGCTGCTGTAATCTGCCCTCTCTTACCCAGAGGCCGAGGGCGGTCGCGGAGCTCGCGGTGGTTGGGGTGGCGGTAGGAATCTCTGTAGTGGTGTGCTATGGCCATGTCGTCCAGACGGTAGTGCTGTGGAGGGGGCGGGGTGGGGTGTGGCAGGCCGTTGGGCGGGTAGGATAGCCCGTTGGAGGGGCTGAAACGCTGGCCGGGACTGATAGTGCAGGGCCTCTTGTTGGGGTGCTCGGGATGGAGCGGCTCCCGCTCAAAGCCGTTCTCTTTGGTTCTGGAATAAGAAAGAAGATTCCAGAGTGAGGAACAGGAAAGAAGTAGAAGTGTTGCACTGACGTTATACTAATGGATGGATGGATGGATGGATAGATATGCAGATAGACAGACAGAGACCTTTACTTTCCTCTTCTACACAACTGGTTGTCTTTCCATGTCAGGGGCAATGTTGACTCACTCGGTTTTTTTTTTTACCACTCCAACGAGACAGACACTGTCTGACATTGAGATGTCTTCTGAGGACTGTGTTCATTCATGTAATGTACTTTCCTATGCTGTTAGTCGAGAGAGAATGTGAAACAGCTCCTGAGGCAGTAAGAGTCTGTCATCTAATAATGTGCTAAGTAGAAAAGCAGCCACTATGCCTCCGTTGAGCACTTTGTTGTCTGTAAAAGGAGGTCTTGACAGAGCACATGAGGACCATAAGAGATGTGCACTTACAGGACTCATTCAGCGCACCTAAACCCTGGTGCTTTCACATTGCTTTGCCCTTCACTTTCATGTGTCACGGGTCCAGGTGTTCGCAGATGCTGGTACTCGTGTGAGTCACAGTGTGTGTGAGTGTGTGTGTGTCGTGAGGCGGTCGTCCCTCGGTTACCTCTGAAAGAGACTGAACTTCCTAATGAGCTGCTTTTATGAGCTGCTAATGTGCATCCATCACCGTCCATATGCTCCTCAAAACAACCTCTCTCCTCCACCCACACCTCCAAAACACAGCTGCATTTATTTTACCCCAGTCTCATACATGTTATTACCAATTCTAATTCTATCCATTCTTCATGGACTTGTGTCTCTGATTCATGTGATTTTTATGTGATTCTCCATCTTGTTTTTTTACCATCTACAAAAAATTTATTTTTGGATCTCTTTTTTCATTTATTATGTTTTTTTTGTTTTTTTTTATCAAACGAATGCAGCATTGGTGAGCAAAAAGGACTTCCTTTAAAAACTTAAGTTTCTTTTTTTACGGTAGTGTATTCAAGGAAGATAGTCCTTGGGTGTAAGCATTTTAAAAGCCCAAGCCCAGTTTTATGACACTCTTTTGTGGATCACTGAAAGCTGTGAACTGAATTTGAACCTCATTTTGAAAACACCATTTTTTCTTTTCTTTTTTCTTTTCAAATATATAGGGGTCGTGCAGCACAATGGAATATTTTATTCAAATAAGTCTGGGCACACATTTCTCTTCTAAATGAGGAGAGCGTGCTAAGACTGCATTGCGGGATGCGCTCCTCTCCGTAGCTGTAGTTTCCTGATTCCTTTGATATTAATCAGACTGAAGTGACCGTATATTGTACTCCGTGATTAAGGACAGCATAGCTCCCTTTCAAATTCCAATATTGCTTTTCTCTCTCTTCCACCTCCTCATTCTGAGCGCGGAGAGTCGAGTCGAGCCGAGCCGAGCTAAGCAGAAACAGAAGCGCTTAGCCAGCCGTATCTGAGCTGAGTCTCATCTGTATGTGTTATCAGCCATGTCCCTAGGCTCACCTAGCCATACATTAGAGCTCACGCAAAAATGCAGGTATTACATAAAAAAAAGATAGAAGGAAAGAGAAAAAGAGAGCTGTATATTCTTTTCAAATATCCACAGGGACCTGAGCTGATATGTATTCATATAAGATAGCATATTAAAAAAGTATCTTCACTTAAAAGTGGAAATAATTCTGAGCTCCTGGGAGTGAAGTGAACTGATATATAAAAGCTTTTTTTTTTAATCTTTTCTCTCAGTCCACAGACTGTAGATTTGCTCTACAGTGCTAATTCTCACTCATGTCCATCTCAACAGGAAGTCTCCAAAGAATCTACCTGCATTCTCCAGATGTGTCTGGTTTCTCAAGGTTCTGCTCCATTTAAGGACGAGGATCCAAATGACGCATGACAATATAGACACTCATAACCTGCTGCAACATTTCTACATCTCTCCAGCTGTTTTACAAGCATGTATTCCTAGGGTATATATTTAGGTGCCTAAAGTCCACTCACTACCATACAAATGCGCTTTTAAAAATTTATCAATAACTTTAAAAAAGATTTTAAATACTATGAGCTCTAAGAAAGTAAGAAAAGGCCCACTGACCTGAGGCCAACTTGAGAAAGTTTGCATTGTCATTACTGCTTACTTTCATTGATTGTGTGTTTTTATTCCTTGCAAATTTAAATATTTGGTTTTGTGTGATAAATTGAACATTTTGTTTGTGAATTCTGTCAGAATGACATCTGTTAGCCCTGGAAACATTAATTCGTTTGTTGTAAATTTTCTGTCTTTTGATAAAGAATAATAGAAATACATTTTTGTGTAAATTTAAAAAAAATATAAATTGTATTTTTGTCTCAAAGCAAATAAAATTGTATGTTTCTTAAAACATAGTGTGACTGGCTAAATACCAACAAAACTACAAGACTGATTGATGATGTCAATTTACAGTTCAGCTCACCTGTCAGGCGTTCTTCTCTTGCCATTCTCATTGACATCCATCAAGAGTTCAGAAGAGTCGACGGGTGACGTGGTGCTTGTGTCCAGCAGGAGCTGCTCATGTTGGGCGAGATACTGAGCCGGGTTCTGCTTGGCCAGCCGTGCACAGTGCACCAACTCCCTCTGCAGTAGCGGCAGGTTGGCCTGTAGGGGGAGATAGTGGTCAGGTTGTGCTGCTGAGCAGATGTGACACTATGAAGCTGTCCACAGCCAGAGGCTCTAAACACCGTTTTTTGTTTACTCATTATTATCATTACAGGTACATTCTTCCAAAATAAAGACACTCTCGCGCCGTTTCGAGCAGCACTCTATTGTGACCTGAAACATGCATTAGTGCCCTGGGCCTTCGATATGAGCAATAATGGTCAACATAGAAAGTGACATCTTCAAAGCAGATGGTTTGGAGGTGGGGGGGCAACGTTCGCTTTCTTTCTGTCTCATTTCCTCTGCATCTCCGTCATGATTACTAGCTGGCTTGGCTTTCTCCGAAAGCACTCGGAGGCCTCGCCACTTCAAAGACACACGGAGGAGCATTTTCACGGCAGATGAAAGGTTTTTGTGAATCCCCATCCAGCAACAGTCGGACTATTGCAGCATCTAAACAGCACAAGGTGTTAGTTGGAGGATGATGTCTATTTTCTTTCTTTCTTTCTGGCCTGTGACTCTGATCTAAGACTATAATCAAACATATTTTCAGCTCTGGAATATTTTTCAGTGTACTCTCACAGTGTGCCTTTTCAGTGATGTAATGGCTAAAATTAGGAGTAGAGCGTTGATTGAATATTGAACGAAGCACAATGAAAGCATAGACTTTAAAGGAAGCGTGGCAAAAAATGTAGCCGTTGGTCATGATAAAGAAACAAATCATGATACAGGTAAATAAATAAAAGTTATTTTGATTCATTTTAATGATGATAATGATTGGGACAGTTTATAAAGGACCTCTTGGTCGCCAGCTGTATGAGGTAATGGTCTGTTAGTAGTTTATGGTGATAATTACCAGAGGCAGTGAAATTGCTTTGACCCTAAATGACCTTAGACTTTTATTAAATGGAGGTCCTCATAGTTAGTGGCAGTCCACATATAGCAGCTGCTCACGGAGTGCTTAATGTACACTGTAAAAAAAAAACATTTTCTTACTCAATATTTTTGTCTTGCTTTCCAGTATGAATATATACACATTATTATATCAAGATACATTTGCTTGAGGAGCAAAATGACAAAAGATATAAAGTTTTCTGAATTTTATGCCTAAAATAGTAATACAAAATCTGCCAGTGGAGTAAAAAAAAAAAAAAAAAAAAAAAACTCGTCTTACCTTAGAATTTGTTTTTTAATCCCTTTTTTTTAAAAGTATAAACTATATAAATATAAACTAAAGTATAAATTCTAAAACAAGACCTAATATCTTTTATATTTAAAAGAAAGTTAAGATATTTAACAAGACAAATAATGAGAAAGAAAATCATTTCCAGCCAATGAATTGAGAAAAGCTTATTCATCAGAAAACGTTAATGCAACAGTCTAATTTTCGTTGTGTGTAACTCTATATAAAAGCATTCTGGATAATGACGGTAAAAACAATTTTATCATGTATTTTTTATAATACAATCCTGTAGCTTTATAAGCATGCAATAATTTGATGTTTGCTTCGATTATGTCTGAGTGTGTTCTCCAGCTCCTGTGTGGTCCATTAGCACACAGCTATTTGGAAACCAGCATATCAAACACAAGCCGCAAAGGAGTTTGCCATGTATATGTAATCCTCACTTCCTCTGCACTGATAGCATGTGGTGAAGCGCCGACTATGTCACGCTGAGTACGTCTCTGAGCAATGAGGCACAGAGCCGCAGAGGAACACATGTGCTTACAGGCTTTATGGAGACTGCTGAACGAAACAGCGGCTAAATATTACAAATTTATCTGATGAGGAATCCATTTGGAGAAATCATAAACAAAAGCCATCAGCACAAAGGCCGTCAGCCGGCGTCAAATTCGGATTACATCATTAGCGTGATGCACGCTGCCCTTCCTGTAAACACTTCCCCGCAAAACCCAACTCTGACGGGAGGGTCGCTAGACAACATTAGCCTAATGAAAAAATGCTGCTAATGCACATTGTTGCAGCTGCGCTTCTGCACGCTTATAAAAGCCCCTGTTCCCACAGCCATATGGTATTTGTCATTAAAGGCTCCTTTGAGGAAAACCACTAAAATTAGACGAGAGGGAGAGAGGGAGCGAGAGAAAAAAAAAAAACACAAGTTGCATCTTTGATACCACCCCTCCTGACTGGATGATACAGTAACCATATGGTGTGAAAGAGCGAACGAGTCAGGGAAGTGTCCCTGTATGCTTCTCTGCATCCGTCAGCGACCGGCGCAACCCCTAATGGGACCAATTTCTGCATGACAGAGCCGGCCAGGACAAGCAGTGGACAAGATGAAATGCCTTCGAACCGCACGCCGCGAGAACGGAGGACGCATCAAACCGACGGACCCCTTTCCATCATCATCTAATGGAGTAAACAACACAGATTTGATGCATCTCCACCGGCCGCTTATTTTATTATTATGGAAAGGAAGACGGAGGAAAGCAGAGCGTGAGAGAAAGATGGGAGGAACGGGGGGAGGGGGTGAAGGTTAGACAAAGAGGGAGGGGAACGGGTAGGTTGGTGCGTAATAGCTGTCACTTACTAGCAGATGAAAACGAATGGCGAACGATTGAGGGTGGATGGATACAGCAGTCACCATATGGATCAAAGCTCATGAGAATTTAATCTCTATCAAGCGCTGATGTCTATTTGCTACATATGTCATACATTAACAAATTATACATTCGCTCCGCAGGCTACAATCACTTTAATCTCGAACATGATAATGCGATACAAAAATGTGTCATGTGTAATTCAAATACTTCCCTTAGTCGAAAGAATAATATGCAGAGTGTTTATTTGAACGGTTCGTGTTAAGTGCTCCAACATAAACAGGCCCAGAGACACATTTAACTGTAGTGAAATAAGGGCCGTAGTGACAAATGGGCGGCAGAGAGGGCAAAGGTTGATATTCTCCCAGACAACAGATCGTCTTACTGTGGTAATGGTTTCAGATGTGCCCTGCCCTACGAAACTCAGCGTGTGAGAAAAGCGACAGTCGAACAAGGGAGTCCATCGACACGTATGAATAAATAGAGACATTGTGCTGTGGGACGGTCCCGTATGGTGCTGTTACACTGAGTAATGTGGGTTCACATCATGTATTTCCAAAGAGAAATAAAAAAATAGGTCCCAGTGACCAAGAAACCTGATGCCTCTTTGCTCATGAGGAAACCATGTATCCATTCAGGCCATTTAAAAGTGAGGGATAAAAAAAAAAAAAAAAAAAAAAAAAATCAAGAGCTGGGAGAAATATGTACATCTGTGCCTCAGTTGTTTAAATGTTTTCCAGATTGCTTGCTTGTGCAATACCTTCAGAAACGGGATGACAAAAGGTCGGAGTGGGAAGTTGGTCGCTTCTTGCAGTTTGGAGTGGAATTCCTCAATGGTTAGAGTGGAGTTCTGCAGGGAGAGATGAAAAAAGACGGTGCACGCATGAATACATGTGGAAAACATTATGTGATAATATTACTTATTGGAGGCAAAACTATATCCTGCTGAAGATTGAATGATTTGAAGACTGTAATGGGAGGCATATGTATGGCTGTGGTGAAAGGCCTCATATGGGGAAGTTTGATCTGGTGGCTTTTACATGTGCACGCGCTGACCGCATCATCATTGCATCAACAAACACACAAATACGTAGGCAAACACAACTACAGATGCAGTATTACACCACACAGCTTGCTCTGCGAGATAAAACATGGCATAAACATCATAACACACACAGAAGATATGCAGCTTTAAAAAAACGTGTCTTGTTCCCTACCGAACTGACATATATCTTACCCCTGTTAAACTTGGCAGTGTAAAAAAAAAAGAAAAAAAAGAGAGAAATTACTAATTTCTATCCCTCCAGCTCTCTGCTCTATCATCTTTTAACAGATTGATAGGACACCATTTTCAATTTTCTAGACGTTATTTCCAAGAGATCTAGCGGAAGGAAAGATGGGAAGCAGAGCAGGGAGTCATACATTTGAGAAAAATACACAGGTTTTTTTTTTTCTTCCTCTTTTCCCAGACCTGAATTTTGTTACATTAAGCTTACATCTGTTCGGCCAGATTGCAGCGGCCTGTTTTGACAGCCAGAAAGCCTCCTGAGCTTTTCTCCAGCATCGGCGGCGCTAATTAAGTGTGTCACTCTTTTCAATAAGGCAGAGTGGGGAGCGAATTAAAAAGAGCCATGGAAGCCAAGGGGACACAAGGAAGCCTCTGCGTGTAGACACAGCGAAAAATAAACAAATGCCGGCCGAAAAAAAGAGCTTTCCTTTGGAATGGCTAATTAGAGCAGCCCTCCTCTAGTACAGGCAGCTATTTCACCATTGTTTAGTCCATAACTACATATTAATGAAAAGAAATGCTGTGGCACAGCTTATGGTGCACATCTAGTCAAGTGGATCTTTTTTTCCTCTCAGTTATGTTGCTATCCTTGGCAACAGATGTGTTCCATTTGATTTATCTCTGTTGGACAAGCCTTTATTTCCTACTTGGTGGCATAACCTTTTTGGTGACAAAAAAGCTAAACGAATATTTTCCGACTGTCCGTAAACTTTTCAGGAGACACAACGATCACTAGTAACTGTTTTATTTCTTAAAGACGTTTTGTCACAATATACACTGTTGAAAATCCCCATTAAGGTCATGATGAAATGGAAGTAGTGGCAGATCTTTTCTTTCCTTTTATTGTGACGTACATCCAAGTGTAATGGCTTATTGGAAAAAATTGAATTAGGGCACGGTTCAATTCATAAGTAGTTGATTGGATTTTGAGATCATAAACAGAGGCAGATGAACATGAGCTTGCAGGGGCAGAGTTGAAGCAAAATACATCCCAAATACATGATTGGCATACATCCCCACAGAAATGTCGTTTCATTGTAAGATTTAACTTTTTGGTTCAAAATAAAAAATAAAACAAATTCATGGTTGAATCATTCACAATAAGATCAATAACATGCATTTACGCAATAGATTGGGTGAATTTTAATTTCATGCCGACTTTAGCCACCGAGCATGTGATTTCAGACTTACCACAAGTCCTAACACCAGCGTACGCACTCGTTCTCCTATCTCAGGTGAGATGTCATTGCCAAACTGCTGCAGTGTCGTGAGGAAGCGTTTGAGCTTGCTGAGCTGCCTTGCGCCACAGGCCGGCGGCAGCTGTTGATTGGCCAGTGAGGATGAAGATGACGATGAGGGCCCATTGCTGAAGCCATTGGGTGGAGATGGAGCTCCGTTCAGTGCAGTGGGAGAGTGACTGGTGCCATTCGTTACTGGAAAACAGAAACAAATTATTTCTACATGCCACAAAAAGATCGTTGGCATTTATTTTTAACCCAAGCGTATTGAATGATCTAGACCCAAAAGATTCATATTAAACACTGCTAGAAACATTCCTCAAAAAGAAGCTGCAAGAGGATCCTTTGTCAAAAATGACATTTACGTATGAACGCCTGTGACTGACGGTGCTTGAATGAGGCTCTTGTGACAGTGGAACATTTGTTTTGAATCAGCCACGGCAGCTTTGAGAAGGAAGCAGTGCGTTCCATACATCAGACATATTAAGTCCAGAGGAGGAGAAGACATGTGGTCGAGTGCCCCCCGTGCCACGATGAGAAACATACGCGGCGGAGGGATGCAGCTTGGAATCAACGTCTCTCTAATGAGATTAGGCTGCGTGATAGCCTCGTTTGCCTGGCCTCCTTCCAACAGAACAGAAACGAGATACTTGAGCTGCATCTGGTAACAATTACATGGAGGGGAAATCAAAGCGCTTGCTTTGTTAAACCTTCAGAATGTATAATTAGAGTCTGCCTTTAAAAAGGCTCCGGATTGCTTCAGACCCGGCTTGCTTTTTGTCTCTTTTTTTCATAAGCGCTAATTGCAGAGTCCAACTGATCTGTTTTTAGGGATGTAACATCAGAGAGAGGAATGTGTTACTGCTGTTGACGGCACACCACTGCTCAATTACACTGACATGGTGCTGGGAGGCTGCGGCACGGACGGCTTTGATAGTGAGCCACTCCGGCGCTCCCCTGAGCTGCCATGTGTGATGCTCTTTGTGGCATCAGCCAGCGGGCAGATGCAAAAATCTGCAGGTCAGAAGACGAGGGGAACTCATGTCGGCTGTAATAAGGGGAGTGCAAAACTACATCTTCTTTAAAAGATTACATGAATGGCTAGTCAACAAGTTGGCCTTAAAGCCTTGTATAATTTTACCACTTTACTTTTGAAATCTTTGTTCTGTTTTTCTTGTTTCTGCATTAGTTTTGTATTGTCATTTAAAAAAAAAACTTTTTTGTAACATTGAGCATTAGAAAGGAGTTATATAAATAAAAAAATAGTATTAGTAGTTGTATTAATTTGGATGATGCTTTTAAAGAATAATATTTCAGAGCAACAATAATGGACATTTTTACCTCACACACTCAAAGTTTTGATTGGAATACATTACGTTCAATCAAGTAGTTGCAAATGGTCTAACCGTAAAAGTAGTGCTGTCAACTAATTTATGCACCCAAAGCACAGATCAAGATTCTACATATGCATATGACATGAATTCAATATATCCCGTACTTCTCTCCATTGGACACAAACCCAACTTATTTACTATTTGTTGACTGAGTTGCTGTAAGAGCATCTCCTTTAAACCAACTTGTCAACAATTCTGACATATCGCAAACTGTAAAATGCTGGAAGATGAAAATGGAAGTCCAAATATCATTATTTCAAAATGAAATAATGCATCTCTATAAACACCCTCTCCGTAAACCAAATGCAAAAAAAAAACTGTACTGCAATGGTCTGCCTAGGCTGACTTGGTTAAAATAGTTTGAATGCTGGAAATGTATTTAGGTATGCACACTTTTCAAGAAAGAACAGAATTGGATTCAGTATAAAAGGTTTGCAATGAAAATATTTGTGAATATTTTATACTTTTGTGGCATTCAGACACATTGGTTTTCTGTCGTGGTGTTGATATATAGGCCAAACATCCGAAATCACATACTTCCCTACTATATAGTAGGCGAAAAACAGTATGTGACAAAAGTAGTATGTCTGAATTCACAGTACAAAAAGAGTAGGCAACACGTACCCTGATGACCTACTTCTTCCGGCGAGAATCTGAAGTGTGCATACGATGGGACACTTTACTTTCCCCATGAGGTCACAGGAGAGGATTTATGAATGGCAGTGAAGCGACGTAATTGGCGCTGGTAGGTCACATGATGACAACATGGCGAATGTACGTAGTACTTCCAGATAACATTAATACTACACACATTAATACTATATAGAACATACTTTTTTTTTAGTGGTCGTGAAGTAATTGTTCAAAATAAGTACCTACTGCACTCAAGAGAGCATGCGATTCTGGAAGCAGCCCTTTTGTACAAGTACTCACATGCAGTTGGGGTGAAGGAGCTGGTCCTGGGAGCTCCCTGTGTGGTGGGGGGAGGAGGCATGGTGGGCGGAGTTAACCTGGACTGTGTTTTCACATCAGCAGGTGAGTCGGGCATGGTGGACCGCTTCTCAGTACGATCTGCAAAAGAAAAAGTGGAACAGTTCTTGTGAGACCTCAGTGATATCCCAACAGCTGCCTCTCCACAGCACCTGAGCTCCTGTAAGATATACACACATAGCTACATACACGATGCACGCCTTTAGAGAGTTCATAGATAGTAACACCAGTCAAATTCCAGCTGTCATCCCCATTTCCCTAATGATCAAAGACACCGGCAATATTCTCATTAAAACGTTTCAGAAATCTGGAGTAAACCCACAGAGATCTCCAGCATCTTCAACAGACATGCAATGTCAAAAGTACCCTGTTCTTCCAGATTAAAAAGTCAGTAAACCCATTCTACACTCGACTATGCTTAAGAATAATAGAAATAAGTCAATTTTGCACTGTATATTTGCTTGCATGTGCAAAACTCACAGTCACAATGCACGGGTGTTATCATGTGTTGCTATGTGGTTACTAGGGTTTGTGAGTGGTTTCTAGATCATTGCTAGGTGGTTCAACTTCAATTTATTTTGTGTCAGTTAGTTGCCAAGGCATCTAAAAATAAAAAATCTGACTGCTTAGAAAAACAATAGCATACTTCAATAAACCGCATAATTTGCAGTATCATTCATGTCTTTAAGAATTTGAACAAACCCATAGCTCCGAGTATGCTCATATCTCCTTTAAAATGTACATTTTATAGGAGCTTTTGCACCAGAGGAACCTTTTCAAAGTACCTATAACTATTTGCGGAAGTACTCGCTTTTTTGGTGTGTTCGCACTGGAAATGGGAACAACTTTAACTATAGGAACTCCTTTTTAGGGGACTAAATTAGCTCCTACTTAAGAGTAGGGTCTAAACCAGCACAATAGGAACTACCAGTGACGTAAGGGTGCGTTGATTGGCCGAACCCACACGAAACACCAGCACCAGCCATTTAAAAAAAAAAAACACACAGTTTATAGTCTTATTTACTTCACGAACATGGAAAACTGTGATAGATGGACCGACGCCGAAGTCCAGCGACTTCTAAACCTCTAAGCTGAGGATATCCAACGCGACTTTGAAGGGACCAAGTAAACATGATTATGTTTAAAATATATAATAAGACCGCCCTAGTGGCTAGTTCCTATAACCACCTGGTATGAAAGCCCCTAATATTTACTACAGGTTTTTAAAAAGCAAAATAATTAGTAAATAGAAAGCTGATTGTGGGTAATAATATCTAACAAGACTTATCGGCATCTCTCTGTTTTGACAAAGAGGTCATTGGTAGATGGAGAGGTCTCTAAAATGTTACTCATCTGTATCACTTTCTTCAAATTTGGTCTAACGCAGTGTCCTGCCTACTTCTCTATAATTGCTTAAAGTGTCAGTGTTGCTATTGTTAACTAATGAAAAACTATTAAAAATAGTATTCATTCATGAAATAATGCTGAAATATTTTTTTTCATTAAATGTAGGTGTAATATTAAATGTATTATAGGTGCTGAAATGACTACAACCAAAACTAAAATAAAAATCTAATAAAAATGACAAAAGCACATAAAAAAATGACTAAAACTTAAACTAAATTAAAATGAAAACTGAAAATATATAAATAAAAGCTATGAGCAGCGACACTGATGGTTTTTAGGGCATGTGAGCATGCTTTTTTTGTTCTTCAAAACCCTAGATATGACCGCACACAACATGACATCTAGATAGCGTTTACTTCAGAGGGTCATGATTAAAGATGCGGTCACAGTGTCCTTTAGTTGCTATAGCAGTGAACCTTAAAAGTCTGCTTATCTATCAGACTTATGATAGCAAATTCACTCTCATTTTAGTTGTTTTACAATATCAGCATCTGTACCGACCTATCAGAACCCTCGTACTCTCTCTTTCTTACATATAGACAGACATGTACGCACGCGTTGTACCAGCTGTGGGAACATTATGTGTCAGGGCGAGCAGCCGCCCTACGTCTGGGACATGTAGCCTGACTTTCCTGATTACAACTGTCCTGTGTGTCCCCTAGACTCTGATAACAGCAGGGGCTCCTGTCTTTCCAATTCTCTTTCTCTAACCGCTCCCTTTTCAGCACGTCTTACTCCACAGAAGAATATTAATTAAATACAGCCTGTTAATAACGGCTATACATCCCTTTAAAGATGTCTCACAGCTAGAGATATCGGCTATTGTCTTACTGGCTATGTACACATTGCAGAATAATCTAAAAAGAAAGGTGGGTGCACTTAGACAACCACAGTCTGACCAGGAAAGCAGAAGAGATAAAAAGGGTGGGAATTTCAGCTACGAACGGCTCCCATTCCATAGGCACCTCTATGGCTGTATGTGTGCACCAGAACCTAAACATATGTGTCAGGCTTAATCGGCCCCATACTTGCTCCCTCAATCCTTTCCCAAATTCATAAAAAGTCACTTGTGCTAAAAACAAAGCTCAAGCGTTATACATTACACAGGGACCGATCCATCTATCCCATTCTGAGCTAACCTTTTATGACAGAATAATAAGCAGGGGTCTTTATTCCACGCCTTCACCTGTGCTGATAAACAGTTCTGTATCTGTATTGTCAAAAAATAAATAAAGAAAATGAAAAAGAAAATAATATAAAGAATGAAGAGATGATGGACAGACTACTTAGAAAAACCAATGCTGGTAATGAAACATAATTATTTCTAATAAGGAAACTGCATTCGGCCTATGATATTCATTAAAAACACAATGATAGAAATGAAAGATTCTTGAGTCAGTGAAAGGGACGAGGCAAAGCAAAGTGGCTTGATTCAACATTAAAATCTCAGTATGGGGTTAGTTATTACCTTGAAATGTTAACAACGTGACAAGTCCAGGCACTATAATTTATGAGAGCCGCCGTACAAGTCTGAAATGAATAAAATAGCCCAAGCTCTAGTGCGAAAGCTATTCTAAACCAATATGCCTGTCAGATTATTATAATTGGAAAATATATGAAATTGTGAAAAAATATATATTAATTGTCCAAGACAGATAAGGTCTACGGGAAAGGCTTTTATTCGGCTTTGGTCTCAGAAGCAGCCCAGGGCAACCTAAAAAGCAGCTTGTGGATCTACATGTGTAATTGAGGATTAACATCTGGGTCAAAGTTGGGATTGGATTGGGAATCGGGAAAAGAGAAACAACCCTGAGACGTCTAAACCTCATCCTCTCTCCTTACCTGTCGAACACAAATGGATGATAGGAGGTATAGAATAGGCAGTAATCTGTTCACACTTTTATGTGCATGTTCACAAGCATGCCGATATTCTGACCCCTTGGAAGACACAGGAAGGAAGTAGAAATATGAAAAAGTGGTGTAAATGTGGAACGTCGTCCATTAGTCAGCACAACATATCCATTAAGTTTCATATTTCCTTCACTATTTTCTGCTGAAATATTACACATCAGACAGACTACTTAAAAGCATTGCACTTCCTATAGTATGTGTCACCCCGTGTTTGAGTGAAATAATAATCACCATAATACATCTCACTTTTATACTGGCAGGATGGATGAATTCCACATCAAGTACAATCAATGACTGTAAAAACCCATCTGAAGAAAAGGAAAAAAGCATATTCAGATGAAAGTGTTCTTTACTATTTATATTATAATCTCACTATTTCCATTAGACTAAGAGTGTTGGAATAAAATCTAGGTGTTACGTACATAACATGGAATGCAGGTTACATATGCACAATCTTTATATATTTGATCTCCTATTAGTCAAAGCGAAAAGGATTGACAATAAAAATGCATTGTACACGAGCAGCATTAAACCCACCTAAAAGTGGTTGACTGCGCAAATATGCGGTGGGAAAAAAAGAGATGCATAACTCAATTCAAATGAGTTCCCTCTTGGAGTGGAAAAGAAGCAATTTTGCATTTTAAACAGGCTCAAAAACATACCAGAGTGCACATCCATCCTGCCTTGATTTCATAAAGTTAATCTGCGCAGAGTTAACGCACAGAGTGCATTTGTTTGGCAGTTACCTGGCTTTTCAAAACGGGAAATTGGCAGACGAGCGGCACAGATGAATATTAGGCGGGCCACCACGGATATTGATGCAGCAAGAGATTTAATGTGGCTCCCAGGAAGGACGATGAAGTGCTTTCCATTTTCCTGTTCGCCAAGGTCTTTTATTGCTTTTCAAAAGAGCTCTCGAGTAATATGGATCGCCATTAAACGGCACACCAAACTGAGCATTAGAAAGCACAGACTCGCTCATCTTCACTCCACGCCTGGTCATTTTTCATGACCCGACAGTGGCAGTGAATTTCTTGCTAGGACGTGACTGGCTCTCCTAGCCGCTCTCCTTATATCTTTGTGCTTATATCACTAATTTGCATGCACAAACAAATACCAGAAGTCAAAGAGGAATTGCAAATGTTCTCACTATAATTAAGAGACCACTATTAAAGACCAGCATGATTTGGTGCAGAACTGAGTCACATCCTTCAGGGTCCGTTAGCCAGTTCGCCATGATCTAAACAGTCAGCTGTGCATGCTGTCTATTTCTACAGTCTTCTATGAAGGGGAATACAAGCTATTTAATGGATTTTTAAGTATTTATATTGAATTATAATAATAAACATGCCTGAACAAGTGACACTATAGGTGTTCTGTAAACACAGAATTATGGTTTACACATTTTCTTTACCTTTTTGAGTCAAAAACAACTCTGTTTCATGGATATTATACAAACTACACATAATATTACACAGAAATACAAAACAAAGTACATTTCTGGTTTAAAATATTATAAGCTTCAAGCTAATTTAAAGCCTGTACTTTTGTATTCTATCAATCAACATCAGTCTTCTTTTATCCCTCAATCTGTTCTGCTCCTTTTATACATGCACCCTGTATAAGATCCTTTCTTCTGATAACATGACCAGAACAATCAGAGAAAAATCTAATTTTTGACACACACAGCTCGACTTACATGTCTCTTACATCACTCACTGCACAAGTGGTAATGTTCGGCTCATTCCAGGGTGGGAAAAGCAGCTATCTGTGTACACATCCATTACGTGAGAAAAGAGGTGGTCACGAATCATCTCATTAATTTTCTTGTTGCGTATTAGAAACCCTAGGATGTTTTTTGAAGCAGACCTCCCCATGTGCAAACACGTAATGAATTTAAAACCATAATCACATACCCGCATCTCCACTTTTGTGTCATTGTGAAAACGGTAAAGCTGAAACTACATTCATCCTCCCACATGCCAGCTAAACTTGCTTATTCACTTAGCGACTTAGTTTAGAAGCTTTGTGAAACCTAATCTGCTGTGATGATTCAGCCTTATATTTCTGTAGTGCCTGCAGCAATGCATAAATCCCCACAGTTGTGTTTGCAGGAGGATTTCTCTCGATTTGAAAATTGTTTTTTCTCCTCTGAGAAAAGCTTTGACCAGTAATGTGTGGCATGACGTGCAAAAGCCACAGGAAGCCAATCAGCCGCATACTAATGCTGACAAGACGGCTGCTTTTAGTGGCCTCGTGCTCATCAGATCAGGTTCACAAGGTGAGGGAAGCAAAGATAGAGAGCACCTTTCACAGGAGACATCTCGTGGGACAGATAGCGTCTTGAAAGGAGATGACGAAGGTGGCATTACGACAAGCTGCTGCGCTTTAGAGCCACCGTGCATTAAAGATGATGAAGTCAGTAATGTGGAGAGAACGAGAGAGAGAGAGAGAGAGAGCGAGAACATCGACTCTTTGGATAATTGTAATTCAGACGCCGTCTCAGGTATCCGAGGCCGAGGGTGAACTGGGAGAGCGCGTTGTGCGTCGGTATGAATACATTATGAACTTGTGCACGCCGATGCACCATGCAATCATCTCCGCCAGATGGAACAGCGCACAGAGCGTGGCCCATCAAACCCTGCCAGCTTGACAGGGAAGATGTATGGATGCCCCCACCCTCCTGGAACTCATTCCCATCACTTATTCCGCTCATTCTCCCTGCAACAAAGCCTGTCCCTTTGGATCTCCTTCTTCCTCTCCGTCTCATTCCCTCTCTCCCCGAGCCCTCACTTTTCAAGGCTTCTCCCCAGGCGCAGTTGTTTTCATGAGCCCCACTTGGCCGGCGCCAGGTGGTGTGCCAACGTTCCATTCCATCCCATCAAATGACGTGCGCTGAAGGGACCTGCATCAGTCTGTGCTCACTCAAGAGTTACCAACCCACCCAACCACCAACCGCAGCACACGGCAACCTGTGCACTCCGATATTTAAAGAGATTGTACTCTTCCGTCGGGCTCATTCCTCAGCACACCCAACCGAGATGTTATTTCTGGATTACAACAGACATATGAATCATTCCTCCTCTTAAACGCACCATAAATGCCATCATCAGTTACCGATGGCAGTAACCTTTAAAAGAAAGTGATTTCACACTATAGCTACCCACTTTGATGCCAGTCGTGCTGGCTTAAGTGGACACTGACGAGTGGGCACTGTTAGTTTTACAGTGTGGCTATAATGTGAGATAATGTGTTCCTGGAGCATTTCTGCAGTAAATAGGAAGGGCCGGGAGCCATCTGCTGATCCATTTCAAAATATGGTCTTGCGTCAAAGGAAAAAAAGAACTGACCAATAAAACAGATGCAGCGTTTATATTGGAAGTCACTCTTTTTTTCCTTTCGTCCTCTTCTTCAAAATGGATTTATCTTAACGTCTGTTTTAACCATCTGTTGAAATAAGGCCCCGTTGGCATGAAGCGCAGAGGAAGAAAACAAGTGTAGAGGAACAATAAAAGTGATTCACGGTTGCTGTTACGCATACGTTGAAATCGCAGAGATTTGTGTGGCATCTTGTTGCCAGACTTTAAAAAAAATGAGGAAAAGGATAAATCCTTAAAGGCTGTGAAAGTGTAAGACCTCACAGGGGAACTCGCATAAAAAACACTTGTAATCTCCTCTCGTGCCTCATCTACAAACAGACAATCATAATTGAAATAGGAACAATGGAGGTTTTGCAATTACACTACGAGCCCAACTACAATTTTCAGCATCTTTTGAACAAACAGTAAATAATTATTTACTGACTTCTTATCTAGAGAGGCAGAATTAGAGCATTTTTCAATAAAAGGCCTTTCATACTGAGATTAGTGCTCTCAAACGCTAGTATGAAGCCCGTCCAACTCTCAAGTCAATGACTCACTCAGCTTCCTGGCATGATCAGATGCCAGCTGAAAAGTGGGGAGAAAGAGAGATAGAAACAGAAAGATGGCACATGCAATATGGCTCAGCACCTAGACACATGGCTTTAACTGGCTATCCACCAACACTGCTGTGTTTTTCACTGTGTCCCTCATTAGCAGCGTGTAGGTTAAAGTCACACACATCCTCAAGGGATTTGCGCTTGGTCCACAAGCAACACTCTGTCATTGAAAAAAAGTTTGTTTGGTGAAAACAACATCACATAAAAAGAATGTAACATGGCCAGAAAAAGTAGACGTTCAAAACTTGTGATAGACGAGATATATATATATTTATTGTATATTGACCGGTATTTGGCTATTTTGAGATTATAACTGTCCCTGCTTGGTGGATTAACAGAAGCGGTACTTTCCGCTTGCGTCTGTTCCAGAATCTACAGTCAGCCTTATCATAATTTTGTTTTTGAGTGTTTTTGTGTAACCTGAAGATTGTTTAGACTTGACCTCTTCCTTGCACTTTTTATCAAAAGACAAAACCTTAATAATCCTCTAGAGATTCAGAAGAGATCTCAAGAATGTGTCTCAAACTGTGCTCAGATTTGTCAAGATACCAAAGCTGTAATGAAAAAGCTTTCAATTTGAAGCCAAACATTTCTCATCAGATTCTACTGTGATTAGATCATTAGATCAGATTTTTTATCACAGCTTTGGTATATTGGCAAATCTGAGCACAGTTTGAGACATTGTTGAGATCTTTAAATCTCTAGAAGACTATTAAGGTTTTATTAATTTTGAGAAGAAAAAGACACAGGAAGATTTCATTTGCTTTTCATTTAATATCATCTAGCAGACCTAATTGCAATGTTCCCAATTCCTTTGGGAAATACACTGCCAGTTAAAAGTTTGGACACATTTTAGAATTAGTCATCAAAACTATGAAATGACACTTTTTATAAAACAATGAAATAACATTTTTAGTTTTGTAAAGAAAAATGATATGTAAATGCGTAAATGTAAATGTATTTATTTACAAAATTTACTTCAAACATTGAAAAAGCATAAGCTTTTAGATTAAAAGTGTTTTTAAAGATCTCGAGAAACATAAAATGTGTCCAAAGCTTTGACTGGTCATATAAGTGGCCATATCATTTCTTGCAATTTAAATAGTAAGCTGCCATTAAATAATACTATGAATATCTCAGCATCAGATTGGCCACCGAATAACCCGTAACGATCAACAACATGCAACTTCTAACAACCTAACAGAAGTCTAGATTGAAAGAGCCCAGAGAACTTCATGAGGTTCCCTGGAAGTTTTCAAAATGCTAAGAAACACGCGTCAGATGTTTCATCCATATCCGTATACAGCTCCCGTCCTCTCCTGCAGTTCAAACAGACTGCAATTACCTCTGCACTCTGCTCATTGCCCTCAGTACCACTCAAACCTGCAAATTGTAGGCCTTTATCCACTTATTCACTTTATTCATTTCAGCCACTTATTCTCACTGGCTGTGGGAGCTATGAACGGACGTCTCTCCACGCTTGGCAACAAAAAGCGTGGCAAGTCTCTGATGCTAGGACGAGTCGAGCCCACGGCGGTGGATGCCAAATCAATTTTCGACAGATAATAAAGAGGCTCATGTTTTACATTAACAAAACGCTATTTTACTACACTCAAAAATGTGAGCTAATAATATATTGCTCTCGCTAACTGAAAACACAGCTACGTGATAAAAGAATAACTGAAAGGCACAGAGGAGGAGGTGGGGGGAAGGAGATTGCGAGAAAAAAGAAAGACCCTGGCGGCAGAATGACGGTTTATTTCAGCTGGGACCTCTGTCTGCAAGTGTTTTGAAAATATCACATGACAGAAGCCATGTGTTCAAAATTAGAGTGAGTTAAGTCCGCTGTGCAGAAAAATATGTCGACAATTTATGAAACGCAGTCCTGGATGGAGATTTACTAAGTAGAAACAGATTCAGAAAACAACTACCCCCCACCCCCACCCAATTACTGCACACGCACACACACACACACACACACACAAACTGTCTCTTTCTCGATCTCTCCCTCCCTTCCTCCTTCTCTTCTTCTTTCCCTCCACGAGACCTTAAAAATGGTTCGAGTCACATCTGGCAGGCAGGAGACGCAGGAGATGGTGGAGTATGACCTAACGTCAGGGCACTTCCACCCTGAGCGCTTTTCTGTGTGTGTGCGCATGATTGTGGCACTGGCCACAGTTTGCTAATGGCTTTCAGTACAAGGAACTGAGGCGTAGCTCCAGGCAATGACTGCCCCTGAACCGATTGGCTGCCATCACTGAGTGGCTTCTTAATGTCTAAATACACTCTAGAGAGGCTGTCTTTTATGCTCAAACTTCGGTCAAAAGCCTTGTTGCCATACTAAAAAAAAAAAAGAATCGGGAAATTGTATGGGAAACATGTACCAAAAACAGTGTCTCTAACAAAACAGTAACAAAGCTAAAGGAAGAGAAGATATATGCTACTTGTTTTCATATTACCTAGAGAACAACCTTCTCTACATTTACAGCAACATAATGCAAGTAAAATAACAAAGTACTGACAAAAAAACTGACAAAGTACATCAAAAAAATGTACAAAACACTGTCTCTATTAGAGAATCTACAAGAAGAGACTTGTTTCCATTCTGCTTTTTTAAGTACCATAATACACCATCAATATATGTCAAACTGAGAAGGTGTTACATATATATCGTTAAAAACACCCTGGCTTACAAAAGAATAGATAGAAAAATACAGGCACTTAAGCCCTGTGTCCACCAAAGCGTTTTTCCACATTGCTGGTGTATTTTTCCAATTGTTTTCAATGGGAGCGCCACGTTTTTTAAACGCCATGGGTCTCAATCATGAAACACGAGCAGAACGAATTTTTGTGTAAATCATGTGTAAAGTGGTTCTGGCGTAAATTTTCGGATTCATTAAACTGTTCGTATTTTCCCAATGTTAGTTGGTACACAAGAAATCCACACCTGCTCCCAGCCACGCGTAAATAGTGCGCTTAACACCCGAACGCTTTGCTTATTAATAAGGCTGCATTTTAATTCACCTTAATCGGGTACATATTTGCACAGGATTTTGAAAAAATATTATATATAGTAATTACATACGGTTTTTCTTATTATGAGAGCCAGTAATAGCATCTGCGATGGTGGTCCTTCTCCAGTTTGAATACTATTTTTCCGAAGTGAACTAATTCGTTTTTTGCTCTCAAGCTTAATGTCGAACCATTTTCTTCTCACTTCTGGGAATGTTCGATTAACAGACGAAACTCCATTAACTGCATCTGTAATATGCTGCCAAGCTTCCTTTTTTTTTAGGACCCGATATGCCACCCTGAGCGCTTGAAAATAAAATGTGGCGTTTTGAATGAACTTCTGATAATAAAACTTTTTTTTCCATTCACATTCATGTCATAATATGATGCCCATATATAGTTGTCAGTCGGATTTAATGGGCGGGATTTATGGTAATTGAGAATGAACGTGCACGCGCATCCCATTTACGACTGATTGGAATTCATTAACACACACACACACATTTCACTATCACATCTGACGTTTACGAAGTATTTGTGAATCAGGAGAAGAGTTTTCGGGAAGGTCTCTTTACGCGCAAATCACTCGCATATTTACTCGTATATTTACGAATGTTTCATGAATAAGCCCCCATGAGCGTAAACAAGGCGTTGAGCGTTTTTTTCACGCTGAAGCGCCCGGCGTTTTTTACTGGTCGCCGAGAGTTGAAGAATGTTCAACTTTGCGTAAAACGCAGCGCTCATTACTGTCACTTTTTACCCAACCGTCCAATCACAGTGGAGGAGGGGCGGGACTAATATAATACCGCCACATTCTGATTGTACAACGTCAACAGATGACAACAAGCATAATAACAGAACAAAATAATTTAAAACAAGAGCCAGAGAAAATACGTTACATTGTATCAACATTTTAATATAGAATCAACACAGAAACAAAATATGTGTGAAATGAGATACTAGTAACATTTTCGCGGATATTCCATATCATGGACAAGCAAAGCATCTTGACTGAAAAAAAAATGCTGCGCTGCCAAATGCTCTCAAGCGCCCATAGCTAGGCGTTTTCAACAGAGAGCCTAGAGTTTTCAGCTGGCTAAAAGTGGACACACGGCCTTACTGTTGTTTTCATACTTTTCAATACAATAGATGAACCCACAAGCAAAATATTAAACTATGAAAGTTTTTAAAAAAAATATTGCATGACACTTTTGTGCACAAAAAAGCCACAAAACTAAGAGCTACAAATATACAGGGACTTAGTCATGTTTCTGCATTACCCATACCCAATAGAATGACCTCTATTATCTAATTAAAGTAGCATAGGCTATTCTTGCGAACTGAGAACATGCGTTATAAACAAACTGTACGAAAACACTCTCGCTAACAAAAAAAGCTATAAAACTACAAGCAGAGAGGAAGGAGCCAAGCTCTGCTCAGCACTGAGAGCTTCAGTCCCTGCCACAGATGGACGGCACTGTGTTTGGCACTCTGCCAGCGAGTGAACAGATTGTCCGTGGCGGCAGCCTGGAGGAACGGTAGCTCCAGTGCAGATGGGTGTCCGAAATAACCCAGTGTCAGTTCTGCTCAAGTGTCCCTGACCTGGCACACGCGCATGCTTACAGCTGCTTCCTCCAGAGCTTCCCAGAACAATTCTACACATGCACACACTATTTCACAAACACACTGTACACAAAGGCCAATGTTAACAAACACGTTTTAAGTGCTGCAATGTTCGGTAAGGAAACGACACGAAAGAGACACTTTTAAAGAAATACTTTTGCTCCATTTATACCGTTCCACAGTTGAACTGAGCCAAATACACAGCCAACAATGTTACACTTGGAAGTCTAAACACAAACAGAAAGAGAAGTGGAGGCTGGGTAGATGGAGAGGGGGAGTCAGAGAGGTGGGCACCAGACGGGTTGGCTGGCAGAGAGGTAGTGGCCATGGCACACAGGAGAGCAGCAGCGCCAACAGAGCTTGTCTCACAACACCATCTGTGAAGAGCAGCACTGAGATCTCCCTGCAGCCTGCATACACACAGCACGCCAGCTGCCCTCTGCAACTCTCCTCTCTCATTTTCTTTCGTTCAGTCTGCTTTCCTCACTTTCATGCTCCTGCACTGTGATTTGACTGTTTCTATAGCAGATCTCTGTTCTTTCTGAACAGGGCTCAAAAATAAGGATGTGAGAGACATTAAGGCCAGTTGATGTACTGTCAGGCCATTGCTGTATTGGTTCTACATCTTACATTTCTTGGGCTTGTATTTGAGATTTCATGTGTTGAGAACATAAACGTTTGATTTTCAGTGATAAAGGAAATGTTGCAAATGTGTTGATTTAAATCAGTGACCAAGGTATAGTTATAAGGCTAGCATAGAGAATGACTTTAAGATAGTCTTGGAAGCCTTACTGAAAAAGGGTTCTAAAAAGCACAAAATTCGTGTTTTTTAAATAAATATGATCATTTTACAGGATTGGCAAATTAAAAACATTATGCACCGAAAACGTAATCAAATGTAAAATACGTAAAAACGTGAACTACTGACCTGAACAGGCCAGTAAGAAAAAAAAACCTTATTATTGAGTCTTGTATTATACATCTATATCTTCTTATGTTTATTGTTTACCAACATTCCCTTCCACAAGCAGACATAAAATGAATCTAAGCTAATCAAAATAGGCATCAACTGCATGTAAAAAAAAAAAAAAAAAAAAAAAATCTCTCTCATAAAACTCCATCAATAAATGCATTAGTTGTAACAAAAAATATAAAAAGCAGCATCAATTGAATAAGGTTGTTTCTTCCACATGCATTCAAAAAGGCAATAACAGCAGTAGAAGTTGCCTTAAATAGGCTAATTCTATATTTACAAAAAAATTACTTTCAAAAATGAACATGCACAATTTCCCACCGACAGTCAAAACAATCAAAGCTTCACAATCTCACCTGGCATCATAGATGATGGTGACAATCTTATCAAATAATCCAGGATATTTTTTTCTATTTCTACCAGGTTCCCTGTAACCAAAGTCTCTTTGCGTCTTTCTGTGCTCTGCGAGGGGCACGGTGGTTGGCACAGGACCCCAAGGCCGGTACACCAGGTCCAAACGGGAGAGTGGAGCAGCCTGTCCTCCTGCTTTCAGAGCCTTAGAGGGACAGATGGAGACCTGCCTCTCGTTCTGCTCTGCTTCCAGGGATGCCCTGCACTAACAAGGGCACGTGTGGCCGCTGGGGCCTCGCGCTATCCTGCACACGCTCGCTCCCTGAGCCCGCAGACTGAGACAATGACAGCTAGAGCACACGCAAATGCGAGCACACACGCTCCCCGCCTCCTCCGCTGACCCCTCCCAACTGATGTGCGGCAGCCACACAAAACACAGCACGCGTATGAGAGAGCGAGGGGGGGGGGGGGGGGGGATTAGATAGATAGATAGATAGATAGATAGACAGACAGACAGACAGACAGACAGACAGATAGACAGATAGACAGACAGACAGACAGATAGATAGATTGAAATACAAAAGTAAGACAGAAAGATAGATTTGTGCTGTGAATCTGCCCTCTCATATGCTCTGAATTAAGTGCAGTCTTGCAAAAACAACCCTCTTCTGGTCAACTGGCCAATCTGAGTTCATTCACATCTGCTTCTGCTTAACCAGATTCACTTCATACTTTACTACTACATTCATAATCAGATGAAAAATATAGATCTGAGGTGAACAGCGTGTTTGCTCATGTTTGTGAAGTCCAGATAATCGGATTCACTTATCAACCTTCTGATTCATCCGTCTAAAAATTTACTGTGTTGATGCTTAAATGCTTTAGATCCATCCAAAATACCAGCATACTGCCTGCATCAATCAGCCCCATCCACCATTTTTTTTTTTTTTGCAAGCAGCGGCGGGAACAACCTCATTAGAACCAAGAAAAATCAATTTGGAGAGTCCAAACAAAGGCATGCATCTGCCTCTACTGCTGTGTTTTAAGTCTCTAGAGTGGCGCTCTTCCCCCTCTCCCCCCACCCCTCGCACACGTTCTTTTTCTGCTCTCTTTCTCAGATTTGCCGTTTCTCTCTCTCCCCTCCCAGACTGCCATCACTGCATGTGATTAACATATGTCTGGGCTTTCAGCCCCTGTCAGCTTGAAGGCATTTCTCCCAGCCGCCTTAAACAGCAGATGAGCTCCATGTGGAGGAAACACTCAGGAGAGGAAGAGAGAGGGAGAGAGAGGGGGAGAGAGAGAGAGAGAGAGAGAGAGAAAGGATGAGAGACAGATTTGTTCTTCTTGCATGTTTAGTGGCGGATCTACTCTTTTTGCACCTCCAACCTGTCTCTCCACTGTGGGGGTTGGACAGATTGTGACTTTGAGATAAACAGCACCGGCGAAGAAACATTTCAATCCCAATAGCAGTGAGATTCGCCACCACAACTGTCTCAGAGTTGGGTAATAATACAGTATGGATAATTGTACCTTAAATCAATGTTCAAATCACCAGCAAAAACAGAGAATTACTTTTCTGAAAATTCTTACTGGCATAGCGCCAAACAATGTTGATTTGTTTTAAAGCAGCACTAAGTAGGAATTCCGTTTTTGTCAAACAGCGACCCCTAGAGTTGCTGTGGAGTACTTGTACTGTCGTGAATAGCACTCACGCAGAGATGGCTCGCACTCACGGCTGGATCCCCTCCCCCTGCACACCGGTACCTGTTCAGTAGGATGGATGCTGTAACGAGTGGAAATAAGGTATGGCCCCTTTAAAAGCTGCGCGCGTGCCCTGTTTAACTGTCGGCAGTCTGTATTGTATGTGCGCCTCGAACACCACATGTATACGGCGCCGGGTTATTTCTGTTTGATGCTCATTTTATCAGAATTTTATCAGATCTGTTTTTTGCCGTAAAGCAATTCGTTACCTCGCGAGACCTGATATCACACGATACTTCCTAACACTGAGGCCGGCGGCCCGCCAGCCCAAAGTTGCAAGGGTGGTTTTGCGGCTCACAGGCACCGGGGGGTGCGAGACGACCACCATTCAACACGAAATCAGTAATATAAACATTACAATGACTCCAAAGCTGTTCGGTTAAGGTAAAAAAGTTACTTAGTTCACCTTTAATTGCCAACGGTTGCATTCACTTGTAAATTACGAACATTACCAAATCTCCAACAATGCTAGAATTCCTCATTTGCTTTATCCTGCAGCTATAAAGTAAAATGCAGTGCAGTTATCATAAAAGTCATAAACGGTCAATTTTGCAACAAGGTATAAGAAGAAATTACACTGCTATACGGACAGAAACGCATTCAAACTTTGTGATTGACGCCTACACCAGCTCTTTCAGAAAATGCAAACATAATCGAACAATTCTAGGATGATCGCCTACCATGAGGTAAAAAACAATACTTGCTGCATTTATAACCTGCAATGAGGTGTGTGAGAAAATGTCCTTTCGACTTCCTTTTTGTCAGCACTTGCACACCTTCATGTCCACTCAGCACAAAGCCAGATTCATCAATTCCCCTAGCCTCTGAACGAGTACATTTCTCAAAATCCGCTACATCTATGATTTTATTGAGAGGCAACATAGCAAACTAAATATTCAGGCTTTTCTGTGGGTCCCTTCCGTCCCCTCCCTCCCCTTAAACCAATCTGACAGCCCTTTCAGAGCCGGTAGGAAGAGAATATATTTCCAGCCCAGCTTGATAAAGGCCTGCTTTAAGAGTTGGCTGCATTAACAGACTGAAAGAGCAGGAACGAGACAATGCGATATGAGGAAACTGTGAGCTGAAGGGATTCCACTTCTTTCGCGTTCCAAGGACCAATAGCGCCAGTTTTTTTTGTGACTGGCTTAAGAGCTTCTTAAAAAGCCAGTGAGCATACAGATACCTCTACAGCAGGGTCTTTTCCTGCGAAGGTCCCAACTGGGAAAGCGGGAACGAGTTGCACACATGCAGTGTTCCCACACGCTCAGACCCTTGACCTGTGCTGCAGGCCAGGTTACATAGGGGGAACATGTTTTTAGTGGTCTGCTGATGCTGAAAAAGGGCCCAAATTAGCTTCTTTTTTTTTTATAGTCTACTTCTCGACTCAACCCAAAGGACTTTATCTTCCACACAGCTGGAAGTCATTAGAGCTCTCTTATGATCTGCTCATACGCAGGGCGGCTGAGCTGGAGAGGTTGCAATGAGACAGAAAAAGAGAAAGCAGAGGAAGGGAGGAACTGTGGAAAGAAAGACGATCATTAGATCAGCCAGTATGATGTTGTCTCTCAGAGGAAACCCCAAAGGGCACGACCGAGGGTACGAATCACAGTGTAAATGTTTCTCAGCCACAACAGACAGCAGAAACCACATGAAGGGCTCCTTGCAGAAGCAAAACACTGGATACAAGAATCAAACACAGCAAGAAAAGTACTCAGCTAACATCATATATAAACTGTGTGATAGGAATGCTTGTGTTTCATCTCATGCAGATCTGCTACAAATATGAAAACTCAAACAGGTTGGAAATGCCTCTGTTGATCTTGTGCTGTCAATTCACACTTATTTTTAATATAAAGCCACAGATAAATTGTCTACATAATGCAGGGAATAGTATTATGAATGGATGACCTATGTTAAGCAGCAATCCCATAAAATAACAGCATACAGATTTCAATTACCCAGTTACCGTAATGTAATTAGAAAAACATTACTTTTAGTTTCGGTTTCCAGCTAAATGGAAAATTTATTTTCAGTTTCGTAAAAAATTATATTTCTGTGCATCACTTGGTTTCTTTATGTATCTTGTGTGAATGAAGGCACCATAGCTTTCTTAGCCACCTTAGTGTTGAGGGTCTGCATGAAAAAAATAAGAGAAAAAGCCAAAGCAAGCATGTGTGTGTGTTTATGTGTGTGTGTCCAGTCCTGAGCCATCTGTCCGTTCTGCTGTCCCTGAGTCCCAGAGCAAGCTGTGGCTGAGGGCCGGGGCCAGATCTGTTCCACAGCTATTCATGATTTTCCCACTCCACCTTTTCAGCATGACTGTGGCACACAGTGCACGCCAATCAAGTTGAACAACTGTCACCAGGTCCAAAGAGACCCTCCCTCCTCGCCCCCTGTGACGGCAGAATAATCCCGCTCTCCAGTCTTTATAATGTGTGCAAGTATCATCTGAATGTGCGGCTCACACTAGAAAGTGAAACAGGCAGTTGTGCTGATTCATGAAAAGCATGTCGTCAGTAAAGATCAGCCCCCTCATTCAGACCCGAGCCAGACTCTGCTCTCAGCCCAGGCATAGACACTTGCACCGTCTGACAGCTGAGTCGCTCTTTCTCATTGCGGAAAACAGACCATGTTTCATTAGGCGATGAATTCAAATTCTTTTGTCTGTATAATAAGAGCGAAAGGGAAGTGAAGGAAGAGATGCCTACATGGCTCATCCTTTAGTGTTTGCACACTAGGTGGTGCTATTAATACATACTTCAAAAATTACATTTTCACACATACACGCACACACCAACACATACAGTGTGACTGATTCATTGTGTCTGGTTCTGCATTTAGGTAACAAACAAAAAACACCTACGTCTCATTTCTAAATCCTGATCACGAGCCGTTCGGTTTTCAGAGGCGAGTCCAGATGCGCACTGACAGATTCACCAGCAAATGCTGAAGAGAAGAAAAAAAAAAGATGTTTCTGCTTTAGAACGTTTTTGTCAACTTTTTCGAAAGTGAGGATACCAGCTGTCCCAGCTTATGTTTAGATTATGTAATGCAAACATATTGTGGAAAGAGGATAGAAACAGCAACATGCAGCCTCTTCAGTTCTGATATTACTTTCAGTATCCTCATGAGTGACTAACACAAAAAGAGAGAGAGCGAAACAAAACAAGAGGAATCTGTCAGTGGGACCGGAGCTGCCTGAGCGAGAGATCGAGCCCAACAGGAACCAGTCATTCCTGGCCCAGCCCTTTTCCACACAATGGCCTTTAGAATGGAAGGAACCATGGGCCCGGCAGAGATAGCCCACTGTCAGGAACCAGGACGGACAGGGCCCGCCCGGCCTTCCCGGGCAGGATGTCGCTGCTGCTGGACTGCGCGGCCCTGATATCCTACGTTCACACATTCTTCCCCCACCGGCAGGCCGGGATGTTTTGCTCCTCAGGTAATTAGAGTCGGAAGCCCTGAGGGCAGGCGAGCTCATGACCTGACCTCCACTGTCCTGGTCGAGAGGTTGGTCCCGCTATCAGGCTTCCGCAAGCCACGGCTGGGGCATCAACAAGCTGCCGCTATCCGCCGCACTCTTGCCCTTCTTGAGGAACACCCAGCAGGCAAATGAATGGCAGAAACTACACCGATTTCCACAAAAATCGAATGCTCGTCATTCAATAAGTCCCTTGTTCTTAGGGATTGTTCACCCAAAAGTGAAACTTGTCATAATTTCCTCACCTTCTTGTCTTTCTAAACAATACTAAGTCCCTCGAAAAGGGGCTGAGGTATGGATTTCATATATGCCCACACTCTATACTCACAGATTATGATAAAACACTCTCCAGCATCCTCATGAAATATTCACTAGCCCCAGCGAGGTGAGAACAGATAGCGCTGTGTTTCTGAGGCACACTGACCCGGGGTGTCCCGGGCAGACCCCGAGCATCCCTCTGGTCAGCACTGCTCTACTTCAGCACACCTCCGACCACATATTACCGCCAGCAGCCAGCTGCAGTTGCCATGACAACGGGCACTGCAGATATGTTGTGAGGTGAGCAGCCTGTCAACCTGCAGAGGGGCTTTTGTGTGTGTAGTACATGCTAAATAAAGTCACCGCCACTATTACAAAGAGAAAAAAAGAGAAAGAAACAGATACAGAGGACATAAAAAGAGAAACTCATTGCTATTATTAAAATATATGGTGATCAGCGCAGCAGTGGATGATGAGTAATGCTCGACCTCGCTTGAATCAAAACAGTATCATGTCACAGCCGTAAAACTAAATCAGTCCTCTGGCATATGTGTGCTATTAACATCACTTGTCCATTGCACAGAAAGCCTCTTAGCTACTAAATCAAACCCACAGATGGCATGAAGTCTGAGACGGGAGAGGAGAAGCATTGAAGGAAAGAAGGGGCTAAACAACTGCTACACTCTCAGTTCAGGGTTTACATTCCTCTATCAGCCAAGAAAAGCCAGGGACATAACGGCTTCACCACCTGGAAAAAGAAATGCAAATAATTTGTTTTGTTAAAAAAGGGAAAAAATAGAGTTTTTCTCGTTCCCAAAGAACATCAGCAATTTTTTCTTATTGTAATATGTCCTTCCAAATCTACCAACAGTCATATGAATAAAGAATATTTTGTCCTTTTAAAATAGTATTACAGATGTAAACAAAAAATGTAAAAAAAAAAATTTGTGTATATCTTATTTGTTATGTTTAAATTACATTTATCTTTATCATGATGAAAAAGATATTAATATCTCTCTGGACACTATTTTTGTTTTCATTTTTATTTATACTTATTTAAATTTTAACATGTAATCAACATTAGCTACAGACAGATGCAGATTTAAAAAAAAAAAATCAATATATTTAATTAAATATAGCCTACATTCCCAGTGATTCTGGTATTTGGCAAAAATAGGTCCTTTGGCAAAGTAATCCATGACCCGAAGTCATTTTTCAGTCTGGAGCCCCGCACAGCCAAAAATGCATAACAGTATAAACACAGACACGTGATCCGTGAATTGTGGGTAGTGAACACATTTCCACATCAATACAACTACCGTGTGTGCTATTAAAAGTGTTTTAGAAAAAAACAACTCAAACAATCCTGTCATTTCATCCTCTGCTGAAACTCAAGAGATCAAGATGCAGAGAGCAGATCAATAACACTGTCAAGCACTCCAAAGTCAGAGTCTGAAATGAACGCAACGCACAGAGGCAGACGCCTTTGAAAAAGTAAGATCTGCGAGAATGAGGACAGCAGGAGTTAATCGAACTCTATAGCCTCCAGCTACATGCTTCTACTACAAATGCAACATTTCTACCACAAATGTTCAGTTATACTGAAATATTGTGCATTGGTTTGCACCATCAAGCTAATAAAAAATACATGAATCTGTAAAGTTATGTTGCTCTGTATAATGTATAACATTACAGCCTGGATTATCCATGAACGAGGCGATCTGATTATAACATTATTCCACAGCCCATCATAAATAAAGCTAGTGATTATTGGCGAACAAGCCAGGCTTGCAAGAGTGAATCAAATCTGCACATTAAAACATGATACTGTGATGCTTCTGGATGTGCCGCTGTACAGACCATCTCCTCCCGTTTCATTCCTCCCTCACTACTTCCTTCTTCTATAGTTTGTGGCATCTGGCACAGTGACTCTACGTCTGCTCAATCGCTCTGAGCTCCACTCTCAATCTTCCCTCGCTCTCTGGTCTCTTAAAGGGTTGCCTGATCTCCTCCCTCTGGTTTCCTCTGCCACGTCCAGACTGGTCCTGCTCGGTGCTGATATAGTCCTGGCCCGCAGCCCTTCCCATCAATCTCCAGCCTGTGGCATCTTTGAACACAGAAAGGCCCCACCCTGACAAATGCCTGTGAAAACTTTATTCCATCCAGTCCTTCTCTCTTTATCTTTGCCGTTCCTTGTGTCCTACGGTCAGTTGTGGCCCCAGCCCCGTCTTTCCCATCCGTTTTGCTCTGTGCCGTCGGATCCCGTCAGATCAATGCCTCGCTCTCGCTGTATCCAATAATCATGTAGATCTGGACTTCTAGTCCGCTCTGAATCCGTTTTACTGTCCACTCTTCATCGACTCTCTGCGTTACCCATAATCCACTCTTTGGCTTAACTCCATTTTCATCTCATCATGTCTGATAGCATATTCCCAGAGGCCCTCTGGTTGTGTTAGAGGAAAAAAAAAAAATCACTTTTCTTTTCATGGTTCCAGATAACCCGCCACCCTCCCTTCACGATCGACACCCACCTCCGTCACCCCCTTCCCCCCTCCCAGAATGTGGATAAATAATTGAAAACAAGTGCAGGGATTTGCCAGACTGTAAGCTTCCTTTCATATGTTAATTACTCACAAACAGTTGTTTTGAATAAAGGCATTCTCCTCTCTCTCCTCCTCTTCGGGCTCCAAATCTTGTGTAAAGAAAAACGTGGTGCCAATCGCATATAAATCCAACTTTCTGTTTATAGCATTAATCCATTTTGTGCGCACACACACATACGAACACACACACACCCAGGCGCCTCCAGCGCTCAGCTGATGCAAGGGGCCTTTTAAGAGAATCGTGTTTGGCGCGGAGCGACAGGGAGCACCAGACGGGAGCCAAAAGTGAGATCTGAATAAGCATGCTGTGAGTGTGCACGCTCTCTAATCAGCCGCCGACTTTTCCGTTTACACTGTCATTAAAAGCAATAGCCTGAGGCCGTGCATGACAAATCATCTCTTTGGCAATAAGTGCTCGGGGAGGCTGCGTCCAGAAGGACCCCCTTGTCAGTGACGAGCGCTGTCTTTCACGCTTCCATGCTGTGCACAATGATGGTGGCGAATCACCCCAGGATATATCTGGATACCGGATTAAAAATAGGAACGGATCACAATTGTTGATTAGTTGTCTAAGAACTGACTAGATGATTTGGGAGGTAATCTTTTTCTATTAGTTATTTTAGCAGTCGTACTGTACCTTTCATTTGCATGCTGCGCTTTAATTGTTTGATAAACTGTGCTTTAAACTGTTTGCACTGTATGTTCCATCGGGTCAAGTGAACCTAAAACCAGCCTAATTGTATAGTCCCTTTTAAAGGGATAGATCACCTTTCTGTCATCAATTACTCACACTCATATCCTTCCAAACCTGTATGACTTTGTTCTCTGGAACACACAAAAAAATATTTAGTCAATATAAAAATTACATGAAAAACGTAAACTTACAAAAGTCAAATAAGTTTAAGTTGAAATACTAAAACTAAAACTGAAATAAAAACCTAATTAAAGCAATATAGAAATATAAAAAAAATGACAAAAGCACATTAAATGAACGCATAACAAAATGAATAAAACCAAAATGAAAACTGAAAATCTTAATAAATACTGTAACAATATCACATAAATAACACGTTAATATCTTTAGCATATTTTATTCCAAAATAAGAAAGTCATAGAGGTTTGAAATTACATGAGGGTAAATGATGACAGTTTCTAAAAATTTTGGGTGAACCATCTCTCTAATACCAATTACTCAACTAGTCAGTCAGACAATCCTCCGACAAGTCAACTTAAAAATATATCGTTTTGCACATCGCTAACAAAAATACCGCAGGGGTCGCTGTAAGTAGCTATACAAGGGTGAGCATTCAGACCGTAACCTGGCCAACGCAAATTCTAGATGCGATTAGGTCTCCGGAGGACGAAAATGTTCGGAATTAAGTGTCTCAGGGTGAATGAAACCATGACAAGCTCCTAATCCCTCTATTGAGATGGCACGCTACACTGCGCACAACTGCAACACAATCTAACCATCAATGTGGCTTCAACCACACATAACACTGTGCCATATCGTACGCACAAACCCCCTTCATAGGAGTGTAGCAGCATCTCCCATATGGTGCCGGGAGGAGGAGGGGCTGGAGGGAGACGGTGAGAGAGACAGAAAGAAAGAACAGTTAAAATTTGCAAACATAAAATTACAGCTGCACCATTAGATTTGATCCCAGTGCAGCTGTGAAATATTATGTGGACAATTTAATACTGCCAAAGAGGAAACAGCAGATTAAGATCATATCTTTGCATCGCTGCCAAAGTGTGCGCTTGTTTCTGAGCCCATGCTTCGGAGGAGGGGATAGGCTCGTTACAGACGCATCTCCTTTCACGTCTCTCTCGCTTTCTCTGTTGGTAAGGTATGCAGGGAGGTGCAGACAGGGCTGTGCTTAGAGGGATGAGCCATTCACGTTTCACTCAGGCAGCCCTAAATGCCCTGCGAGCCAGTCATTTGTCCAGTCGCCGGGGGAACATTAAAACCAGACCAAAATAATTCTTTACAGTTATGGAAAAAGTGAAGAGAAGAAGAAAAACAGTCACATGCACACATCTTTTCCCTGAAAAGTTATTACATTTTGTCAATGGTATGGAGTAATGGCAATCATATGTGGAGCTGAACTCAGAGCGGTAGTCAAGGCTAGGCTAATCGCGCTAGCAGGACTGGGAACCCTCGACACATAACGGATACTTGTTACTGAAGTATAGCTTACAAAACCAGATGTTGATAAAGACACATTAAGACAGATGGGAGAACAATTACTGGCACACACAACTGTCCTGAAACAACTTAAAACATTTCTGACCTTATAAGGCAAGATGGATTTATAAGCTCTGCCATTTTATTGCTCCATGAGACCCCTTCCAATTCGGAAAGGGGTCTCGATTTTGCCATAGCTGCGCCATTCGCCGCACTGTGAGGCTATTTAAAACACTGGCGCTGAAGTGTATTTTGAAAGGAATAAATCAGAGAGAGACCACAACGCTATGAAATACCACATAGTGCCATTCCAATCCATACGTACCCCTTTATATTCTTGGATACGTTGTTCAGAAGCTTTTCATCCAAACTGAAAAAATATAAAAATATCACCACTTCATCGGGACTCATGCAAACTCGCGCAATTACAAGTCTTAAAGTCAACATAAAATGGCATATGCAACATGTGTGGAGTGTAGAATATCAAAGAAGAAACCTCAAAAACTTTTGAGTGGGACTCAAACAATGCCGAAATTGCTATTTACCTACTGGTTAACATTATTCAAGAACCCGCATGGCTTTGGTGATGTCAGCAGGAAAGCAACATTGTCCCAGAGGCAGTCCAAGTTGTTACTTTTTGATGAAAGATTATCCCTTTGAAATAACATGCACTGATAAGTAATAATAAAACCAGGAATATTCATAAAAATTAATTAACATTTTCATACTGTAAAACCAAATGCATAATAGTCAATATCATTGTCCACCCAAATACAAATTATCAGCTATTAGATGAAATTAGAGATGTTTAATTTATCAATCGATATTGGATATTTGATTGTGCATGCTCATGCAAATTTTCATCTAACATCTATCTTCATCTAACGTTCACTTAAAGTTAATCTTTAAAAATAATAATAATTGAATAAGACTGTTTAAAGTAATCGAAAACAAACCGCAAAATTAATATAAATTTGTTATACTGTACATTATAATGTTGTGATGCCTAATTTCACTTTGAAAACGATTGATTTTACTTTTTTTAGTGCATTACTTTTCATTTATTTAGACATAATAATACAGAATTCTAATATAAGCCATAACATGAAAATAATTGTCAGGAATTGGTGCATCATGAATACAAACTTGCAGGCAGAATCTCGTGTCCTTAGAGGCTGTGCCACACACACATAATCTGCACAAACTGAAGTGGCACGGCCATGGATCACTGCTCAACTCAGACCCTATTGATCCATAAGGAACCGCTCTTCCACAACTACAGCACACAAGTCACATAATAACCATGAACACTAAATCATTTAGCTGGACTCGATCTGCTTTGATAATCTTCTTTAATATCTTATTTCGGAGGAGTTTGAAATGTGACCGACATGTTGGAGATCTGTGGCAGCCGAGACCAGTGCCCATCTGTGGGTTCATTCTGTGGTCATGTGCGTGCCGTGGAGCCGTGTTGCTAATGGCGGAAGTTCTGAGTGACCAGGAATGGCTCCTGGCAGGGTGAATTCCTTCCCAGCTGTTTAAAAAAAACACACACTCACATCCATACGGCCATAAACAGGATCTGAGACAAGGTTCATTCTCATTTCACAGCTTCTAAGAAGTCTGTATACAAGATTCCTATCAGAGGAACCTCGTTTGTCAGGAAACTTGGTACGGTCTTAGCTGCCATAGTTCAGCAATGGAAAATGCATTATGTTTAAAAAAGCGATTGAGTAATAAATGCATTATTGTCATATAGTGCTATATTTTGACTTTTGTGTTAAACGGCTCCTTTAGACTCTTTCCAATGGCGATGATGGTAACATGGGGAGATAATGTCAAGTAATTCAGTCTAATTCTCTATTTGTTCTGCAGCTCCAAACACTTTTAATGCGCAAGGGGTGCCCCCTCCATTCATGGATAACAAAAGCTTAGATGCAACGACGTTTAACAAAATGACTCTTTTATCCGAAGCCGCATTGAAAACGAAGAGGTTCATCCAGCCGGGCTCATGCTCCTCTTTACCTGCTCCCGCATGCTCTGTCTTCCTCTACTTCTACTTCAGCCCCGTCTTATGAATCACCTCTTCTAGAAATAATTGACACAGAGCGTTTATCTCGAAGGCACCTGCTGATCGTTCAACTACAACACAATCTTCTAGTGTGCTACACCACAGAGCTATTGTCCCACCACAGTGTCTGTGACACTAACTGCCAACAACAGGAAGCCCAAACTATAGCCTCAATACAATTCGGACTAATTCACAGACAACAACACACACACACACAAAAACAAATGCTTTTTAAAAGTCTGTATACTCAGCTTATGAAGAAGCTATTGAATACCAGGTGTTATTTTCTCTAGCCGCGTAAGAATCTATAGACGTTATAATGAATGCACACCATATGGCATTGTGTGCTTTGGAAAATCACTGCATTACACAATTGCATACTACATTATTTTTCATTTATTTCAGACCATACGAGCGTTGAGCACAATTCTACCGATCCATCTTGTTCTCGGCGTCTTTCTGCTCGCTTGCTCTCTCCTTTTCTCGGGAGCTCTAATTGACTGAGCGTGTCAATATGTGTAGTGAACACACAGGGGTCTACTGTCTCTGCCTATTGATCCATAGCTCTTGAAGGAGTTGAGCCTCTAGGCTCAAAACAAATCTTAATTACACTCCTCTTTACTGGGCCACAGAGGCTGCACTGGAGTGGGTGCCCTTTTCATAAATACATATCAGAATCCATAAATCAAAATTAATGCGCGTGAGCGGCCCATGAATCATACATTAGTGACTGAACAGATACAGCTGACAGATTCCCACTCTGATCCCATAAATTTCAGGGAAAAGGTAGTCCTTAATGCATCTGTGCTTCATGTAAACTGAGAATGCAGTAATAGCTGTAAGTAGGGCTGGGTATAGATACAGATTTCCCAAATTCAATTAGCTTTGGTTTGATTCAAATTTCGATTTGATTCCGATTCATTTGGGTGTATTTCAGACATAATGTATTTCTTTACAACAGCCCAGATGGTGGCTCATCTGATTTAGTCAGAATGATCTGTTTTGTAATGTTAGTATTTCTGTTTTGTGTCATGTGGAAAGCAAAAATATTCTGCCCCAAAAAAAAAAGGAAGTCCAAAATCATTGATCAAAACAGTGATTTTTGATCAGTGCTTCTTCAATGACACATTTTGACTGTGCCAGCTTCTATTTCATGCACACAAAGTGGACGAGTTACAATTTTCCGGTTTCGGTAAAAGTTAATTTTGGCACATTACTATTATGAATCTTATCTTTTGATTTGCATCAAGAAAAAATAAGGTACACTCACACTGGATGGAATCGATCAAATGAAAACATTTTTGCTTTTGGGTGGTGTCAATCTGACTCCTGTATCGGACATTGTAAAAAAACAACAATTATTATTAAAATTTTCATATATTAATATTTTTTTGTTGTTTTTGAAATTCAAGCAAAATTACTATATTATGTTGTGTACAAGTATACAAGTTTTTTTGTCATACCACAAAAGGATAACTGAAAAAGATGTTATGATGTCTACTTGGCAGTTTGTCACTGACGAACACCCTTTTTTATAGAGGAGCTTTATAGACTTTCTGCAAGAGCCGAGTCCATCCCTTAGCAATTGTTACCTCATAAAAAGAAGTAAACCCTAATGAAGCCATTACACAGTCCATATTCTCCATCAATCATGCATTTACACTGATATGCCAAAGCGTAATGTTGGTCATGTGCCATTCTCACCTTCTCCTTGGCAAAAGCAGCCCTTGAATCCACAGACAAAACCCAATTACAGATAACAATGTGCTAATCTCTGTTCCCAGGGAGCAGAGTCGGTCTGGAGAGAGATAGCGATGCCGCAAGGCTGAAACGCAGGCCAGATACAGCCTGTATGACAGACCCTGTTTTTTTGTCTCCTTCACTCCTTCCTGCTAAAGTCATGCTCCTTTCGACCACCCCCCCAACCCCCTTCGAAACTCACACATAGACACTCATCCTGACACCTTCACCACCCTGAATCTTTTACCCTTTTACAGCTAATCTTTAAATGTAAATTCTATGACGGGAAAATAGAGGAGGCACGAGATAACAGGTTACATCTTCACTCCTGCACTGCTATCGTCTTCTGCATCGCTGAAAAGCACCTATTCAATAAGATTACCTTCTGGCAGAGTGCACGGCGACACACCGCGGCTTTGTATTCATTAAACACACATCCCCGGCTTATCTGAAATATAAAGGGGCTTGTCAGGATGGCACATTGTGTGTGTGTCTAAGGGGAAGGCAATGTGCATTAGGGCGATTACAATATCAGCCTGGTCCAGATGGAGGCAGGAAAATAAACAGAGGGGGAGAGAGAGAGCGAGAGAGAGAGAGAGAGAGAGACAGAGACAGAAGACAGAGAGGTAGTTTAGCGTGCGCGTGAGTGACTGCGTTTGTGTGTGTGTGTGAGTGCGGCTGATGGATGTGAGTGAAAAATAGTATGTGTTGGAATAAGAGAGGTAGGAGATATAATAAAAGAGAAGATAATTGGCAAGTGAATCTTGGATTAACAGAAAGAGAGAGTAAATGAGAGAGGAAGACAGATAGTGAGCGAGGCTGGGCAGCCTGGACACCTGTCAGCTGGAGCAGCGGTTTGTTTAGTTAACCCTGGTGTGGAACACAAAGACGGCTCAGGTTCAGATCGACCGCACTGCAAGTTCAGATCCAACTTTATAGGAATCCTTCAGCTGTTTTAAGACACCACAAAAGTATTTAGTTCTGCTATATATTCATCCGTTTCAAGGATTTGAATAATTCCCTGATCAGAAACATCTGTTAATTATATATATATATAAATTTTATATCCATTACATTTGTACAAATTAATATCTAATATCTAGGACAAAATTGTTTTGTAAAAAAAGCCCCATGTAAATTCTTACACACACCCCTTGACTTTATATTGCCTCGTTATATTGTACACTCCAGCCCTACGATACAATAAAAACCAATCATCCTCTTCTCTCACATTATGCTTTCATGTTTTATGAAATCCAATAACCACACGCTAAATTCCTCTGTTGAAAAATTTGTAGCCATTATGCCCCCTATCGATCCAAAGCATGGATTCTGGGAGATGGCGGCCGCCTCAATCATTCATGGCCTGCTCTCCACAGAGACTCACGTCGAGTCAAATCTAGAGCCCTCGCAAATAAGGGGTCTTTCGCCCCGTGACAAATCCCAACATCTCGCGTCGCTTATTTACTGCGCAAGATTGAGTGTGTCAGCAAGTCCAACAGTAGCCCTCAATGAATATAAAGAGCCTCATACATGATATAGCTCAATGGAAAGAGATGTGAGTGAAATACCGCTAATGCATTTTGGGAATGTTTCCCTTAAGAGCTGAAACATTAAGAGCGCATATAATGCACTTGGCTGATGTCGTGTAACTGAACTTGATCGTTTTTCTTCTCTTTTGTTATTACAATTTTTATTCATCCGGAGAAATTATATGGGCTGTCAGATTAGACCTTTTTGGACACGTATAGTTACTCGCTGCAAAATTTACAGTGTGTTTCTGTATCCTTATGCACAAAGAGTATGTTTTTGATGTAAATTTGCATGAAAGAGAAATTGTGAAGCAACGAGACATGCTGTGTATTTGTGCAAGTGTCTGGTGAGAATGTCTGCCAGTTTATGTATGGGGTTAATGACATCACTAATGAAATGAGTTACTGCAATGATAACACGCTTGGCTTTCAGCCAGAACGTCTGCTGTTCGTCATTTAAAATACATAGTAAGCAGCACCAACTACAAATGTTTTTATGCTGCTGTGTTTAAGGTAAATGAGAAGCACATTTATCAGTGGAGGAACATTGTCTTTCATGAACACGAAAAAAAAAAAGACTAATATTTTGCAATGCATGGTTAATTCATTTCTAGTGGTGCATGATGCATATAGATAATTAATTCAGAATATATTTATTAAATAAAATATAAGCTTAAACCAATACGAGAAAACATCTCCCAGACATATTTGAAAATAATGGATGAGTATTTCCATATCTCTCTCAAACACAGCTGTGCGTGTTGGTGTGGGCAGCCGAGTCATCTCTTCATTATGCTGTGGCAGTGTCTGGTTTCATGCGTTTGACCCGTGTGAGGCCAGTGGGAGTGGAGGAGAGGGGAACAGGTGTGAGGCAGGCCGGCTGGTGGCTGTGCAGATGGCCTCAGCCAGAAGATGTTGCTGCCTGCTAATGCTGGCTTCAAACACACACACACACTGCTCATCGCTAACCGAACCCTAACCTCCAGCCACCATAGACCATGTTTGCCTTTAATCAAGGTACGTTCACTACCTGCACTGTCCCTTGGGCTCTAGTTCGAATCTCATGTTGACAGCCGCAGAGGGGAATGACATTAATGAGGGGATGACCAAATCATAGTGCCATAGTTACATAGCCTCCATTTGACCAGCATAGCCTCCATTTTCTGAATCATACATAAAATCAATAAAGATTAACATATCTTCAAGCAACCAGTAGAGATGCCTTTAAGAAAATAAATTGTAAATCTACTTGAGATGGACAATCTATGATGAGAATGTGTACAAGACAACTGACTGTTTTAAAAAAACTGCATAAATCTGTGACATGAGCAACACAAGCTATGAGAACGAGCATCTTTCGTCAAAGAACAGGGTCTCCAAAGTCCAAACCAATTTTTTTGTGTGTGCCTTAAATACACAAGGACTGCCCCTGAGAGCAATGGAAATAAAAATCTACCATTTAATTTTCATTTTAACCACCCAGCCTTAAACTTCAGAACCTCAACTCCTCAGTCAAGAGAAAGCTTAAGCGCTGAGAGTGGACTATTCACATCATGATGGATTTGAGAAGATGAGCTTGACGGGAGAAGCTTTTAAAAAGCTGGCTCAGTCACAATTGATAAGCGCATCTTCTCAATCCATTGTGATGTCACAGTTGTCAATACAGCTTCTCAATCAAACTTTGACATCACAATTGTCAGACTCATCTTGTCAAGTCACAACTGTCAATGGATCTGTTCAATACATTTGATATCACAATTGTTAAAGACATTTGTTTAGCTTAATCTTAATTTGATGTGATATCACTCTTGTCAGATGCATTTTAATCCATGGCGACATCACAATTGTAAATGGATCTTCTCAAATTATATCAATATTGTTAAAGACATCTTCTCAATTGTGATGTCACAATTAAACACAGCAGCTTCTTAATCCAAAGTGAAATCCCTATTGTCAAACGCGTCTTCACACCTGGTTTATCAACATTTTTAAATCCATTGTGGTGTCACAATTTTCTGTCTGTCTCACACCAGATATTTTGCCTACCTGTGTTTGTAATCAAACATTTGATTTGATCAAATTTGCAACGCTTGGAAATCTCGCGGACTGGCCAGCAACAGTCCTCAAGCTTATTAGAGACCGTGTTTATAGACGGAGGTGATATTGCATTCTCCCAACAGATGGCATGCTGATCGACAGTTGATGTTTAACTGTTGACTTCATATATTATTATGGATGGTATTACATGTGTGTAATAAAAATATTCTTATGAAAAAAGAAAATGACGAAAAATAAATCTAAAAGCTGCATTAAAAGATGCATAAAGACCTACAGTGTTGTGTTGGATTTGTAAGGCCATAAACTCTAAGATAATGAATTTACTGAGCACGTGAGATTGTAGACAGAGCCCATATATTTTCACAAGAAAAAAAAATCTTTATTACAATCTACAGCGATAAATAGTATTTTTTACCTTCTTACACAATGTGCCTTTAGTTCAATTCACATTATTTTGTAAAGCGCTTTTCAAAAAGGTTAATCGTTTTAAAGCAGCTTTACAGAAAATGCATGTGTCTACATTACAAATAGTTACGGAAAAAACATACACATAATATCTCGAAACGAGAAAGATTTTTTTTTTTGATATAAAATCCAAATGAAATTAATACGCGTAACATGAAAGAAACGCTTTGTATGAGCGTTGTTTATTTGTTGTTTACGAATAGAGTTAAACGCGATCAAACCCTGTTAAACGTCAATTTTGTTAAGATTTATCCTACAGCGATGAACAATTACTGTAAGTGACCATTTAACTTTTTATGGGGAAATATGACAAACTGCATATCAGTATTTATTGTTGGTGATATACCTTTACGTTCTATTAAATTAAGCAATGTGGGCAAAACGAAACGAGTTATAACAATATTCGGCGAAAGAAAAATAAAGTGTTTGTCATTTACCCAAACCGCACAATAAAACATTCTAAAAAATTAATAAACGTGGCTAAAGTGTACAGACTAGCATTCATCTGAGATCACGAGAGAAAAAGATGAGGATACTGCACGACTTACACTGAAAAGACGTAGAAATTCCCACCATGCGTAACGGCGTTGTGAGAGAAAAAATTAATTTCCTGTCCTCGACTCCGGTCGATATATTAGTGATGTTTCTCAGTCATAAACGTGTACTTCCCAAGACGAAGAAGAAAATGTGTCCGTCAAACTCCAGTGCACAGCTCTAGAACCGCTCCAGTGTGCTGAAGGGCAGTTGAGCTCGAGGCTCGGATGAAGCTGAACCTGACAAGCGGATGATGCTGTGTGTGTCTCGAGCTCAACTCATTTAGTGCGGCGTTTTCCTTCAACTGTCCGAGTACATGAACACGAAACACGCGAAAACGTTTGATCCTGGTGTGCGAAAAGAGTCAGAAATACTTCGAGAACAGCGAAGTAGTGATGAAAACGGCTTGTTGCGAAGAGCCTCTAACGCCCACCCTGCTGCTAGGAGAAGCTGTGGTACTTTGCCTCTAGTCGGCGAGCTTCGGCGGGAAACCCAGGTGCAGCGTGGGCGGGGCTTTCTCTAGCGGTGGGCGTGGCCTAACACAACAGGCATGGATATAAAATGTGTACAGCAGTTTATGGGATAAACAACAGCATATAGAGCGGGACATATGAGAGATTATGAGAAAAGGATGGGATAATAATGGATAAAGCTTGTTGTGGTCTGTCACACAGCTTGCTGTAACTTTAAGCAAACACTTGCCTATGGCCTGTTTACACCTGGAACATCAGGACAGCACTAAATAAATAGAAGCCATTTCCACTTCTGAGTATTTTTTTTTTAATTATGAAAAAAATTAAACGAAGAAATAAAATCACACTGTGAGATATTGAGTTGCAATTGTGAGATATAAAGAGGAATATAAAAATTAATTACTTTTTTAACTCTGGTGGAAACTAGCTTCCAAAACAGAAATTTAAAGGGAGTCATACGTGAAATGTGATATCAGACATACTATAAAGCCCATATACTTTATATAAATACAATGCATGTTATGCAAATTTTGTCATCAGCACAGTACACACCTGAATTTTCCAACCAAGCGTAACAGTGTTACAAAAAAACAACAAAAATAAAACTATTTATTCATACCTTTTGGAGAGAAATAGCACATAGACTGACAAAAGTAAGCTAACGGTACTTGTAAAAAAAGAAGAAGTATACTTTGGGCTTAAATAATAAATGTTCTTTAGGACAGGTACTCTCACATGACAAATCAAAACGAAAGGAGACATGAAAACACATTGTAAACGCCAATGTTTCTCAGCTGTCCACTTGTGATCGGATCACCCGAGAATGCAGAGATCTTACCAGGTGTAAACAGGGACATGGATATCCCCAACATCCCCCCCAAGCCAAAAAAAAAAAGAGATGGATTTGTAGTCAATCCATATGAGTTTTTCAATGACCCCTTCTTCAACTTTTACATTTGGTCCCCCCTCAATCTGGAATATTTGGTTACATCCTTGGGCAAACACTTCCCCGACCATCTGGACTTCATCTCGGCCCGCCGAGCCAGGAAAAGCAGAAGCGCCGTTTACAGCCCGATGATAACAGCCTCTTTCACACAGCCGTTCATGAAGTTAATGCGTCGCAGGCTCTCTCTCAAACCTTGCTTTTAACCCCAACCCGACCCATACGCTGTATGCTTCAAGTGAGATATGTATATTCTAGAGGGGCGTATTTTACAATAAGGTTCTGGAACAGGATTATGAAATCATTCAGGCAGCTACCATTAACTTGGCCACAGCCCAAAATGTGATGTCTTATACTCATAACAATGTTTTCCTCTTGATTCAGTTGCTCAATTGAGGATTTATTCATGTAATTGCAAGAATGAGCTTAATTCTGGCTATTTATTTCCTCATTTGAGTAGTTACGGTTTCTCAGAGATGATGAAAAGTCTGGAATTCTGACAAGGCTTCTCTCACCGGAGTTTGTGATGTGCAGGTTTGAGCCTTTGTTCCTCTCAGACAAAGACAACTCAGTGAGATGCCTCTCAATTTGGGAGCCTGCGAGCCGCCGGCTGAATGAAACACGCTTGTGTCAGATCAGCACAAACAGACCCGACCCTCTGTTATCACAAGGACTCAATCCGATCTTCTTTGTGCACAGCGTGCGTTAGAGAAAAGCTACTTGTGGCAATCACAGGGCAACATCTTGACACCGGAGGTAAAAGGGATGGTGGTTTAGGAAACCTGCAGGGGCACGAGCGGGTGTCGTGTCCACTGATAACAGAACAAGAGACCAGGAAACACACAGTGCTGTTTTTGCTACTGGGGTTCCTGAAAGTTAGCCGCCCTGGGCGACAGGCCGCACACACACAGGATACCTCGCCTCTGCTGAGGGAAAAACATGCTGGGTCTGACACACACAAACGGCCACACAGACTTCCTGCATTTCCCCACCTACCGGTCAGCCACCTGTGGCATGCATGCAAACACGCATCTGGCACTGTCTGGGAGCTCTAAAACAACAGTAAAAAAAAAAAGAAAGAAAAGATGCTAATGGTGTGTGTTGACATTGTGCAACTCATTTATATTTACTGATTCATTTAGCAGATACTTTTATACAAATGAGGAATACAACAAAGCAATTCATCTTAAGGAAGTAACTTGTATAAAGTTACCCTCCCTTTGACCCATTATGGTTGCAACACACATTTAGAAAGCACATCCTTAACAGCGAGAGAATTAACACCGTAAAGCCTGACATGTAATAGTAAAAAAAAAAAAAAAAAGCGAATTTTTTGGGTAACACTTTAGATTACAGCCCGGAAAGTACTGTGTAATTAAAGCGATTTTACAGCTTAACTTTTGGTAGTGTACCTATAACGTATTTACAATATAAGTATAAGGGAACAATATTTTAAGTTTGGGGAATAAAGGGGTAACAACCAGGGAGAATTATTTATACTGTAAGTATTATATAACTAAGTGGTACTTATTCTACTATTATGATACAACAATCTTACATTTGGGAGCAATTTAGCGAGAACATACACTGCGTATCTACCTTTTTGAAATAATGGTGAACCAGTACATACTGTATAGGCTTTTTAAAAACTACAGGGTATATATCTATGCATTTTTAACGTAATCTTTTTAACAAAATTGCACTGAAAACGAAAACTATTGCAACATTTGCTTAAATATTGGGGAAAGATACTCTTGTTTCATGTAGTGGTGCTTGTTACCCCCTTGTTCCATGTAGTTACAGGGTAAGTGTGACATTGCGGGCCGTAAATTAAAGTGGTGCTTGTTACCCTCTTGTTCCATGTAGTTACAGGGTAAGTAAAATAAAAATGCATACACACAATCTTATATCACTGACTCAGAAACCTTTATTTATTATACAAGCACCACTTACCCTAGTGTAACCACATGAAACCAGATATATTTCCCAGTATTTAAAAAAAAATGCAATAGTCTTAGCTTTTCTTGCCTTGAAACATGTTTGCCCAAACTTAAACATCTGAACTTTTGCTATAAAAAACCCCCACACAATTATTACAAAAAGGTACGCAGTGTATGTTCGCGCTAAAATGCTCCCAAATGTAAGATTGTTAATAGTAGAATAAGTACCCCCTAGTTCTATAATACTTACAGAATAAATGTTTTTTTTATTCTCCTGGTTGTTACCCCTTTATTCCCCAAACTTTACATATTGTTCCCTTATACTTACATGCAAGTACATTATAGGTACACTATAATTACCGCAAGTTACACTGTAAATTCCTCTTAATTACACAGTACTTTCCGGGCTGTAATCTAAAGCGTTACCATTTTTTGATATGGAACACTTAACTGAAACAAAAACAAAAAAAGAAAAAAAAAGAAAAGAAGTTTGCATATGTATTTTTGATAAGCATCATATTTGATACATCTTTTTTTACAGCTTTTTAATATAGTATATTTGAGAATATGAAGCTCATACTCATGGACGGAAAAAAAAACAGTTTTATTCAGATGCCTAAACTGAACACGTGACGTTCTATTCGGAGCTGTTCTCGTCCTTGGACTAGGAATTATGTTTTGATAGCAACACTCTCAACGTCCAAATGAATCTGCAGGGGTCAAGTGGTACAACGGTCACGCGGTACAGGTAGGAGCTCTTAAAAAATCCCTTTTTTGCTCCTTTACTGAGTTCATTAGGCATTGAGAAGTCACGTGACCGAAATGTTTGTTTTTTCACAAAAATTTTTAGACTGCAAAAAAATATGCAATTATGATATCTTGTATCACAGGCATGCTTGTAATGTCAATGAAATCTTCATAACAGTAAAACAGACTACTTAGATAAAATGCATATAAATATCAGTTATCACTCTGTATCTCCCAATAACCATCTATGTCTTAGGGTGCATTTACACGTCAGTTATGTTTTTCACGTACAGATGAAAACTTTGTCAAAACATATAATGCAATGCAGTGCAATGATGATTGAGAGATGAAAAAATATTTTCTCCATGTAGCATTTCTGCTGTGAACCCTTGGAAAAATAAATATATATATTTTTTAAATGTAGGCATCTTCTTAGTCAATAAAGAGCACAAAACAAAATAACAGAATAAAAAGCAGAGTGATGAAATATTGGATTTTTAAAACGTTTAAAACTCCAGAGTGCCTCATGCAGTTTAATCCTCCATTGGAGTTGCTATTATCCTTAATGGAAAATAACGTCAATATCAACTGAAAGTGCACACATACTGTTGTGTCCTATTTTCGCTCATTTAAAGTTTGCACAGCACTGTCCAATGTTTTGCAAAGCAAAATGGAATTTATTATTGACAAGGATGCACAAGTTAACTCTACAGCTACAAAATTGTTTCTGCAAAAGTCATGACTTCAAAAGAGATTTTTTTCTTGCAAACAGAGAGTGCAGTATTTTTACGGCAGGCCGACGGTTCACTTGGCATATTATTGAATTCAAATTCCGTCTGGCAGCTCCCTTTTCCTGAGAGTGAAGGGGAAAATCTAAGTGGGAAGAAATTGACAAGCGCTTCTACCTCTGTGATAATGTAATTAGCGAGCCGTTCTCCAGAGCTTCACCTAATTCTCCAACCAAGTTCTTGTCAGAAGGCTGTATATTACTAGAAGATGTTTCACACCTTCCCCTTTCTCAACAAATCACACTTGCCTTTACATTTACTTATTGTTTTTTTTAAATCCCTCAGACAATTCCTCAGATAAATCAACCAACAGACCTCTCTTTGTGTAAATTAAAATATGGAGGAAAGCAATACAGTACAGTCCTGCTCTTGGGTATCTCGTAAGGAAAATCAGTCCAAAGTGGCAGATATACAAGTCTCTCAATGCTGAAGTTTGGGGATCTGGGGGCGTCCTCTGGGTTCTGGGATCTGTACAGTTCTTTTTGAAGTGCACACATGTGAAAAACACATCTTAGTGCCATCAACCAGCTCAGCTCCCATCGGCAATAAAAGTTGACAGACAAGATATATGAAGTGTAATTTTGCCCTGACTGTCAGTCACAGATGTAAAAACACACATACACACTCGCACACAGTCTTTCTGAACCCTGCTCCTTGAAATATGTCCTCGTCGTTGTGCCATGAGAATGAAAGACAGTGTATTGATTTGCCCAGACCTGCCTTATTTCAACAACTGGAAGTGCTCTCAGTCAAATGGGTTTCCCACACACATCAGGAGAAGCCTGTCTGTGAAGCAGACAAATGAAGAAGCCAGAAAGAGGGAGCATAAACACACTCTGGCATACAGTACATATGAGGACACCCCATCTTCAACAACACACACACACACACACACATAGACACACATGATTTAAGGAATCTAAGGCAGCTTTTGGAATAGTGTTTGTTTGCATCGGGAGAAGACATCAACATACAAGAATCACCTCAGTGAAATGGGATATTAACAAATATGTTTTTAACAAGGGAGTATTTTGAGCTTGTGTTTACAGGCTCGGCCTACCTTAATTCACATAAAGTAAACGAAGCAAATTGTTATGAGGTTCTCAACAGACACAAAACTTGGGGGGCAACATTGCAACCCATTTTAATTCTATAATCTGACATATTTGAGAATGGAACAAGATATTTCAAGAGAAAAAAAATGTAGGGCAGGACTTTATCCATCAATTCATTGGAACATGAAAAGTCGGTGTTACAGATTTGAAGAGAGGGGTTTAAAAAGGAGGGACTGCTGACGGCAGCTAAAAGAAAGTTAATACATTTTGAGCTATAGTTCTAGTAAAATTTTGGCACTGTCCAACGGTTAGCATTGACCAGTTAGCCCCAGATTATGAAATTACACCATTATGGGTGCAAAAATCCAGCCCATTCTCATCCCTAGGCGTCATGAAACTGACGCCTTGGGAATCATTTTGACCATGCTTCAATATTCGACGCTTTAGGAACCCTTTAGCGTCAGTTACATGACGCGATCCTAGGGCGTCATCTTGCTGACGCTTTACCTTTAACGTCAGTTAGATGACGCTATCTAATCCTAACCCTACCCCAGACCTAAACCTACCCGCGTCATCTAACTGACGCTTAGGTAAAGCGTCAGTAAGATGACGCCCTAGGATCGCGTCATGTAACTGACGCTAAAGGGTGCCTAAAGCGTCGAATATTGAAGCATGGTCAAAATTGTCATTTTAGTGACGCCTTGGGGTGAGAATGCGTTGAAAAATCATCTTCCTCCTTTGACGGCCATTCAAAATAACTTATTTTGCTGTAATAGTTTTGTCATAAATCTTGTATATTGCTAATATTTTATATAAAATGTTACCATTTTTTCTACTTTCTGAAGGCTCCTAAAAGTGTGAAATGGACTTACATTAATCCATGTTTTCTGTCATTGATGCCCCAGTCCTTCAAGCTTAGCTCAGGTTTGATTGGTTTGCATCCAGTGTGCCCATAACACAAAATGAGAAAATGTTGCCTTGGGATGCATGGGCAGTGCCAATGCATAGCTTTCTCCAGGTATTATAGACCTCCATGGTTGTAAAGACTCCATGAGTCTGATTCTTATTCTAGTATTGCAAGTCACTTTGCTAAGAAAGTGTCTGCTAAGAACATAAATGGTAACTTAATACAAGCCTTTAGGCGGAACTTGCTTTGGCTGACTCTAACGTGATGGTGGCTATGCACAGTAGCCACTGGAACAAATGAGCTCTGAAGACAATTTATATGTACTCTGACTCTCAAACTGATACTGGAGTCTAGAGACTTCCCACACTCTACAATTAATGGAATAGGTCACCCAAAACTGAAAATACTCTCATTATTCATTCATTCTTATGTGGTTCCTAACACGTTGGACTTTCTTTTCTTCCATGGAAAACTAAAGGTGAATTTTTTGAAGAATAGCCACTCTTGGCCACTCAATATAATGAAAGTAAACGAGGACTGGCACTAGCAAACTTCAAAAAGCACCATAAAAATATCACTTTCTTTAAAGTGTCATGAAATGTAGCCCAAATGAATTGCGCACTATATTCCAAGTGTTCTGAAGTCATACGATAGTTCTGTGTGAGGAAATGACTAAAAGTCATTATTCTCTGATCATTTTTCAGTAGGCTGCTAACTGTTGAATCTGAACCATTTAGTCAGAGAACAAATCATTCAGAGAGATTTTGTGAACTGAAATCCACCAACAATATATATTTTTTTATTTCCATTATATTATAAAGAGTAGCCAGGATATTTATCAAAAAGTGAACCACGAATGAAAGTAATTTAGGTTTGGGTCAACATTTTTGGATGAACTATCCCTTTTAAACTTGCTTTTATACTTTTTCCACTGGTAGACAGGAAAACAGAAAAAGAGAAGCAAAGAAAACATAGACTTTGTTTGGGAGAAGGAGAGCTGTCTCTGGCTGAGGAAAAGAGAAGAGAAAAGGAAAGGAGAGACCGACAGCAGAGGAGCGACACTGCCAAAGGTATAGGCCTGATTGGCAGCATCACTTCTCACCATTCATCACACAGGAACTCCAGACTTCCCAAATCCTTCAGCAGATGGAGCGGCCACTCGGTTTAAACACCTGATATGAAGCCATCCGTCATGCTGTAATGCGGCAGTTGGGTCTGCAGCTGGGCCCTCGATACGGTGTGGGCTTGGAAAGTAGCCTGAGTGCACCCGTGATGGACTAGAGCCAGGCAGGCTGCACCGCACCACGCTCTCCCCTGATAGCATTCACAGCCCTCCACTGGACCATGGAACAGGTGGATGAGAGAGAGAGAGAGAGAGAGAGAGAGAGAGACAGAGTGACTTCATGCGTAGTGGGGTGGGGGCAAGGTTGAGGCAGAGCGGTGGATAGAAAAATGCACACAGCTTCCTGCGTTGAATATCAATGCATTGAGAACCCCAAGAGCAATACACCAACCCCACACAAATAAATAATCATTACTGTCCTTTAGTCAAGCACAGAAAAAGAACTGCAATTTATTTCAGCAAAATACCAGGCGCAGATGCTCTGTTCGAAAACCTAGTTAGCCGCCTACTGAGGCAGCATTTTAAGGCAACATATGTGAAAGCTGTTCAAAAAAAGGTATGCAACTTAATTATACAGCATTGGATACATATATATATATATACTTCTCTTCTGAATTTTGGGGCCTGTAAGATTTTTTATTTTAATATATTTATATATTTTTTTTTATCAGTTTAATGCATCTTTGCAAAATAAAAGTAGTCATTGTTTTTTAAAAATGCAGTTAGCTTAGCAACATGCTAACGTCTAACTCTATTGAAATCTACTGCAATTCGAGTTCACCGCAGTGTGCTCAAACTCTCACCTTAAGATGCTCCATGATGGTTAGGATGCTCCCTTAGAAGGCAGCTGACTATGTTGGCAGGGAGTCAACTTTCTAGGTTTTGGAACAAAGCCAAGATGATATATTTTTCTCTGTTTCTCTCTCTCTCTCTCTCACACACACATGCACGGATTGTATAGTGGATCTCTCATTAGCTAGAGCTCTGCTGCAGGCTCTGTGGAAGCCTTGAGTCTGAGGACTAATTTGTCAACAAAAACAATTAGGGGGAATGATCCGTTACACTGGTTTTAATGAGTACAGTCAGGTCACAACACTAAAAGTGACAACGGAAAGGTCATCACAGCACCACTCAGATACCCACCCACACACACCCGACCATATCAGTCTGTGCTGAATGAGCTGCTTATGAAAACCGTAATTGTTCAATACTTAAACACAGCATGAACACGAATGTTTAAGAGTTCGTAAAGACACATTTTCAGCTATGAATTCAGCTAATAAAAAGAGTCAACGCCGCTATCTGCAGTTTTTCATCACTGAGTTCACAAACATTTTATGTGAGGGTTTTGTTTATTTCTATGACCTTGGCGAGGCCTTAGTGGATATCTAATAGAGACAGTGGTTGCTGTAGCTATGGTAACCATGACTACCATTTATGGAGGATTCTAACTTTTGTTTGATTTGAATGGGAATGTCTTTACCCAGTTAAGCCTGGCATTGCTTCAAGTATTCTGAGAGCAATGTCTACAAATCAAATGAGTGTCTTAACTACAGTTAATTACTACATGCACGGCAACCTTTTTGGTTAATGTGAATTGCTTCGAATAATAGCATATTTGATCAGCTTTGGTCTGCTTCTTTGAAAACAATATCATTAGTGTTTTAATCTATTACTGACGCATGCAGGCTAACAAACTTGTCTGAGCACATAAAATCAAAGTGCCGATTGAAGTTGATCAATACTGCATTAATTACAGCGGCTGGCAAATTGGGTTCAGCCTGTGTAATTGGACAGATACCCTGTTTTTAATAATAATAATTAAAAAAAAAATGTTACATTAAAAGCTAATTTTGCTCTCAGAAATGAGGACACTTCCCCAAGCTGCATGTTCCTCCCTGTCCTTGTCCCTCCATTATCTGATGTCAGGCTTTAACTATGTAGAAAAGAGCTTTTTTGTCACGGATCATTGCCTAACCTTTACAAATGCTTCATCTCCACCCCATCACAGACCTTTGTCGTCTGTCTGCTGTCTGATGGAGGAAATGGCTCACATTCGTGGACTCTCTACCTTCCCCCCACTTGTATGAAATGCATTTGAAAGCAGGTGAAAAAGAGGGCAGATGGGCTGCAGGTAAGATACTGTATGCTACAAACTGTAGTAGTAGTCAGTTTTACGGGTGTTGTTTGTAGGCTGATGCTCAACAAAATGCTTTTTAAAAGCACATGATGCCTATGCTCAGAAAAGAACACCTTCCTATTGCGGCAGTATATAATTTCTGTATGCAAAGAATACATTGATATTCCACAATGCCTCAACAGTCTGTCTCATCCTGACAGTCAATTTCCAGTGTGATGCATGAAGCAGAAATAATATCAGTTGTGAATTCTAGCATCTTTCTTGACTAATCCTAACACATTTGATCAGATTGCTAAATGTAAAAAATTGGATTAAAAACCCCAAATACCCACTACCACTTTTTATTCCCAAGATGATAACTGGATACCACTTACTGAATTAACCAAGCACCATACACTATAAAAAGTGGTAACCTGCTGCAACTGTTAAGCAATAGACGTTTATTTTTTACACTCAGAAGAGTTCAGCATGGTAATGGATATGACAACGTTAATGTAGCTACTTGGTCTTGGCGGAATAGATCTGCTATGCTGCTGCTGATATTGCTGCTGCTGAAGAGCAAGTACAGAGACTTGTTACTGTCAACATGTACAGCTGCTGCATAAATATATGAAATGACCTGTCGCAGATCTTTATAGGTGGAGCTGGGGAAGGCGGAGGGTTTCAGAGGAACTTTGAACGCGCTTTGCAAACTGCTACAGTAAACAGTGACCAACTATTGAAATGTTGAACAGCAACCTCATTGGCTGCAAATGCAACAGGAACCAATCAGCTAGTGCCGTGTTTAACGATGTAATTGTTAGCAGGTTGCGTTAAGGACCCATCAGTATGTGCAATCTTAAGTTCCATGACAGAACTTGGTATTTAAACCATGAAAATGTATTTTGTGGGTATACATTTATGTATTTAGGTTGATTCAGTAATACCAACATTTTTGAATCTAATAAAACTAGTTCATTTAGAAGTTGCCATTTTAAAGTTATTTTTTCCAATGATAAACATAGCGAGGTCATATGATAAAAATATTGCATACTACAGTTAAACTGTTTATTGTGCCATAAGGTTTTCTGTTTCCCTTACCCGTTTTAAAACAGTAGGCACTAGTACACAGTGTTACCCTACACAGTATTCAGTAAGTATTAAGCAAGTATTCCATTCCGAACATATGGCATGGAAGTGTAAACACCTGTCCAACATCACAGTATATTTTAAATACACCATCATTTAAATGTTTGGTATTGTATTAATTGGGCTGTGACAGCAGTTATAAGTTTAATTTCTCAAGTTTGCTTTAAAAATCAAATTGCATTTATCCAATCAAAAAGAAAGAAAAAATAGAAAGAGAAAAAGAGATCCAAGTGGACAACAGGTAGAGATGGAGCGATAATGCTGTGAACAAAGTTGTACTGGTAGTGTGGCATGCTCAGGTTGTCTGATCAGGCATGTGAGCAGAGAGACTGGAGCTGTCAAAGACAGCCTGAGCAATTTATGGAGGTGCAGTCGCCTATGAAAGGAAATGTCATCAGAATCGGTGAAAAGCCATTATGTTAGAAGGGTGGAAACGCTTTGAAGGTAATAATGCACTCGGTAATTAAATGAATATGAATGCCAAGTGTCCATGCCACTTTGAGAGAGTCATTTTCACAAAGAGATCATTTTCTTATTGTCCAATCAATGGGGGAGGGTGGAAAAGACTGAAAAATGAACTCTTCACACCATCAAGTGCTTCTCGTTGAGCGAGGACTTTCTGGTTGGTTGAGGGCCAAGGTTAAAATGACAATGCAAACACAACTCACATCTGACCATACCTATACAACCACATGTGGAGTATGTCAGACAATGCAGGCAAACATTGCTTTGCAGCACACGATGAATGAATTGATAGAGAACCATTCAGACTCTTATCAGATAGCTTTTATTCTCTGGTCTGGTGGATCAGGCCATTTCATGCAGTGAGAGCTGTGCAGTAGGGAGATAAGGAGAGAGCTTCAACAAAGAGCTCAATTTATGAATGCGGTCAATATCCGAGGAATGCAACACTTAGTCACATCATCACGCTTCTCCAGCTGGATGTTATCAGAGTCTGACTACGACAAAACACGAGAAAGAAAGAGGGAGCGTAGAGCGAGGAGAGAGAGAGAGATTGTATTAATGTGAACAGTACTCACAGTTGGACAATGCCACCCCCCCAGTGAGATAATTTCCTCTCAAAATTGCAATCAAAGCTGCCGAAACACTTCAGCAACAATATTAACTCAACGGCTCCTAGGGGGGAACTTTTTATCCCTCTGGTTTTTGCCAACCCATCCTTTCTTTTATTCTGTCGTGCAAAATTGCCCTGTTAATGTCCTCACCATTGACGTTTAATCATAAATTTAAAGGATGCTGAACAGAGGGCGTTTTTTATTTCGAGAACAATAAACGCCCTTCAAAGCCTCTTTGCACAAAAAATAAAATAACAGTTTGCATCAAAAGTACTTGAGCAGAAGTATTGAGCAGACTCTTGAATCCTTATTCTGATTACATGAAAGTAGCTGTAAATTTAAAACATAAATTGTACATTTTGTATCAGTTATAAAAATAGCTGAAGCTTTGTCTAGGGCTAGGCATTCTGAGTTTTAGGGTGCGTGAGGTTCATAACACAGTGCTTTCAAACTCACCAGAGGAATGTATTGCTCAGATGTCGCTCTTTTATAGCTAATCAGACTTATGCTTTAAGTAAATGTTTTCACTAAAGGATTAAAATATACAAATAGAAAGAAATTAGTTGTTGACATACAGACAGTATATAAAAGTATAGAAATGAATGTGATAGATAATTTGATCTTGAAAGAGTTTGTTGAGATAAATTACACTTTACTTTGCAATCTCTGCAAATTTGAGTGACATATGTTTGGGATCTCTTCTGAAATGCACATGATAGGGTCATTATCCATTTGCTTGCCATTTAATCTCATTGTTATATATGAGAAACAACTGAGATTTTTTTTACTTTAAAAGGACAGTCACACAACACTTTTCATTCCATTGACTTCCATCCATACACATATAAATGTGGGAGATGGAAAAGCAAACTCATGCGAAGGAGTTTCACATTTCGCTGTGTTCAAAGGTTCAAGTTTGGTGAAATTTGACCTGCAAATTTGTATCACAGGAAAATGTGTGATCAATAGCATATTGATACATCACAGCACAACCTCTTAGCTAACCCCCCCCCCCCCCCGCCCCCAAAAAAAACCCTCTTAGCTGAATTGAAAAAAGGACACCGATTTTAAAGATGCAGGTTTGCAGCATTACAGAAATGTGTGGTAGATTGCACATTTTTATATTCAATGTTATTTGCAATATGTTAAATTTATGATTTTAAAAAGGCACTTCAGTGCATGATCTTGGTATCAATCTAGTCCGTTGCAGTGTCTGAAGAAACTTTGTATGCTCAAAGTCTAGTGTGACCACAGCATGAGACAACGGGAAAAAAAACAGACATTGATTTTACAACAAGACATTGCAGTGAAAGTGGAACTTCATTCCAAACCTTTAGACCTGCAATGAAGTTGGTGCTGTTTTCATTAAAAAAAAATCTTAAAAAGGCTGTATTAATGGGGCCAAAAAAATCAACCCAACAGTCACAGACACCAATCTAGCATATGTTTACATAAAAGAACAAAATATTTACATGCAAAAAACTATTTTTTTTACATACTGTACATACATTTATAGCAGCACCTCTATTCCCAGTCTGTCTGAAATGCTCTGATTGAGCCCCTCAGTCTGAGGAGCCGAGAGTGCTGTGATTGGCCATCCGACCCAGTGCATTGTGATTGGCCAAACACCTCAAGTGTGTGTAAGAAAAGTAATGTCTCTCTTATCATAATCAGGAGTTTCAGCTTCCAAAGCTTCTTAAGCAAATGTAAACACAAACAGTTAAAATGTCATTGGTTTACAGTATCAGTTCAAGCCTGAGTTAGATTCTAAAAAAATGCGAATGGATCAGAACCAACATTGGAACACCACAACATGGTGACAATGTACTAAAGCCTTGCCTTCTTTCTTTGCACGTGCCTTTGGGCGTGCATTTTGTTTATATTTCAAACTGCGATGTAAACATAGTAAAATCTGGACTTCAGTCGAAGCGTTTTATACAGGTCTGGATCAGTGTTCTCTGTTAGATAGAGACTATGAGCTTTTTAACTTTGCAGATCTTAAACATGTACAATCAGATACACTCTAAAGGAAACGGAAAACATTAAAAAGCATCTTTAACTAATTTTAACTTGAGTGCCGTTTTTTACTGTCATGCGCAAGATGCTGCAAAAGAGATGTGAGCCCAACGGTCAAGATCATCCGTATAGCGCATGTTTACATAGAAAAATGCTAAAGCAGAACAGGAGAATGCAAAAACACATTTAGTGTGAACCGACCCCAACGACTTCAAGATTTCCATAATGTGACGTGCTTGTCTGGCTGTTTCCTCTGCAGTGGCACAAGTTGACACCAGGACTATTCCGTTATTGGAAAGAAGTCCTCAGACCCGGAGTTTCAACTGCTCTATTTGTCATAATTACTTGATTGTGGGGAACGTCTAGGAAAGGTCTAATCAATCTGATTTAATTAAGTGCAGTCAGACAGTTGAAATGAGCAGAATGGAAGTAATAAGCACATTTAAATCTGCATATTTGAGCTCGACTAACAACGGCAATTCAAGGCACTTACCCATTTACCATTCTTTTGTCTCCAAAAAAAAAAAAAAAAAAAAAACGTCTCACTCGCAATAAAGTGAAATTAGGGACATTTTATTCACAAGATATATTAAAAACATATAATTTCAAATAGAAACTGATTTCAGTTTGATTCTTTTTGAAGGATATAAAGAAATAGTGTTTTTTTTTTCTAATGTAACGTGCTATTATCTACTAAACTGATCTGCCCTGTTTTTCAAGGGCACAGGGAGGTCAGGCAAATTTGCAGCATTACAGCTGGAAGTGGTGCAGGGAAAGCTTTGGTTCCTGGTGAAGCTATAGGGAGGGGTGTAGTCAACATGACAAACCAGAAGAGACAGAGGATCATTAGGTTTCCCTCAGGCCAAGCACAGGCACTCATGGAGAAAGGAAATGCTCACTAGCTCCTGAAAGAAAAGACAAGGTGACTTGTACAAAACTGTCCAGTGAATGACAGGCCCTCACACCAGCATCCGCCCCTATGACATGGGCTTCAGCCAAAGGTGACATTGGGAGTATTCAAGGGGGAGTAGAGCTGATACACAGGCCTGTCAGTGAATCTGACAAAACTTGCTGGACAACAACTTCAATATTTGCACGTGTTACCATTGGTCAGTAATAATATATATAAATCAAAAGTTGATACTAACCAAAGTACAAAATAAGTACGATTGAGTAAAAATCGAACGAATTCGTATGAGTGAGGTCGAATTAATTAGTACGAAATAGCCACCTCGTAGAACATGACAGTTATTTTTCAAAAAATTCTAAATCCAACGGCTAACTTGTTTGTTGGTGTTTGTCTGTGCGGTATGAATTGGCCTTAAAGGCACAATATGTAAGTTTTTTCGCCACAAGAGGGCGCAGTTTCCAACAATAACAAAGGCGTAGGTTGATGACGCAGTGATGAGTTGAATGATGGGACTTGCTGTCAAGCTGATGGATCTAATGTTTATGGATGAGTGCAAACATTCATGTTTTTTAACATTACAGTGGTATGAAGCAGGTCACGATTGCTAAAGAGACAGATATCACACGCGACGCGAGTCCCACGGATATAAAGGAATAAGGACATTTAATTCTACCGAACTACTCGTAAGTGCTGGATTACTCACACAGGTCAGTTTATTAGACGAATTAAACTTGTGAGGTAACGCAGCGCTGCTTCACTCGGTCTAACGTTACACTATCACACTAAACGGCATTTAAATGTGTGTTGAAAGTTATAATGTTAACGTTATACTACGTGTTAGTTCGTTTGCTATACGAAACTAGCAGTAACGTTTAGCTAGATCAACATTAGAATAACATACTGACCATATTCTAACATTTCATCATGTTGAGCTAACGTTATATACCATTGATTTGTTTTATGTACATTTGCTCACCTGTCTAATAAACCTGTCAAGTCGTGACTCGTGAAGCTCTGTCAAGTCCAAGTTAGTCGCGGACGTGGAGCTCTCGGGATCTCAAAAACGCCACGCTGATGTTGATCCTCATTTTAGTTCTCCTTGTTTGTCCCAAAGTCTGCTTGCCATGGTCTATGTTTGAAAGAAACAAGAACTGCGTGCCACTAAACGTTACGCACTACGCAGTTGTCCACGTCTGTCCCCATGGTTACGTCATGGCTATGGCAGTATGAACGGAAACCGAGGATGGCGCGGATATTGCGTCATTGACAGGCGACATTTTTTTCCGGGACGGCCACTTATTTAAAATTGGAATTTCTCTGAAATAAAAAATCTTTGGAGACTTTTGGGATATTGCAAGTACACAACTGCAGGAAATATATCATACTGTGCAAGTGATTTTTGGATATTTTATTACAAAATTCTTACATATTGTACCTTTAACATTTGAATAACCAAAAAAAAAAAAAAAAAACAACAACAAAAAAAACTGAATGCTTTAAACTGTCAGAGAACATTCAAAAACAACAACTTGATGGGGACGTTAGCAAAACATTCATATTTCTGATAGCTGGGATGCAGCCTATAAGAATGGAGGTGGGGACAGTGAAACTAAACACACTATCCATAAATAATGAATACGTGGGGTATAAAATGGTTCTCTTACGGCAAACACAAAGGTTTTGAGATATTATTAGCATCCTAATAAAGACATTTCTTCAACGAAATCCTTTTCTTGCTCATTAATGCTATTACTGGGTTTCGCATCTGATAATTTAAGTTAGCCTTCATGATATAGTGGAGTTTGGTAATGTGTTTTAGCAGATATTAGGTGTTTCTTAACATCAACACCCTGTCAGGATTTGAAGAGGCATTTAATAAGGCTGCATATGCCTTTTGTCTTGTCTCAGCCATGTGTTACTTTAAAAAAAAAGAACGGAAGATATATGTTCTTTGATGCATAATTCAAATAAAGAATGACAATAAAGCACATATAGATCAAGATCAAACGTTTCGGCAATCAGCCTTGTTCAGTGAATCATGATATGGGAGTTATAACTAATAATTCATTAATAAGATACAAGCGAGTGCGGATCTTCCGTTCTTTATTTGAAAGTATTGCAATTTCCACTGATATATGCACCCAAAAAACAAAACAAAAAAACAAACAAAAAAAACGGGCGAGCGCAGTGATTTTAATTTTTTTTATCTTTTACACATGTGTCAGACAGCATCCTATAAGCCAGATTTACTCTTGTATTTGAGTTAAAATTTTAAGCATGATCTTTAGCAATGATAAGCCTGAGGCAATTGATGCAGTTGATTTGCTTTTCATGCAACTGTGTAACAGGACTTATTTAAACTAATGAGTTTTTTAAGGGTCTATGCTGATATCTAGAAAGCAGGGTGATCCTTTGCTTATAGCAAATAAAATTGATTGAAATGAAGACTTACACTATATTTGCTCAAAATTCACTCCTTTTTTAAAACAGGAGATGTTTCCTACCGCTGTTAAGGCCGCTGTTGGGACGTTTGTTCACCATTCAGAACTAAATGGACTGGATGCTTTTTAAATTATAATTAAATTCCTGTATTTGACCTGAGGTAGCAAACAGGCAGAGGTGGACAGAGTAATAAAATGTTCTACTCAAGTAACCAATACTTCAATTAAATTTTACTTAAGTACAAGTAAAATTTACCAGTCTAGAAATCTTCTCAAGTAAAAGTAAAAATTAGCTCTTTTAAAATTTACTCAGAGTAAAAGTTACTGAGTAAAAAAAATTGTAGTGTAGTAGTGTCCGTGACGTCACCCTTAAGTTTCTGAAGAGCATTTTGAAGCCCAAAGTGGGCGGAGCCGGCCGTCGCAATCTTGGCAGCACGTCACCGCGCGTCACTTCAGGATAAACGTAAATGGCAAAGAGGCGGGATTAGCTGAGGTGGCGTGGCGACTAACAGACAGCAGGCAAACGGCTAGTAGTGACATCAGCTGCAATCCACCTGTCACTCAAGTGGCCACGCCGTTAATTATGCAGAACTTTAAGGCTCAATATAATTTAAACGGATGAATTATAAAAACAGTTCACCCCCCTCACAGTTGTCATGAAGGGTAAAATTAGCTATATAGACCAAAACCACTTTTTGCACCATGCTGTAAAAACATTTTTCTGCTGTAAAGTTGGGCATTTTAACATGGGGGATGGGCATTTTATTTGGGATTGACTCTCTTTTGCAGCCTGTCTCTAGCGGCCAGTCGATGAATTGCAGTTTAAGTAACTTCCGTGTTGGAAGACAGGAAGGTTGCCGCTTGGTTGTAATGGTATGAGATTTTTACAGTATGATAACCGTCTCAGAAAATATCAAGGTTTACGGTATTAATAAATTATTAAATAAATAATTGGTATTAAATTATGATTCTCATTATTAGTTAAAATGACAGTTAAAATGACAGTTTTTTTTTGGTTAAACAAATGCTTTTATTATTGCAAACTTTAAACCATTTGTTTGTTTTGTATATTTAAATTTCAATAAAACATGTCTAATCAACTAAATTCAATAATTGATTGATAATGAATTAGATTAACTACTTATTTTTAACATTAATAATTTATTAAAATGTTTAAGAGTCCTATGAAATTTATTTTATTTAGAAAATTTGTTTTCATTTTATGATTTAGGCCTAATACAAATATTTTATCAAAAACGGTGGAAATCAAATGAACGTTTAAAACCATGGACAAAAAGATTCCTTAAAGGTGCATTGCGCAACATTTCATGTTAAAAATACCCGTTTTTCTAACCCATACATGCTTAAACAATTGCCTGATGGGCTGAATGAGCCCTTCTCTGATCACTGCGATTGTCTCTATAATCCTGTACAGTAAAATAAATAAGAGGGATTCGGGCCGGAACGTGAGACTGGGCGTGACGTCATGCGCGTTCACGCTCCCCTGGCTATGTCTGGCAGGTTTGTGTATTCGCCGCCATTCTCCGTATTAGCGAAGCAACTCGAGCGACAAAACTTCAGTCACCTTTCGACATAAGTAGAAGATGGATTCAAAGAGACCGGCTTGTAGTTCATAAACCCCAACGCAAACTCCACGCAAGACAAAGACAGTAAGGCAGGTTCGCTTGTCGCCAGAGGGGGGCATAGTTCTGCAAAAACTCAGAGAGGTGCGCAATGCACCTTTAAATAGGCCTAATGTTTAAATAAATTGTATTATTATTGTTATTATTAATATTTTGAGAAGTAGGCTACGTTCTATTGTAGGCCTACAAATATAGGTTCATAATTTCTATTTCTGTCATTTTTCTCCTAGTTACACCGAACTTTTATTTTGACGGGTTTTAGTGAAGACCTGTGTCAGTGTTTTTGACAACGGTTTTTCTCAAATAAAATGATGAAAATGCTCATTAGGCGTTCTTTTAGCATACTGTCCTCATATTTAGTGAGACGCTGAAAACACCATGAGCGTCACGCGTAGACTACTTGAGTAGGCTATGTAGTAGACAAAACTGTGCAGTTCATTCACGCAGAACAAGCTGATTATATATTTATTTATAGCAGTCTTTTACGCTTTAATATTCACATACCATGTCGCAATTTGATTTATTGCACAACTCTATACTTTCGGGTTATTCATCCATCCATTAGTTTGCGTGTTTTACATGACATCTGCGTTATAGCCTACTGTAAATTCCATTTTAATGACTAGATTCCAGGATTACCTCTGCATCAAGGAAATCATTCGGCCTTAAGTTATAAACGGGACATACCTTTATATCTGCACGGATGGATGGTGTTTTATGTGTTTCCTCCCTTTGCGTCCACATTTTTTGCAAATTGGATATCTAGCCTATCCTCGAGGACAACCACGCATTTTTTGCACATCCAAAGTAGGCCTATTCCCATACTGGCCATGGGTTCGCTTCATAAAAGAATTCGACGGCGTTTCGCTTTCAGCTGGGTCTGCATCACTTTTTTTGAGCATTTGTTCTCTCGCACTTCAATCAATGGCTTCCGGAGCACATTCTCCCCTTGTATTATTATTTATTTTATTTTATATAGATTTTTTTTTACTCAGTAACTGATATTATTTGAAATGTAGCAAAGTTGGCTACAATAGGCCTACTTTAAACACAACGTAGGCTACTTAAATAAAAGTAAAATTACAGAGTAGGCTAAATATAATTAGTTACTTTCCACCTCTGCAAATAGGAATTAGAAATGAAAATAGAATTAACTGAAATGTAACCCAAACAATAATTTGAAGAAAAAGTCAAATCTGTCCTGACAAACTTTGAATGTTGGCTTGACTGCCTTTGAAAGAACACTCAATTTCCCTGAATGCCACTAGGCAGAATTACCTTTGTCAGTATATCCGACTATCACTATACAAAACCACACGTTTCTTCCCATCTGTATGCTATCCATTTGAGATTAATATTTGCATTTGAAAGAGAGTAGTAGTTTGATGGTGTGCTCATTAAATAAAGATAAAGATAATGTAATATATCAGACCAAATATGTATCTCTTGGCTAAGACAGTTCTGTAGGAAACTACAATGTTACACTTGGATGTTGACAATATGAGGTATCCGGATCTCAACACACTGGTTCAGCCAGCCCACCTTCTCCTTACACATATAGCCTAAACGAAAGCACACATATAAGTACTATCTTCATAGGACTGTACTGTAGCAGTGATTGGTTATATGTTGGTGAAAATCCAGTTTTTAATGTTGTTTATATGTCTATTTGGTGTTTTTAATATGCTTTAAGACAAATGTGCAAATTCATGTCAACAACACTATTGCTGAGTATTATCTCCTTAAAACTGCAGTGAACTAGCCTGACTTCGTCATACTCATATTCTAGTCAGAATGTGAGTCTGATACTGCTCCATAGGGCTTTGATTATGAGGCGTCTTAACCGAACCAGGGAAAAAACAACAACTCTGCACTCAATTGGATAGACCTACAACCAATCAGAGCAACGCAGTAAGTGTTTTTTTTATGAGCTACAAAGTTGTCATCAGAACTCAACTACACTCACGCTGGAAGTAGTAGTAAAATAATGAGTGTTGCTTCTTTTACTTGGTCCTCCATGAGTGCGAGTGTGCGACCAAAGGAGAAACCACAACGACCACAGGGTTTTCATTGCGTCCCATCTTCTTAGTGACCATCGGAGCCAGCTGATAAAAAAAAACTTTTGCCGAAACGCCGTAGGAAGGACGGCAAAAACATCTTTCCGATCGACAAATGCCTTGATTGGAGTTCTCTGTTCGTCTTTTTAAATTAATGCGCTGTCGATTTATTTTACAACAGACGCGATAGCGGAATCTATACATCTCAATGCTCCAGCTGCAGTCATCTTTGAGGGAAACCAGTTCAACCCAAGCGCTCTTTGATAACGTGATGATTACGTAACTGCAGATCATCTGTCCATCATCGTATAAAGCCCGCCCTGGCAATTTGATTGGCCCGACTAATTCTGAACCGATCATAATTACTCCTCAATGGACCGAGTCCAGACCGAACTTCCCGACCAAAAAATGTTGTGGGCGGGGTTCGGGCTGGCATCCAGGCTAGCAGTGAACCAAAGAGAGTCTCAAAAATGCGGTTTGAAATCGCTGGTGTTTCTGACGACATCACTCTGACAACTACCTTGTAACCAATCAGGTCCATGTGTGATCATCAACGAGTGGATCTCTGAGCTAGTGTGAGTGCGTGGAGGCGGGGCTAATTTGCATATTCATAGAACCGCGTATACTAAAAGAGGCAAGGTCAAGGGTATAGAGTTTCATTCAAGCTATTTTAAGGCATGAAGGAAAAGATATTTAAATATGAGTTTTAAGGGATAAAATGATTAACAGGGGGACTTGAAATTGAAAATCACAGAAAAAGATATTTGGAATAAGGGTCATATTTAAGAGAAATTACAGCTCATTTCTGCCTGGTCGACAAGGACTATTGTGCAAAGAGGGGTCATATTGGGGATAACAACTGGGAGGTATGAGTGAAAGTGTGATGTATTGGTTGTGTTTGGCAGTTTTTGTTGCAAGAACTCAAGAGTCATGGGTTTCTTTCCATAAACCCCATCCAGAAGGATACAACAAATTCCAGCTCCATAAAACAATTCCAATTAAGCCAAACACAATTTCTAAAAGCAACAATCTTCTCACTTATTTCTGAGAGAATTATTTTAATGGATGATGAAATCTGATTAACAACATGTCTATAATTGACCATAAATAACTTCCATCTATCAAAATCATAAAATATCCAATAACCTAAAGAGCTCCACCACAGGAGCTCTCATTGACTCACTCCTCCCTTCCAAAACCAGCCTAAGATGGATATGAGGTGATTACCCCCAAAGTCCTGCTGGGGAGGCCCAGCTCTGTGTGCTGCTTATTAAACATAAGTACCATGTAACCTCCCTGCACTAAATCAAGGGACATGTTATTGGTCCCCGGTGAGAACGCAGGGGTCAAAGGGTCCTGGAGATGGGTTGTGCTGTGCTGAGCTCATCCTGGGGAGACACCAGCTGACAGCTGCCACAAAACTCACTCACACACACACACACACACACACACACACACACACACACACACACACACACACACACACACACACACACACACACACACACACACACACACACACACACACACACACACACACACACACACACACACACACACACACACACACACACACACACACACACACACACACACTGATAAACACACACACACAAACTGTGGCCCAATCAATACTCATTGGAATTGAGAGGATGAATAGAACAGTAATGAGGGAGAAGAATTGGGTGGAAGGCTCATTTCTCTCTCATCAAGCATTTTCCAGGGATTTCAAGCCTGTTTATGGTGGATAATAATGTAGGTTGAAATGAAAATAAAATAAAAAATCTGATATTGTTTTGCGCTATATTTTTACTTTTGCACCAGCACTTCTTACACCTCTTCTCGCTTTGTTGTATGGAATATCCTATAAGCCTATAAACGTTTTGGATAAACTTTGAAGCAAATGCAAAAGCAGATTTTAAATAAATCTGTTTATAAAAATAATAATAGAAAATAAATAAAATAAAAAACACACACACTTAAAAATGTAGGAAATCGGTTGCACAATTTAGAGGAAATTGGATTATACAGTTTAGAGTCATTACTAAAATATTTGACCAAAAAATAGCACAATTGACCAATCACTATCAGTTATTCCAGATTTTTTTTTGCCTGAAAGTTGATCAATAACTGAAACAAAGTCAGACATACATAAAAAACATAAGGCTCTGATATGTCATGTAGGGTAAAAAGTGCTAGTGCGAAATCAAATATATAATAAATATATGTTCTATCCTCAATAATAATAATAATAAAGTGATTTATTTGTTTTGTCCTCTTTTAAACTGATAAAACAAGATCATCTCTCCCCACTGTGAGGGTAAAACTCCCATGAACTCTGCCTATGCTGATAATAGAAACAAATTGGATTTTAATTCACAGCTATAGTTATCGGAAAAATGCCAGGGCTGTACACACTTCGTACTTTTACCGTTCACACTCATTTCATTAACAATGAGTTCCCTGTCTGCACTGTCCCAGTCCACCAGGCCACTGCTTGTTATAATAATGGGCTTGGCTTGTAGCGTCTGAAGGAAAGGCATTAATATTTGAGAGCATTTAAACCCATTAGGCTGTTTGCGAGAGAGAGGAAAGCATGTTTTTAACTCTGTCGAGAGAACATGTGGTAAGAGGTTATCATCTGCTAAGTAAATAAAGGAGCACCGTATCTCTCATTCCTGTGATTCCTGGAAGCGGCTAAAATGTGCCGAGCAGGATCTGGTTGTAATGAGAGACTGACGCTCTTTATTAGACAGCAGTGCAGTGCTATTATCATTTCCTAAATGAATTATTCAAAATAAAGTATTGCCTCAGAGATGCTCCTTGCCTCGCCGTCTGTTCGTGAGGGTTTTGCGAGTGTGTTTCCGAGGTCCTGAGATTAGCTTTTTCTTGGCCTCTAAGCGAGCACATCTGCAGTCAAGGCTTCACATCTGGTTCTCACATTTTCCCCTTGCGCTGCTGAGAGGGAGCAAAAGAGAGAGACGGAGATGAGCACCGAAGCAGCGAGAAACCAATCATTGCACATGAACAGAAGGGCGAATTCAGTTGTGTCATTTTTACGTATGTTCACAAAGCAGCCACAATTTAGTTTAACCCTCAATTTGCGTTTAAATTTTTTTTTTGTTAGCTAAATGTTACTATAGTTTTAAAGTTTCGTTTTATGGACATACCGGTGTAATTTAAACATGTTTAACCATGTTCATTTTCTCAGCATAGTGTTGTGTTATTGTCATCTAGTGCCATTTTAATGTTTGATGCAGGTGGGTTGCAAAGGTTTTATAGCTAAAAAAGGAAACGGTTTAATGACCAATTTTGTTTTAAGTTTTTCCCAGTTATGTTATGTTAAGTTTTTTTTAAATATCATTTAGATTGTTTTCTTTTAATTGTGCACTAACAACACTAATTTAACCAGCCCATATTAAAATGCAAAAGGCATTATTTTCAGCACAAACATGTTTAATTTCTATGTAAATCAGTCACCTTATGAACTATAAGGCACTACTTGCCTGTCGCAATTAACGCCCACGGAAAGCAGGCAGTAAACAGAATTCCTTATTTTCTATGGATCATGCGGATCATTCTATCAGTTATATTCATGTGTGGTGTAGAAAAGCACACCTTTGGTAATTTTAGCACTCAGATCTGAACCACAAGACTAGGAATTGTGCAGTGCAAATTGCATTGTTTGGGCATGTGATACCTGCAAAATTAATTCTTGCTGAATTTCAGAGTATCCTTTTCTTTGTTCCCACACCTCCCCCATTTCCTCCACCCTCCTTGTCTTATTCTTCCTTTGTGTCCCCTCCCCATCTCACCTGGAATCAAAATCAGCCCGTTTTGTCATTACTTTGGCAAATCTTCCTCCGCTATGATTTATCAGTTAGAAAGTAAAGCATCTTCATGTGGGTTGGCTGTTTAGCCAGGGAAAGCTTCCAGTTTCTATTCCACTCCTTACCCCTCACAGCAGATGTTTCGAACTCCTTTAAGCACGGCCCGGCCCAGCCTGGATTCCGTGCTCCCTTCCAAGCTGCGCTGACCCTGGCGACCCTGTAATTGGTGGAATAATTTGCCCTGGTTTACATAAACACTCCCTGAAAGGCCGATTCTGTGGAGCTCTCCCGGAGGCTGAGCTGCATCACGGATACACGCAGTGGGAGAGTGAACGAGACTACAGGCCTCTCAGACTGATGCAATAACAACTGTGTCCATCAGCACACATGGCGTAATGGTCTTCAAGGAACATTGCCGACAAAGAAAAAAAGAGCCTGTTCTAAAGAAACGCAGAATTTAGTTTCATGTTTTATGAGCTTTTGGATGCACTGATCGACTGGAGACACAATAGGCGCTCAAGAGGCTTGTGTGTGTTTGATGGCTAACACGGTTACATTTTGGCAAATGGAAAACTGAAGCATGGTTAGCATGCGCACAATCTCTTCTCGTAAAGATCCCATTATATCACTTCATGAACAGTTTTTTTTACGTTGTTGATATATTGCCTATTGAGACATCACGCCTTGTTTAAACAACTATAAATAGCCTTTAGTTTACGTCAAAGCTGTGAACCAAGATGCATGATTGCTATTTGCTATTGCTAGCCATAAGCAGGCAGTATAAGCAACATTTTCATTCTATCAAGCATTTTTAAGTCTCACTGAGTCCGAAATTCGCGTCCGAAATTTTCGCACGTTGACGAATAAATACGACCTCACGTTATGTCAATCACGCTTGCACACTGCCTCCGAAACTTTCGCCCATCCAAAAAAATATCTAATTGGGTTCGATTTTCTGCGTTTTTCGCATCCGTAGCAAGCAGTTTAAATGGTGTTTTGACAATTCAAAGCCATCAAATCACGAATACGAAAAAATGCATACGAAAATTTCAGACTCAGTGTGCAAGGGCCTTAAGATGAGTACATTTTGTGTTCCGTTAAATTTGAGAAAAAGTGTACATTTTATACGAGTTCATACAGCTCTTTCACAAGTGCCTTTTTCTTCATGTGTAAGTACTGCACACTTCCATTTATAACCCAGAGGATGATACTTGTATGGTTCAAAATGTCATACGGCTTTCATCCTTCAATGTCAAGAACGAACAACTCTAAAGTGTGCCCTGCTGTCCTGCCAGTGTCTACAATTACTAGCCAGCAATTAAACATGGATTAGCCGGTTGGATCTTTTGAACATGTGTTAACGTTTTAATCAATTTGATTCGATATTAGTTTTGACAAATTTCAGCAAATGGACGCAAGCGTTTGTGAAGCGTATACAGGCACGGCATACAAGGATAGAATGGGTTCCATGTGTAGACACGGGTCCTCGCCAGCACCTTGTTTGCTCTTTCTCTAATTGCAGCAGTTACATGTCAGAAAAAAAGCCTGGCCGACTGAAAGCAATGACAGAAACATGGAAATTATTAGACTCTGGGAAAACAGAAATGGTCTCAAATCTTAGTTCAGACTATTTTTATTCCATGTGATATCTGTCATATATTTCTGGTGTATAACAAAACACACATTATATATATTCATATTAATGTATCTGTGTATATATATATACACTCACCGGCCACTTTATTAGGTACCCCATGCTAGTAACGGGTTGGACCCCCTTTTGCCTTCAGAACTGCCTCAATTCTTCGTGGCATAGATTCAACAAGGTGCTGGAAGCATTCCTCAGGGAGTTTGGTCCATATTGACATGATGGCATCACACAGTTGCCGCAGATTTGTCGGCTGCACATCCATGATGCGAATCTCCCGTTCCACCACATCCCAAAGATGCTCTATTGGGTTGAGATCTGGTGACTGTGGAGGCCATTTTAGTACAGTGAACTCATTGTCATGTTCAAGAAACCAATTTGAAATGATTAGAGCTTTGTGACATGGTGGAAGTAGCCATCAGAGGATGGGTACATGGTGGCCATAAAGGGATGGACATGGTCAGAAACAATGCTCAGGTAGGCCGTGGCATTTAAACGATGCCCAATTGGCACTAAGGGGCCTAAAGTGTGCCAGGAAAACATCCCCCACACCATTACACCACCACCACCAGCCTGCACAGTGGTAACAAGGCATGATGGATCCATGTTCTCATTCTGTTTACGCCAAATTCTGACTCTAACATCTGAATGTCTCAACAGAAATCGAGACTCATCAGACCAGGCAACATTTTTCCAGTCTTCAACTGTTCAATTTTGGTGAGCTCTTGCAAATTGTAGCCTCTTTTTCCTATTTGTAGTGGAGATGAGTGGTACCCGGTGGAGTCTTCTGCTGTTGTAGCCCATCCGCCTCAAGGTTGTGCGTGTTGTGGCTTCACAAATGCTTTGCTGCATACCTCGGTTGTAACGAGTGGTTATTTCAGTCACTGTTGCCCTTCTATCAGCTCGAACCAGTCTGGCCATTCTCCTCTGACCTCTGGCATCAACAAGGCATTTCCGCCCACAGAACTGCCGCTCACTGGATGTTTTTTCTTTTTCGGACCATTCTCTGTAAACCCTAGAGATGGTTGTGCGTGAAAATCCCAGTAGATTAGCAGTTTCTGAAATACTCAGACCAGCCCTTCTGGCACCAACAATCATGCCACGTTCAAAGTCACTCAAATCACCTTTCTTCCCCATACTGATGCTCGGTTTGAACTGCAGGAGATTGTCTTGACCATGTCTACATGCCTAAATGCACTGAGTTGCCGCCATGTGATTGGCTGCTTAGAAATTAAGTGTTAACGAGCAGTTGGACAGGTGTACCTAATAAAGTGGCCGGTGAGTGTATATATATATATATATTCATAAAAAATATGATGCTAAAGCCAATGGAAAATACAAGTATCTGTGCATGTAGCTGTGTTCTGAGTTTTATTTACCCCTCTCCCCGGTCAGGATTAAAAATGGATGACAATACCACTCTCACTTCTCTATTACCTTTTTCTTGATTACCCTTTTCTTCTCGCCGTTGGATGGTCCAACCAGCCAGTTCATCAAATATTAAAGAACAGCAGTGTCTATTAATGCTGCCAGGGCAATTGAAATATGTGTGATGGATTTTTACTGAGGTAGTGCAGAATGTCTCTCTCAGTGGCCCCCTGGGATCCTGCTCCAGCTGTTTAATCCATAGCTCCATCACAAGCGTGTGAGGATGGGGTCGACCTCCACCAAATGTCTTCATTTCTCCCTGTACCCCCCTCCCCCCTCGGGATATTGGCTAACGAGGCCCTTTCGGTAATAACGTTGAAAGACTCATTCGGAGCAAAAACTCTCACAGGAAGGTCAGAGCCGATGTTGCCATGTTAGGGAGATGAGTGATTGATAGAAGTGCGTCTCGAGTCACGCCATTGGCTTTCCATCCACGTGTGCTCTGTAAAATCACATATGAATATTCCGTGCCGTTAGTGAGCCGGGCTAATGAGATGAGAGGTTTTTATGAGCGCTATAATGTCTCAAGGAGCATTTCATTTGATTGCTCTCTGATGTAACAGGATGCGGCAAACGAATGAATCATGGTCGCCTATGTGATGTTTATCAAACTGCGTGGATTCTAAGAATCATACAGGTAGGCTATACTATACGTTCTGTCAATTTTCGCTGATGATTCACACAGCAAGGTATGGCATGATCATCTGTTCACATATCAAGACTTCCTGTTGTGTTTCATTTTGAAACTTATAAATATTGTTGAAATTTTAGGTAGTATGTTCAAGGAAATTGTATCACTAAGCATTCAGACAAGCTGGTAGGTAACATTTCTTTACTGAAAGTTAACTGCGGGTTTCTGGCTCGGGCTTTATTAAAGGGGACATATCATGAAAATCAGATTTTTTTTCAAGTGCTATAATCAGGTCCCCGGTGCATCAACCAACCCAGAAAACGTGATCAGTGACAACCCAGTAACTTTGTTTTGGTAAGCCTTTCTCTGCAAGCATGTAAAAAAATAAGCCGATCAGATTCCGCTCCCCTTCTGACGTAGGAAGGGGGATCTTATTATTATAATATTACCGCCCCTTAATCTGCACGTTTCCACCCACGGCGCCGCCATTTAGTTTTCGCAAGCGACAACAGTGTAACCAGTTCTAACGCAATGGCAAAAGTTCGAGCAAAGTATGCAAACTGTTCTATCATTGGCTGCACAGACGGGCACAGGACACTATTTGAACGAAAAATTTCACATCTGTCTTATAAAGAACTCAGGGAACTGTCAACTTGTGTAAAAGTTAAACATGACGGTACATGCAAGTCAATAAGATAAATCAATATAACTCCACAACAACTACATAGCCTACATGTATCCACTAACCATTCAGAAACGTCCAGGTGCATCAAAAGTTGCAACCTCTTCCCGAGTCTGCTACTGGTTATTTCTGAGATTTGACTGAAATTCATGTTTTTTGTTATTGCCGGTATATCCGATGCAAAAACGGCATATTCACACCCAAAAAGGGGCAACTTTGAAAAGCTATAATAAATGATCTGGGGGGTATTTTGAGCTGAAATTTCACAGACACAATCTGGGGTCACCATAGATTTATATTACATCTTGTGAAAAGGGGGCTAATACAGTATGTCACCTTTAAACTATTCCTGGCTCTGGGTGCGTTGCGGATTGAACAAGCACAATTGATCATTAGACTAAATGACGGAGTGTCTCGTCCTTCCAGGAAACTGATATAGAGTCACAGTTTCAGATGATGACACTTCAATCATCTCAGAGCATGATCTGGTCGTCCACTTCAATTCAAAGGATGTGAGGAGGGAAATACAGCCCGCTGACCACAGGCGATGGCGGCACGGGCGTCGTGGCGGATCGCAGAAGGGCATTGCAATTAGCGCAGATTGATTTAGCACTGCCGCCGTGCCACCCACACTCGGGAGCAGAGGTGGCCAGCTGTGCATAGCATCAGGTTAATTATGGCCGCGTGTGCACGCTAATAGAATTCCTCTTTCGCCGCGCGCCGCAGATGTGCGCACTAAATCACACACGGTATTAATTCCGCTCCTTCGTCCTCTCAACCGAGGTGTCATAGAGCTCCGTGTCTCCCCCCGGGGTCATCCGTCCTATATGTGTGGAGGAGGGCAGACACAAACACACCTCATGCTCTCTAATCACAGGTGTGTGGATAGGAACATCACTCCTCTCCTTCATCTCACACTTTTCCCCAACAATTAAGACCCCATTTTAAATGTCATTAATCAGCGGGTTGCATGGCAAGATCCAATTCATATCTGTCAGATGCACTGGGCAGAAACTAATAGGGGAGCAATTACCTGAAAGGAACCCTACATGACAGAGATGTCTATGACAGTGTGTTTTAATACAATGAGCTTACTGTATTGTATAGTTGTATAGACCAGTACCAGAATCGTGTTATTTGCGGGTCTCTCCCTCAAGAAAACACAATAGAAGTGAGCAAGAAACATCCACGGATACCAGAAGACTAAAACGGATCAAGATGTTTTTCCGAAAGGGAAAACAGCTGTGCTTCAGAGATTTGAATCCCTGCGCAAGTAGATAACACTCTTTCTTTGCCGTTCCCTGCAAAAGTAGCAGATCTCTGAAAGCACAACTGCATTTGAGGGGGTCATTGGTGCAATGAAGTCGCAATGAAACAGAAGTAGTGACAGATCTTTTCATCTGTATGTGACACATCTGAGTGTAATGGAATGAAAAAATGTATGGTGGGAACTGGATCTATGCATCGGTTGTAGACTGGATTTTGAGATGTGGGCGTTGCATTCGAAAGTGGAGGCAGAACAAGGCAAATTTGAAGGGACAGTGGTTTAAGCAGACTAAATGATTGAAGAAGTCAGTCATTTCCCCAAAGGGTCCATTTTGATTAAACATTATGTGGTCAAAACCCACAATAAGATCTGTATGCATTTAGAAAATATATAGGGAGAATTTTCATTCCATGCTTAGTATTGAACTAGCTACGCATGTTGCATGTCAGTGAACTCCTCAGATGAGCGGTGCGCTGGGGAGAGATGAAATATAATACCGTGTTGAGAAAGGATCCCATTACAAATAAACAGGCAGCATGACTCAGGCCTCACACTGGTGAGTGCTGGTTTCATTCGGAAAACAAATAAATAACCCTAAAGATTCTTCCTTTCTTGGCAAATACACAGTTAGTATGTGGTTTTTATTAGTGTCACTGGAGAAACAGAAGAAAATGTTTCTCTTTCTTTGTGCAAGATGTGCCTGAAAAGAAAGGCTTGGTTAAATGGGGTCAGCGTAGTTAGTATGTATTAAACGAATTTACAAACTGAGGTTTTTTTGTAATACTATTTATCCTTAGTTTTCGTTTTTCTATTTAATGATTAAAGTTCATTTAGCTTTCTTAATTGAGACACCTTTTTTAAACGTGGCTCATCCACCTTGAATTGATTTAATTTACCCAAGAGGTACTTTTGAGTATTTCAAGGCTATTGAAATATTTTTTAAATGCGCTGTGATATTCGGCCTTCAGCTGGGTTTGTAGACACTTATTTTGGTAGAACTTTTGTACTGGTGATGTTAAATGATTTCAAAGCTTCATCCTTCACATTTTCCTCCTCAGTGAGCACAATTGTCTACTCTAAAAGACCCGTCTTCATGTATATAAAAACGGACAAATTCACAACATCATCTTCATTCAAATTGGCACTGATTCGCTTTGCTTAGCATTAGTTGAATTTAATAATAGAAAGTAAATTACAGTGATCCTTTGGAGGACGGACAGGTTAATGGTACTATGAAGAGTGGGAGTGGAAAATAGAAAAGAGAAAGAGGAAACCAATGAAAGGTCATTTGTACCACCTGTGGATGATGGGCAAACAAATGGAGAGCGGACCGAGGCTGGACAGCACTATCACACACACACACACACACACACACACACACACGCACACTAAGTTGAGTACCAAATCAGCATATTATGCTTTCTGAAGGATCATGTGACACTGAAGATTGGAGTAAATTCAGCTTTGCCATCATAAGGATAAATTACATTTTTCCTGTTTTTACTGCATTTGTAATCAAATAAATGTGTTCTCAATGAGAATAAGAGACTTCTTCTTCAACCAAAACTGTAGTCTGAATATGTTGTTCTATGAATTATGACTTGGTGACGTCAGCCGATCAATCGCTCATAATAAGATCACAAATGAGTATTAGTAAACAAATTTGGCCAATTTGATACCATGTTGATTTTAAAGCTAAAACAATTGCTTTTACTTACATGAAATGAAAGCCAAATAATGCGATACATTTTTTTGTGTGTAGTGTGTATTAATAAGAGGCTCACGTCCTCTACTGTGAACTTGACTTAATAATATCACTGTACATTCTGTACATGTGAGTATGATGTTTCTTCTATATACATGCATAAATATATGCTCGTCTGCATGAGACAACTGCTTCTCATATACAGTATAATGATTTATTGCATGCTCATCCATCAGCCTGCGCGTGTTTAGGCCATTTATGACAATCATTTGAGCTTTGTATTTATTTGCAGGTCAGGCCAGGTCAGTTCAGCCACTCGGTTTTAAAGGACAACACTGATCACAAAAGAAAGTTTATAGGAAGGAGGAGCTCTTGTAGATTCCAGTCGTTTTGTTAGTCCTACAGTGCAGGTGACAGAATGAGCAGAAAAGAATATCGAGGATCGTGCCGTACGTTTCCCTGGCCTTAGGGGAGACGCTCCCCGCTTTGATCATACACCTCCAATCAGACTGTTTCGGCAAGCCACGGAGTCTGCAGGACCTCAAACAGCTGCCAGACAATATAACTCTATTACCATGAAATACAAGTCAAATTCATGTAAGTCGCCAGGGTTACAAAGGCAAAAAGGTTTTGATAAATGCGCTTCACACCAGGCTACGGAGTCTGAACAGCATCTCCGTTTAGCCAGGAAACAAAATTAGTTGGAAAGGTTAAAGAAAACACTTCACATCAAAATTGAACAAGACCAAAAACATAATGCCTACTAAGATTGTGCCTTCTGATTTTGAGTGCAAAAAAATAAACAAAATAATAATAGAAAAAAATATGATGGATCTTTGATAAAGATTGAGTGCAATTTTTTTTTTTAAATTAAAAATTCAACAGACTTTTGGTCTGTGATTTTTCAAGGCCTTGCTAATAAAATGGAAAAGACGTCATGCCTTCATGTATATGCGTTCAGCATTACCAGGCAGATTCCCTTCCTGCTCTGGTTTAAATAGTGATTCAGTGTGATTCCTCACTAAATAAATGCTGAATTCAGTATATACCGTATCAGATGAAAATATGCAAAAATATGCAGCCTAAATATAGAACATTTCATGTAAATCATAAATAGTAAGGAGCTTTTAGTAATACTGGAAGCACAGATTCCAATTTTTGGCTCTAAATTGTTAATATCTTTGAAAGGTTGATAGAAAAGCTGCAGTATGGTGAAAAGGAAAAGAAAAGCACAGTGTTTTTCTGCCACTATAGCAGTGAAGTCACAAATGCTTCAAATCAAAATCGCAATGACTCGACAGCCTGGCAATGCTTGTTCTACTGACAGGCCACAATTTTCGACTCAAAATCGTACCCTTCTACAAGGCGCATGAGGGCACTCCTCTCATTGGCTGATAGCTTCTACAGTAATACATTACAGTTGAAGATGGGCTAAGGTCTGCGTAAGCTGCCTTTTAGAATGGCAGCCACTTAGCCAGAAAGCTGGGGAATAATAAGCAGTCTTGATGGAAGAAGTGGCATGCATAACATTTGCTCAGCTAAACCATTTCAGCTGCGGTTTCTGGGCTTTTTTTTTTTTTTTTACTTCGTCCTTTGAATGATATGACTGATAAGCAGTCTGATACGTCTTGGCAAATGTGAGGATGTTAACAGAAAGGAAGAGGAAGACTTCCATGAGAATAAAGGTGGAAAAAGAGCTCTAGTTTTGATCACTTTATTTTGATAAATGTAATTAATATACATAAGGGTTCCTTTGAATAATACAATAATATAAAACAATAATAATATTATAATAACATATAGTTATGGTCCCCAAAATATCCCCTACATTACACCACCACCAGCCTGAACTATTGATACAAGGAAGGATGGATCCATCAAAACGTATATATGATCAAAAATGTAATTAAAAGGGATAGTTCACCCAAAAATGTACTCCCCCTTGTTCCAAAACTGTATTGGTATCTTTCTTCTGTTGAGCACAAAAGAAGATTTTTTAAAGAATGTTGTTGGTAAGCCGACAGTTGACAGCAGCATTGAGTTCCATAGTACAAAAAATTGGATGCCGTCAACTGTTCCAATTGCCAAAAACATTCTTTAAAATGTCGTCTTTTGTGCTCAACAGAAGAAAGAACTTGAGGGTGAGTAAATGATGACACAATTTTTTATTTTTGGGTGAACTATCTACGGTGGCCGAGACAGCTCAACGCGCTGCAACTGAAGCAAACACATGCAAATTGAAAAAAAAACGCGTGCAAATAGAAAAACACGCGTGCAAATAAAAAAAAACACCTGCAAATTAAAAAAAACATCTTCATCAGTTTCACAACACACGTGTGCTCCAAATACAGAAACGCGCTGCAAAAGTTCACAACACAACCAAATACAGAAAACGCGCTGCAAATAACACAGACCACAACGGAAATGTTTCCAGGGGAACCAAATAAGTGACGAACCCTGCTGGGACGTGCTTATTGCTCGTGAGCTTCCCTATGCCTTACTCCCTTCGAAAGGCAGATTGCAGAGCCCATAAAGTGGGACTGTGGAGTGAGCAGGGCTCTAGTGTGCCATTATAGCCGTGTGGAACGCACTTGATGAAGGAGCAACGAAAGACAACATAATTTCCTCATTATTTTCACCTGGGATGTTCCCATGACAACGCAGCACGGTGTCCATCAGCTGGTCTTACGACAGAAATATAATGCTGTTAACATAACGGATATAAATACATTTTTATTTTTAGTTTACAAAAAAGCTTTTAAAATGTGTTATATATCTGTGGGTCTCAACTTTAAAATTTTGGACCCTACATTACCTAACATTTCTTACGAAACTTTTCTTTATGAAAATGTAATAACATGAAACAATTTGTACAGTGTAACTGATGTATAGATAAATATCTTTCCTTCATGTTTTTCTTCTTTATCTTTTTTATTTATTTATTTTAGTTTCCAGCTCATTGTTCTTTTCTCATGATGACATTGAACATTGTTAATACATTTTGTACATTGTATACAAGTTGTATCTCATAAAAAAACGTAATCTCTGTATGTTTTGCACAAATAAATAAATAAAGTAGAATTTTAAGCTGTAAGCACCAGCTCGCATAGATTTATGGATATCTATGCCAGCACGTCCCAGCCGGGTTCGTCACTTATTTGGTTCCCCTGGAAACATTTCCGTTGTGGTCTGTGTTATTTACAGCGCGTTTCTGTATTTGGTGGTGTTGTGAGTATTTGGAGCACACGTGTGTTGTGAAACTGATGAAGAGGTTTTCTTAATTAGCAGGTGTTTTTTTTTATTTGCACACGTTTTTTTTCTATTTGCATGCGTTTTATTTTATTTGCATGTGTTTTTTTTCTATTTGCACGCGTTTTTTTTATTTGCATGCATTTGCATGTGTTTTTTTCTATTTGCATGTGTTTTCTTCAGTTGCAGCGCGTTGAGCTCTCTCGGCCACCGTAACTATCCCTTCAATGCAGAACAGAAAAAAAACATTAACTATAATTGTTTTTCGTTCCCCCGTTTATTTTATTTATTAACTCCCTCAGCTTAGCATTAAAAGTACAGCAAAGAGGGGAAAAATGTAAACACACACACACACGCAATTCATTAAATAGAGCATAGCTCTGTAGACATAACCAGAAGTGTATTCTTTTTTATTGAATAATTAAATGTAACAAAAATACACGCTTCCCATTTTGCTTGTAAGCCCCCTGGTACAACAGCAAGTTCTTTGTTTTGTTTTTGTTTGTTTGTTTTTATAAACCACAGATTCTGTTCATAGATCTTAAGTTGTATTTAACCCAGAATATCCCTTTATATGTTTTTAAACTTTGCATTGATATTCACCCAAACAAATGTTGTACTTCATAAAAAATTGTGCAATTGTGAAGAAAGTTAAAAAAAATTCACAGTACCCATGCAGCATGAGAAAAATACAGCAGAGTGCATGAATAAACCTTAACCAGTGTGCATCTCCACTTAAAGCAGGCTAGAGGAATTCATCAGCAAAGACAACAATCTACGCCACAATCACTTTATTCAGAGGAAGAATACCTGCAGCTTTGTGCACGAGGTTGTCAAACACATGCCATGGAAACATTACAGCAAGTACCTGGGAAAAACTTGATGACACATTCTTTAAAAACATCATGTCTACCCACACTCTCACAGAGCACTCTTTACTGATTCACACATACATACACACACCAGCTGCAGAACATATGGACCTTCAGTGAGCGAGAGAGAAAGTGTGTGAACAGTAACATTTCAGCCTCATCTGCAACCCCAAAAGAGATAAAGATAGAAAAAAAAAAAAAAAGAGAACAAAAATAATACTCCATGCCTTCCTGTAAAACCTCTCCGATCAGGGCACACATGTTTGGCCTGGCACCAGCTCTCACAGCTATTTAAAGCAGCTTCTCTGCGTTTTTAGGGAGATAGCAACAGCCACTGACACAGATGTTGAAACAGGCTTTTTTTTTTTTCTCACGCTTTTGGTGCACCTGTGCACATTTAGTGCCAAATTCCTGTTGTGTCTAAATGGGAGGTCCAAACATTCCACCCGCTTAAAGCATGGAAGCAAATATCACATTATTACTTATTATGAGCAGGCTCAGGGGTGGGTGTTTTGGCTGCGGCCCAGTATCTGAATGATGAGTAGGGTCATGTGAGCACTCACTCACTCACACACGCACGCACACGCACACACACACACACACACCAGAGAGAGGGATTGTATATGCAGAGTATTCAAGAACACTTGACGTTTAACAAACTGCCAGTGCGTTTCAGTTTCAGCCCATTTATCTATCGGATAACATACAGGAGAGGAGGAGACCATGTTAACAACCATTCGTATTAAGGAAATAATAATCATAGAAAAAACATTAAAAAAAATTAAGCAAATATCACTTTTCCTTCTATATAGGGGTATGAAATTCAAACAAACCTCTAAATATAAGTATTAAACTTTGTCACGTATAACTCATCCACCACTGTTATGGACATGAATGATAACTCAAATGAATGAATGAATGAATGAGGTATATATAGCGCATTTCCTATGTACTGCTGTACACCCAAAGCACTTTAAAACGATGATGTGAGGGGTCTCTCCTCGACCACCACCAGTGTGCAACATCCACTTGCAAGATGCGACAGCAGTCACAGTACAAGGGCGCCAGTGCGCTCACCACACACTATAGGTGGAGAGGAGAGAGAATGATAGAGCCAATTTAGTGGATGGGGATTATTAGGAGGCCATGATTTATAAGGGCCAATGGTGGTAATGTGGCCGGGGTTACACCTCTACTCTTTTACGAGAAGTGCCATGGGTGCCAAGTGCCAAATCATGCGGCTTATTGAGGAAAGGTGTGCTGTTACTTAACTGAACGATTTTTGCCAGACGAAAAATGGGTATCAACTCATATCTATCATAATATACACTCACCGGCCACTTTATTAGGTACCCCATGCTAGTAACGGGTTGGACCCCCTTTTGCCTTCAGAACTGCCTCAATTCTTCGTGGCATAGATTCAACAAGGTGCTGGAAGCATTCCTCAGGGAGTTTGGTCCATATTGACATGATGGCATCACACAGTTGCCGCAGATTTGTCGGCTGCAGATCCATGATGCGAATCTCCCGTTCCACCACATCCCAAAGATGCTCTATTGGGTTGAGATCTGGTGACTGTGGAGGCCATTTTAGTAGAGTGAACTCATTGTCATGTTCAAGAAACCAATTTGAAATGATTAGAGCTTTGTGACATGGTGGAAGTAGCCATCAGAGGATGGGTACATGGTGGCCATAAAGGGATGGACATGGTCAGAAACAATGCTCAGGTAGGCCGTGGCATTTAAACGATGCCCAATTGGCACTAAGGGGCCTAAAGTGTGCCAGGAAAACATCCCCCACACCATTACACCACCACCACCAGCCTGCACAGTGGTAACAAGGCATGATGGTTCCATGTTCTCATTCTGTTTACGCCAAATTCTGACTCTAACATCAGACCAGACTCATCAGACCAGGCAACATTTTTCCAGTCTTCAACTGTTCAATTTTGGTGAGCTCTTGCAAATTGTAGCCTCTTTTTCCTATTTGTAGTGGAGATGAGTGGTACCCGGTGGAGTCTTCTGCTGTTGTAGCCCATCCGCCTCAAGGTTGTGCGTGTTGTGGCTTCACAAATGCTTTGCTGCATACCTCGGTTGTAACGAGTGGTTATTTCAGTCACTGTTGCCCTTCTATCAGCTCGAACCAGTCTGGCCATTCTCCTCTGACCTCTGGCATCAACAAGGCATTTCCGCCCACAGAACTGCCGCTCACTGGATGTTTTTTCTTTTTCGGACCATTCTCTGTAAACCCTAGAGATGGTTGTGCGTGAAAATCCCAGTAGATTAGCAGTTTCTGAAATACTCAGACCAGCCCTTCTGGCACCAACAATCATGCCACGTTCAAAGTCACTCAAATCAACTTTCTTCCCCATACTGATGCTCGGTTTGAACTGCAGGAGATTGTCTTGACCATGTCTACATGCCTAAATGCACTGAGTTGCCGCCATGTGATTGGCTGCTTAGAAATTAAGTGTTAACGAGCAGTTGGACAGGTGTACCTAATAAAGTGGCCGGTGAGTGTAGATGGGCTATTTGTGTGCATATGGTGCACGAATACTGGATTGAGTTTCTTTTTCATGCTTGCTCTTGAACGGACAAATACACCCAAAATCATGTCAAAATATCCTTGTATGCTTTGAACAGAAAGAAAACGCACGTGTATATCAGTATAGAGTGGTGCAGCGATAACGTATTTTTGTAGGCCAACCCAGAAGTTAGCATCACCCTGGTTCCCTCGACAAAAACCCAATAGGATTTTTCTTTTGGCTTTTGGATTATTGCAGAAAACAAGGTCTGTGACTAACAAAATATTATGATTCTTCAATGCTTTGTTCATCATGATAATCACAAATGAACAACTTTTATGAATTTTGAAGTGTAAAAACAATAGAAGTCAAAAGATAAACGTAGGCCATAAATGAAGTACACCACGGTCGCATGACTTCAACGTCACCATCACTAAGCTTCTGAAAACTCTTGCAGTCTTTGTTTAAAAACATTTTTGACGAGTTTACCTGTTCGGCTGATGACGTTTAATGTCCCGACAACCTCTGTCGTCCCATTTAGACAATTGTTAGCAACCGCCTTTTATAAGATGAGTAAAAGCTTTAAAAAAAATAAAAAAATTGCAAGAGGTAGGTCTATTACTGATATTTTATATAATAGAATAAAATTACATTTTATATAATAGAATAAAATGTGAAAATATCTTGAGCTTGTATTCACCACAAACCTTATTTCAAGCATTTGAAACAAACTCATTCAAAACCCTGATTTCAGGACGATGGAACCGGAAAGGTTCAAATGCTAACTCGTTTCCAGGTTTTGGCCTACAAAAATACATAATCCCTGCACCACTCTATTGGATCCGTGCATTCGGTCTTAAAGTGACAGCAGCCTAATATACCTGCTTGCCGCACCTGAATGCTACCTGTTTTTGCTGTGGTATATATACAAAAGTTCCTTGTGTAAATGTTCTTTAGGCTGCTGATTTTTTTTCATGGTATTCAGCTGCAAAAAAAATGTTTTTCAAAAAGACAGAATAATATGTTTGATATCTATTTGTTTTACCTTATTGGAATCGAAACTGGGAAACTATATGAATTGAAACGAATCAGCAGAATCAAAATTGCTTAAATTTAAAGGATAGTTTATAAGCTTATAGGCTAAAAACTGATCAATTAAAAATTAGATTTGCTCAAGGTTACTTTTGATTGTTGACAAAAATCGTGTTCTTCAAAATTACCTCAAAGGTAATCTAAATGTAAAAACTGAGAAAATTAGTTTGCAAAATATCCAATATCGACCAATATGAAAAATAAAAACTATATTGGTAAACAAATATGATACCAATATATTGTGCATCCTTACATGCTTGCATAAATTATATATGGGATATTCTTGTCATTCAGTTTAGCAATTTAACACACACACGCACACACATACACACAAGCACACACGCATGCACGCACACACAGCCACACATTCACACATACACAAAACACATGCGCACAGGCACCAGATGGACCTCCGAGCAATAAAGCAGAAAGAAAAACATCTTTTGTTCTCCCAGCAGTGTATCTGCAAATCTATTAACATTGTCCCTTCTATCCTCCTTTCCTTCTCTCTCTCTGCGCAGATGTTACAGGCACATTCCATTACACCTACACGTCATTACACTTAATGGCTCGTTCAGATGAAAGCCGAGCGTGGACCTCATCTGTGACGGGACCCTAGAGCTGCATTTCCTGGTCCTTCTAACAATTCTCCTGTCCGCTCCTCAGACTTCCACCTTAACTCTCAGATCAGGGAAGCGCCTATAGGCTCCAAGAACTAATATACAGGCAAATAATCCTAAAACATTAATGCCATTTGTCTTCTTTTTCCTCTCTAGTCTAAGCGATTTATCTCGGATTCAAATATTTCAATCAAGTACTTTCATTATCTTTACCGTTAATGAAATATTCCATTTAAAGTGATAGTACATTAAATACAATCTAAAATCTGTCAATTTACCCTCAAGTCATTCAAAACTTTCTTTCTTCTAAAGAACACAAACACATATTTCGAAGAATGTTTCAGCTGTTTTTGTCCATATTATGAAAGTCAATGGGGTCTAATCAATGTTTTGATTCAAATAAAGGCTTAAATTCTGAACTGTTCAATCGCATCAATTCAGAAGATGTGGAATAAACCAGTCGTTTTGATTAATTTCACGTTACCTTCATCTCCTTTTTGGAACTTGAAAAGTTTGGGATTACATTTTAAGGACCAGAAAGCTGTTTTTTGTTTTTCTCAAATTCCATGTTTTCAGTTTTCTGGAATCCCTTTTGATGGTTGATTAAAGGGTGCTTTCACACCTGGATCGATTTGTTTTGTTCCGGAACAGATCCGAAACAGAATACTTTGTTCCGAATCAATTTAATATGTCACTCTGTTCACACCACACTGTTGTAAAGCGGTCCAAATCGCGCACCCTTCGAGGGCTTTCCTTACGCCTTTTCGTCACTACCTCATGCGTTCAGGTCGCGCATTCCATTGTGGGACATCGCCATGACAACAGTAGCCTAACACAAAATGAATCGCGGGTTGACTTGGTGCTACTTTGGTGCTACGAAGAGGTGAAATGCCTCATAGATATTTGGTCGGAGGAACACATCTCCCGGATATTGGACACTACACACAAGAACGCGAAGTGTACAAGAAGATCAGCTATAAAATGAAAGAGCGGGGTTATGAACGATCCGTCGAGCAGTGCCGCGCAAAGGTGAAAAAACTCCGACAGCAGTACATAAAGGTACGAGACCACCTTGCCTATTGATTTGTTCCGGTTCGTGGGTCGGTTGTGTTCTCACTACAAACGAACCGCTCCAGGGTTCGTATGGAATCGAGCCGAGACCACCTCTTCTAGGCGGTCTCGGCTCGGTTGTTTTGTTCCGATTCAGAGTGCGATTGTTGTGTTCACATATGACCAAACGAACCGGGCCATAAGGGAAACGCCCCTTTGTTTCGGAACAACGTCTCCAATCGATCCAGGTGTGAAAGCACCCTAAATTTGAAATCTCAAAAACCATGTCTAATTAACTGAATTCATAACATTCAAATTAATTATGATTTAATACAAATGTATTAAAAACTGTGGTAATCAAATAAAAGCATTCAACTTTAAAATGTAATAACTGTTTTTAATAGTTATAAACTAAAACTAAAATTTAGCCAAACAAAATGTTGCACAAGAGGTTTGCTTTTCAAATAAAAATATGGAAGAAAAAAGTTATAGATATTCCTTAAAATAGTTACATTTATAATTATGTTTACTTTGAGAGGTACATTCTGTACACTAATAATATATTTGTGTCATCATTTCTTTAAGTTCAACCAAGCGAAGACCTTTGAGTTACTGTGTGTTTAATATGCAGATAGTTTTTATCAGAGGAAATGGTGAAATGGTCGTGAAGTGAACTCTCAGAGCAGCTCTAAAGTTCATGTGGATGCTGAAAATACCACAAGCGTCACGCATGCTTGAGTATGTGTAGAAAGTAGACAAAACTGAGCCACTCATTCACACAGAGACAAGCAGAACATGCAGACTTCATATTTTAATATACGTCTTTATGCCTTTTAATATTCACACACTAGTCCATGATTAATTGTACAGCCCTACTTTTGATTTAATCATCGAACATTTGTCAAATCCATTGACATTACATTATATGCTGTAAATTCTAATTTTATGACCGGATTCAACGATTCTGGCCATGTTTTCCGCATTGTGGAGACCGTAGAGCCCTAGAACTGCGACGAGAATCAATGTTTATTCATTCTTTCACATTCCAAAGCCAAACTTACAAGTGTTGTACCAACTCCCTCCAACAGCACAGGTGTCTCTAATGACGGTGTTGTGGCTTTTGAAGAGAGCTCAAGGTCTGAATACATTGAAGTATCTTTTTTGTTCTCTACATAGTGAACAAAGAATTAAGATTAGACGAGCAGGGACTCACTCCCACCTCAGGCTGCCGAGGCATTTCCATCCATCTCTGCTCTGCTATCATCATATTAACATAGATGACAATCTGGCGAGAAGGTGCTGATCAAAGATAAATTTCACACCCTGGCTCAGCTTCCTCTAATTACGCCATCTGTGGCACGTTTCTTCATGCCACGCCGGGTGCAGATCTGTCAAACGCTGCGTATCAACGGGAATGCACCGGAGACTAATCACCCTCCAAACCTTGTGCTCACGGAGAGCTGCTCCCCCACCCCATTACGCTCCTCGGCAATGCAGACAATCCTGAACGCCCCCACGCTGTTCCAGCAATGCAGTTATATTAGATATTACGCCATTTTATTATTGACACATTGCATTTTCATCCAAGTAAGTATAGAGCAAACAATTTCCAGAACCAATAAAACAGACTCATAAAAAAACTTAACACTATACTCCACCATTAGGCATGAGTGCTGCACTGTTAAATGATATCAAATATGAATTGCAGGGCAGGTTTAGAGATGTTACAAAAGCTAAACGTATGTTTAGTTAACTTTCTTGCTGGGCAATAACCATGAAATTTAAGAAAAATGTACAGTGAAAAATTGTGATTTTCACTTAAGCAAAAAGTGTGACAACTTGTCCTGGTCGCCCCTAGTCTATACGCAAGCATGTCAAAAATGTATTGTTTTTTTCAAATACAATATTAAAGAAAGCTACAACAGGAATCCTTGTGTTTCACATTTCCCCACAAATGTTAATGTCCCTTTGAGAAGTGTAAAGGCCTATCAAACTAATTAGGAAGTATAAGCAAATACTGTAATTTTTACAGTTCTGGCATGAAACTCTAAATGGCACAGGCTAATAGGTCCTCAATTTGGCAGCGATTGCATCATCATTTACATAGCGCAGCTGATTGGTTGCTGTTGCCCTCAACCTTCCCCAGCTCCACCTGTGTGGATCTGCTATGGGGGTGAAGGGGGTGGATTGTTATCCACTGCTGCTTCAATGTATATGTAATGAGTGATTAACGCTCTGGGGACCAGGGTGTTTTTGGGGCCCTTGGGATGTTTTGACATGCACTGACATTTGTGCTTTTTTCAGTTATTTATAAACATGTTAATGGCAAAGGTGTAAATTCACTCTATATAGCACAAACGGGTAGCCTGGCTAACGCCAGACCCAATTCTCGTTGAGACTTGGGTCTGGGAACCACATGTTCATTTTCTCGTATTTGAGGCGTGGTTTACGAATGCCCAGAGCCGTTTATTGGGTGCTACGAATGTCTATCAAATGCGCCTGTACGTAGCTCATAGCCAATCGTTTCGATTATACCAGATGACGTATGTAGAGCGACAGAAATTAGACGAGGGAGACGACGATGGCCGATGGGTCAGAGATTTATGTGTAGCCTACACGATGGCGTGGTCGGCGTGCATGTTAATCAATGAGTGCATTCACACCGGGAGCAGCGCGTGAGCGTCGAGCAGGAGCGGCGCGTGAGCAGCAGTGAAGCGGGGGTTTCGACGTCGAATCTGTTTTTGCTGCATTGCTCACGCTAAATTAAATTAAATGTCTAGTGAGTTTTAACAAGAACTTGAGTAGGCAAATAAAAGAAAATAAAGACTCTAAAATATTTATAGAAGATTTAGGCTACCCGGTAAAAACTTGTTTTTAATTATTCAGTTTGGGTGAAAGTTGTGTATTATATATATATATATATAAAACTAAAGTAAACTAGCCAGAAAATATTATATATAAACGTTCTTTTAGTTCATGTAACGTTAACACACACAGACAGCTACAGGCTAGCACCCAAATCAAACCCGAGTGTGTGGTTTATTTGTGTTTTGTTTTTATCCGCGGAGTTGCAGTCTTGTAAACATCGAAAGTATGACTGAAACTAATAGATTGGAGCCATTTTCTGGGTTGTTTTGTTGTATAACATTTAACTTATATGCGAATGTTGTACACCTACCCATTACAAACTTTCAAGACTATCAATGTTATAAAATGAACAACTTCTAAAAACAAATGTATAGTTGTCTTTGTAAAGAATTGCTCGCTTATATATAATGCCGAAGTCATATTTCAATGTCTTTGGAAAACAAGAAAAAACACAAAATGACTTAGGCAATTATGCTATGAGGCTAACAATATGTAGCTTTGGAGCCGCTGCTGTGACACTGTACAAACGCTTCCAGTGTGAATACTCTCGCGCGTCTGCAGCTGCAGTGACGATGTAGTTACGCTGACGAGCTGCTCAAATGCCGCTCACGCTTGCGGTGTGAAACCCATGTGTGAAACGGCCGTAAGGCTGCATCGAAAGGTAACTTCGCGTCTGCTGCCATGCTTGATCCATAGGTATAAACAAACTGCAATCGGTGTGTCGCATAGACGCGTCATCGTCTTGCTACTCCCTCCCCGTTCTGTGATTGGTTCCCTAAATGAGGCGAAAATTTGGTCCATGGTATCCAGACTGCCTTTCAGCGTGAATAAAATCGCGCTGCGGGAAGGCAGCATGGGGAAACCCAGACTAACAAACGGGGCTACCATGTGAGCAACATGTATGTACATGTTTGTATTTTTAAGAGAATAATGTTTATGCGTGGTTATTGAAAAAAATAAAAATGAAAGTTGCTGAAATAAGACCACAAAACACATATTGATTATTTCTTCAAAAGACTTTTGAAAATTGTATCACATAGTCTAGAATATTTGCTCCAAAACTATGTGAGAATCATCCTGACTACTGATTCAGATAAGTCAATAAAGTCTTTTACATTTTTAATGACGTGTTTTGTTTGAGAAAGCTTTATGCGAGGAGGCGTGATCTCTCATTAATATGTGTGGCATTCCACACCTGAGAAAGACAAAGACCCTCCCATAATGGCCCTATTAGGTGCTATCAGGCCATATCATTACAGGAGCCTTGCACAAAGAATGAGGAGATTTAAAAAAGAATGGCTTTTAGATTGTTTGGATTTATTTACAACACACACACACACATACACATACACACACACACACACACACTGCTTAGAATAAGTGAACACACCCATGCTAAAGTTGACTAAAAAGAGGAATAAAAAATCTTAATGCCTTAATTAAAAAAATGAGGAAAGGGACATGAATAATGTCCTTGAATTCTTTGTGAATGAATAATGTATCGCAAATAATTAAATGTTCTTCTTTAAAATACAGGGTGCATACGTCTGGACACTTCTATCACACACCCTTCACCATATAGACATGGTTTTATTTCAGTTCAAAGTTCAAAGTTAGAGTTGGAAACATCTTGAAAAGAAAATTGTCTTTTTCCATAAATGTCTTAGTTTGATCATACATATTTCAAAGTTGAGGATTCATTATTTTGATATAGCTTGCATTGGAACAAACACTTTAACATCTTAGTTGATTAGTTTATTGACAAAACATACTAGGCTATATATTTAACATATGAGCAGAAACTCCTAACAAAAGCTTATTTGATGTCTATTTTAGAGTAAAAACTTTATCCAAAACTAGTCGAAATGTTGTCTTTTATTTAGTCTGTAACAGTGCGTATCTGTGCGTTCATTCATTCATTCATTAATTCATTCACACCAGTGTTGGGCAAGTTACTTTTAAAAAGTAATTAGTTACAGTTACTAGTTACTTCTTCCAAAAAGTAACTAAATTAGTAACTCAGTTACAAATTTTAAAAGTAACTAGTTACTTAAGAAAGTAACTATTGCGTTACTTTCAAGTAAAATTAAATTTTAAATGCTCAAATGTGACCCCACCTCTACCCCTATTTAACGGATTTTAACACATGTGCATGTTCAATTATTTATGATAAATCTGAATTTTATAATGAAATGGACACTTAATACAATACATTATTAACAGAAACATGAAACATTGTACACACATCTAAAAAAAAATGTTGCCGGTGGACAAAGTGAGACTAGCCTCCAATCAAATGCCAGTATGTAGATATTATGTTTATATAGTGGATCAATGCAAATAACACAATAGATGTTTTGGAACTTTTGATATTTATTGCCCCTCAACAGGCCACAACTGGGCAAAATTAAATTAAGCTTGTTAAGCTGTGGAGTTATATGTTCTCATTAACTATATTATTTTATGTTTCTTACTGTTATTTTGTTTTTACTTTATGCTATTGACGGTTGTATACTAAAAATGTGCAAGAGTTCATTGTGCGCATGTGTGAACAAATGGGGACTTTTGTTTTGACTCAGCTTGTGTTCCTTCCTTGAGATGAATGTCGTGCTGCTGCTCCCTCGTGCACTGATGTTATGCCAGCGCATTGAGATGAAAACTAACAAATAAATAACACTGAGAAATTGTATCTGGATTGTTCTTTAGTGGATGGATGATCGCAACATATTGTGCATGGACATGACGGACGGAAATGAAAACTTAACATAAGCAATATACCATTTAGAGAAGGCTACTTTTGGATTATTTGGGCTCGTCGGCATACCTGTCTCTCGTTGACTGACTGGCTTGTGTTGTTCGTTGTGTGTCCTGTCCTGTCCGACTATGCGTTATGATGGGTCGTTCGCAATTCATGAGCGTTAGCTGTTAGTGATGATGGGTCGTTCGCGAATGAGCGTTAGTGATGATGGATCGACTCGTTCGCGATTCGCGAATGAGCCGACTCTTTTAGGTGAACGTCGGTAGCTGGCTCGCATATCTGAAGAGCCGACTCTTACAAATTTAGCCTATAGAAATTAAATAATTATGTAATAAAAATTTAAATATTATAGTCAAAGTAATTTAAAGAGCCGTTTGTGAGCCAAAAGAGCCGGCTCTTTTCAGTGAGCTGAGTCAAAAGAGCCGAATGCCCATCACTACTATGCGTGCTTTAGAACACCCGCCCAACTCTACCTCTGATTGGCTTACAATGACATTTTACTCTACCTCAGCCAATCGTCAGCATGTATGCGCTTGTCTCGTGCTCCCTCTGCCCACTAACCAAGGAAGAACAATAAAAAAAGTATTTGCTTCTCGCTCGGAGATCTAGTTGGTCTGATGAAAAAAAACAGCTTCATCAGTTATAGTAACGCGCCGCATTTTTTGGCAGTAACGGTAACGGCGTTATTAAGATGAGAAGAGTAATCAATTAGATTACTCGTTACTGGAAAAAGTAATGCCGTTAGTAACTGATATTCCCTTCACTGATTCACACACACACACACACACACACACACAAACATGATTCACATTTACACAGTATGCTATTTTTCCGTTTACAGACAACGTTATTCTATATCGCGATTAGAACAAAGCACTTGCATAAAACACTTACTTCTCAGCTGAATCTGTTGCTCATCCTCAAAGTGAAAATAAACCAGCACTTGTTCTGTGGTAAATGTCCCAGGATTGTTCCTCATATAGCCGCGCAAGACGACAGTAGATTAATCTGACTAAAAAATATACTGTTTTCAGAGTTTATGGGCATTAACGCGTCTCAATGTGTTGCTTCACATATTTGCGTTTGAATAGCGCGTGCTCTCCGTAGGCGTGTCACATTACCAGAGATAATGAGCTGAGAGAAAGATAATTAGAACGGCTGACACGTCTCTCTTTTTATATAGCCTAGATGACATAAACGGAGAATATTTATTTTAGTTTTGAATCGGATCATTTAAAAGTACAAACTCAAATGATTTAAAAGATATATTGCTTATGGCTGGGTGAATAGTATTAGCTGAGTTGTATTGAAGATTAGAGACGTGCTCCAGAAAAAAAGTTCACGGTGACGGAGAGGCAGAACGCACACCCTGTTTATTTTCTTTATTTTACAAAAGCACAATATTTTATTTCGATTGTATGTGGGCACATAAAAAAGTAGACATTTAACAGATTATTTTCTCATATTTCTTAACTCTATATGAACAGAAATTATGGTAGTACTTTAAGTCTATTTTTCTGCTATGTGAAAAAAAACGAGCAAAACGCGCCAGCGCGTTTCTGGTCCCCAGAGGGTTAATAATCAAGGATAAGCATTTCTACATAAATCATTTATATTCAATGAGTGATTCAAATATACTTTTAATCATATGCTTGCTGTGAGTGTTAACCAGCTGCTTTTAGGTACATTCTGATGTGACCCTCAACATGTGTTGTCGTCAATATATAATATGTTTCTAGCTGACGAGTTAAGGTTACAGGGGTCCAACAATACGTGACTACATCTGATTTACAGAATTGTACCTCTTTCATGTGTATTTCTCTAGAAACTAAAGTGAATAGTATCTGTACTTCTTCCTGAGGAGGGAATGTATTATCAGTATGGTTTGTCCTGATGATAGTTAGCTCAGGCCCTCTTCAACCTTGTAGAAACTGCGATTCCCTAGTGCTTTTGTGTGTGCGTTGGATGTTCTGAGGTCTTGTATAGGAGCTATGGGACACTTTGGCATGCAACAACAGACCCGAAGACACCTTTCTCCATCCTCCGAGGTCACCGCAGACCTAGGCGGACCTAGGAATCGTGCGGCAACTATTGACTAATGGTGACATACTCTCCTATCTATCCATGTGTGGAAATTTGCTTAGACTATATGTGTTCTTAGCCAATCAGAAACTGCAACCTGAAGCAAGGACGTAGCTTAGACCTTGGTGAAGGGTATAACTGCTGTGATCTTTGTAACTGTAAGGGGGTGGCCTACAAACTCCTGTGTGAGTCTTGAAGCTGACTTCTGCTGATGAAACTGCAAACTATCTTCAGTAAATCTTTTCTTTAATTTATTACAATTCTGACTCCGGGTCTTCATTCATCATATCTGGTTCTGGGTCTTTAACTGTTTACCCCCAACAGGGGGTTATTTCATGTATGTTACATGTGTAGCAGCAGCAATGTATGTGAATGTATTGGCAGTAGCAATTCTCGGTACTTGCTCTGCAGCAGCAGCAGTGTAGCAGATCTATTCCGCCAAGAACAAATACATTAACATTGGCCATTACCATGCCAATCTCTCTGCAAGTTGTCATGACAGAAATATATATATAGGTGTGAATGTGTGTGTGTGAGTCCCAAGCCATGTAATAGGGATGGTTGGGGAAAGACCTGGCAAACTACCCCGTAAAAATCTTTTCCAAGAAAATTCATGGACAGTCTCTCGCCTGTGGCAAGTGATGGTCATAGAATCACCAAGAGTCGTATATGACTGAAATGGTAATATATATACATATATTTAATTACACATTTGAATACATATTTCTTCTTTTGATGGCCACTGGTAAAGACATGCATTAAATTAGCAGTAAAAATGTATAAAACTGTGACATTCTGATGTTTCAGAGAGATCATTTTTGTAAAATGTCTACAGCATTACTGTCACATAGCTATTATGTACTTTGCAACAAAGCCACTTACAAATTTTGGTTAACAAAAGTATGCGCGCATGAGTTCACGGTCATTTCAAAACAGTTATAAACATAAACGGTGCTAGAGGTTTTTATTCTTTCAATGTGATTAATTATAATTCTTTCTTTTAAATTTAGTAATACCATTCATAAACAAGCCTCTTCATCATGCCATCATGAAATCAGGGAAATAATTGGCTGGCTGCTTAAAAGATGCAATTATTGCGGTTACTTAGCAACTGAGAAATGAATCGATATGTCTTACAAGGACAAAAGGCCCTGTAGTGCAACCTTAAACACTTCTTGAATAACCAGGCAACAAAAGCAATGTCTGAACACATTTCATTTGACTTTGAAGTGGTGCTGGGAATTCAGCCCTTGTTGGATGCAGACATGCAAGATAGAGTTTGTGTAACAACTCGCTTTTGGAATTTACATGTATTTTTCATCCATTTGATGAATACCAATAGATAATTTATAATACTACATGAATAAATGATGCAAACATGAGACTACAAATCCTCACTCCATTTCGGAGGAAGACACTACATCAGATAGCATCTGCTGTGCATTTAAGTGGGTACACTTAATACTACCCTCGCAGTCGGTGAAACCATTCAGCAAAAAAACAAATAAGCGCAGTGCATTCCTATAAGAGCCCTCTTCCAGAGCGTGCCCTGGTTAACCACAGCCCTGGCACTGAGAGAGCAGAGGAGCTTCCTCTTGCCACTGAGAGCCAATATAGAGCGGTACAACAGGGCTGTTGCCAGATGTTGGGGGAAGCTTTCCTTTTTTATCAGTGGCGCCGGCACAATGTGCCACTGTAGCGGAAAGACACAAATCATTAATCCCTGGCCCCTGGGAGCCACTGATGGTGTTCTGCGCTGTGATGGAGAAACAGTGCCAGCTCTTCTCCACCTCCACGTTCCCTCCAGACATCACCTCGCTACAGCCCCCCCAGTCCCGTGGCTGATGAAGTTGTCTCGACTGCACCGGCCCTTTCGCTGGCAATTATTGACTGCATTAGGCTAGCCAGGCAATGGGATGTGCTGCAACATTGAGCACAAGATTTGCCAGATCGATAAAACCCATGTGGGATTGGCCGAGTGACTGGATATGAGGCTAGAAGAAAGGACTTAACACGATTATGGTAACCAGCAGAGTGGGGCGCGACAGATAGCTAAGAGGTTTTACTGAGCAGAAGTGCTTTTTTATATATTGACTTTTTATGTACATAAAGAGCTATAAGAAAAGTGTTCTCTATACGTCATGACTAATGCACCACCATATACCGCCAATGAGCGGAGGTCCCATGTCAAGGCCCCGTTCTGACATTTTGGACATTTTCTGTGCATCCTTTGTGGGGAAATCTGCAGAATTCAGTTGAATGGACTAAAACTAAAACTATTTAAAACATTTCTGTTAATTGAAATAAACATGAAATAAAATAAAACTTGTAAAACTTAATGAAAATTTGAAATGTCGCCATGACAATAAACTGAAATAAGTTTAAGTTGACAGAAAAATGATTAACTGAAAATAAATAAAAACTAAAACTAAAACACATAACAAAAATGACTAGAAATTGCACTGAAATTAACATGAAAAGAAAAATATAAAAATTTAAGTGGATTCAAAATACGAATAAAAATACAATAAACTAAAATAACACTGAAATGGATTTTAACATGGAAAGAGATTACAGCCAATTTAATGTTATGGCTGATAACAGATAAAAGGATATTTAAAAAAATGGATATAGAAAAAATTTATATAAATTTTTTATAATATATATATTTCAAATAATTTAAAATTAACTTTAAGTGAGAGTTAGATGACTGCAAAAGTAATTTACTAAAATAGAGGAAATGAGCATTGCACAATTAAATTTCAATCGGCCGATACTGATATAATAATGAGGACTATGACGAGATTGAACCACAAGTAGCTTGCAATTTTAAAAGAATAATAATAAAATAAATAAATAATTCCACCAGAAACTTTTATTGGTTGTTCATGGAGCAATAAGGTCAGAACAGACACAAAACAAAATAAAACAAAATAAAACAAAATAAAACAAAATAAAATATGATCGTGGGGCCTACATGAGAATCCTTACAGTGGAGGAGAGTACTGAAGGCTGACTCTTCATACAAATCAAACACTGTCCGCATGTCATACGGGCGGAGGGATAAAAAGAGATATAACATCAAACAGACTTCATTTAACATTGTGTTGGATTATACATGAAATACATTAACATTTTAGGCCAACATTTCCTTTCACGCATTGATCAGGTCAGGCTTTTCCTCTGAATGTGGTGAAGGTCAAAGGTTTCACACTGAGCCAAACCAAGGGAAGAAAGGAGGCAGAAGGAGGGCGGTGGAGGAGGAAGAGAGCATCTGTTTGTGATTATGGTGCAAATTCAAACCTGCTGATGAGTGTGAGGCGTGCAGTGCATCTCCTGGAGATATCCCAGATGGCCTGTGCCACCCTTTTCTATCTCCAGCCTGCTGGCACTGCCAGCTCACAGACTGCAGCTTTGGCACGCCGCTGATGCCCAGGACAAAAGAGGAACTTTCTAGAGGTCAATGTCAATGTGCTAAAGTCAGAGCTGCTTCTTCACTGAGCAGGCAAACCCACCCCTTATTCCTCACTCATTTTGTACTGGAACACTCTGTGCTGAAAATATTCAGCACACACAAAGAGAACTTTTTCCAACACTGACTGACTTCCTAGAGGGCCACTGTCCTACAGGGTTTAGCTCCAACCCTGATAAAACTCACCGGCCAGTAGCTTTCTAGTAAATGTGACGGCACGGGCACTGATTAGTTTGTTCAGGTGTGTTTGACTAGGGTTGGAGCTAAGTTCTGCAGGACAGTGACCCTCCAAAGCTACCCATCACTGTAGCCTACTAGATTTAAGCATTTTTATGTCACGCAGATATAACTGAAGTTTTTGTTTAAATTAAAAAGTGTTATAGTATGAAACTCCATGGAGTTTCAAGTCGAAGTGTGTATTTGTTTCTCTTTCCCAGCTGAACATGTTGAGTCCACTATAAGTAAACTATTTGTATGATGATTTGTATGATGCAAATGCAAACACTGTGTGACACAGCCCCATGAGCTCAACCAATGGTATAAAGTTATTTTTGTCCAACCAATGGAAGACAGGGGGCGTGTCAGGAAAAACGTATGAAAAAGAGTAATTTTTGCAATTTTGTTTGGTGCTGTTAGAGGAACTGAAGTATGTAGGACAAATGAAAGAATAATATAATTGAATAATTCAAACATAAAAATGTATGTTTGTAACTGACAATTTAAAAAAAAGTTTTGCTTTCAATTGCTTTCCTTTATCCATTTGCCAGTCAAGTAAAAAAAATCTAAAGATAATTCACCTGTAGAAGCAACCAATGAATTTGACTCCGTTTTAAATGTGCCGTTTATAATTGTTTTGAATGTAGTAAAGCATAAAATATCATAATATGTTTGCAGATATTTAGGATTGGAATCATGTCCACAGACTTGTTTCTCCAAAAAACAATGCTACAGCCAGTTATTCTACTTTGAAATTGGCGTTCCATGTCGGAATATCTGTTTTTGTTCTGGTCAGTGTGATCCCTCCCACTGACAATTTATCCAATAGTATTTTGTTGCCAGTTGGCAGAAAACATGGCGTACTGCAGCCATAGAAGCCAACAAACAAACTAGGTCAGAGATCACAGATTCTACCCGACCTAAAAAAGCATCGGCATCCATCTAAAAACCTCTATGACCAGAGGCATATTAAATTACATTGCAGGCTCAATGCCTTCAATTGTCAGTTGCGCTCGTTCATGTTGCGTGTCCTCAATCTGGCAACCCGTGTGAGCGTCGAGTCTGAGGAGGAAGGGGCGGGGCAAGCACTCTCTCCAATATTTTGAATTTGGACTGGTACCACTCTAGGTAGATTTATGACTGACCATTATTGGACAGTATGACAGAGTGCATCATCAAAGTTTACTCAGACCTGTACAGATCAACCAGAGCCTGACTTGATGTAATACATGCTGGATAGAAAGTTTGTCTGACTTATTGATTTTATTTTTTAAGAAACACTCCTACTACTCCATATAGAAAACAGTTCGGGATAGCTACAAAGCATCAATTTAAACTAAACCAAGGTGACATTTTCTGCCTCCTACTCCTCCCCATTTCGTTCAATCAGCTCTAGATTACATCATTAACCTTCTTGCCCCAATACCAACTGCCAAAGAATGCCACTCTCATACTTGGAACATCTTTGGAAGAAACTCTCAAACTTCAGTTTTGCAGAAGTTGGCGAGTGTAAAGTGAAGCCAGTAGAGAATGGGACATAGAAAATGAATTGGTACATAAATTAAGACTGTGTAAAAGATGTGCCAAAGGGTGAAGGACAGAATAAATTGAAATGGGCTGGTTTTCAAACTAAAGCTGGAAAACACTCAAACTCAGTAATCGTTCATTGTTTATGTCTGGCTCCTCCTTCTGGCATAGTGCTGACGCTTGCAATGGAGGAAACTGAGGGAATAAGGATGGGATGATAAGGTCCAGAAAAACTGCTCTGTTTACCTCCTTCACATCTGAATGTCCCAAAAAAAAAAAAAAAAGAGGAAGATGAGGAAAAGAGGGAGGGAAGAACTACCAACTTCCTTGCAGATCTCCTCTTGCCCAAGATACTTGGCACTATCATGGTCCACATGCACCTGTTGAACTGGCACCATCTGCCCATATAAGTGTTAGCGAGCACCATACTGGGCTTTATCTCCAACCAGAGAAAGAATTCAGAGTTTACCCTGGTGCTTTAATTCACAGTGAAAAGAGAAGAGAAAAATGACATATTGAGAAGATGAAAGAACCCATCAGATCCTGAGCTAACAGTGATCAAAGGGATGTTAAATCGCACGGTTCACATGGAAAGACTCGAGTCCATTAACAAGAAAATGTTACGCCTATGAGGCATAGGTTTGAATCACTAATCTGCTCATAATTGATTTATGGCAATCATCTAAGTTTCAGGAAGAAAACAAAGTTGACTAAAAGATAAATTTAACCTCCATGAAGACGAAGTGTCAAATGTAATTTTTCAGTCTCCTCAGGTATCCAGACCCCACAGAGGCAATTCCAGCAGGGGCCTGGTGTGTGACTTTAATTACATGTACCCTGTCCTCTTTTAATGCCTTTATTTTATTACTTTGATGTGATTTATTTTACAGAGCTTTGACATAATTCAGCTATAAAACTCTTTCTTATCAGCGAGTCACCCCACATGGCTGCATCTGAATTCAATTATCTCTCATCATCTCATGCTGTGAGCGAGCACTAACTCTGAGGCTATCACTAACTTTAACCTCTTTTTTCCCCCTTTTGTTTTTGACTTCTTCCAACTGAAGGTCAATTTCATATTTATCCAGTCATGCTGGATCATTTTAGAGTATGTTAATGAGCAATAACAAAGAACTGTAAGATAACTATTTAATGCGAGCCACTGATTAACATATTTGGCTCTTCAATTACAATCTTGCAGCTCAATTTGCACAAATAAAATGTTCTCATCAAAGGCTTGTCAGTATTAACGATTTTCAATACCAGTGCAAGTCATCATCATTACAATCCCCAACTCTGAGTTGTTTGTTTAAGCTATAACGCGCACTTTGGCTGGCTAAGCTAAAAATATTGGTTACTTCCAGTAAAAAGTTATATTGTAAATTTGCAAAAAATAAGGATATCAGAGAGTTTCGGATGAGTTGACAAACTCCAGTGTTTTTCACTTTTCTGTGATGCATCCCACACAGCTATTGCAAATTAAAATATAAATCACCAAGATAATGTTAGAGCTTGCTAACATAGGTGAGGTTTTATCGAGTTTGCAAAAATGACAGCAAAGGTGTATTTATGAATTTATAAAAGTCCCCCAGCAGTCAATAATTTTATACCTTAAAACTAATCTTTGATCATTAAAATGACATATTTAAAGGTTTTGTTTTCTGTGAAAATCATTTCTTCGTGCCTTAGAATAGCTTGAATCTCTATACCTACACACTTGCTTCATTAAATATATGCGGAACCATGAATATTCAAATTTGTCCCTGCCTCCTCTCAGTCCCACCAACTCTGACTATCTGATCCACTCGGTCAACTGTAGTTCCACTGGGCAAGTGGAAATACTGGCTTAATTCAGCACTATATGTTTGAACCAGAAAGCCTTTGGCTTAACTACTTTATCAAACAGCTAATAATATGTTGCTAAACTAATGTTACACAAACCATGTATCCGTTCACCATCTAAGAGTCAGACAGCAGCCTTATAAAAATCAGCATCCTTAGAAATGCTTTCAACATCATAGAAAGTTAGTGTAGAAAGGCATACAGTTTATCATCGTAATATACATCATATATACAAAATTCACCCGCTTTATAGATACAGTATGTCCCTGATTTTTCCTGACCCTTCTTAAAGGTGTTCTTGTGCTTACTGTGTTAGAGAGCATAATAGGAATCATAGGAAAAGCACCGCTCCGCAAGTTGACAGGATTGATTATATGACGTTTGTGGATAGGACACGGTTTCAAACTGTGTTTTTGAGACTGTCTTTGGTACACTGCCGTTTTAAGGGGAATATATTCAGCAATGGTGTTGACTGATGAATTTGCACATAGTTTGTCCACATATATAATATAAACATAAAAATTGACAATTTTTTGTAGTGGGGCCAGTGAGCGCAAACTGTACAAATTTAAACTATTATTGTTGAACCTTCAATATGTACAATCCCAGTGAACACAACTTAAACATTATGTCAAAATGCTAGTAAATTGGATGCACAGATTTGCTGATATACTTTCACACAGTATGCACTAAAAGTTCACAAAAAAATGTAACTAAAGCAAATCAAAAGAAAATAGGAGGTACATTTAATTGACAAGCGGATCCGGTTATAGGCCAATTCAGTATGCTCAAAATGACCAAATAGTATCTGATTATTTGCCATTTCACCATGTTTTATATTACCAAGTTGAAAACATGGCTATGAACAATAGTATTTATTATTAACATTATATTATTTTGCAAAGAAAGAATTTTAACAAATATTCTAATAATTTAGACATTGTTTTGACAATTAAATTATATTTATGAATTTATGAAGTTACAATATAGAAATACAAATTATGTTAAAGAATGTTAAAGACAAAACATTTAATAAAAAATATAAACAAATGTGTTTATATGGTGTGGTGGGGCCAGCGAGTAAAAGTAGAGACTGGAACCATACAAGAAAAAAAAAATCTTATTTCTGAGCCCTCACTACATACAGTCCCACTGCACACAAGCTAAACATTAGGTGAAAATATCTGGAAACGCATTTTGGTCCTACTACTTTCGTCTAAACATGCTGTTTTGACAACAAAAAAAAGTGTCAACATGCCATATTTTTTATTACCAATTACATTATTACAAGAGTACATTATGTATGATGTCAAATGAACAGTGTTGTAATGCTGTTACAGCTTGCTGAAGCTGGAACACAGCAGCATATGGTAAAACTACACAACATTAGCCATTTTGGAGCATGTTCCTCCCCTGTGTCTGGATGGCAGAGTGCCTTGGTAAATAAAATATCATCAGAAATGACTTATTGACTCACTTATCGCAGACAATGTTCATTCTGGACTGCCAGTGAGGCAGGCACAGCCTTTGAATGGAAACATAAGCATATGTACACGCACAAACACACGCACACGTTTGTCAGCTCACAACGCACTCGAGTGAAACACACCATCATCGTGTTGCGTAAACATTAATAGTGACAAAATACAATCATTCTGGTGTTTTTATTTCTCAGTTGTTCCCAATCTTGCTCAGTCCAGGATTCAGGAGCTGTTTACAAAGGTCACCTGTCTGCAAGTCTTCACAGTCCAACCTGTTTTCCCAGCATCTTTCTTCCCACCTGGAGCTGCGTGCCCCTCTCCACACTTCAGTGCCTAATTATATTCAAGACTTGTAAATGTATTCATATTCATGGAGGCACAGATGCTAAATTAACTGTGGCAGGGACACATCTCACTGTGCCGGCTTCGCAATCTGCTTCCTCTAGATACGGAGGGAGGGATGTGAAGGGGGGAGGAGGACAAGGGAGAGTGAAAACAAAGAGACAAGATGAAGAAGAGGAGGAGGAGGAGGAGGAGAGGAGAAGTAGGGATGAGGGGGGTGGTTGTGGCAAGGCTGGTTATTGACTCCGAGTAGCAGTGTGGATCTGGGGGATAGAGGAACCGAGGACAGGTCTGCGAACGCCGGCCTCTGATGAGTGACAAATCAAAAAGTCCCGCTGAAACTTCCCCATGATGCCTGAGCCCGTGGCACCATACAATTCTACTTTCTCCTCTCTCTCTCTCTCTCTCTCTCTCTCATTCTCCTGCTAAAGCCAGGCAGATGGAGGGAGGTGCAGCAGTGCAGAGCGAACAGATGGCCGCTCCAAACTTGATATATGAAATTAATAACGTTTCTCAAATATAATGCAGACACAGGAATACATTGCCTGAATTTTAATAACTGATGAATTTTTTTCTCCTCCTATGCATTTGCAAGTCAATGAGAGAACCAGAGAAACAAATATGCAATATGTCAAATTCTGAGGACATTTTATATTCAAGTGTAAAATAGAGAGTATAACGGAAACCATTAACATGCACAAAAATAATGATGTTTTGATGTTGATGTACAAATGATGTTGAAATGTGTATTTCACACACTACACTAGAAATACATTGAGTATTAACCATTATTCAGCAATATAATTTTAAATAGGTGATTGATGTAGATGAATTGTAAGGTATTCATCTGGAGCAAAAACAATGTGGATCCATTAGGTTAACATTTTTAAACAAAATATAATTAACTATGAACTAGTGCTCGTCCAGTATACATTTTTTTAATATCTAGGATGAACAATATAAAATTTGATATTAACATGCAATTTAATGTCAGCAAATGAGGTACAGAGATAATTGCTGAAATACTTTTACAATATTTACTACACAATATTTACTAAAACAAAATACACTACCGTTCAAAAGTTTGGGGTCGGTAAGTTTTGTTTTTTAAATTAATGCTGAATTAATTTCAGAGTACATTTTTTAAGAGCTACAGTATATCAAGTTTTAGTAATATTTAGCTAAATTTTATGTTTAACTATACATATACAGTATATACACACACAGTGTGTGTGTGTGTGTGTGTGTGTGTGTGTGTGTGTGTGTTGGTGCGACCGGATTATGAGGACAAAAACCATGGATACATACCGACTCTATGAGGACATACCGTAACTACGAGGACAGCACTACTGTCCTCATAAGTCGAGCAGTGTAGAAAGGCTTATCAGGCTGCGCCTAACCACCTCCCGCTTTTTCTCAATATGTCCTTATAAATCCGTTGTACCCGTTTTTCAGTGTGTGCCAGAGTATGCTCAGAGTGTATAATCTCCCTCTATGTGAAATTCGACGCTACTGCAGTATCATACACATTTCATACACCCAGACCACGCCCAAGCGCGATTCATTGGTGGAACGCTGGAATCCTCGTCAGTGATTGGCTGCTGGAATCCTCGTCAGTGATTGGCTGCTGGAATCCTCGTCAGTGATTGGCTGCATTTCACATCCGTCAAAGTCAGCGCGCCTGCGCCTCTGATCTTCTATCGCAGACGTGTGGTGTGACGGTGTGATTAATCAGAAGATTAATCATCATCATGAAAGATTAATTAGCAGAATTCGAGCGAAGTTGACGAGCTATAGTGGGAGATTTTCACTTTATCACGAGGAAGGTAAGTGCGTTTATTTATATATTCTACCTTTATGGAGTTAAGTGTCATGAGTCAGACAGTTTTTAATAACGTTAGTTACATTACTTTAAACGTGGCCACTAAACGTGGCTAATATAAGTCCATAAGCAGTTGGATACTAGTATTAGTATTAGTTGATGAAAGATACATCTCCATGGATGCTTGAGAGAATTAATTTACATTTTGAAATAAATCAAATCTATGTTGTCATCGTGATGACTGGTAAAGTTGGTGGATGAATTTACAGTTTAATACAGTAAGATACAGAAATATATTAAATAAACAGAAACGAGACTAATGTAAAAGTATACTTTCATTAATGTAACGTTACTGTCATTAGAATGACTTGCCAAAATTATCTGGTTGATTCATTTTAGGGCTGGATATTAGCAGACATTTTATGATTCCATTCAATTTTAATTCACGTGCTTTCGATTCTATTTCCAATTCGATTTTACATTTATTATTTTAATGTAAATCAGGTGTAATACATGTAACATTTTCTAAAACTTTCTCTCTATAGTTAATTTTTCTAAGTAACGAGTTTAGCTTCATTTGATCTGAGGCGCCACATTAAAGAGTGATAAAATGGTATTAAAATGGACTGAATTTGAAATCGGAGACTGTTTCTTATCAAAAGTAACAAGCCTCAAAACCTCACTGATCAACTATTTCTGTGTAAAATGTTGTATTTATTGATATAGACTACAGTCTGACAATAATGTACTGCATATAAAGCATATCTATCTATCTATCTATCTATCTATCTATCTATCTATCTATATATATATATATATATATATTTATATATTTATAAATACATACTAATTATGTTGTCTGGAATGTTTTCAGTCAACATTTTAAGAAAGAAGAGAATAAAACCTGAGCAGGATGCAAAAGAACACATATTGTCGGGCAAAGACAAAGCCTTCATTGAGGGACGACAAATCAACACATTCAAAGGTAAATTGTGCACCACAAGGCAATTTGACTATGTTCAGACTGCAGGCAAATCAAATCATAAAGTAGGCATGCACTTGTAAGAATTAAAAGTAGGCCTATTGCTGGCAGTCTGGACATGATCTTTCAAATTCACACATTTTACCCTTGGGTAAGCCGCTCATTTTCATAAAGGTTAAGAGATGAAAAAAAAAAAACTTTAAACAATTTTTTTATAATTATTATTTTAAAATAAATACATAAAACTATGTATACAGAGAATAGTGTAACCAAATTCAACTAGTAGGCTATATCACAGTGAAAACCAATGCTTGATTATTTTTTTTATTTTTTTTATTTCCTGCACCTCATATTACATTACACAGTTTTACAGGATTTAACTCTTTAAAAGGATAGGTTGGTTAGCTGTGTAACATATAGGTGCACTTGGATTCATGTTTTATTTGTATTATTATATATTTTTTTGCCCTTTTAGGGAGAGGTGTGTTTGCACTTGAGCACATTGAACCATCCACCTTTGTTGTTGAATACCGTGGGATTCTCTCTCAAAGTAAACATGTTAAAGATGTTCAAGGCAACTACTTGTTTGACTTCACATGGAATGGAACACGTTATTGGTAAGCTGGCTGTTTCTTTTTTGGTTTATTTATTTTTGGTTCATATTCAGAGCAAACTAGTTGCATGTCATTCTAATAAAAACAGTTATGATTATGATTTATTATTATTACTATTATTATTACAATATAGGGCTGCACGATTTGGGGAAAATGTCATTGTGATTATTGAGGTCAATATTGCAATTGGAATATGCGATTGCGATATAATAAACAAATGGTTTCATGAGTCAACTTGCTAGGTTCTAAAGCAAAATGCACACACAGATTAGTGATAATTCTGAAATGTGTATTTCTCAACTCAAACTAGCAACAACAACTAAATGATTGATAACATCTAAGCCATTGATGTCTGGATAAAAATTAATCCACCCCCATTTAAAACATTAATTAGAGCCATCCAACATTACAGTGATTCCATCATTACAATTGAAAGCTATAATTTTTTTTTTAAACATTTATTAGACGTCAAAAAATATAACAGCTTTTAATTTAAGTGAACTTCAAATAATCCTCACATAAACCCATTATAAATGACATGTCATATTTACCTGTGCCCTTCCTGTCTAACAGGTATGCAGAAATTTAATAAAGTTATCAAACAGTCTGCGACTCTGCGCTGCATAAATAATAAATAGACTAATCCTTATTAAAGCTACATAAGTTCTTTAGTCAAGAGCAGTGAGTAATTTTCTCTGTCCCCTTTGTTCTGTGATTAACTTTACTGACAGAAAGCTTTGGCTGCTGGCCCTTTAAGAGCAGCCGCTGCTGACAGAGACACGGATCTCACATGCGCCTCATCCTCTCACAACTCTATACGTCCATCATAAGACTGCTCTTATGTTATGAAGATACTCGACAAACGACATTTTGGCATAATTGTGTGTGTTGTTGTTCGTTCAAGAGCGAAAGAGAACTGTATTCTGGCGCGTGTCTTTCTGTGAGTCACAGTCGGACATTCAGCGCGCTCTCTTTTGACTTGTCTCGCATGAATGGTTTTAAGCAATCGCATGAGAGCATTATCATGTAACACTAGCCAAAGGATGACAAAAAATAACAGATGCTGCGTTAATTGCGTTAACAGCCCATTGTTTATTTTACATAAAATCGCAGCATTTTGCACCATATAATCGCACAGGCTTGACATCGCGATTACGATTGCGATAAGATTAATCGTGCCGCACTATTACAATAGCAGATTTGCTAGGGTTCTCATAACATTAGGAACTTATTAGTTAGTGATAATCAATAACATGGTTATTGTTCAACTGGGGTATTTTTTTTACCTTAAGTGGATCATCTGACCTATTAAATTCTTAGGAAGTCAAGTTCACTTTCACAATGTGTATTTGAATATAGGTTAAATAGGCCAAGGTTAGCCTAACCCAGTGGTTCTCAAACTTTTTCGGTCATTCCCCACTTTGGACAAGGGGGAATTTTCAAGCCCCACTGCCCCCATCGCCCCGACACAATGCTAATGAAATACGTAACAAGCTTAAAATGTTCCAATTTATTGAAGTAACAAGTAGTATCAGTATAGTAACAAGTTGTATCTAAATACAAACTAACTATCTACATCAGTGGTCTCAAACTCGCGGTCCGCGGGCCATTTGCGGCCCGCAGGGTGATATTTTGTGGCCCCCTACTTGACATTAAAGTTTAATGTTAGTGCGGCCCGTCGTTGCGTGTGCCGCGTTTAAAAAAAAAAAAAAAAATGTATCCCTTATGGGCTACCATAGATAGTCTCGTGACACGGTGGGTTTGTTGTCAATAGTTGTCATAGACAACCGCGAAGTACAAACATACTGCGCCTGGAAAAAATGAGCGCGTCGCTTCAATTATGAGCGCGCTTGCCGCGCGCCTACATTTGAAATAACGAACTTGAGCGCGCAAAATATGTGAGCGCGATATGTGAACGGCCCCTTGGCGAGCTACCACCAATCAGCCCACGAGCTACTGATAGCTCGCGAGCGACGTGTTGGAGAGAGACCCTGCTTTAAAACAATGTGAGAATAATCATTTTGAGCTTGTAATATGTGTCCAACAGGTTGATAAGAAGGTTTGCTTTGATTTGTGCAGTCAGTAATTTGAGACACTATACATGTGTAGAAAGAATTCAATAAGATGGGCAGACATGACTGCAAATATTTGTATTTCAAAAGCAATAATTGTTTTTCTAAGTATAATAAAAGGAAATGTGCCTTCCAAAAAAAAAAAAAAACATTCAATATCATTAATGTGTTGTATAAAGAAAATAAAAAGGACATAAGCAAATATAAATATCACAAATATGTGTTATAGACAAAGAAAGTTTGTAAAAATGAACTTCAACTGTCAGAAGGACAGCTCATAAAGAACCAATCATGTACAGAAAGGAATGTTCAAATTCAGAGGAACAGTTCAGAAGAAACGTTAATAATAAATATTGAGAAGATTGGATCAGTTGTGCTCCTTTTTTGGAATACTTGAATACTATTTTTTTGTGGAATCCTTGATGCGGCCCAGCCTGACCCCGACTCTACCTCCAGCAGCCCCCAGTTAAGTTGAGTTTGAGACCCCTGATCTACATCAAATAACAGCAAGTTCAAAAATAAAGAAAATGAAGTGCATCTGTGTCATAACTTGCATAAAATTCAAAAATAGAGAAAATAAAAGTGCCTCAAAAATAAAAAAGAAATAAAAGTGCCACTTTGCAATCTGTTAAAAAAAGAAAAGAAGAGAAATACATTTGGCAAGACAGGTCTATTTATCCCTGCATTAGTGACTGCAATGAGCCTGTTTTGCATTGCACAATTTCTCAAAGCAGGGTTGCAGGCTTGATACTGCCACTCTCAAATCATGTTCAATGTTCAGAGAAATTTCATGTCTTGTCGTAAGCCACAACATAATGACGTCACATATTTTCCAACCCAGCCCTCAGCCCCCACTTACGCATGAAACAGCTTCCAGCGCGCCTGGCCATCGGCGCGAAACATAGGCTACATATCTATGGGCGCAAAAGTTTGTTCCGCTACAATAAATATGCCGACGTCACGTCAATCATTATTTTGGGGGTGGGGAGGGGAATTCCTGTTACTTGTTGTCGCCCCCGGGGGTGATCGGTCTAATAAGCGGCAAGACACAGCTATAAGGACGGTTTGCTCTCACACGCGCTGCATTAATAGTCACACACAGCGCGCGCAGTCACTCTCTACTCTAGTGCGCGGTCTTGCTCCAGATTCCGGGAGATTGGATCTCATTTGCGGGCGTCAAGGAGCCGCTATCAATATGCGGGAGACTCCCGGAACTTCCGGGACATTTGGGATGTCTGGATAAAGATATAAAGGCATAAAAAGGAAAATTTCCTCCCGTTTGGCGCGCCCCACCTGTCACGTCTCTATTCCCCACCAGTGGGGCGCGCCCCACACTTTGAGAACCGCTGGCCTAACCCAAATGTTCAGTTAGAACCGTATGTTTCAGTGTGTGTCTATGTTTTAAGTTTCTTACTGCACTATTTTTATCACAGCATAGATGCAACAAAAGAGGACGGTGGAGGAATGATGATGACAAAAATCCAAATTGCAAAGTCAAGACAATCATTGTTGACGGAAGGCCACACCTGTGTCTGTTTAGTATAAGACATATCTTTCCAGATGAGGAGGTCACATACAACTATGGGGATTCCTCTTGGCCTTCGCGTTTAAGGGTGAGTCTCTTAAAGACTTTATCACTGAAAGTCAACCATGTTCTGTATTTCATGAATGTTAGTTTTTTATATGATGCAGATTATTTAAAAAAATTCTGCACGTCTGCTTTGTCCATGACGGAGCCATGAAAGGGACACTAGATATTTAGTCTTTGGTTGATACTAGAATTAGTTGCGGTGACCAATTGGCAAGCATCCTTGCCTCAGTGTTGTACCTGTCTTTCTCATAATTACAGGAATTGTGTGACGAGACATCAGTGGCTGTGACTGAATGCAGTGTGAATCCTTCCTCATCAGTGAAACAGAAAGTAAGTGAGCGCATGTTCCTTCATTGTTTTCTTCTCTTTGACACAGGCAATGTTAAGTGTAGGATGGTTGGGCATCATGCTAGACTGGTTGACGTGGACTGTCGTCTTAAAGACGCTGTTGTGACGTCTCAAATTTGAGTAAAATGTACATTGCTCGGTTCATTCATTTTCATAACTCGTGCGTTGGGGGATGGGCATGACACTGACCTGAAATATAAGGACAGTTCTCCACTACGAGGACCATCATGTCAGGGTTAGGGTTTGTGGAAAAGATGTTGCTTTGGGTACAGTTGGTACTCAACACGAATAATACTTTTACCGCTCCCGTGGCGGTAAAATTCGGATGTGTATTTGCTGCCTTTTACCGCTAAGAGGCGCTACAATCACAGACTTTGAAAGGTGTCAGTTTATTCTCTCTATTGCGTAATCTACCGCCGCGCCGCGACTCATTCAGAGCGATTGAAAGCTGGTAACAGATGAATTCAAGTGAAACATTGTAGTTAAACGAATTCATAATCACAATACTGAAATTAAATTGAATAAATAGTGAAAACATTACAACATAAAACATTGCAACAGAAATATATTAGGCTATCAATGAGGGTCTGGAAGAGCATAAGACGTAATTTAATAGCGTTCAGACGGTAGCTCAGTGGTTAACGCAACATGAGCCTCACGGAGCTTCAAGCGATCCGAGATCGAATCTCAATGTAGCCAACATGCTGTTGGCCGACTTCATTTGTGTTTTACCGTTCTTGATGCTTAAATAGGTAACTGTTTATTAGCGACTTCATTAACTGTTTATTTATTTAATGTCAAGCGTTTTGTTTAATTATCAATGCCACATTAACGTAAATTTGCTACATTCCATGTCCGCTGCACACAAAACTGATGAGAGAAATGAAAATAAATAAAAAAAGAAAGCTGATCGCGTCAGAAAATGAAAATAATGAAGCTCGTCTTTAATCTGCTAAATTATTGTTTTGTGAATCATTCACGAAATTGAGTTGACTGACAGTGAGTGATACCTGGCCATAGCAACGGGAGAAATTTTTCAAAACAGATCCATACATTGAACAAATCAGAAAAGACTGATTTTGTTGACTTGACAGACTAACTAAATAGTATTACTTTCAATATAAAAACAAATGAAAATGTAAAAGAACACTACAATTAATTAAGTTTGAAACCCATCGCAAATTTTGAAGAATGTAAGAAACACAGAATCTTATTCTTGCAACATTTTAAATTTGTATTGCCAAAGAAATTTCAGCTAAATTAAACAATTAAAACAGTACAAAACAAAAATAGTCCAAAGCCACATAAATTAAGAACATGCGTTTTTCTTTGTCTGTCTCTCGTGCTGGATCTCTTTTTAGCAAGTTTATTTTGTCTCCCTCCCTCCCTCCAAAAAAAAAAACTGTAACAAATTATTTAGCCTTTGTTGCTTTAAAGACAAAGCATGCCTTGTTGAATTCACCTTACAATAAAACGAGGTTGATCGCAAATTAAAGAGCTCTGTATCTGCTGTGGCATGAACGTGTTTAGTCAACAGTTAATGTTTAGATAATGCCAGATTGTTGACAATCATACACAGTGCTCATTCTAAAACTCTAAAACTCTACAAAACCAGTTGAAACAACTGGATTGAACACTTTAATTGAAATTTTGTGTGAAAACTTTAAATACAAAAAATAAACTACAATATTTATAATTTAATAAGATATAGGGCCTACATTTGGACACACCGAGAGATTTATAAGAATTTAGCCTTTGCCTGCTCATTGGGCTGGCTATCCGACATCTCCATATGAAAGAGGAACATTAACACCTATTGTGCCGATAAAGCCACTGTCCCTCCAACCCCCCCACAGGCTCTCTGAGACTGACTTACAACAAAAAGAAGTCGCAATTCACACTTAAACCGCTATTCTAGCATTAGACTATTAAAGTGTTGATAATGAAGGAATTAAATAATGTAAGCTACATGTAGTGATATTTCTGTCATGAAACTTTATTACTAAATATTTCATTTCAATAATTCATTCAATTTCAATAAGTTGTTCTTTTTTATTCAAATAAACCTCGAACCACAGTGCTCCGTTGTGCTGCTGTTAAACTAAATAACATTTATAGAATAATTATGAACTTAAATGAAACAATATAGCAACATTTCGACAAAAATTATTTGATCTGCTTTTACATTTTAATTCAGGGCGATTTAGCCTACATTTAATTAGAGCGAGATTTTCCCCCTTGTCCTTTCCTCGTTGGGAAGCGCTCACATCATAGCTAAACATGTTTGAGTAGATCATCTGTACCTCTCAGTTTCAGATGGATTACATAATCAGATAACATTTATTAAATATTTAGACATTTAAAGGCTTTAGACATAGCCGATTTCTTATCGTGACTGAGCTGAGGCAAGTGGTTTTCGGTTCATTTTTGTGACGCGCAGTTCCCGGAGACAGAGACGAGACGACAGCTAAAATGTTGTTAGCCTAATATGAATAGAAGTTTACAGTTTTGAACGATGTAGGCAAAAAATACGGAGTAGCCTATTAAGCTATTTTAGCTGTTATGAGAAAAATAAATCCAAATGAACGCGCCGCCGTGTTTGTCGAACTCTAATTCAACATGCCAGAATAAAACCCGACTTTAGAACAATAGCGCCACTCGGCGTGGTGTGCCAAAACACTTAATTATAAACTTCAATATTTCATTCAAAATAATCTCAACGCTTTGTGACCTTTTGAAAAGCCGTGCATAGGGCCTACATTAAGGCCACTGGAACTAATGAACAACTGAAACGCTGGTTTTGATTTTATTGTTTGTCGTTTAAACGTGCCTGTTGCATATCTCTATTTTATATATTGTATATGGTATATTGGTGAAGTAGCCTATAGCCTATAGGGAATCCCAAAAATTTATATAGGCTATAGCTATTTATAAATTACGATTGGTATTATTATACAGATGTAAAGTCATTCTGTTGGATACTATTTGTTCCTGTGTAAAATGGAAATGCTTGGCAATTTTATTTTATAAATATAAGCAAAAACTATATGGTGTAACAGAGTTTTAGAATAGACAAATCTCTCTGCATTAATAATCGGATATAAAATGCATTAATAGGCTAATATAAAATTTACAAAAGTACCAAGTTTGTTCGGGATTTGAACCCGTGTCATCTAAATGATCGAACCGTAAGTTCTTCCACTCGGCCATGATTTTACTCTTTGTGAAATGACCAAACGTTTGTTTCTCCAGTGTGTTCGTTCACATGAGCGAGAAAACGTTTTATCGTTAGCATATTGTAGACCTTTTACAGTTTAAAAAAAGATGATATCTTATCTGTATGACCAAAAATTACGGAGTAGGCTAGCCTTTTAAGTTCTTTTAGCTGTAATGAGAAAAAAATTAATTCAAGTGAAAGCGCCGCCGCGTTTGTCGAACTCTAGTTCAACATGCCAGAATAAAACCCAATTTTAGAACAATGCGTAGCGCCACTCGGTGTGCCAAAACACTTAATTATAAACAATCAATATTTCGTTCAAAAACATCTCAAAACGCTTTGTGACATTCTGAAAAGCCGTGAATGTATTAAGGCCACTGGAACCAGGATCGTAGCTGAAACGCGCTGCATTATCTCTCAATACAGGAGCAGAAGCGCCAGTTCAGATTGTATCGTTTGTTGTTTAAACGTGCGTGTTGCATATTTTTAAAAATATATAATATATTTGATATGGTCTATTGGTGAATTAGGCTATAGCATTGATTACTGTGGAGGGGGGAAATCCCCCACCAGCAAATCGCACCTTGTTACACAACCATGTTTTTAAAAACTCTTTCTGTAGCCTATATGGAACCCCATGAAGTTTTTTTTTCTATTTTTTTTAACATAACTGCTTTTGAAATTACGATTGGAATTATTATACAGATTGATATAAATTAAGTCAATCTGTTGGATAATATTTGTTCCTTTGTGTAAAATGGAATCGGTTCATTCATTTTCATAACTCGTGCGTTGGGGGATGGGCATGACACTGACCTGAAATATAAGGACAGTTCTCCACTACGAGGACCATCATGTCAGGGTTAGGGTTTGAGGAAAAGATGTTGCTTTGGGTATGTGTCGGCTGCTTCTTTATTGTGGGTAAGCTGTAGACCCAATATGCACACTTTTCAATCTGGATATGCTTTGTGACTTTCAGTCACAGAGACGTAAACTGTTAAGGCCCATTCACACCAACCATAACTGTGTTAGGGTCCAACCAGCAGACGGTAACGCTCTGTTTATTGTGATCGCATCTTTGACTGCCGCTTATATACTGAAGCATGTTATAGCAGAATTGATTCCGATTGGCTGTCAATTAAGCAATGTATCGCAATACAAAAATGCAACAATATATATTGTGGATAGTGACAATGTGTATTGTGGACAGTACACCCAAAATAAAAATTTCTGTGTGAGGGGAAACAATCAAGTTTACAGAGTTTAATTAGGCATTTTAATCAACAGTTAAAAAAAAGTTACCCTTTTACCACGTCTTGGAGTATCTCTATAATATCGTATCGTGTTATGTATCGAATCGTGACATGAGGGTATCGTTACACCCCTACTGCCAATGTTTCTAGCGTTTCTCAGCTGGTAAAATAGTTATGAAAGTGATTTTTTTGTTTTTGTTTCTCTGTGTTGTTATCGTGTAAGCTGTGGTGTAGACTCTGCTATTCCTTAATACTGAGAGGATTTTTTAGGCCTATAATTGAATAGATATATAGTTTTTAGTTTGAACAGGCCTTTTTTAGTTGGTAAAATTCATCCTGTCCTCAGCTAGCGGGGAGGGGTTTGCGTTTAGGGAGATTTTCTTGTCTAATATCTGCATTTTAAGGGTCATTTTAGGAGGGAAAGCATAAATAACATCCGCGTTCATACTAATTTGTTAAATGTTATGCATCAGAATGAAACCATTTTATGACAACAGCATACAATTGCTCTGTCTGATTTCAGATGACCACATCAAAGATGGTTGCAAAGAAAGGAGATTCAGCTTTGACTGGAAAGGAAATGGTATGTTGATGTTTATTATGTAATGTGTATTTGATTTATTTGACTTTATAGACAAGATCTACATGTATCAGCCTCCTCCTTACATGTTTTATATGTCTGTTTGTCCAAAAAAATGGCTTGGCCTTACATGCAAATGTCAGTATCTGCATCATTGTTAGAAACCCAGTCATACTATTGAATGGTCGTGCAACACATTTTCCCCTGAGACGAGAGAAATCCGCTATTTACCTTTTTCACTTCCTCCTAAAATCGTAATTTTACGTCATTGTAGGAGGAAGTGTAAGAGGGGGGGATTTCTGTAAAGACTACAAGCTCTAGTTCCCACCCTTTCAAACCCGCCCATAGGGGGTTGGACCTAATGCGCTAACAGACCTATCACAGATCAGTGCCGTGCGTTTGATTTCACCGGCAGAAACTTTTTCATTTCAGCGGTGCCAATTTCTACTGTACGATATCGAGATAAAAGACGGAAGGAGGAAACTTTCACGGTGAAACTAAGTCGTAGCTTTCCTTGCTGTGCTGTGGATCGTTAATCGAAACCTAGAGGACTATGGGCGCGCGCGCCGCTGTGTGAGAAATAAATAAATAAAAGTGGAACGCAGTGTGTGTGTTAAGCTCACCCTACGGTTTTGATATTTGCACTAATAAAGTGTGTAAACATTCGCTCGTTATGGATGAACAAGATAGTGAAAAACGGACGGTAAAAATGACTGAGAAAGCTGTGGAAGAACACAAGTCCAGACAACTTCATGCACTGAGATATAAGCTATCTCAGCTAACGAGCATGATAAAGCAAATAATTAGTTCGCAAAGTAACTCTTCACTAGAAATTGTGTGAAATGATTTCCAGGCGGTAGGTAGTGGGAGTGGCCTGCGGAGCTGAGCATTGCAATGCACTATGGGGATTGTTGTCTACAATCCACAAGCACTAAAAAGTCATTTTCTGCCTTTTATCGGCCAAGAAGGACCCAAATTAGAAATGTATGCTACTATTCTACTACATATATGACCCACTTTCAATACATATTCATGTCTCAACCGGTGGAATTACCCTTTAAACAGAAAAAAGAATAAAAAAACACCATTATTAACCAGGTAATGGTCATTTCAAGTAATCGTTTCTGGTTTTTCCCCAGTTTTTGTTTTCATTCTTTGAACTGGTTCAGAGCCCTCATATTTACATAATAATAATAATTATTATTATTATATACCTGTTTGCCGTGTAGAGAAGATGAATAGTGTGTTGCTTTTTTTCCCTTAGAAAAAACAAAAATGGGCCTGGGTGAGGCTGACAGCTCCACAGGTATGTGTGTGCGCATATATTTTAGATATTTATTTGAGAAAAAGGATACATGTTGATTTTATTTTTTATCTTCCACAGTAATTCAGTGTAAAGTGGTCATTTTCATGTTACACAGGACCAGAGACTAGTTTTCCCTGTGTGCTTATCTGCTGATATTTCACATGGTCCGAAACTGTTTGGATTGTAGGGCTGGAATACATTTTAATTGTTGCTTTTTACCCCTCAGGAAAAAGCCAAATGAATCAGGATGAAACTGAGAACTCCAGAGGTATTTAAACATTTGGGTATATTAAAGTTATTCCATGTATATACATATAGGTGTATAGGTATACATATGTGTATGTATATGTTTGTTTGTTTGTTTGTTTGTTTTACAGGGACCAAATTGAGGAGAATTGCGAAAAGGCCATGGAGCCCAAATGAAGTGAATGCTGTCATGAAACATTTCAGAGTCCATATTTCAAAGGGACACCTTGCAACAAAGGCAGAGTGTGAGCAGTGCAAGACTGCAGAGGACCCTGTTCTGAGAGAAAGAACGGCCCAAAATATAAGGGATTTCGTGAGGAACCGAGGTTTGATGTTGAAAAAGAAATCTTCTTAGAGTTCTTCGAGAGATCAGTGTCGCCTTCCATTAAAGGTTGTATCAGCGATTTCAGGCCCAAAAAAGGCCCAAATATAAATGATCACATTCATCTAATTTTCCGCTAGCTGCCCGCTCCATAAGCATGCCGTCCAAAAACCGTGTCTCTGTAGGCAGCCTAGGCTCTGAGATCTGCACACAAAAGGTGGGGGTGTTGTGGTTTGAGATTTTGCGGTGATTGGTTGGAACACTGTTTATTTTGGTTTTGAGTGGTTGGTGAAACCCATTGTTTTTGTGTGCAGATCTCAGAGCCTAGGCTGCCTACAGAGAAGCGTTTTTTGGACGGCATACTTATGGGGCGGCCAGCTAGCGGATCGTTAGGAAAGATTAGATGAATGTGATCATTTATGTTTGGGCCTGAAATCGCTGATACAACCTTTAATGTCTGTGGGTTTTGTTCTCTAAAGTGTTGTTGGGCCAGAAGAGTGTTCAAGACATCCTTTTATTTACTTTTATTAAAACACTGTTTTGAAAGAAATGTACAAATACATGCATTTACTGGAAGGCAATTTAATTTGGTTTTATTTCCAGTGTGTTGCTGAGGTCATTTTGAGGCACACTCCCTCATGCACTTTAGTCCCATAATGGTTAGAGATGCACCGATTACAATTTTCTAGGCCGATTCCGAGTTTGACCTGCCGATACCGATTTTAGCCGATTCCGATTTCATTTTTTTCTAACCACTTTACAGCACACACAAATATTTATTTTCTATTTTTTTTTTTTTATAAAACACCATATACTTCTACCCAAACTGAATAATAAAAACAAGTTTAAATGGGTGAATTTTCTATAAATATGTTTGAGTCTTCTTCATTTTCTTTTCTGACATAGCCTACTCCAGTTCTTGTTAAAACACACTAGACATGCAAATTGTGCATTTTGGCCACTTTTTGTGTGAAATCATATTTATTTTGCCCATCAAAAAAAGTGTGCTTTCACTTTAATTGAGTGTGAGCAGCGCAGCAAAAATAGACTCTGTGCCGAAACCGCTTCACTGCTGCTCACGCGACGCTCCTGCTTGACGCTCTGCTCCCGCTCCCAGTGTGATGCATTCACTGATTAACATGCACGCTGAAAAAAATACACGCCTCACACGCTTGCGGTGTGAAACGGCCGTAATTCACGAGGTTTTCTACATGTGCGTTCCGTGTGCACGTGTGATGCTGATGTTAATCATGCGGCGCCCGAGTGCGTTTGACCGGTATAAAATCGGCATATGTCAGACTGACCGGCCGATCGCCGGTCATGGCCGATCACGTGAAAATCGTCCAATTCCGGTCCCAAGCCGATCAATCGGTGCATCTCTAATAATGGCCTTATTAGATCTCAGTTGTTGAGCCTTTTTTTACCATTTGCAAAATAAAAATTGCCCTTTCAGTTTAATTTTGTTAGTTTTTATTGGCTGTCTAGTTGCATTTCTTCATCTAATTGCCCTTTAACTAGTCTTCTATGAAGTGTAAAACTTGCTGATCTTTGATCACTGAATTTTCTCCAACCAGGTTCATTTTGCACCACATGTGTATATGTTGGTTGATATAGCAACAGCACATTGTAGCACTATTTCCTTAGGTGTGCGTATTACTTTTACAGGTTTAGTGGCAGCAAAAAGATGCACAATCATTTGTGAATTCACTCTTTAATGTAGAATAGTTGATTTGGTTTAGTATGGTTAACTCTAATACAGGTACTCCTGCTATGTGTGGAGTTAATAGTGATGTCCATTTAAACCCAGTTTGTCCTCATAATCAAGGGTTAGTCAGGTGTTTGTGTGTGTTTGAGAGGTCCAGTTAAACCCAAAATGTCCTCATAATCAAGGGTTAGTCAGGTGTTTGTGTGTGTTTGAGAGGTCCAGTTAAACCCAAAATGTCCTCATAATCAAGGGTTAGTCAGGTGTTTGTGTGTGTTTGTGAGGTCCAGTTAAACCCAAAATGTCCTCATAATCAAGGGTTAGTTAGGTGTTTGTGTGTGTTTGAGAGTGTGTGTGTGAGTGAGGTCCAGTTAAACCCAAAATGTCCTCATAATCAAGGGTTAGTTAGGTGTTTGAGAGTGTGTGTGTGAGTGAGGTCCAGTTAAACCCAAAATGTCCTCATAATCAAGGGTTAGTTAGGTGTTTGTGTGTGTTTGAGAGTGTGTGTGAGTGAGGTCCAGTTAAACCCAAAATGTCCTCATAATCAAGGGTTAGTCAGGTGTTTGTGTGTGTTTGTGAGGTCCAGTTAAACCCAAAATGTCCTCATAATCAAGGGTTAGTTAGGTGTTTGTGTGTGTTTGAGTGTGTGTGTGAGTGAGGTCCAGTTAAACCCAAAATGTCCTCATAATCAAGGGTTAGTTAGGTGTTTGAGAGTGTGTGTGAGGTGAGGTCCAGTTAAACCCAAAATGTCCTCATAATCAAGGGTTAGTTAGGTGTTTGAGAGTGTGTGTGAGGTGAGGTCCAGTTAAACCCAAAATGTCCTCATAATCAAGGGTTAGTTAGGTGTTTGAGAGTGTGTGTGAGGTGAGGTCCAGTTAAACCCAAAATGTCCTCATAATCAAGGGTTAGTTAGGTGTTTGAGAGTGTGTGTGAGGTGAGGTCCAGTTAAACCCAAAATGTCCTCATAATCAAGGGTTAGTCAGGTGTTTGTGTGTGTATGCATGATTCATATGGTTACTGATGTCCAGTTAAACCCAAATGGTCAGCAATGTTCATTTAGATACTAATAGCAAGTCTTGAACAATCTTCTCTTTTGACATTAACAAAACCCAAACCCAATCAACTGGAAATATTTAGCTTTATTCAAAACTATCTTTAGACAAAACTTCTTAAAATCTAATTAATAAATTAAGACTGACATTCAAGGTTCAATTATGAAAAATACTTGTGGGTGAATGCATTTGTCAGTGATGGTTAAATAGTAAACTCTCCTTTTGGTTTTTTAATTTCTTAATTTTTAAAGCTAAAATATTTCCGTATTTCACTTTCCCTCTTCTCTCTTTGCTCTTCACTCACTTCACACCTGCTAAATCTCACATTACAAACTCAGGTTAGTTTTCTGAAATCTCTCTTAAAGTTTAAGCCAGGTTGAACAATTGCTGATAATTTCTTGTTTTGTTTTTCTATATGCTGGTATTGAAACAAACTTAAGTGATGCGGCACTCTCATGGGTAAAGTTAGTCCAGGTTATACCAGGTTAGTCCTCATAATTAAGGGTTAGGTGTGTGTGTGTATGTGTGAGATGTCCAGATAAACCGGGGTTGTCCTCATAATTAAGGGTCAGGTGTGTGTGTGTGTGTATGTATGTGAGTGATGTCCAGATAAACCAGGGTAGTCCTCATAAATCATAATTAAATCAGGAAACGCCCACTCCTGCCCTGTCCTTACAGTGCTTTAGTTTGTCAGGTCTTCATATTACCAGACTGTTTCATTAGAATTAAATTCTGAGCAGTCAGATTTTTACCCCATGCCATAAGGAGCAGTTTAATATTTCTTATTAATCTCTATGACAAAGGGAAAGGTGGGTCCCCATAAACCAGGATGGAACTTTTTAGGGGAAAAAGTCTTTATAAACCACCCGTACCAGTATGTGTGTGTGTGTGTGTGTGTGTGTGTGTGTGTGTGTGTGTGTTTTAAGTTAACAGTTATTAGGTAAGTTTGACAAGTGAATGCGGTTATTGGCAAATGCAATATTCTCAAAATTACTAAATATCAGCTGATTACTCACCAAATCACCATTATTTAAAGTGAAACGAACTTAACCATGTAAAGGGACACAATGCAGATATAACTGAGACCAGCTAGTAAAGAGCTGTGTGCATGCAAACCTCACTTCCCTGGCTTCAAGAGGAGCACTAGTGACTGACACTAGAGGCTGCGGTCTTTAGCGTCCTTGTTAGTGCGCCCGCCTCCCGTGCCCTGGTTTGAATCCTGCTTGGAGCAGGTGCGAGGAGGACCAGTTATACAGGGTAACCAGAAATAGTGATTTAGCTCTGTTGCACTTCCCTGCAACTTGTTACTGGAAATCTGCACTAAAATTTCAAATGAAAAATGCAGATAGGTTAGCAGCAGTGTCACTATACGCGTAGTTAGTTACTCCTCAACACTGTGACAAACCCTCTCAAGCTGACTCACGCATTTTACTTGCCTCAGTGTTTGGAGAGCATAAATAAGCGAGAATCATTCTGTTGAGATACAGAAGATAAGCAATCAAGTGCCACTCAGTATGCCGTGCCAAGCGTTTTCAACACATTCAAACCACTGTGTCACGTTAAACCTTCTTGACACTCATCCAAGAATTCAGGGACGGTCTCAATTACTCAATATCTGCATCTGTTCTGGAAAGTCAGAGAGACTCTTAGCAGATGAAAGAGAGGAGATGCCGTAATTGAGAGCAGGCCGCATGCTGTGTGGGTTTAAGCAGATGTAATGCACTGGAGCAGAATTAGGTTAAAAGGCGGAGTGTTCGTTTTTACAGTCTCTGGTGGCCTCTGAGCCTGTTGCGAGTGCTTGTGACTGTATTATTAAACCCACTTCACACACTTTCATCCCATGTCGATGTCAGTATTGGAAAACAGCTTGGGAATGTCCCCTCTGGGTCATTCAGCACAATGCGTGACACAGGGGACTTCCTTCTAAACAGGGCGTAGTGGGGACTGGTGCGATGGCCCAGCTTTCCCACTTCTACTCATTGTCATGGCAAACATAGATGCCGATATTGGACAGGAGTTTTTTCCTCCCCTCTTGCCCATCTCAAAGACCACCAAGACTAAACATTACCAAGGTTGACCAGATTAAACCAGCCTAATATGTTAAGATGGTCTCCTAGACTGGCCAAGCTGATTAAACTGGTCTGTGTTGATGGTTTTAAAGAGGTTTTGTACATGTGAGCTGCTAAAAAAAAAACATCTTAATCAAGCCGGTTTGCTAAAAAAGCAGGAACGGCTGGCTAAACCAACTAAACATCATCTTGGTCAGGCTTAGGGACCAGGTTAACAACCTTTGCCAGGCTGGGAGAGCAGCTAGACCACTTTAAACTAGCTAAGACCAGAAAACAACCTTAGCCTGTTTTAAGCCATTTTTTAGCAGCTGAAAATCCAAATAATATATCTTTTTTGTGGATACATTACTGCACCATAGTACGTAATGGGATTTTGGGAAAACTTGAGGGGAAAAAACCCTATTGGTGTTTTGTTTGTGCCTTCAATAATTAATTTAAAATTCTGTACTAAAGAAAATGCAACGTACACCCTATGAATTTTACAACAGAAAAGCACAAATTCTTTCAATAACACGAACAACATGTCTACAGGAAAATGTGAAGCTTGTCTACATGGACTGCATTCGAATCAAAACAGTTGAGGATGGACCAATTCCTCAATCCTTAGTGTGGGAAACAAGGGAGCCTCTCATTTAAAAGTTATCCTCATACATCATTTATGTTGTTTTTACTTTAAATTCCACATTATTTTGTTACATAGATGAAAAAATTAACTCACAAAATCCTCACTTCCAAAGACCATCTTAGAAACTACAGCCAAGAAATGAAGAGAAAAATCAGGAAAAATCAGGAACAATAATGGTTTACATTATCCCTTATGTTTCAGATGAGTGATCGACTTGAGCCCTTCACACATTCTCAGACTCCAGGAAGAGCTTTGCTCCCATCTTCCCCGAACCATTACTTCCCACATGCCATTATCAGTCATGGGCAATGCAGCAGCAGAAAGGTATGTCTCAATCCACAGGGTATAAGTTCCCCCAAAAACAGAAGGTAAAGTTGGCTCTCCGCTCTACACACAGAGAGTGTTACTTACTGGGTATTGTGGTGGTCATACTGTGTCCCGTATGGCAGTGTATTAACGAACAGCATGCAAACACCTTCTGTTGAAACATCTGCGACAGGCACATTTTTAGGCTGCCTTCCAAATCTGAAAAAAGGAAAAGAAAATGTTCTCGATCTGCTGCTTTTTGCTTTTGAAGGTGTGCAAAATATCTCTCTCGCATATGCGGCAGTTTCTCCCCCTTCTCTTTGGCCCCTCTATCCACTCTCCCTTCTTTAAAACCTTAATTCATCGGCTGAACCTAGAACAACTTCTTACAAGTAGTGGCCAAGGACAAGAACAAAAGCAAGTATTCAGAAAAATGTTCAGCAGACATTCAATGCAGTGTTTTCTTTTTTTTATGAATTTACCGACACAAAAATTACACAGTCCTCAGGCTCAAATCTAAACCTGACTTAGTCCTGACTGAAATAATTCTCAATAATACTGTCTGAAGGCACTTGGTTTTTGTTCTGAATCATGAATGCAGCTCACATCGAAAATGGCCCCATTTATTTCTTACAGTCTAAGGGCCCTTTCACACTGAGCGCCAAGAAACAGCGCAAATGTGCGATGCAATGACGCTCTCAAAAATCGAAAACAATAGATCCCTATGGAGCTATTCATACCGGGTGCGTTCAATCATAGCGCGACAAAGCGAGAATTTTTTTTTAAATAGTGTGTCGATTTTTCCCCACGTTGCCACGCGATAAAAGAGCCGTCCAATTATATTTGAGCTTACCCGAGCCGCTGCTGTCGCACTAAAGTATGAGAGTGGTGGAGCTGTTTTGAAAACTTGTGTGAACAGAAGAAAAATTATCCGGAAGAGAGAAGAGAATGGATGTTGAGTATTATCATTGGTGTCTGAGAACAGATTTATTCTTACATGTTCTTTACAGATTACCATTTCTATTCATTTTCCACTGAATTATGCGATCTGAAGAGCTTTAAACAGTGTACAGAGCACTGTTTTCTTCCGATGAGTGATCGACTTGAGCCCTTCACACATTCTCAGACTCCAGGAAGAGCTTTGCTCCCATCTTCCCCGAACCATTACTTCCCACATGCCATTATCAGTCATGGGCAATGCAGCAGCAAGGTATGTCTCAATCCACAGGGTATAAGTTCCCCCAAAAACAGAAGGTAAAGTTCGTCTGTTATGAGTCAGGGTGTCAGAGAGCTACAGATGAAACATGAAGCTAAATAAAAATGTTTCACGTTTTCGCGTTCAGTGTGAAAGCTCCGTTTGTTGGCAATTCGCTTAGCTTTATCGTACCACGCTCAGTGTGAAAGGGCCTTAAGTTGTGTGGAGAAATATCTGAGGGTGTTCACACTTGGCATGTTTGGTTCGATTTAAATGATCCCTGGTGCAATTGCTCTGTCAGTGCGATTCATTTGAATAAGTGTGAACGCTACCATCTGATCCCTGGTGCGCACCAAAAAAGCGGAGCAAGACCATTGAAAACATGGGTCTCAGTCTGCTTCCAAACAAACTCTAGTGTGGTTCAGAAGAAATATGAATCATAATGCGACACGGACCAAAGACATGTAAATTAACCAAAAACAGGACATGATCTCACAAGATGTGAGCCTAAAAAAGGACAGAATGCTTAAGCATACCCATGTTATTCGTTATAGTCACGATGTTGCCCATTACAGTTCGGTACAGGCATCAGAACTGAGTTTCCTCGCAGCAGATCTTCGTTTGTGTGTGTGACGGAGCAATTCCTGCCGCTGTTTTGACTCCTGTACACATTTTAAAAACCCTTCACAAGTTTTTTGGGATGTTCAGTAAGTTCCATCTCGAAATATATGTCATAAAAGCCGACCAATCAGGTTGTGAACGTATCCCTATGCCTTTAGGTTCGGTGTTAAAAATGCCAATGTAAATACTAAGTGGACCAGGACCAAATTATAAAAAATGTTTTTGTGGTCTGGACCAAACGAACCAAGTGAACACAAAGTGTGAACACACTTGAGATTTGAAAGATTTGAGCTTTGGATATTTTGATTGAAATATTTGAACTTTTACATCTAGACCAGTGGTCTCAAACTCGCGGCCCGCGGGCCATTTGCGGCCCGCAGGGTGATATTTTGTGGCCCCCTACTTGACATTAAAGTTTAATGTTAGTGCGGCCCGTCGTTGCGTATGCCGCGTTTAAAAAAAAAATATTTTTTTTTATCCCTTATGGGCTACCATAGATAGTCTCGTGACACGGTGGGTTTGTTGTCAATAGTTGTCATAGACAGCCGCGAAGTACAAACATACTGCGCCTGGAAAAAATGAGCGCGTCGCTTCAATTATGAGCAAGCTTGCCGCGCGCCTACATTTGAAATAACGAACTTGAGCGCGCAAAATATGTGAGCGCGATATGTGAACGGCCCCTTGGCGAACTACCACCAATCAGACCACGAGCTACTGGCAGCTCGCGAGCGACGTGTTGGAGAGAGACCCTGCTCTAAAACAATGTGAGAATAATCATTTTGAGCTTGTAATATGTGTCCAACAGGTTCATAAGGAGGTTTGCTTTGATTTGTGCAGTCAGTAATTTGAGACACTATACATGTGTAGAAAGAATTCAATAAGCTGGGCAGACATGACTGCAAATATTTGTATTTCAAAAGCAATAATTGTTTTTCTAAGTATAATAAAAGGAAATGTGCCTTCCAAAAAAAAAAAACATTCAATATCATTAATGTGTTGTATAAAGAAAATAAAAAGGACATAAGCAAATATAAATATCACAAATATGTGTTATAGACAAAGAAAGTTTGTAAAATGAACTTCAACTGTCAGAAGGACGGCTCATGAAGAACCAATCATGTACAGAAAGGTATGTTCAAATTCAGAGGAACAGTTCAGAAGAAACGTTAATAATAAATATTGAGAAGATTGGATTAGTTGTGCTCCTTTTTTGGAATACTTGAATACTATTTTTTTGTGGAATACTTGATGCGGCCCAGCCTGACCCCGACTCTACCTCCAGCGGCCCCCAGTTAAGTTGAGTTTGAGACCCCTGATCTAGACCATATGTGACTGCTAGAGCGAATGTGGTGTATTCTAAGACAAAAATATGAGAGCAAAGTTTGACCAATATGCACTGGTGGTCATTTGTTTAGTGTGAATATCATTATTCATTCAATTTAACATTGTGAATAAGCGTACGTTAACGGTTGCTTCACAACCAGTTTAAAAGTTTGTGCGACTGCCACTATGGGGCAAAATGCAATTGAATGTAAATGTCGGATATAGAGGAAAATCGGCTTGAATCTGACATAAGAGCAATCAGTGGATAACAAAATGAATCAACAGTTAACTGAAATTAATGCATAACATTAACTCACTATAGGAATTTAACCATGCCTGTAACCGTGACAGCTAATACTTGCAAATCAAGACTCTGCATAATGCTTTTGTGCAGCCAAAACACCACCAGTTCCATCCTTTTGTCCTTCTATATCCAAACACATTTTGGGACCATAACCCTAACCAAAAAAATAACGTTTCTGTCATTATTTACGTCATCTGTTCACTAGATGGATAGTTAGACCAAACACTTATAGTACACACACTGACGCGCAATGGTCATTTACATTCTTGAAGTGAAATAACTTTGCTTCTAAGGTGGGCATGTAATTGTTGGGTCGAATAGTGAAAAGGCACGGAACTCCTTGTTTGAAAAGCCTAAATATTTCCCTCACTTGGTCATCTCAAACAAAGAAAATCAAATGCTAATCTACTGCTTCCAAGATGTATTTACCTCCCACTACAGGCCTAGCCATATAGTCTGCCTGGGCGTCAATGAGTCAATGCTCTGTGAAGACACCACACAGTCACTCTGCATGCTTGTTTACCAGCACTTCCCATAATGCTGTCCTGATGCCTGCTGGCATAGCGAGTAGTGTCAGAGAGGGAGAGATGGAAAAAGATAAAGAGAAAAGTAGCCTGTAGTACTACCAAGTTACTTGAGCCGAATGCAGAAGCTGCCCCCGAGTTAAGTGAAATTACTTGGAAAATATCTGAGACAGGCTGGGAAAAAAGTCCACATTGATTACATATGCAGATGTGACATCTGTGAACTTGACATTATTTCTGACTAAATTTTCTGGAAGCACATTTTCACAGACGCGAGCATTTTAAATGCCTCCAGTCCGCACCCATATAAAGCTTTTTTAGCAGAACGCCAAGCGCTCTCCCATGGCCCCAACTGCTTCACAGCTGAATATTTGCACTGCTCGCTGACCTATCGCATGAAGATGTTTTTTTTATCCAAAAGTTACATGACCTGTTTGATGCTGTGTACACAAGTCCTTGGCATGGCGGAACATAACTGGCCAAAGAGGCGCCTGTTGTAAAAATACACAATGAAGCTCGGCTGGAGCTCTGCTCACTCTCAAGCCATAACGTCATGCATTCCTTCTGTTTCGACTCATTTTCCAGCTTTTCGTGTTTGCCCCCGAACAAGTCTTATAAAAGACATCCAATGTCGGCCAATTATTTTTTACTTTGAAGGTCATAAATCAAAGCTGACTAATAAAATGAAGACAGCCAAGTATAATTTCATGTGTGACTCCAACTGGATTAAAATGAAACCAGATGGGCTGGTATACGGCCACTAAACATATCTGGATCGGCACAGTAAATGTCTGTGTTTTCCTTTTTGCACAAATTACTGCGGGGATTCGTAGTGCACTCTAAATCAAAGTCCAAGCTACGGCGAAGAGGGGCGCTCTCTCGCTCAACGCACAAAGGCATGAATGTTCTGGCTAGTCTCTGGATAGCTCTAGTGATCCCCAGTGTTTTAGGGTTAATGCTATTAGTTTTCTTCAACATTCAAATAGATTTTTACATCCGTCTTTCTCTCTGAAAGACTGATTGGTTGAGTTACAGAGGATGGTGGAGCACTACAAAACTAAAAGCTTTACCCCTTAAGAAATGAATAGAACTTTTGAAGAAATTTTTTTAAAATCATCTCGGCACGAGAATGGTATTGGCAACAGATTGATGTTAGAGCCAAAGGATGGCTTGCCTTGAGAGTGAGGTCCTTTTAAACTAAGACAACTAAAACTGGTTAAATATGCATTGGTTCATAAAAAATGGAAGAAAAGGCATACAACAATGAAAATATTGAGGGACGGAAGAAGATCAGAGACTATCAACTTTTCCACCTTCCTTTCTCGTCCAGGGATCCCACCAGCATGGCAGTCCTAAGCCTGATTTTCTCATTAAACCATAAGATGGACTCAGTGAAACAAAGAGAGGGTTTTGTGGCTTTCCAGAGCTCACAGAATTTATGGTGGATGGCCATAATATTTTCGTTCCCCACTACTTCGATCCTCAGACTCAGAAAAAGGCTAAAATAACAGTGCTATCTGGATTTACTAAAAGCTGGGAAGGACATGGTCGCTTCACAAATGTTCTTTAAGACTGCCGAAGTCAAGAAGGCTTTCCAAGCATAATACAACTCCTCCATCTCACAGACTTGGACTACTTCATCAGCTGATGATTAAAAAAAGTTCAGAGGTGAAGGATCTGCACTCTGAGAAATTATTTAATAAATTGGAGCATGGTCTGATCTCTAAGGTTTAACACTCCCATCTAGGAAAGCCTGTCATTTAGATTGGCAATGCCTCTTTTTCATCGTACTGTGGTTTTCCCTGTGCACTGAAAGGAACTAAATCAGGGGAACTGAGATTTGGAATATACATTTCGCATTGTCACATTGGTTTACCATCATAATTCACTAGGTATTATAATACACAAAACTGACGTCTCGGTTCGGTTTAGAAAGCTAAAATTCCTTTTTTTTTTTTTTTTTTTTTTTTACAGTGGTTTAATGAATTTTTTTTGTCTTTGTCTTTAAATTAATTAAATTACAATTAAACGTTTTGCAAGGATTAAAAAAAAAATCTGCTAATGCTGTAAACTAGATATAGGGAGCCGTACTATAACATTAAAGGTTAACAACAGAGCCTAGACTTTTAGCCTAAATTCAGATGCTATTTATTTTTTAGAAATAATAATCAACACTCAACACATTGTATGAAAACATGTAAACTGAACGTAAGGCAGTTTTTGCATAAACTTATGTTTCTACTCTAATTTGTTATTGAAATATAATAATTGACACAGTTGCTGTCGTTTTCATGAAAGATATTTTAAACATACATTAAATAATCGAGATTAACAGGGTAAGAAAAAATATAATATATAGGCTAATATAGTGCATTTATTTAGTGAAAGAGTTAGCGAACCAACAAGCTGTGGACACTGAATGACTTCTGCTGAGGTAAATATAATGCTAGTGACAAGCTATGCTGTTTTATTGACGTCTTTCCGCTGCTGAAACATGATTGAGCGATTACACGAGTTATGATGCTTTTCAGTAAGTTTACTGTATCTTTCAACATACCTTCCTGTCCTGTGTCCATTCATGTTTATTCTGTAAACTGCGGAAGAGATGATCGCGTTTACTCGCGCTCCGCGCTGCCTTGAAATGAGAAGCTAGTACAGTGATCTGTCACGCCACATCAAAGAGCGCCAAAACGTCATGTTTGAATTTCGTGATCAAAATTTGAAAGCTTACACCTTACTTATTATTATTGGTGTTAATGGTGGTTAGGCTACAAAACTGAATTCGTTGTGTAGCTACACAATAAGACATGAGGACATGATGAGACATTGGACATGAGGTCCAATGAGCCGGGCTGGGCGGGGCCGGGGTAGCAGGGGGCGGGGCGGGGCGGGGCGTGTTCGGTATGCCATGAGAGTATCGCAATTCGAATCAGGAGTTCTGTATTGTGTGTTTTTTTGGTATGGTTCGAATATCGTTACACCCCTATAATTCACCATATTGTTTTTTCAACTAGCTAACCATTGTTTTTTTCATGCCTTCACAACTATAGTATAATACTTGACTTCACACAATCTAGAACATAGGCTACTGTAAAATATACATTGAGTGGCTGCAGTACATTCAATGCAAGAAGTTTATAGAGTAGCATAGCTTGTAGAGATGCGCCAATGTGGCTGATTATCAGCCGATATTTTTTTCTTGATTACAGAAAAACAGCAGATATTGAAACATACTATTTTGTGTAAATTAATTCAAAATAAAATAAATACAGTATGCAAAATGGATTTTAATTTTGAGATTCGCTAAAGACTACATTTAACAAGAATGTTACATTTATTAAAGATTACATTTATAAGTGTTTTTAAAGATTACCTTTCAATGAGCAGTAGATGACAGCAAAGGTAATATAAATGTGAAAGTAGGGGAAATGAGACATGCACATTTGAATAGACAAATGTTGACCCATACAATAAATAAAGACATTCTAATATCGGTCAACAATCGATCTGGTACAGATGCATTGTGCAATTCTAGCAGTTTGGATATTTCTTCTCCACAAACGAAAACAGGTCTAAGGTGATTCTAAAGAGTATGCTTTCTAGGAGGTATAAAGAGTTTAGCTTGCCCAGAGGCACCAGAGACCAGACAGTGTGCAGACCGTAAGTAAACACGCATGGGAAGATGTTGGGACTAGCGAGGGATCTGGACAAGGTACCAAGTAATATTTTGTGTCATGCAACACAGTCTGTAGAAATATGCTTATGTATGCATATGCTTTGGTAGACATCATGCAGCTGCAATCAGGCTGCTACAAGTCAGCTTTCATATTTTCATGACTGGTTTAAATGAGGAACCTCATGGGGACGGTTAATCAACTATAGAGGTTGGTTGAAAGAGAACCTATTCCCTTAGAGAACTGCACAGCTGAACCGTCGCTTTGACTAATTCAATGCCACATATTCTTTCTATCTGAAGTCGTCTATTAGTCATTACTCAAACAGTTACCGCAATCTTGTTTTTCACTTGTTTTATTACTTGGTTTTCAAATTAATCCCATCCTTGTCCAGATGCATACAAAGAATGTGAAACAAAGGTATTCCCTGAGCAGCCAGGACTTTCTTATCGCACAAGGGCCCAGTGGAGACCCTGTCCTGACTTAATCTCTGTCCTCTTTAAGGTTGTCTAACTGGGCAAAAAGCATTTGAGACAACAATCTCTAACAGGCCCGAAGCCAAAACAATGCATGTCATATGTTATTTTGGGTGGAAACTGTCAGTGAGCAGCAGGCATCACCTTGTAGACAAGTCATTTATCTTCAGCATTTTCACAGGGGGGACCTAGCTGGGGTCATAAGTTTCAAAGAGAGACACAAAAGAGTTCATTGGCCTGAGTGGAAAAAGAAGAAAGACAGAATGAATCTGCATCTTATCAGAGGGGTTGTGTAACAGAAAGCAGACCGCTGGTCAGCAACAAATTAGGACTGGGAGCTCCAGTCTCTCTCTGTCACAGTTTAGTGACACAGTCCAGCCCTATCGGCAGTGCCTGTGCTCACAGCGGACAGTGATAGGGCAGGAATGCGCCATGGGGCGGCGTCCCGACACGCAGGCACTGGGAAAGTGTTCCTATCAATGTCTGGGGTCAGGGATAAGTTTGGGACTCCCACTTCATTTCACGCTTCGGAATGACCCTCATGTGATCCGACAGAAGGGCATATGGAAAGCCAAATGTTTAAAAATTGTTTAACAATTATTTACTAAGCACTAGGGCTGCACAATATCAAAATTATCGAAATATCGCAAATTTACATATCGCGATATGCACATTAAATGCGAGCAAAGTACTCACGCACACAGAAAGCCGCCTAATTAAGTGTGCCACACAAGTCCTGAAAAATGAAGAAAAAACGTTTTGATCGCCCCAGGTGGATGGATACAGTATAGGCAATAAACCCCGCCCTCTTCATGTACTAATGGGACATGAGACAAACGAAACAATTCAATTACGCTTCAAATAAAGCGTATTTTTCCTTTTCATTTTAGGTAGTTTTTATGACGTTGATGTAAGTTTAAGTGTTCATTTTTTAAATAAGTTTGGTTTTAGTTAGTTATTTTCATGTAACAGCCGAGAAAGAAAGCACGCGTGTAACACTATATTGGATCCGTGCAGCTCTTAAAGTGACAGGCGCCTAATAAACCTCCTTCTGTCTGTGTGCTTAATGTTAATGAAACAACAAAAGACATAGAGAAAATCACTCACTTCTCTTGACTGAACAACTTTTGTATAGTTTTATAAGTATATGAATATATTTAATTTGTATAGTGAAGACTAAGCAGTGATTTATTTTACAGTTGATTATTTCTGTTATTAAATAAACCTAATGTAGGTCTACCTGAAACATTGACAATGACATTAAAATGACACTTAGTTTTTTTTGTAATGCTAAAACACTGTTGTTCCCTTTCAGAAGTTGTAGGGATGCTTTCGTCAACATACATGGTTCACATTCTTTTTGTAATCACTTTTGGTTTTTAAATATAATTTACATTTATTTTACACGCTTAAAGCATTATCGTATTACATATCAAATATCACATTATATAACGAGTTATCACAAATCGCATTTTTCTTCGATATCGTGCAGCCCTACTAAGCATAAGACCTCCAGACAAAATAAAAGTGACGAGGGAGCCATTGGCTCCTAAAATGAAACATTAAGAAACCAAATTACTCATTTAGATAAATTAATGATTTGCTCGATAAAGATGGTTCAGAAGCACTGAATGCAAAGCAGTAACTGTACAACTGAAGTGCACACAGCTTTTTAAAAAATGTTTGGCATTTGTGCCTTTACCTGATTTTCACAATTAGTTTAGTAAATTGGGTGCTTAAAAAAATTCAGATATTGTATGCGATAAACAGCAATTTATTCATAGTGAATTCCCTTCTTAATGTTCTTGCCGCAATACAATTTTTCTGGTGAGTTTACACTAGAAGCTGCTTTGAAACAATCTGTATTGTAAAAAGCATATAAATAAATGTGACTTGATTTGACTCTATACAAAGCTTTCTTTAGGTTTAGTCTTCCTTTGTGACATTAAAGTGACTGCCTAAACCCCTCACCTTTCAAACAGTCATATGCTCTTGGCCAGTTCAGTCACCACTGAGAGAGCACTGAACAAGCCTCTCTAGATTTTTTTGAAGGATTTAATTTACACTTCACCTAGGGCAAGTACCAGGGGAGAACAAGATGAGTCACACTGTTAATCTTGGAACTGTTCTGGTGATTTCTGTTGGCTCAAGGGTGAGGGACTGAGCAGCACCCAGGGTCTGCTGACTCTACTTTTCCATCCTGTTACTGAGGACAGTCTCTCCAAGCAGTCTGGACTTAGTTAATTGCTGGAACTGCTTTCATATCTGTAGAATGCAAAGTCATGAAACTCTAAATTTAGGATTGAAAATTAAAGTGCATTTGACTTACTAAGCCAAGGCACTATTACAATTACTTGAACAGATATGGAATTGGCTCCATTTCAATTTGTGAGTGTGAATTTGACCTGAATTGGTCAAAATGAAGTTGAATTAGAATGACAGGAAGAGGAACCTGTCTGTCCGTCTGTCCATAATTAAACATTTAAACATTTTTTCAAAACATTTAAACAAGGCTAAGGTTTGTCTTTAGAGACTGTTTTTTTTTAGGTGAAAAATGCTTTTGAATTGCAGTTAATTATTACTACTTGCATACATTCAAATTCTAAATGCAGTACTGTTCATTTCAATTCAAAATCATTTAAAATTTAGCCACTGAATTGGAATATTTTTTAATTACAACAACACTAATACAGAGACTTGCGTGTGGGACAATTTTACCTAGGCCTAGAATATCAGGAGTTTTTCCCCCCGAAATGTATTTTAGATATTTGAAAATAATTATTGTGTGTCACAATCACTGTAATCAAGAAACTTGAAGGTTAAAAATCACTTAAGCGATTCAGCTCGCCTAGAATGACTCCCTCTCAACTACTGTACTCTGCCTTTAAAACTTTATGAAGTATAAACCATGTTAATACATACACTTTTAAGACCAGGCCAATGGACTGATGGGCCAAACAGTGAAACTTTGAATGTGTAGTGAGGTTCAGGTTCCAAAAAACAAGTTTTATATTTACTTTTCTGCATGGCTGCACACTACAAGGCAAGAGATTGTACCCAGTCTCCACATAAACTCTGTCTTTGTGAAGCTGCTGCACTCCTCCAATCCTGAGGGACTTTTTGATAAATGTAAGATTTAAACACCTGGTCCAGGGCTAGCTCAGTTCTCCTTTTACAGGGTAATGAATGGAAAGTGAATATGTTGCCAGTGGTGGCACACATGGGGCAGTCAGATGTCATTAACTCACAAAGGCTGGGGAAGTTGTATAGCTGCACTTTTAATGTGATAATGAAAGGACGGGCTTTGCGAAAGCAAACAGCTTGTGCACTTAACTCTGCATTAAGTGCATTGTTAACTAAGAGCAGTCATATCCTCAAGCTTGCTTAGAGCAGAAACATACTCCAAAGACTCACTGTCTCACATTTAATTAAGAAACAGTTTAGAAATACTTTCAAAGAATGCATTAATTTATTCTAATTTATTATAAGGTTATTGGAAGTTTCAAAGAGTTAGCTCAATGCATCAGTTATCAAATAATTTTTACAGCTCGTTTTAATCTATACATATTAAAATATATTTAAACAAATTCATGTTTAAATGTTACATGTTAAAAAGTAACATTAATCTAGAATAAAAAAATGCTGTAATAGTATGTTGATGTTATTTCATTTTAGATATGCATTAATTTATAAAACCTCATTGTAAAATGTAACCTTTCTGTAAAGTTCTGTAAAGTGTCACTTTATTGTAAAGTTATTTATTTTATTAACATTATTATACATGTTATTAGTTTTTTACTGTTTATTTACTTTAAAGTAGACAGTAGCAGATTTAATTTTCATGATTTTAATTTAATATTTAATATTTTCAGTGATGATATTTGGGGAATATCTTTGTACCTATAGGCACAAATATATGCACCATATACATGGAATCTTACATCTTATTGTTTAAATATCCAAAGGGAAAATAATATAACATGAAAATAGCAGTTTGATCATGTGTCTTATCATACAGTGGTTGCAATTATTTACATTAGCATGTCATTGATTGTAAAGTGTAAAGAGAAGAAGGCCTTTCTTCACAGAAAATGTTACCAACAATTCTAGCAGAAAAAGAAACAACGTAATCAGCATTGAGACACACATCATCTCACTATATGTCTATTCTATGAACAACGTGAGACACAAACAACGTAATCAGCACTGAGACACGTTCAAGAGTGTTCTTATAATCTACCATAACGCATAATGGCTGTGCCCCTCAAACTGAATGTAATCAGTGCGTGAAGGGCGTGAGTCAGAAGGAGGTGTTATCAGGTATCTGTGTGTGAACTGTGTGGTCGGACTGATGTCATTGCCCTTGTGTTGTCTCAGCGTGGCTCTGTGGAGAGCACTTTGTCTGCAAAGCCCCAGTAAGTCAGAGTGGTGTGTCTGCAGCACCTCCATATCAGCTAATCAGCACAAGCCAAAATAAACTCTGTACAATGTCATGAGACCATGTCCAAGCACACTCACCGTCAAGTTCTTTTGTATCGGTCTCGCTCAGCATACCATCATCCATAATATGTTCTCTATTAATCACAATGACAACATTGATCTTATTGATCAACACATTTAAAACAGGATACATTCATAAATAGAAAAAAGAGATAAGATATTAACACTTGTTTTCAAATAGCATACACTATTGTTTAAAGGTTTAGGGTCAGTAAGATTTTTACTTAAAAGAAATAAATACTTTTATTCAGAAAGGAGATTAAGTTGATCAAAACTGACAGTAAAATACATGTTGCAAAAGATTTCTGTATACAGTAAATGCTGTTCTTTTGAACTTTCTATTCATCAAAATTTATTCACCCGAAAGTGTAAAGGCTAAGTACAAGCACTTTAAAGGTTTTATTTTAGACAAACTAAAGGAAGATGTAATTTTTTTTGTCAGACTGATATTGATCTTTCTATATATTTTTTGGAGAAGCTAGACACATTGATTAAGAATATCATTTTTGCAGTATATGCTATAAATCCACGTATGAAAATACACATGCAGCATCAACTCCACTTCATTAGGTTTCACACACACAAACACACACTACTCCTGTCATCTTGTCTGGTATCTGTCAGTCACACGTTAGACAACGGTGGCGCCCTTAAGCAGTCTGACATGTCGTTCCCCTCCCATCCCCGACGTACCGTGGTTCTTCTCCTCTCGGCCTGCAGGGCTGAGCTCTGCCCCGTGGCACTGACGGGCGTGTGGCATTCCTAATTAAGGCACTGGCACAGCTAGACTCCAGCATGTCATCACCTAAACGCCACAGGCTATTTACAGTCTTTGCATGCCATCATCAAAAAGAATAGATATGGATGGATGGTGGTCTGACAGGCCTGATGAATCCCCACAATAACAGACAGGGGAGAATCCAAATTATTATTTTTTTGGCCAATTAAAGCAAATTAAATAGCCAGTGGGCGTTCAAGCCCACTCTCCAACACACTGATGCAGAATGACCAGACACAAAAACCCTCAAGAACGCTATTCAGTCTGGGCTGTATCACACAAGCTTTATTCACACAAACTTAGGACTGTCTACTCAGGCAACTTAAAAAAAAAATATTTAAACAGTATTTTACTGTAAAATTATGAAATGTATGGTTAGATCCATTACAGTTTTTCCCCGTATATAGTAAGGAAATTGAGATATTCAAAAGCGATTACGCATGTTTAGTCATGTGACGCATACTGTACCCATAAACATCTAAGGTGGTTATACCCGCCATTGTTGTGCCTGCTATTACTTTTATAGTGTTGTTAAAAATAAATGTTACTTTACTCTAGGGGTTATCAAAGTCAAAGATAGTGAGCCTACCTTTTGACACAACATACACAATGGCGCCTTGCCACCTCCCAATTCTTACTAATTTTAATTTGCGTTCAGTGTGCCGAGAGCACCGCACACACACAGTTTGTTTGCGCATCAATAATAACATACTATCATCTCGTGTGCCTAATGTACGACTCCTGTATGCCACTGTAATCGTCTTTAGCTTGATTACAGTTGTCATCCATTAAAACTTTACTAGTGCGACAGTGGTTTGCTTTATCCAACCAAGAGATATAGTTTGCGTATCATATGCTCATGCAGCGGTTGGGTGTTTTGAGCCACTTTTCAGTCTGTATTTCACAGCATGATGAGAAACGTCTTGGGCTGCTCCGAAGAATTTCAGAATAGGAGAGAGATTGTGCTTTGAAATACACTATTCTGTTCACCATCGGCCGGGTTTTCTCTGCATTAGGGCTGTTTTGGACCGACTGTTTAAATGCATTCGCTGGATCCTTGGACTGAAAACTTTCCAGGAGTTTACTGTTTGAATTGATCTGATTGAAAATCTGATTGGTCTTGCCCAAAAACCTGTTTTCAAAGTTGAGGCATGCCTATCCAGGGGGGTGCCAGAGCATGTCAGGGGAGGTACTCTCCAACTTTGAAAACTCCTTGATTATACAATCTTCATATAACATTACTGCAAAGATAACAGATCATTTACTCACAATTGCGTCAAAACATGAGGAAAATTGCGTGAGAACTTTTTTATGCCTTGTTTCTGTATCATCTCAATGTGCTTTATGTTTAACCCAAGCCCAGCAAGATGATTTAAATGTTTCAGACGTTTCAGTGTGAATGAACAACATTTGGAAATAGCTTGAAATGGTATGTGGACAGAGCGTTTTTAAACAGAAACACCTAAATGGATGCATGATATATTGGCGTCCATATCAGTATCGGCTGATAAATGTTCATTTTTAATGTTATCATTATAATAATAAGAAAATTAGGTCATTATACTAAAGCTGAAATCACTTTAGCCGGTTGAATCACTTTAGATGCACGCTGCTGGCCTTGGACTTCAGCATGATGTGACACATTAGCAAGCAGCAGATTCTGTGTGCTTTAGAAGAGTTTGCTAGAGAGAAGACATGATGGCGAAGTGTGGGAGTTTTTCATCGTGATAAAAAGAGGACATCAGAATCGCAATTAGCCATAGAAATGTAAAAATTATTTTAAAAGTTAAAGAATCTTTAGCGGGTTCAAAGTAAGCTGCATTTAGTGCGTGTGTGTGTGTGTGTCTGTCCACTGTTAGGCTTTTGTTTTTGTAATCAGGCTCAGAAAAATGTATAAACAAATTCATATTCATCAGCCAATACATCGGTTATTGGTTTCTAAATATACCACAGACAAGGCTTAAGCATAGTCCCAGACTATAAAATGCAAGTTTGAGTGGTTTTAACTGAAAGCAACTTGCACTGAAATATCTTAAATTTTGTCTCAAGATTTCTAAGGCACGTTTATGAAAACTACTTAAATGCCCTAATTGAGCTAAGGCCTAATCCTGGCTTAAACTAAGCCCTGTCTGTGAAACCGGGCCATAAAGAATGATTGGTTATCGATATCGGCCAGAATCTCTATATCGGTGCATCCCTATTCAAATGTATCTGGAATAATGCAGACATAGCCTTATTCTCTCAGTACACGAACTGTTTACACTGGCATGTGTAAAGGACGAGGTTTTGGGTTCTTGCATCTCCAGATGAAAAAAAACTTTCACACCGGTTGCGGACACATACCCAATTGTCCGTCGTGGCCTAGGGGTGTGCATAGCGGGAGTGCTGATATGATAGCGAACTCTTTGAGAGGCCAAGGGGCTGGGCGGGAGGTTAAGCCCCTCCATCTCCCACTCAAACTGGAGGAGCATGGGGTTGAGAGATGGGACATCACACAGTGCTCACTTCACTTTCAATCAAAGCTATGCTCAATCACCCTCAATCACAGCTGGGAGCGCAGAGACAACAGCATTGGATAACACCCTGACTGTGAGCAGAAACACACACATTCACGCTCCAACACAACAGCCATGTTCTCTCTTTTTCCAATGGCAATGCGTTACCAAACAACAGCGTAGGGGGAACGAGTTATAAGTAACATAACATAAGCATTGGAATGCATGTGATATCGATAAACTGTTGTGCAGTAAGCCGATATTGAAATTATAAACTATTTTGTTTAAATAAATTTAAAACTAAAATAATTCATTTGAACTGCTATACGGAATTTAAACATCAAAACTTTTTACAATCAACTGCAAGCTCACTTTCAGATCTGCCTGAACTAATCCACAGAACCAAGTCTGACCCTACATTTTTTTCAAAAGATACAAAAGATAAATCACTACTTCAGTTTCATCGTAAATTTAAATGCTTTCTAACCACTGTCAAAAACACTCACACTCACCACTACAGTCATGGTATAGTTTTTCTGCAGGTAATACGTTATCTTAACTTCCGTCAAAAACACACACATACAGGGTCTCCTATGTCATCCACTCAGAAGCACACATAGGCAGATAGAGCATAGTGGTCTAAAGATACGCTGTGGAGAGGGTGCAACTGAAGAGAAACAGGCCAGCACATGGTAGGAAACAGCGGCAGCAATGAGAGATGAAATAGATGGATTGCTCTAGTTAGCAATCTAAACATGGAAAATGATTTATGATAAAAGGTTTCAAGGAAATGTGGGGCTAAACCGGTGTAATTATATCACTGTGAAAATATTTTGCTTTTATTTTTCAATCTCAAACAAGTGCTCTTATACCCATACAATAACTACGGCTTGAGTCAGACACTTATGGAGCAGTTTGACCGCTCTTTCAAAATATGAAAATATAAGGGGAGAAATATGAAATACACACTTGACTTTGCACTATTCTGAGATAGGCATTTCTGTATGGATTTGAAATGGACTATGGAAACTAAAAATGTGAGTTTTCAAGATCCGATAACAGGAGGCAAGATGAACCATATTCCACTCATAACTTAGATGTTTTTGATATGGTTACAGTTTTACAGTAGCACATGGGTTTTAAATTGGTTTTACAGCTATTAAATTGGCATCAAGCATTTTGAATAATTATCATTTGAATAATTACCAATGCTAAAACACTGCCAGTTGTTGGCCCACAAAGTTTTTTATTTAGGTTAGTTTTACTTGCATGGACATAAAACACAAAAATGTACCTCAACATATTGTGGCACAGTTAAAAAAAAACAATCTTTTTTAAAATTCTCTATGTGAATTTTATCTAGAATTAATGCGTACACTGACATACAACTAAAAGTACGTGGAAAATATGTTTTAAAAAGGGTACAAGAACTTTTACAGAGAAAACACTTGTGACCTCTGGCATTCTGCCCCAGCATGACTTGAGCAGGTAATTGCACACACAAACATGAAAACACACTCAGTACTTCAGCTAGAAGCCTATTTTTCTAGGAACATATCTGGCTTTAACCCTGTGAGATTGGGGTTGCCCTAGGGGTCAAACAGACCTGTAACAACCACAACGTAAGGAATGGGCATGTTGAAGACCTTCATGAGTTGAAATTTCGATAAGGAAGTTGACTAATGGAAATAGACAAATCTTTATTTTCTAATATCAAGATTTCAGGATAAAACTTTAAATTTGTGCAAGTGAAAGTGTTTTAGATGCTTTGACTGCCATTCAAGGTTTTTTTTTTTTTTTTTTCCACATTACTGATTTTCCTAATTTCAATAACCCTACAATGTAACAAAGTAACTTTGAGTGCAACTTCACCGATTTTGTATTGTTACAATGTCGGTAGTATATGTTAATGAACAATGTTTACCCGGCCCAAAACAATGTTTGTGGTCATCCAGTTTGAAATGTTGACTACATTTCTGGCTTTCTGGGATAGTCCTAAAATGGTTCAGGTCATACTTAGAAGGGAGAGGTTATTATGTGAGTATAGGAGACCATAAGTCTGAGTGGACATCCATGACATGCAGAGTCATTCAACCTGTATGCTCCCAATGAGCCAAATAATGAGAAAGAACCAAACTGCTTACCACAGCTATGCAGACGACACACAGATCTACTTAGCCCTATCGCCTAACGACTACAGCCCCATTGACTCCCTGTGCCAATGCATTGATGAAGTAAACAGTTGGATGTGCCAAAACTTTCTTCAGTTAAACAAAGACAAAACTGAAGTCATTGCGTTTGGAAACAAAGATGAAGTTCTCAAGGTGAACGCATACCTTCACTCTATAGGGTCAAACAACTAAAAATCAAGTCAGGAATTTCGGTGTGTCTCTAGAGTCAGACCTTAGTTTCAGTAGTGATGTCAAAGCAATGACTTAATCAGCATACTATCATCTGAAAAAATATTGCAAGAATTAGATGCTTTGTTTCCAGTCAAGACAAACTTGTGCATGCTTTCATCACCAGCAGGGTGGATTATTGTAATGGACTCCTCAAAAAAAGACCATAAGACAGTTGCAGCTCATACAGAACGCTGCTGCCAGGATTCTGAGCAGGACCAGAAAATATGAACATATCACACCAGTCCTCAGGTCTTTACACTGGCTCCCAGTTACATTTAGGATTGATTTTAAAGTATTACTGGTATATAAATAATTCAATGGGCTAGGACCTCAATATATTGCAGATATGCTCACTGAATATAAACCTAACAGATCACTCAGATCATTAGGATCACATCAGCTAGAAATGCCAAGGGTTCACTCTAAGCATGGAGAGTCTGCTTTTAGCTACTATGCCAGCCACAGCTGGAACCAGCTTCCAGAGGAGATCAGATGTGCTCCTACAGTAGTCACATTCAAATCCAGACTCAAAACACATCTGTTTAGTTGTGCATTTACTGAATGAGCACTGTGCCACTGTTCGTCCGACTGTTTGTACTGCATTTTATTTTATTTTTTATTCTAAACTGTTTTAATTATTCTTATTTCTTTTGATTATTTTAATTTCCTCTACGTATGCACTTTGAATTACCATTGTGTATGAAATGTGCTATATAAATAAACTCAGATTTTCTGCAATCTCTTGTCTGCATATTTACAATCTTTTTAGTCTTTAGCCACTGCCTACAAGACACTGGATCTTTCACTGGAAACCGATAGTAACTCACTCCCACTAAACAATACCAGGAACAATACAAAGTCGAAACCATCGTGACTAAAAGTTTGCTAAGAAGTATTTTCTAAAGCAAGGGGGTATTTGACTATTGCAAGCGGATCCATGGCAGACTGGTGGGAGTTTAACCCATTAAAATAAGCAATGCTGTTACAAATAGATAATTTTATGGTTATGTGCAAAATCAGTTTTATTTAAATACCAAATGAAGAAATAATTTTTCATGTGATGAAATTCTAAAAGAAATCAATAGACCCTTTTCACATTTCCAGGTTTCTCTGAAGCGGAAGTCGTCATAGTTGGGTAAAATTCCATTGCGGTGAATGAGAGAATACATTAAATATATTTTTTGTGTTCCCATTTGCTCAAATAGCAAAAGAAAAACTCCACAATAGTGTTTTTCACAACTTTCAAAAAGCGGAAAAAAATAGAGAGAGATTGATAAAAGCAGTCAGAAGAGAGAAAGACGTGAACTTTACCGTCACTCCCATAGCCACTGTATTAGAAACATATTTTTAAAAATGAAAATATCAAAAACGCTGCAAGATTTACGATACCGATGACCGTTAAAACACACGTCATCATGGTCCGTGAAAGGGTCTATAACAGTGAAATTACATGTCATGTCAACTGCCCTAAAATAACTACCTGCATGACAAAACATCACCCTGGCTCAGATTTGTCATCAGCTCCCTCAACTTGTTAAATTGGAAACAGATAGATACATGTTGGGAACAGAGTATTAAAGCCAGCAAAGCTTGAAATACGTCAGAACATATGTGAACTCAGTTTGAGTCATGATATTTCAATCCTCAGAGACTAGCACAAACACCACAAGCATATTGGGAAAGAATTAAGGACAGATTTCACAAAACTCTATGCCTAAGCCGACATCACAAATTGTTTGTTCCAGTCAATGTTTACAGACAAGGCAACCTGGCAGAAGACCCAGTTTTTCCAAGCATGAACTGCTACACTGAAAAATGGGAAGTCACAGGTTCACTGTGAGAAAAACATGTAGCTGCTCAATACACGTGCGCACAAAAACGGCTCGACTAAAACTGTAGATGAGAACTAATGAGATCTTTTAAAGCAGTGAAAACATCCTTCTCGTGGCTTAGGGAGACGCTCAGCACGGCCTCCTCAGAACAAGCTGAACAGATGACAGTTATTCCTCTCAGCGTTGTGCTCATTCCACAAAATCGAGCCAGATGTCTCCAGGCTGAGAAGCAGGTGGGCCAGGGCTGCTGCGCCACCCCGTGCTGGCACTGCTTCAAACCTGCTGGGTATAACCTTTAATTTGCATGCTTTTTCCTGGCATGTGGGCAAGGGGTGCCATCTGCCTGGGCCACGAGAGGACCCCGCCGTGTGTGTGTCAGTGTGTTTATGCAGGGGCTGGACGGATGAGCATTGGAGCAACCCAGACTGCAGCACAAGGCCATACTGGTGGCCTGTCAGCTCTGCCCAGCAGAAGCCTCCTCCCGGGCCCATATGGTCCGTCCATGCGGATGCGTGCTCATCACACACAAGCACACACGCAGGGATGCGCGAATATATAAATACACGTGCCTCAGTGCTCAGACATACACTGAAGCTCAAATTAACAGTCTTGACCTTACAGCATGGCAAAGGCCTGGCTATTTAATATCACAGCATACTCAGAGAGAAAGACAAGTATAAGACAAATATATATATATATTTTAAATGGCCGCACAGCTTTGGAATACTTTATTCTGAGGGGTCAATTGTGGTGTTTTGCAGTATATAATAGAGTACTGAAATTCTCTGATAAATGTTTCTGCAAAACTGCTACTGAATTGACCACAAAACATACAGTCAAGACAAATCACCTTTAGCGCTTTTTACCCTACAGATTGTTTCAACAGTAAAATAAATCAACAAAAATTTGTTTCAGCTGTACAGCAGATCTAGAAAACAATAGTCATAGTCCAGCTTAAGTAAGTTCAGTGATGGTTCATTTTGAGATAGCGAGACAAGTGCAGTCAGATTGAATGACTCTAATGAGTCGATTCTTTTTAGTGAATCAACAACCAACATCATGACGAGTTGAGTCAGATTCCATAGCGAATGACTCTAATGAGTTGGTTCTGTTTACTGAATCAACAACATACAGCACAGCAATTGTAGTTTGATTAAAGAGTGAATAAATCTAATAAGACTGGAATGTCATTAATAAGTCTGTGTAAACAGCTTTTGCAAGAACTTTTTACTGAAACTATTTAATCATATAGCAAGTTGCATTTCTTTCTCTCCCAATATTTACTCTATTTACAAGATTTTTTATGTTTTTGAAAGAAGTCTCTTATGCTCAACAAGACACCATTTATTTAATCAAAAATATAGTAAAAACTGTGAAATATTGAGAAATATCACAATTTAAAATAACTATTTTCTATTTTAATATATTTTAAAATGCAATTTATTTCTGTTGTGGCACAGCTAAATTTTCCGCAGCCATTACTCCAGTCTTCAGTCGCACGATCCTTCAGACATCATTCTTCTAACATGCTGATTTGCTGCTCAAGTAACATTTCTTATTATTATCAAATTTGTAAAACAGTTGTGCTGCTTAATATTTCTGTGGAAAACGTGATACCCTTTATGTCAGGATTAGAAATGAATAAAAAGAACAGCATTTATTTGATAAAGAAATCTTTTGTAACATTTTAAACTTCTTTACGGTCACTTTTGATCAGTTTAATGCATCCTTTCTGGATATTAATTTCTTCAACAAAAACAGCTTTCTCAAATATTTCATGTCCATTTCATGTAAGTTTGTTATCAGAAAATCAACCCTGAATAGATGAAAATGTCACTACAAAAAAAAGGTGGGGGGTGGAGTGGGGGGGAAGAGAAAAAAGAAGATCTGTTCATAAGCACATTTGGTAAGTGTCAGTCTGAGTGGCCACCATTGTGAATAAGTTTAAAATCTATCGAGCTGGTGATATCCTGACACATTTATTCACAAGGATCACTCTGCACTACCACACACGGCCAAAATATTTCAGCCAAACTCCATCCTCACCTCACAGATATGTCTTAGAGCTACAGCTGCATTAATCAAACTCAGAACAAACCCATAGACTGTAAAAACCACATGCAAACCCAAAACCATAATAACAGCTTCCATTTCTACTACACAAGTGAAGTAAAAAGTCAATACACAGAAGGAATAGCAAAGCTATGAATTACGTGAAACTAAATGAATTGATTATATCTTCAGGGCAGCAAAAATTGTTGAAACGATGTAACCGGTGCAAAAAATAGAAAATAGAGGGAAGCGTTTCAGCAGATATGAATGCCTCTGGTTACATGGGCCTTGCTTTGTGATTTGCCCAAAAGTCTTGTTTGCCCTCTCTCAATGAAGTGGATCTTACTGCTGACAATCTCTGTCATCAGCAGCTTGGTTACTTGTCATTTAGCAGACACTTTTATCTAAAGTCACTTCCAGTATAATAATGGCTGTATTCATTGTCAAACCATTAGCATTGATGATATGTGATGAAATGCAGATTTAATGGGTGTAAACTGCACTGTTTTCAGGCTTGAAAGGCATGTTGTTTTGTAGTGAAACATACTGCAAGCGGCACTTGGGCATAGTGCCACTGCTCCAGGTGGGGAGGCAGATAATCGCTAAGGTGATTCCATAACAAACCCGCCCTAATTTCTGACTCCAAATGTACATTTCACTCATTCAAATTAGTTTGTTTCCCACATGTGGCCTACTTCTGGTAAACGAGCCAAACGCAAACAATTCTGTATTCATTATTGAATAGCTTCCCATTAAACCTTGAATAATATTATAGTTTACATCCATTTCCATTGCCATTTTGTGACGTAGCCTTGTGGCAAGGAGACCATTTCTGAGATAGAGACTACTGATATTTATCCAAATTAAGTAATCCAATCTAAAGTACAGTGTGGTAAATATTATAAGGGCATAGTCAAAACAGGGGAACAATCAAATATCGTTGGGTTTTTTTAACTGTAACACCAATCTTTCACAATACAACATTTCAGCTGGAACTGAAAAAAACTAAATTAAGATTTTCTACGGAATTCATTATGAAAAACGAATCGGTTACCTAACGTAACCTCGGTTCTCTCTAGATGAGGGAACGAGTATTGCGTAAGCTAGCTTACGCTACGGGAAAGATTAATCTTTTCTGAGAAATTGAAGCCAAAAATTATCCTATAATTTTGTATCCATTGTCAACGCAGTTCAGCTGCAGCAGAGCATGAGCAGGCTAGCTAGCAGCTCATTGGCTCACTCACAGGGAACTGCTTAAGCCTATGAGGAGACACGAATGAACTCTCGGCCAATGAGAGTCTGACCTGCTCTCATTGCGTTAGAGCCCGCCGAAACGGGCGTGGCCAGAGAGTATAAATTCGCCTCTCAGGCTGCAAACTCTGGTTTTCATAGAATGAAGCGAGAACGCTAGTAGCACAAGCACGGCCAGGAACGCAATACTCGTTCCCTCATCTAGAGAGAACCGAGGTTACGTTAGGTAACCGATTCGTTCTCTTACGAGAGGTTCTCTCGTATTGCGTAAGCTAGCTTACGCTACGGGAACACCTGGTCAACGCCGTGCGTGCTAAGCATCCACTATGAGTCCCAGGGGGGACCCCGGGGAACCCTTATGAGTGGGAATAAAATATGTACATGTGACAAAGGCCAGCGGAGCGGCCGGGGATTGTGAAGTACATAAGCACATGATAAGGAGGGACAGAACGAGACCGGTCTGCGTGAATAACTCCCTATAGTGCAGCTCAACCAGAAGAGCTGTAACATACTAGACTGCTAGTAGTTTAGCCTGCAAGGCGGGAACTTCCAGATTGTAAAATCTGATAAAGGTGGAGGGGGAAGCCCATCCCGCTGCCACACAAATATCATGAATGGAAATTCCGCTGGACCAAGCCCACGATGAGGCCATGCCTCTAGTGGAATGGGCCCTGATGCCCAGAGGGCATGGCAGGTCTTTTGACGCGTATGCGGCTGCAATGGCATCAACTATCCATCTGGACAGAGTCTGTTTCGAGGCGGCCAACCCTTTGGTGCGCCCACCGAACGAAACAAAAAGCTGCTCAGCTCGTCTGACCGGAGCAGTGCGAGTAAAGTATAATCTCAGGGCCCTGACCGGACACAGGAGATTAGAGTCAGATTCGCTATCGGATGCAGGCAGAGCCGATAGGGAAATAACTTGTGCCCTGAATGGGGTACCAATCGCTTTTGGGACATAACCATGTCTAGGTTTGAGAACGACTAAGGAGTCATTGGGCCCAAACTCCAGACAGGAAGCGCTACTGGACAGCGCGTGAAGGTCTCCCACACGCTTCACTGACGCGAGCGCGAGCAGAAAGATAGTTGAGCGAAAGGTATTTGAGATCCACGGTGTTTAACGGTTCGAATGGGGGGGCTTTCATAGCTTCGAGAACTATGGAAAGGTCCCAAATCGGCACCGACTGGGGGCGTGAGGGGTTCATCCTTCTAGCTCCCCTGAGGAAGCGGATGACTAAGCCATCTTTGCCCAGTGACTGGCCGCGCCGGGGTTCAGCGAACGCCGCGACGGCTGCCACATACACCTTGAGAGTGGATGGGGACCTGCCCTTGTCCAGCATCTCTTGGAGAAAAACTAGCAAGGAAGGAACCTCGCATGACCGTGGGTCCACGTTTCTGTCGGTGCACCACTTAGAGAACACAGACCATTTAGACGCATAGAGCCTTCTAGTAGAAGCCGCTCTAGCCTGCATGATCGTGTTTAACACTCCTTCTGGAAAAGCAACGGGTAGTCGTTGATCACCCACGCATGAAGCGCCCAGCGCTCTGGGTGTGGATGCCAGATCGTGCCGCGAGCTTGGGAGAGGAGATCTGTTCTGACTGGAATGGGCCACGGGGCTCGGAAACCTGGAGGGCGGCGGTGGAACTGTAAGCGATAGCCTAGCCTTATTGTGTTTAGCACCCACTGGGAAATCCCCGGAATAGCTTCCCACGCTTTGAAGCGTAACGCTAAGGGGTGAATGGCTACATGGTCCCTGTTGCTGCACACAGCGGGCCGCGTGGGCGCGCTCATAGTGTTTATGACAGCGGGACTTACACTCAGAGAGGAGTTTAAGGGCCGTGTAACAGAGTGAGCAGAGGTGGGACGCGCACACGGGCTCGTGGGCGCGCTTATGCACTCTGAAACTCGAGCGGGTTGGAACCGCTTTATGAGAGTGGGCTCTGTGAGTCACACGGGAACTGAAATGCTTTTGTGTATGAGTGAACACAGTGTTGTGGGCACATTTTCTACACGTGAGGCTTTTATGCTCTTTTTGAGATATCTCTGGGTCGCCGTGAAAACGGTGTTTGTGCACATGCAGTGCTTTGTGTATGAGTGAACACAGTGTTGTGGGCACATTTTCTACACAATAGGTTTTTATGCTCTTTTTGAGATATCTCTGGGTCGCCGTGAAAACGGTGTTTGTGCACATGCAGTGTTTTGTGTATGAGTGAACACAGTGTTGTGGGCACATTTTCTACACAAGAGGCTTTTATGCACTTTTTTAGATTTCTCTGGGTCGCGGTGAAAACGGCGTTTGTGCACATGCAAGCGGGAAAAGAGACCGGCTTGTTGATGGCGGTGTACACTGCTGCAGTAGCCGTGTGAACGGGGACTGACAGAGGGCGAAACCTTGATGGCGGTTCAGCCATGGCGAGAAATAGCCGTCCTTTTCTCAGCTGAGGCTGGTCACGTGAGCGGCCTGCAGCGGGATATATATATAGCCTGAAAACGGCTGCACTTGTGACCCGCGTCGCGTGCAAGTGCGTGTTAGAAACGTGAGCGCTGCAAGCGGGCACGAGACTATTTTTAGCCTGCAGAGGCTGGACTTGTGACGGCATAAAAATTATCTGCGAGAGCCGGAATCGAACGCGGGTCTCTGGCGCGAAAAGCTTTGTGATACACCACTGAGCCACAGGGGTAATGACACAAGCACAGTAGCGCGAGCAGATAAGAGGGCGTGATAGCAGTAACAGGTTCGCCTCGGTGGAACTAACACACTATGACCCATTTGTCCAGCTTTATGCTCGGAAATGAGAACGTTTTTCATGAGCGCGGGAGAGCGCGGCCGCTTTCTGTCACGTAAGAGAGCTGGGCGCGAGCTCAGAGCTGCATAAAGATTATCTGCGAGAGCCGGAATCGAACACGGATCTCTGGCGCGAAAAGCTTTGTGTTCCACCACTGAGCCAGGGGTAAAGACACAAACATAACAGCGCGGGCAGATAAGAGGGCGTGATAGCAGAAACAGATTCGGCCTCAGCGGAACTGATACACTATAAACGCTTTATGTAGCGGCGTTATATGCAGGCGGGAGAGCGCGGCCGCTTTCTGTAACGTAAGAAAGCTAGCCGAGAGCTCAGAGCTGCATAAAAAAGTTATCTGCGAGAGCCGGAATCCAACACGGGTCTCTGGCGCGAAAAGCTTTGTGTTCCACCACTGAGCTAGGGGGAAGACACAGGCTTAATAGCGCGAGCAGATAAGAGGGCGTGATAGCAGCGACTAGTTCGGCCTCGACGGAACTAACGCACTATAAACCCACTTGCCGGTGACGCGTATGCATGGGGCCGGGCAAGCTCTCTTGTAAAGTAAAGAAAGCTAGCCGCGGTTGGCACAGCTGTAAGCGGCTCGTCCCCCATTCAGCGCTCGTAGGCGGTGAGAGGGGGAGGCGGCGTAACGCTTCGAGTCGAGCCCGCAGGGTCGACAACAGAAGCCCATTCGCAGAGATCGCAGCCGCCATCGGCGAGGGCGAGCTCGGCGTGCTCCAATCCGAGGCAGAGAGCGCAGATGACGTGGCGGTCTCCAGTCTCGAGGGGAGCGCGGCAAGAACCGCAGGAGGAAAAACGAGACATCTTTACAAAGACGCTCGGCTCTTTTAGATACACACACACAAAACAAGAAGCTTTTGGTAAAGGATATGAATCCGTCGTATGGCGCTAGCTTGCAGGACGGCTGAAGGTGGCGAAGACGGCCGGCTTCCTCAGTCTCCCAGATGCTCGCTAGAAGGTGCCTTTTCCACGACGGCGGCTTCTCTCAGGATCAGCAGATGCGTGTAGCCTCGCTGAAGAGATGAAAAATCAGAGTTTGCAGCCTGAGAGGCGAATTTATACTCTCTGGCCACGCCCGTTTCGGCGGGCTCTGACGCAATGAGAGCAGGTCAGACTCTCATTGGCCGAGAGTTCATTCGTGTCTCCTCATAGGCTTAAGCAGTTCCCTGTGAGCGAGCCAATGAGCTGCTAGCTAGCCTGCTCATGCTCTGCTGCAGCTGAACTGCGTTGACAATGGATACAAAATTATAGGATAATTTTTGGCTTCAATTTCTCAGAAAAGATGAATCTTTCCCGTAGCGTAAGCTAGCTTACGCAATACGAGAGAACCTCCCGTAAGAGCACATTTATATATGACCAAAACACCTTCACTAATGAACTTCATATCTTGACAGAATAATGAACAAAAATCCAAACACTTTATAATAACTCGTTACTCGTACTCAAAAATCAAATAGTTTAACAGATTTAAATTTAGTTACACGCAAGTAAACTCTCTCTCTCTCTAGCTACCTTAAGGCGAGACACGGCAGGCAAAAACATCGTTTTTTTTTCATTGGTCAATTTTGAGATTTTGGGCTATTTGTCTTCAATAACATGTCTTCTTTCAGACTTGTGCTGAAAAAAGTCCAAAATACACATTTAGGTCTTTATTTTACTACACTTTGTCTGTTTGCGTGTGTAGATTTCACATAAATTCATCAAAAAGTTGGCGTTCTAAATCATCCTGCTGCTCCGCGATCGCTGTCTGCACCCTGTCATCACACACCGTTAGAAAGCTCTCTCTCTCTCCTTTGCAACGCTATCTGATCCAAATATGGTCATTTCCTGTTTAGCAGCAACCAATCTTGAAAGTAAAACCGGCGATTTAACTCGAAATGCGCATCTCATTGGCTGATGCCAATTTCTGACAACGTGATTCGTTCAGAATCATCACGTGACGCGCTCTGACATTATATATATGCATCACATAATACTATACTTTACACGCTATATATACAAAACAATTACATTACACAACACTTCAGTTTTTGTATAATATAATTACTATATAATACTTAACAAATCTGTAATTGTGGGATCCTAAAGTGGTTGTGAGTTCCTCAGGCAGAAACATATTCACCTGTGTGATGGACTGTTGATGTGTTGTTTTGATGTGTTGAAGTGTTGTTTTGGATGTTATGATCAGTGATGGATGAAGCAATGATGAGTTGTGGATGTTAAACAGTGTGATACATTGATTTTACTTGGACCTAAAGCATATTTTGTCTGTAATTCATGGCTTTCAATAGAAATTAGTGGAATTTTGCCATACAAATCTTTAAAGGCCGTTTTCTCAAAATGAGTTTTTTCTCACACTCCTAGTGACGATTTTCCACTTCAGTAGCACCTACATACACCAAACTTTACAGTCCTATTCCTAACTATATTGTGAAGGTTTGTTCAGAGGGATTTGTTGATATATCATTTTTGGCCTGATTTATATGACATTCTATGCCTAAAAATAGGGCGGAAATCAATTTTTTAAGACTATTGGCAGTATTTTCTGATTTACAGGGTAACAAAAGGAGATATTCATAATCCCCTCTGAAAATGTCTTTTTATTGAATATATCAACAAAATGCAACAATAATTTTGAACCTTGTTTTTTTCATCTTCAAAAAACGTCACTTCAAAATATAGGCAAATTAGCGCATATTTAATTAGATATAGCCTGATTAGCATATTTAACCAAAAAATTACAAAAAACTTGCAATACATTTTTTTCTCCAATTCATGTGAGTAATCAACTGGTAAAGTTTCATGGTGATATCTGTAAGTTAAAATTTTTACCCTATTCACCTGTAGTGTCTCGCCTTAACCAAGATTTAGCCAACATATAATCGCCAGGCGAATAGCCTACACTTTTATGAGGACCTGGTTCATAAACAACTATTTAGGCCTAGCTATAAATAAATTAAAATTTACTAAGGTAACGTTACGTAAATTACCGAAAGATAACCAACGTCTGCGTGAAGATTATTATTCGTACACAATCATTTCTGGGTGCACATACAATGGCTATAGCACAAAGTTTTTGGTTCAAAGACAGCTAGATCAGACGCGTAGAGAAATGCTGTGCCTTACTTTGTCAGACGATGGAATTGCAGTTGTTCACCCTGCCTGGTCCAGTTTTCAATCCCACACGCGCGCGAGCTAGTTATTAGAGGACGACAACTATAAGACGACTTGAAGCCACCAAAGTGAGCACCGTCCTCTGTGGGTCAAAACCTTCGTGACACGTACGTCGAGTATTATTTTATTTATTTCACCTTGAAGTAAACACTCAAAACTAAACAACGCAAATTGTGCACCTGCGTGGCCTCAGTGACGTCATCCGACATTAAATATTTAGTTAAATTTGATTATTGATTAGTGCAAAGACACAATATGTTTTTAATTGGGAATGTCATCCACCGTCTATAAACATGTATTAAGAAAGTATATATATATATATATATATATATATATATATATATATAGCCTATATATTAAGCACAAAACAGAATTTTAAATCTAATTCAACATATAATTAATCTTAAAATATCAACAATCAATCCACAATAGCCTATCACGCAACACATCATACTGTGTAATTCATTCGAAGCCACAAAAAGTACAAAAAAAAGACTTTGATTTGGCTTTACAACAAGAAAATTGCACTGATTTTTGCAAACAACAGTGTCAAGTTAAAATCTTCCTCATTCTTTTCCTTCCTTTTCTCCTTAGAGACCACAAAAGTGAAAAGAAGAAAAATAGAACGAGAAAAGAAAAGACAGAAACTGAGACAGGGACCTGCTGTGCAGTGCATCACAGCGCCTCATCATTGGGCTAATTATGATGAGTATTCTCCCTGCAGGCGCGTGGCTGTGGAAATGTACAGGCTTTGTTCTCCCACATCCTGATGGAGCTGATGGGGCATAACGCGGTGTAGATGAGCAGCCCCCCAAATGTGTCCCGCCACCAGGCTCCCCACACGCAGAGAGAGACACTCTCTCTCACACACACACAGACAGATTTAACCCTCAGCAGAATATTACACACCATAAACTGCACCCAAACAATAATGTGTCAAACCCAGCAACAGCCATAAATGCAGACATCGCAATACAGGTAAGCAAATCAATTGTGTCCATATAGCCGAAGAGATTGAAGAGTGTGGAGGAATGCAAGTCAGGTTTATCATGTAGCAGCATTTTTGTTGTTTTCTGGAATATTGTTCATTGTACAGTAAATCACTGGCTAACATAGCACACTAGCTATATGCCAACCAACAATAGCACCATCCCTCCCTTTAAAAAGAAGACAGTCTGTTTCCTTTTGCCATAGCAATATAATGCAACACTTTAAAACAGAAAATAGACTTGCACAGCAGTTAGCAAATATGCAAATATCCGTACATGTTAAGCTATGGTGCTAATGCGAGTTTGAATCTGCCATGTGTGTGTGTGTGTGTGTGTGTGTGTGTGTGTTGTTTGCCCATTCATACAATGTGTGAAATATAATAAAAATTTAAAATTATAATAAATCATTACAATTTCACAAACACACACACACACACACACACGTGTGTAAAATTCATAATAATGCACATTCTCTTTAGTGAAGTGCTCTAAATCACTCTCTTTTTGGGGCTTCACATTTTTAATACGTAAAAAGAAAAACATGTTTTTTTTTGGTTTATGTGTGTGTATTACAAGATCTCATGAGAATCATGCCTTGCCAGGTGGACAGCTATGAACCAGGACCAACCTATGAACCAACCTTCTCAAGCCTCACACACACACACACACGCACGCACGCACGCACGCACGCACGCACGCACGCACGCACGCACGCACGCACACACACACACACACACACACACACACACACACACACACACACACACACACACACACACACACACACACACACACACACACACACACACACACACACACACACACACACACAGATATGTAAATGATTTAACTGAAACCTTTAGTGTGTGTGTTAAGAGTGTTAGTGAGAGTTACAGGTGCTGGAGAAGCGTACACCCTCGTCTGAACTCCGTGAGATGTTTTGTCTCCAAATTAAATTTGGACTGTTTTGTCACCACTGAACACAGATTTTCCATATCATTTACCATATTGTGCTATCCAATAGCTACATGACCGGGCTAATCTCTCCTTCAGTTAACAATCTGAATATTGTGTAGGACAAATATCAAGTGATATCAATGAGCAATTGTTGGCCCATCAAAGGCCCATATGCTTCAAATCAACTCCAGGTGTAAAAATGGCCCAAGCTTAAGAGCTTACTTACTTCACCCACTCCTGACAATACAGAGCCCGGCCAGCCTTTGTCCAGGAGCCATATTGAGTCAATGGCTTCCTCATAATGACAGAACCAAAGGCACATTCAAGTGCAACACAGTGAAGTTAAGTTTCTCTTTCAGGACTCAATGGAAACAGAGTCCCGACTGGCCCGTGATGGACTACGGCTGCCATTTAGGCAGGCATGCACGCAATGGGAGAGAGAGAGGATTAGGGTGCTTGTGAATGGGATAGACAGCTCTTTGAGTGGGCAGTGAGTGTGTGTGTGTGTGTGTGTGTGTGTGTGTGTGTGTGTGTGTGTGTGTGTGTGTGTGTGTGTGTGTGTGTGTGTGTGTGTGTGTGTGTGTGTGTGTGTGTGTGTGTGTGTGTGTGTGTGTGTGTGTGTGTGTGTGTGTGTGTGTGTGTGTGTGTGTGTTTAGGGGCCCCAGGCACTCCGTAAGTCTTTGTGGCAGCTGCCCTCGCTCAGACTCGCGCTTCCAGCTCCTCCTCACCACTCGGCTCCTTCTGCCAGGTCCCATCATTCTGGCCACACCATTAGGCTGATTGTTTACAGCTCTCTTCAAAGCCCAGTGAATAAATGCCCATTTTCTCTCGTCCTCCCCTGCTGCTGAGACTATCAAAGCTCTGGAAGTGGCCCGCAAAGGCGCAATTTGATTTGGCAAAGACCGTGTACACTCACCTCCCCCAAATGCACGCAAACACACAACAGCGCTGATGCCCAACTTTTACTCGATTCCATCGTTTTTCAGGCGTATGTTTAAGCATTGTTCAGACCTGCTTGGCACTTGCTTTTGAAGCCTGTGTGAGGCCAATTTGATTCAAAAGCTAATGCTTTTAACTAGAGCTGTCAATTTAATTTAGCGTGATTAATTATTTTAAAAAATGCAATTCAATCATCAAATACCACCATCATGTTATTGTGAGTTTGCAGTCAGTGCTGCTCTAGATGGTGCTAAAGGAAATGCACATATGACTAGAAAGAAACATAAAGCAGGGGTTTCAAGACAAGTTGCACAGCATTTAACGTGACATGTTGAATTATTAGCTTTTATTTGTATATTTTCAGTTTTCATTTTGGTAACACTTATTTCGATAGTCCACATTTTACTAACAATAAGTATCTTTGCAACTACATGTCAACTAACTTTCATTAGAGTATTAGACTGTCTGCTTAATATCTGCTAACACTTCAACAGACTTTATAAGTAACTTTGCAAGTACAACTCTATAACTCTAAGCTAACAGTCTACTAATTCTCTAATCAGAGTTAGTTGTCATGTAGTTGCAAAGTTACTTATACAGTAGTTAGAATAATATCTAAAGTGGACCATCGAAATAAAGTGTAACCTTCATTTGAAATTTAGTTTAAGTTTTAGTAATTTTAGGTGTTCTTACGACATTTTTAATAGTTTAAATATTTCTAACTTATTTTGGTTATAATTTATTTTTATTTGAGTTTTACTCATCACTTCAACTTTTCATTAGTTGAAAAGGCAACATTTCTAATTCCCATTTTATTTCAGCTTTTTTTTTCATTAACCAAAAAACTAATTTGAATAGTTTTAGATTTTCATTAAGGTTAACAACACTGGCCCATAAAAAGTACTTTTATTTGTTGTATGTAATGTATTTTTAATTAGTTAACATTAATTCTGTGAAGAACAGTAGTCACATTGATTGCATTTATTAAACAATAGCAATTTTCTGTCATCATATCTGTAATTAAATCACAGATGTGTAATTCTGTCAAATCTGTATTTTGGTTTTTAATTTACCTTTTTTTTTCAGGCATTACTCTACATTAGTTTGTCCAAATTGCACTTATTCATCAACCCTTTTAAGACACTCAAGCTGAAGTAACAGGAGTTGGCAGAATTGTTTTTATTTCCCCTGCACATCCCAAGGCTTCTAAAGTGTCTTTGTGTGTGCGAACCTCTTATGAATGCCCATAATCCAGTTTTACTGAGAGAGGCAATTCTGCCCCTCAAAGTAACAACATTAACTGAGATGAATAGAACATCAATGGTGCAAAGAAAATTTGTGGCCCCTATTCAATTGGAATTGCTATGCAGTTTCAATTGGGTAAACATAGATTTCATTTTCCTCTCTTCTCTCTCCTCTCCATTTCTGTTTTAACAAAGAGGCCTGGAGATGTTTAAATGGAAATAAATGCAACATGACAGAAACAAATTCGGCAAACATTACATATGAAGCAGGTGCATTGGTGATGAAAATGCAGTGAAGGGGAAATGAGGATGGAAGTGGCTCCAGTGGGGTTTTGATCATATTGGAGCTGAGATCTTTCATATGATGCTGTGATGATGAGACTCGGGCATCTGTGGATATGACAGATATATCTATCTATCTGTATTCAGGTGAACACTCATCTTCAGAATCAGAAATAAGCTGGCTGTGAGTGTCAGCCAATTCGCATGCAGAATTTGTTGTAGCTGAAACAAACATTTACAGAATCAAGTGACGTTTTATGATATTGCATTTGAAGTCGCATTTACCTACAAATAACGCACAGCTTTGTTCAGTGAAAAGTTTTCATGCTATCAAACCGTCCATGTTAAAAGAGGAAGAAAATAAGTCAACTAACATTTACATTAGGTCAAAAAGTGTGTATGTACTGCTGCTGCATTAAATCCTTAGGTACCATTTCATTTTTCATTTTTCATAACAGCTAGCAAATCTCCCATGAGTCATTGTGGTCTATCTCTTAATATTGATTTACTCTTAACTGAATAATTAAAAACAGAAATGCAGTTATAAAAAATAAAAAAACTACAATAATACATTCTTGTCGAAGTTTGGGTCAGAGATGCAAATGTATATTTATAAAATGCATAATCATGTCTCAGTAGCTTCCTTTGATAAACAATATGATTAAAAAATGAATGGATTAGTCATGTTGCGGAACCTTTTGAGTACCTTCAAGGCAATGGTCCTGATGACACATTCCAAGTTTTGTAAAGATACCCTAACGTGCATAAATACAGCCTTTTACGTCAAATTTCAAAACGGCCGATGCCCAAAATGGCTGATATGGAAAAATCGGGTATCATTTGACTCAGTATGTTTAAAAAGTTTAATGATTTTTGGACAAACCATTCAGAAGTTATAAGCAAAAATAGCATTTTTTTTAAAAACAAAATAGCCATTTCTTCGCTGACCAGTAGGTGGCGTTCTGCCGAAATGCTGCATGTAACCTTAGGTCATGCTTGTGATGACTACCAAGACTCGTCTCGATACGCTAAAGTGTTGAGGAGATATAGCCTTCATCGAATACGTTCATGCGTTATTTGAGAACGGATAGGTTTATCAAAAATCTTTTAAAATCTTTTTGCCAGCATGGTCTGAAGATGATCTGAACCAATTTTGGTTGAAAATTGGACAAACCGTCTAGGACGAGTTTGAAAAAGTACTTTGTTTTGGAAAGCCAAAACTTTTTTAACCAATTACTTAAGCCAAGTAATCAGAGGGAAAAATCATTTTGTTTCTAGCCCCGACAAAAGACGATCAGCATAAACATGAGTGCAACTTTGGACAGTTGGTGGCGCTAGAGGGATTGAGTTAGAGACTCCAAAATTGCTGTGGTTAATATTCAGACTATCCTCGATCTGTGTGCCAAATTTCACAACTTTTTACCATATGGTTCTGGGCTGCCATAGACTAGAAGAAGACTAATGGATACAATAGGTGCCTTCGCACCTTCAATGCTTGGCCCCTAATTATCATGACTTAATGAATGAATAAAAATGTATAAAAGGGTCAGTAGGGTCTACCACATACCTGACTTTAAAGCTCTCTGTAAGTAAGTACAGTAAATGCAGGAGTGTGTGTGAGTGTGTGTATGTTAACTTATGATGCATAGAGAAGGAGGGATCTGACCTCATGACCTGCCGGTTGGGTGACTCAGGAGGCAAATATGCAGAGATGCGAGTCGGTACCAGTGTGTGTAAAGGCCTGTGATCTGTCTCTCCCACATGCGGCATGTCTCCGGGGAGCAGAGGAAGGAAACTTT